>NC_089979.1:132908914-133508914 GCF_036417845.1 Apteryx mantelli | reverse complement strand
CTTCTTCCAAGTATGCCATTATCTCATGAGATACTACCTGTGAATTATTGAAAACAAAGGTCCATTCTGCAGACAAATTGTGTTTAAACTGGTAGTATTTGTGCAGAGAAGTGCTGACCCTTCAGGGCAACAAGAGGTAAAAGTTTATCCAATCCCTCCATCTTACTTATTGTGCTATTTTCTTCCTAATATGCACATCTACTCCTCCAATACCCTTTTTTTTCCTACTTGCAAATCACTGTAGTATAAACTTGCTTTTCTTTTGTCATTCTGCCCTGTGTAAACTTGGAAGGGTCTTGCAGACAGGAGTGTGCTGGAGGATACTAGAAGTGCTTGTATCGGGAAGAAAGAGGAGGAGACCAGATCTCCACAACTTTGAAATTACGCTGGAATTCAATAAAAAGCCTTTGCAGCATTGGGGAAGTGGCGCAGGTGCAAACCGTGCCATTCATTTAGTACATCTTTCTCCCCATTCCAGTGTTTGGGTGTTGTGCCATATGCCCAGAAGACTAAATCCTTGCTTTCCACCAGTCTCAGTAGTCAGTGTGTGCACTGTGAATCCAATACACATGGCAAAGACCCAGTCTGTAATTCCTACTGCTCCATGGCAGGAGTTTACTCAATCTGTTCATTTTGGCTAGGACTCTGATGCTGGCTCCTGGTTTCATTTATAGTGTGACAGCAGTGTTATTCCCATTCCAAAGCTCTGTAGTAATATTGTCCGCTAAACTGTTTCAGAATGAGACTTGTGTGGAGATCTGTGGAGAGCTGAAAGTCACTACAATTCTGCAAAGAGGACCTGTGTTATTTTCAGACCCCAAATAACAGGGGTTGAAACATTTGCATGTATAAAACATAGGCCTTTGGGGAGGGAGGTTTGAAACTTGTAGTTTTTCTCTTTGAGAGATACTATTTGCTTGTCTTAGCCATCATGTGAATACCCTATTTCTGGACCTAATCTATAACTGTTTTCTATTATATTTGACACCATTCAGGGATTATGTACATGCATAATGACGTAGGTCAGTTTATGCTTTGAAGCCTGAGTGCAAAGCCCTGGATTTGGCAAAGAGCTAGGGAAAAGAAGTCTTGGTTAGCTCATGTTTAGGGAGAGTCTGTTCCAGGAAACCTTTAACCACCCAGTTCCAAATATTCATGGCTGATACTACAGAATATCAAGGTTTTATGGTTGTTTCTCTATTTTATATGTTTAAGAGATTTTTTTTATCTTAAAAACATTTTTTGGGGGGACAAGTACATTCTCTGAATGAAATAACAATGCACTGAAGTTATGGTGGGATATTAAGTTTATTGCACATTGGCTATTTGTCCATGTGCATAGTCACATCCCACAGTTACACTAAGTAGCATATTCCTCATTCAGTGGCTTGTGCTTGCTACTTCCTTTTCCTGTAGCGTGTTCTAATGTAAGATTCTATGTCCTAGCAGTTGCTATAGGGCATTTTACATGCAGCAACTTGTTACTTTACAGCAACTTTAGTGTCCAAGTTCTGAACCCAAGCTGCTGGTTTGGGATTACCATTAGTTTTGGGTGCCGTTTGGGTTTACCATTTTCAGAATAGTTTGGATATGCATGTTGATTTTAGAGCACTTTGGAAATTTGCCACTTGAATCAGTCACTTTGGCCTGCCTATTCAAAGTTTTATCCAAAGAGCAAAGGTGGAGAGTAAGCAACAAGCGCGACTGAGAACACTGATGACGCTTGCGTTTGCAGTAGACTGAAGCATATTGGTGTAAGACCAGTTAAGTTGGCCAAGTGAGGCGATAAAAAACATTAAGTTTAGATCCATGGTTAGCACAATGAGAAATATGGTCTAAATATTCTAAACTAATCCTATCGATTAAAAATGGACACCTGAGTACCACTGTAGAAATCCCAGTGGGGAACTCTGATAAATGTGTAGCTGCAGTCCAAAAAGCACTGATGTCTGATTAAAGGGGGGAAAGAATGGACACTGACATGAAAAACATACTATCATATAAAATAAGTAGCTGTATCCAGACTACTGTGTGAAACAATGTTACTGTCGCGTGAAGGGAGGACAAGGGGTAATCAACTTTGCCTGCCAGGGCCCTCCTCAAACGGACTTTCACTGAGTCAGGTTCGCAAAGTTGATCAAAATAGACAATTTATTAAAGCGACAGATCAACAGGTTCAGGATTGCCAGTGATAAATGCGCTTACTGCAACAAATTCTACTTTTTCTGAGCTCAAACTGATAATTAAGCGCTTTCAACAATGGTATTTTTCCCGGGGTAACGTCCGACGTTGTCGGAGGCGCAAACCTTACCAAAAAGGCGTCCCTGTTTTGGGGAGGAGAGAGGTCCAGGCCCGTCGACCCGTCTGTAGGTTGGTGTTCTCGTCCTCCAAATGGAGGACCGTTTATGCACTGAATTTATACTCTTGGCGAGGTGGGGCTGAGTCAAACACTGTGGGATGTTTGGTCCTTGTCGAGCTCAGTAGAGGGTGTCAATGGCTGCTGGTCTTTATTTGCTTTTGCCCCTATCAACAACACCAGGCTGCAAGTCTCCCGCCTCGCCCCAGGTGTCGTTTTGGATAGAGCAGTGGCAAGTGGCAAGACCTGCGCCTCGCCCTGGGCGTTGCCTCACCCCTCACCAGCACGGGCATCAGGCCGCAAATCACCCTTTGTATCCACTGTTTACCCCACGGCAGGAGCGATCACAGATAATCACAGACCATTATCCCACAAACAATAGTAACTTTCTCACGAAAAAGTGTTGAATGATTGGAAAAGTTTCAGAGGTGGCTGAAAAATGAGAAACACGAAGTAGTAATACACATGTAAAGAGTCTAACCCCCCTCATTTGATGGAAGATGAATAAGAGAAGGTATGTATACAATACATATGTGTTCATCTGTATGTGATGAATCTGGAACATCTGCTCTCACTGTCTTATGACACAAGAAAAGGGAGACGTTTTAGTGAGATTTTTTCCCAAGTTAAAAAAAAAAAAGCCTATGTTGAAATCAATTCTTGGGCATTCAGATGTATGCATTTATAATAAAATGGAACTTGATTATATTTTTTTCCCCCTAACAGTTGCTTAAAGTTAGGTTTAAAAATGTATTCGGTTTTAAAAACATGTGGCTTGAAGTGCTCAACTTCAGGCACTTCCATGTGAAAATTTTAGTTGTGTTAGTCCTGCAGTTTTTCATGTTTGAATGCATTTTTCTTTAAATAGAGAGCTCTCTGAAGATGTCCGGCTCATTGCTTCAAACTATCTGAACATTCACTTTTTAACTGCTGAAGCTTTCCTACAATTTGCTGTCTTTCTGAAGTCTTGATTTATTGAGGGATCAAAATTGGCTCCTATGGTAAGATTTTTTTTTTTTTTTAAGTACTGGCAAAATGCCAGAAGTGTGCACAGCTTAATTTTAGTTTTATTTCTTTATTTAGCAAAACACCAAAAAGAAAAATTTCTTAATGCTGTGCAAAAGCAGAACAGGATGATGCCCAGGATTAATCTAAGAAACTCTGTTCTGCATTTTATTGTTTATGCTTACCCTGTGCTTCTAAATGAAAAATAAAAATCAAGTGAATGATTTCACAAGATCTTTTTTTTGCACAGATGTATCTCTATAACTCATTAAAATGTTGTGTATAAATTGAAAAATTTTTATAGATAAGTTTTACATGTCTTCTTTTCTAGATGTTGCATTTTGTTTTAAATGCATTTTAATTTAATATGAGTTCCAATTCCAGTATTTAAAACACTTCAGGTGATTAGTATAAGCATATGTTTTGATTTTTTTGATAATAAAAAATGGTAAAAATAAGAAGAGGAAACCTTGTAACAACGGGCAAGATATAAAGATGAGTCTACTTCTAAGATATAAATCTGCAGCTGTTTTATAGATTATGCAGTAGTATTACATTTGAAAACTGTTATTTGTCCTTGATCTCAACAATGTAGCAGTTTTGAATAACTGAGTAATATTTTACAAATTTCAGGAATCAAGACCAACTAAAACATGGAAAAGATGTATTCAAGATGACCTAGCCGGAGGACTTTTCACTTTATAGAAGTCGTCTTTTTGTTTAATATGTAACATAATTTGACTAAGTCAATTTCAGTTTCTTACCTTGAAATAAAGACACACCTGTGGCCTTCATCAGAAATGTTTTTAACATTTTCAAGAAAAAGCATGTCCCAGAAACTGAGTTTATTTTTATTAGTTTTTGGAATCATTTGGGGTTTGATGTTGCTACGCTACACTTTTCAGTATCCCAGACGCCAAAGCAGCAGTGAGTTGCGTGAACAGATATTAGACCTAAGTAAAAGATATGTCAAAGCACTTGCAGAAGAAAATAAAAATTTAATGAATGGTGGCAGTGGAGCTTCTATGGCAGGATATGGTAAGAGAAAAAACATGCTAGTTGTTCAAATATTTTTTTTCATGAAAACTGTAAAATTATAATATAGTTTTTATACTTTTTTTCTTCTTCTATGTAATATATACTGCTCTTTGAGAGCAAAAATGCCAGGATTAACTGATTCGATTTTTCGCTTATTCACTGAAGCTGAAATTTAAGATGTGGTGCAATGTAACACTTGAGAGCACAAGACTTTTGTTTTCCAGAGATGTTTTTTAGATATGTCTGAGTATATGACTACTTTTATTTTCAGGATTAACAGTAAAATTGTGGCTTTTCTGAATCTTAAACTAGTGAGGAATAAATACATGTATGATGTGGGAACTAAGTTTTAAATTAAATCATTTCAGCATTCCAGGTGCTCATTGTTCCTCTTTGCTACCTTACTGCCTTTTTTTTTTTTTTTTTTTAAGTTTTCTTCTCTGTAAGTAGTAACAAAATAAACAGTGGAAGGCAACATAATGGTGGAGTTTGCAGTCTTGAGAGAGGCAATTATGAATTTAGCAGGATCTCCCCTTGCTTTAGAAGTAGCAAGTAGAGAATAAGGTTCCTTGTCTCTTGAGCTTTGATACTTGCAGCATTGTATCTCTCTCTTCAATTTACCTGTTAGTTTGATGAATGTGTGTCCAGTATTCATGCGTAGTTTATTGCTAGAGCCTGTGCTTGTTTTCTGAAATACAGAAAATATATTTTTGAGACTATAGTTTTGAGTTGTGTTTAGCAAAACCATGAAAACATCTTGTCTTGGTAATTTTAATCCTTCAGCTTCAAGCCCTTGTAGCTTCTCTTGAGGGGAGCCTACTATGAATTCCTAGTTAATCTCCTAGGAACTAGGTTTGAAGAAACTACCTGTGTTCTGTCATAAATAAAAAAATATATCTGTAAAAATAAGGGTAATACAAGGCCTAAAAAGAAATTATGAAAAAAAAGATAAATTCTGGTTTTATATTTGAAGATTTATATTAACATACTTTAATGCTTCTTTCTTAAGGAATCTTTATAAAGTGGGTCTCTGCTAATAGTAGGATGCCCTTTGTAGGTGCTCTCCTAAGAGGACTAACAGCAAAAATGTGTCTGAACTCTTTGCTGCTGCTCAGGAGCCAGGAGGCAAGTCTATGCTGACAAGAGGAGCAGGAAGCAGCCCGGGAGGCTGGGAGAAGGAGGGCAGTACCAAAATGTCTTGCTTTTATGGCACTTAGCAAATGTCAAAAAATTCCGTCATTTGTTAAGTTAATTTTTTTATTATTATTATTTGAAGGCCTCAATGATTTCTTTCCTGGATTACTTTCTGGGAAATTAGATTAAAAATCTTATGTACTGCAGTTTTATATTGCTGTATTTAAATCTGGCAGAGAGATTTGTCATCTAAGGTTTTGTCTGAATATAGTAAAAATGTAATAGTCAACTCTTGATCTACATGCTGATCATCAGACTTGCAAATTATGTAGACAGTGCCCTCCCTCAAAACTGTTGAGCGCAGAATAGTACTACAGAGCGCGTGACCCCACAGTACATGTCATTTTGTCATTTACAGCAGCCCTACTCTGTTTTTTGCTGTTCCTGCTCCAGTTGTAAAGCTATTGTTTTCCAAAGGTGACAATACTGAACAAGAGGTAGTTATTTTTAGAGAGAGGGAGAGACTGACTAACTTGAGATAATTTTTTTTTTGTAGAGACTGACAGATTTTTTTTTTTGTATTATTAATGTTTTCTTCACTTTCATACCTGTGTGTTTTTCCTTCCCCATTTTGCTAGAAAATTAAGAGCAAATTGTAAAGAGTGTGTGCCGGGGGGAAATCTTAACAACTTCTAAAACCAGCTAAGTTTGTTCATTTCTTCGAAATTTGAGAAGACTGTGGTATGAGTGTTGACAGCAGTGTAGTTAGCTTTTGTTGAAGGTTCTATTAATGGTATTGTTTTTGTGTTCCAGAAAACGGCTTTACAACACTCAAGATCCTTTTCCATCTCTTTGTTAGTAAATACATGGGGATTTTCTTACTCTCCTTTTATTGTTTTTTCAGATCAATTTAGGCTAAACGTATGCAAATTTTAAACTCAGAAAAAAGAAGTAACTTTTTTTTTCTGCTTTGTGCCTTGCATTGATACAACACTTTGTCACAATAATTTTTCTGTAGGATAGATCCCCTGGTTATTTAGAGAGAAGTGATTAAGAACTACCTTTTCTACGTTGGAAAGTGTTTACATATTTTCTAGTGCTGTCCAGGACTAAAAGGTGTCATAGCTGGGTATTCTAGTGCTGCTGTCTGGATGAAATTTGAAATATTGCCTTTGAATAGTCACCAGTCCCCTGGTCTAACTAGTGGTTACGTTCTTACTCAGTTCACAGTTTACCATTATGGTGGTATCTTTCCTGTCTAAAATAACAAATAAATGGTATTAAAAAAATTGAGAAGCTGTTTAGTTCTATACATATATGCTAATCTGTATTCTTTCCCAAAGAGTATAGTAAGAAGGACAGTGAATGTTAGGATGTAAATATGTCAAAATAACAGTTCTTTTCCACACATAGTTAGTGATAAGGTCTAATTTTTGTTGTTGTTATCTTCAGCTGATCTTAAGAGAACAATTGCTGTTCTTCTGGATGACATCTTACAACGCCTGGTGAAACTGGAAAGCAGAGTTGATTACATTGTTGTGAATGGCTCAGCAGCAAATACCACTAATGGAACTAGCAATCAAGTGCCACTGACTTCGAGTAAACGTGCAAATGCAGCAGGCAACATCAGATAGCAAACAGGGCCACGTTGTGCTGCTACAGCTCCGTTAGGTCCTATTTAAGACAAGCTTTTTATCTCTGGCTAGGGCAAAGCAATAGTTGACTCTAAAAAATGTGTACACTGTTCTATTATAGAATGTGCTGGTTATATGTAGGCCTAACTTATGTGCATAAGGTTCTCAAAGCATTACTTCATTGCCTTTGAGCAGCTCTTCTAAAGTGATCTTTGTTGTCTTTAAAGATATTTTGATATCATGATTTGGTGTAGTATGCCATGGGATGCTGACAATAAATGGAAAGCACTGGGAAACATATAGGTAGGTTTCTATATATATTTATTTAACTATAAATACAACATATCTTTTGGATAGGTGGGCAGTACTGTAGCTTATTCATTTTTTGTGATCTGCTTTAAACAGAGGTAACTAAGGAAGATGTATTGTTAAACTGATGTTAGAAAATGTGTATACTTACAGTATTTTGTTACTCATTTATTTACTAAAATGGTATTAAATTGAAGATAACATTGGGGGTAATATTTTAAAATTGTGACCCAAAGAATGTCTTTATTTGCACTGTCTGTCAGAATAGCTAGAGAGAATTTATTGTATATTTAAGAAAATCAATTATAATAGGGAAAAGTCTTAGGTAGTAACACTGTCCAGGTATATCCTTGGCCAGAATTAGGGCAGTTAGATTATCAAAAGCAAAACATAATCTGTGATATATGATTATTTCTTACAAAGATATTTAAGTCTATGTATTTTGTAATTGCAGATAAAAGTTATTTGAGTGATGAAATCAGTTTTGAATATGTGAATACTGATTATTTTTGTTCATTGCTGTTTCTTTTTAACTTTTTAGTACCTTGAAATTTGTGATGAATATAGCACACCATCTCCCTGAACTGCTTTTTTGATCAGGAGGGAGAACCGTGAATTAAAATGAAGGAAACAAAGTATCTCTGGATTTAACAGAGATACATGTACTAAAGGTGTCTTATCATGGAATATTTGAGAGCTAAGTTAATACTAGCCTTATATCTAAGTTAGCCTTACAGCAAAAAGAATTGCAGAGAGTATGCACTGTATTTCAAAATATTACTCAAGACATATGAAAGTGTCACTGAGTCTGTGGGGGTTTTTTTTTTGTTGTTTTTTGTTTTTTTTAAAGGTACTGAATTATTAGAGAGGAGGGAGGGTATGTTCAGGCACTTTTGCCAAAAATATGCTGGTTATTAGATCTTTTTCTGTGGGTTATATTAAGAGTGTTCTAATCCTATACTAAGAAAAAAAACCAGTAAGATCAGAGGTGCTGGATGATATATCATCCAAAGTTTTGTGGGTTTCTTTTTCTTTGCTTATATTCTGGTACAAAAGAAAATACATTTACAGCCTTAGTTAGTATCCAGCCAATTTTTCTTGTGTCATACTGTGTGTAAACATGTACTTCTTTGCAGAAAGAGAAAAATAAATTTTCAGTTGGACTTGTGAAGGCTCTTGTTCCTTTTTTTTTTTTTTTAAATAGTCTTGTTGTTCTTACTATGTGTGTTCTAGATGTTTTAGGATTTGAAAAGTGTATGTCTCTGAACTTAAGAACACTTTAGATTTAGTAGTAGTACTGTCTGGTGTGTTCAACCTGCTCAGTCAGTGAGTGCTCTTGCTCTTGAAATTCTAATGTCTCTGCACTTTCCTCTGGTTGGAGGTGGGGATAACAGGGGGAAGAAATTAAAACAAAATAAAATGACTGGTTTGGATCTTTAATGGGGAAGACAACTAAGATTGAAGACGACTGGTGCATAACTTCTATTGAATCTGCAAGTCTCTATTGACAATGTGAAGATAGGTTTTTTTTATATCCATCTATCTATGCTGAGTACTTATTAATTTGTACCAAGTAAAACCTTAGTAGGTTATGTGCCTTTGTGCCATAAACATTAATCTGAGTAGATTTTGTATGTGCACATAAGGTGAGTTTTCTTGTAAGAGTAAGTGAACTTTAAAACAAAATTATTGAGGATTGTTAAACAAGTGTAACAAAAGTTGACAAATGAGTATTTGTCACTATTGCACGCACAGATTGTTTTATGCAAGTATTTTGAAGACTGATAGGTATATACTGACTTATATGCAGTTATGTACTTCTTATTTCATGGTTCCATTAGCAAAGTCACTTTTCTCTCAGGTTTTAGTATTACAGTGGCTCATTGGAATTCGATTGTACTTGACAGATATTTAAATATTTAAGGAGACTATAGCCTATGACACAAATGTTCCATTGACAAATATAGTTGAAGCTATTATTTATCAAGAAGCATATTAAAAATATTCTACTGTCAGCCTAAATCTAATTTTGTGAAACCAGTAGTATTAGAGGTTGATACAGCAGTATGTCGGTGTCCATGATATTAGTCTTTCCCCTTTCTTCATGGCCAGTCTCATTCTATGCTGTGTGGCCATGCTGTGTCTCTGACTGTGCTCTCCCTTCACTGTCTGTCTCGGACAGTACTACTGCCTTGATTTCTGTGCTCCAGCAGTGCAGAGGGTAGAAGCTGAGCTTCCTCCTCTTTGCTGAGCTGATAGCACTTTTCAGAGTGGCAGAACTAAGTCTCAAGTGAGTGTGCACTAAGGGAGAGACAAGGGCAAGGGGCTTGCCCTGACCACGGGGCTCAATATAGCTCTTGAATTCTAAAACCAAATAAGCAGGCAAACAGATCTCTCTTAGGGGAGATCATCGTGGTTCTCTAGTTCTTTCTGTTGCTTTCCTCATCCAAAGAAACTATTTCTGAACCTCAACATACTAACTTTCATGTAACTAAGATACATAAACATTGTTCCACAATTGTGTTTTGAGCAGGAGTAAAGAAGAAAAAGAACGCTGCATGGTCCCACATTAAAGAACCTTTGGGATAGATGGATTGATAAATACTCCACTGAAACCCACTGAGACTGCTCACAACACTCTGCTTATCCACTCTTAGGATCACAGAGATTTGCTGGTCTCTTTTTAATAAAATAATTTTTAAAATCCTAAAAAATAAGAAACATAACACAAGGACGGAGAAGTTCTGTAGTGAGTGTGGTGAAACACCAGTCTCCTTGATATCCAGTAAATTGCTGAACCTATTGGACAGTCTCTTTTTTCAAGTAACTGCTAAATATTTGTTTTTCTTTATTAACAAAATCATACAAAGGGCCAGCTAGATATATCCAAGTTCTACCTGAGGATATTTGCTAATGTAGAGGTTTCCAAACAACACTAGTAGCCTAGTGATGTGTGAAAGTTTCCTGACTGGCCAGGTGCCTGCTGGGTGGGTACATACCTGAGAGTAACTGCTGCTGCTGCAGCCTTCGTCGGTGGGAATGCAGAAGGAGAATAAGTTTGGGAACCTCTACAACAGTTTGATTTGGAAAAATAGCAACATAAAATTTAAGACTCTAGTTTATTATGTTTTCTTAAAAAAAACTTTTAGAAAATTTTTTCTCAGAATATGCAGATTAATGGAATGAGCTAAAGGGCTAAAACATTACTTCATTTGGTGTGTGTTTTTTTAAGCATGATGAAGGGTGTCAATTGATATCCTTATGAATTCATCCAAATATGACCTTGTAACCTGGGATTGTATTCTTTTATCAGTTTGTCCTTCACAAAACAGTGTTCTGTTATCTGTGTGGTTTGGTTTAATGCATTTGATAGTACTTCAAATATTTATTTTTACAAAGGTGAGAGAGAAATGGAAGACTTCTTTTTATAGCAGCTAAAAAGGTGAATTAGACTTTTGCAATATTTCTCATGGACTAGTTTGTTATTAAATTGCTATTTCTTGAAATCTCAGTTTGTCTGGGATGATCCACACATGTATTTGTATCTGTGTAAAAATATTGTCCAGGTTATTAAAATGAGGCCCAAGTTAAAGTGCAGAAAAAAACCCCAAAGAATTCACATTACATACACATATGTAATTACATCACTTAAACACCAGTGGCATTGCTTGCTAGGGAATCATCTTATCTGTAAGAGATCTTAATTACTACAAATTTCCCAACTCTTTGTCACTACCTCCAGTAAACACCTTTCATTATTAATTGACTCTTGCTTGCATATGAGCTTGCCTATTCCCTATGGCATTTATCAACTTATTCTGTTCAGTAGATGTCTGATCATGTTCTGTTTCTCAACTAGCAAAACTGAAAATATACATGTTGACATTTTTAAATGCCTGTAAACTGGGGTTAATATACAATTTTATTTTTTTTTATTGAGCATATTGAATGGTGGTAAGAACCTTGTAATGAGTATTGCTTGTGTTTGTTTTTAAGTAGATCAGAATACTGATAACGTGGAGGGAGGAAACTATTTGATGGACACTTTCTATTTGTGCTTCTTTAATTCTTCTCATTTTCAGAACAGGTGGACATAGTCGTTGACCAAACACATAGAAATAGAATGACTACACAGAAACAGAATGACCAATTACCGCTTCAAAATGATTACTTGTAGTCAAAAATACCAAGTTATTCTAATTTATGTATTCTTGCATTAGTAAAGTAGCTATCTTCAAAGTACATAGGTATTCCACTGAGATGAATTTTAAAGCACTTGTCAAACCTGTAAGGATTGTTTAAAAAAAAAAAAAGTCACACATTTTATTGTTAACAGAGGGTGTTGATAGAGACTGTCAACACCCTGTGCAGCATTAAGCTGTTGCCTTTGATGTGTAGGCAGCACCTTAGGTCCCCCAGAGCTGTCCCGTAAGTGAGTGTCCATATGTTCAGCCCACTTTGTGCTCAGAGATCTTGGGCCAGCAGCATCCATATGCTACATCACAGACATATGAGGCCACATGCGTGCCATCTGGATTTCTGTTCCTTTGACCTACCTTGTGGTGCTCTCTTTTTACAGTAGCAGAAAACCATTTTTTTCTGCTATTCGAAATTGTTTGATAGTTTACTGAGGAAAATTTGGTTTTCTAATTCAGTCTTTAATTTTATCTCAGGTGTCTGTTAACAATCTCTTAGAAGGGAGAGGAGACAGGAGATTTTCTGGAGCCAAAATGTATTCCAATACTCATGCTATAACGGTAAAGCAATGAGTGCTTGAAATACTTTTATTAGTTAAGAACTCCATTTTCCAATTACAAAGTTCTTCACCTCTTAAATCTGAAAGGACTGGGAAGCTTAAGTTACAGGTATGTTCCCAAGGAAGTCTATGGGCACAAATCTGGATTCAAGCAGATGCTGTGGTCCCAATGAACTGAACACAGGCTCTTTATCCCATAAAACACTTTCTCTGATCAAAACTGATAATAAATCCTCACTTTATAAGTTAGAGGACAGAGGTAGTTGAAAGAACAGGTGCCCCACAAAAAACTACTTTTAATTTCCTGCTCTCAACATCTTCACACTGATGGTTCACAGCCCAGAATGTTTAAGTATAGATAATCTAACATTAAGGGATACTTGTAGCCCCCACCAAAAGCCACCTTATTCAGCAACATGGCTCTGCTCTCTGAACCCGAATGATATTTAATGGCACCATTTTTAACAAAGATTTTGTTCAGATGAAGTACATCAAACCCATGACATAGAGGCTCTGCTCATTCTGTGTGAACCAGGCTTGCCAGGACTATCTCTCCATTTTATTGGCAGATCTGGGATCTCTGGCACCAGCAAAACCTGCATACACATACAGGTAAGGCATTTCAAGGACTGCTGGGTTTTGGGCAGCTCCTGTTCAATACTATGTTCCTCAGTAGGTTCCAGTTCTGTGTTTGCAGAGCTTCTTTTCCTGCTTCCAAGGTTACCCCCCCTACCCCCCCCCCATTTCTTTTCCAAAGCTTTGGCCATAGGAGTAATTTTCTTTTCCCTGGAGAAAGTATCCTGACATTTTCGTATGGTTTATTTTCCTCAGCTGGCTTCCTTGAAGATGTGCTGTTTGCAGCGATGACTTGCCCCCATGTCTTTTCTGCCTTCAAGAGGGATTTATTCTGGGTTCAGATCTCAGAGCGACAGAACATCCGTGTGCCCTGCTGAAACTTCTTATACACGTGGCACAGCCACATGACAAATGTCCAAACCATATGCCTTATTGTCTTACTGAGACAGTGCTGGAAACCTGAGAGCCTCCCCATTGTTTCATCTCTCCCTGGGGGCAGCGTTGGCAAAGCACTGCCTTGGTCCTTGTGACACCTCTCGTCACCTTCTGGTCTGTGACTGGTGGCTTGCCCGGTGCGAAACAATCTGGAGCATGAATTGCTCCTTGAATCAGTCCTTGAATTGCTGGACCTTTGTCTACAGGCATCTGCCCCTTTCTTGCACAGAAGGCACCTACCCTCTTGGCTCTCGTTCTGACAGGCTGAAAGCTCAGAGCTTGCGGTAACCTGCAGAGCACAATTTAAACATCGATTTGCTAAAGCTCAGTTAAGAAAAAAATACTACTTTTTTTGCTCACATATTCAGAGTCACTATGGGTAAAGCCTGATCAAAATGTTTGTATCAAGAGAAAGCAGTTAATTTACAAAGATAGTGCGGTAAGTAACAGAAATAGCAGCCCATGGTCTATTTATTATAGCCTTTAAAGACATTGGAGGAGTTGTTTCCACATGATGGCGTTGTTTGTGGACATGGAGACAAAGTGGGAACTGCAGGTTGCTGACCTAAGAACCACCTTCCATTTACGAAGGTTTCCCAAAGCTGGCCGCTTTTTGTCTTGAACTGTGAACAAAGTATACATTTCATTTTATGCACACATTTTACAAGAGAAGAGCTTGCAAAGAACATCAGGGTGCTTGAGACAAGATTTATGATTTTTAAGAGGTAGCTTTCATGTTCTAGATGAAACAGATCTGTCAAGCTGCTCTAGGTAAACAGTAATGATCTTTTTCAGGATCAATGGCTCTGGATTCTTGTTAAAATACAAAGATGGAGACTGCCTCTGTTCTGAAGAGTTTTACAGTTGAGTTCCTTGATACTGTGACTAGGTCTTCACACTCCCTAAAGATTCCTTAATTCATTAGGAATGAAGCTCTCCGTAGGCACAAATTCATCCACTGAGGTAACTTAGAGATTCAAGACCTACAAAAACAAGTGAAGGGTAGGCAGGTGGTGCTGGGAAATCCAGAGGTGGTTTTTTTTGTTGTTGTTAAATGCATACATCGTGGGACAAGTCAAATAATGCATTATGTTAAACATTAAGAATTAAAAGAATTTACATTGCATTTTACACTACTTTTGGATTTGTTCTTTACAGCTGCCTCAAAATATTAATTATTTAAGCTGTTTGTTGCAAAGTAAATATCTAGAATGAATTTGTTCACAAAGTCACCTCCTTTTATTCAAACTAAAAATTAAAAACACTTGAAATAGCGGGTGAAAATGTGCAGAAATAGTTGTGTTTTTGCTAAAATCACATTTTCAGGTATCACTTTTCAATAAGCAACATACAACTGCAATAACATTTTTGGTGTTTAAATTTTGTCTAATTAATAAACTGGACATTAGAATTTTAAGATAGGAAATAAATGTAACACTTGAATTAGTGAATATGCTTTTACTAGCATCCTTGCCATCAGCTCATTCATCTCTAAAACCAAAGAACCTTTCTTTTGCAGTAGGAGCTCATATGCCAAAGCTATACCTGAAGAAAGGCTTGCTTGCCATAAAGCTTGCCTATTTTCCCCACTGTATCAGTTGGTCTAATAAAAGATGCTACCTCTTCTCTATCAACTTCGCAAAACTAAACTGGTAACCCACAACAGTGGGAAGTCTTGTCACTAGTAGTCAGCTTGGTTCAGCTACAGTTCATCAACATAGTTACAAACCACACCCCGCAATCCGCAGAATAACACCGTTGGCTTTTATTATATTGTTTGAATAAGGAATGAAAGCAGAGTCATGTACGATTGTGTCAGTATTTCTTTTACTGAGTACAGGCCCCGGACCTTTTCCTTGTTTACAGTGCGCAGCACAGCAGTATCAGATGCAAACAGGGGGGTCTGTTTGGAGCAAGGGATTCACTAGAACCGGTAACTAACACTGTTTGTTTAGCTTGAGTGGGAATTTAAAGACTAAACACAACCGTGGCAGCAAACAGCGCCTAAGTAAGCCTTACCAACACAAACAAATTACTCTTTTCCTAGTGGGACTGTTAGAGAATATCGGACTGAAGCTGTCTAGAATTAATCACTTAGCATAACTTGCTTAGCATTAGTAGCTAAATTTGCTGAAGCCTTAGGCCTCAGGCTGTGAACTTTTACTTAGATAAGTAAAACCCCAGAGCCGGTTCAAGCTGGAGGGATAAAGAAGTTACACGGACAGCAGGAGTAGCAAACCTTGAAGGTAAGAAAAGAAGCAGCCTGCCTAGAGACAATGAAGGGGCCCAAGGAAGAAGGGGAAGAACCCAGACCTAACTATTACTATTGGTCCAAACTATCACTTAAGGGGTGGGGAATTTAGATTGTAAGGCTATAATTGCTCAGGGATTTCTTTGTTCGGGGTCCCTCTTTGGAGGCACCCAGCTCGAGCTGTAATTACCACACGTGTATCATTAAATTATATTTCTCCCCAATCTGACTTCGAAATTCTGCCTCAGCGGGAACATAGGGTCAGACCCTGTTATGGTGGCCGGCAAGCCTAATAGTTTGCATAACAGTTTGGTACCCCAGATGGGACCCTAGGCGACCACCGTTGGGGCCTCTTGTCTCCAAACAATCATCTGGTGCCATAAGGTGAGTTCACCTGGGATCTTTGGCAACGGGAGGCACCAAGAGGGTGAGTCTTAAATTCCTGCCTAAATTCTAAATTCTGGTTTGGTAACAAAGTGCACTGTAAGGGGTACGCAGGCTGATCCCCATAAGGCGTGCCAGGTACTAAATTTCAGGGAGAGTGGGTTTGAGTCCCGCTCCCAGGGTTGGGGTGGGTTCAAGTCCCACTCCCAGGATTTGAGAGGGTTCGAGTCCCATCTCACTCCGGCTGGAAGGGGGGGAGTGCGCAGCCTGATCAGCGTAAGGCACACCGCAAGACTAACTTAGAGTTCCTGTGACTAGTGTGAGTGTGGATACTGGTACTGTGACTGGTGTGTGTGTGTGTGACCTGGGAACCGAAGGGGGCACCCGTCAGCTGACAGAGCCGCCCACTGCGAAGGGATGGCAGTCCTAGCAGTCAAAGACTCAGGTGGTGTGAGTGCAGTTCCCAGAGAGAGAGAGAGAGAAAGAGAGTGTAACCATGCCAGCTGCAGGGGGTAATGAAAATTTAAATTCTGGTTTTGCTGAGAAAAAAAAAAAAGAAAAAAAAAGTATATTATAAGGAAGCGCGCTGCCTGATCAGCATAAGATGCACTTTTCAGGAACTCAGTATGGGAAATAAGTTCGGCACAGAAAAGGGGATGCCCTTAGCTGAAATTTTGCAAAACTGGAGTAAGATTGATGGTATCAAGAACCTAAGGGAAAAAAAAAAAAAAAAAAAAAAGGTTGATCCAACTATGTCAGGAGGATTGGCTGTTCCTGACAAAGGCTGGTAACCCAGCGGAACGATGGCCACTGCAGGGATCCTTTGATCATCAGGAGTTAACTTTCCTGAGTCACCATTTGGAGGATAGGTTCCCCAGACAAATGGATTATTGGTATGTATGGGACAGCTGGGCAAAGAAAAATTTTCTCAGAGCACTGAAAGTAGTGCAGCTGTTAAAACACTTGTGGAAACCGCTCCACCCTCTGCGCTATCCTCTGTTTCAACTTCTCTATACCCCCCCTTGCCTTCCCCCTCTGCCTTTCAAGCCCCTTTGCACGTCGTTCCTGTGCCAGGAGTGCCCCCGCCAGGTCCGGACGGGGCACCTTGGGTAGCTACAACACGAATTTACCGACCCTGGGGGCCCCAAGATTGAATTGCATGGAGTCAACACACTCCCAGGCTTAGGGAAGATTCATAGAAAGTGTTATAAATCGTAAAAGGAATACTGCAGGCATATGATCCTGCCTGGGGGGGATGTGCAAATGCTCCTTGAAGCCTTGTTCACTCCAGATGAAAAACACTCAATTCTGGATGCAAACCGTCATTGGGAAGGAGAGGGGGGTGTTCTGGCTGCTCAAACGGCCTGGCCGATTGTGGACCCTGGGTGGAATTATAATGTAGAGGCAGATTACAGGCAGTTGCAATTAGCCAGACAAGGCTTAGAAGAAGCTATACGGTTGGCAGGACAAAAGACTGCGAATTGGTCTAAAATAAGGGAGTGTCAGCAACAACCTGAGGAACAGCCCTCAGCTTTCCTCTCCAGACTATTTAAACAAATCAGAATGTTTGGAGGGGGGATAGACCCAGAAGCCGAGGCTAACAGACCTCTAATAGTTTCTACATTTGTAGATCAAATGGCCTCGGACATTAAAAAGTATTTTTCTAAACATGTTCCTGACTGGCCAGGGAAGTCGATGGACGAAATAGTATGCTTAGCCACATTTGTATATAACGGTCGAGATGAAGAGAAGGTGAAAGAAAAGAGACGACAGAAGAAAGAGGAAGTGAGTGTGTTAGCGGCTGTGTTAAGAGACGAGTTTAAAGAAACTAGAGGAAGGGGGCGAGTAAGGGTCAGAGGAGATGGACGGAACCAAAGCGAACATATTGTACGCTTAGGAGTTAATGATTATTGCCATTCTTGCAGGGAACAAGGGCACTGGAAGTGGGAATGCCCAGTGAAGCTCCGCATGCCCAGGAATAGAGGGGACAGCATGAGACAGTCAAGTACTGGGAATGACACCAGGCAATTCCCAGCCAGTCCACAATGACAGGAGATGGGAGACCCAGAAAATACTGTGGGAATTGGGGTAAATTCATGGGATATAGATTTGGATTTCAGGGGGCAGGTAATGGCAAATATAGCAGGTCAAGAAATTCCCTTCTCAGTGGATACTGGAGGTACCCTTTCTCTTCTGAATTTTGAGCCTAAAGGATGTAAGTCATCAGATAAAATAACAATACAGGGAGTAATGGGAAAAGGTGAATGAACGTTAACTAAGCCCTTGTTGCTCACTATTGGAGGAAAAGGAGTGTGGGGACGTTTCATAATTTCTATGGATTCACCCTTTTGCCTTTTAGGGAGGGACCTCTTACAAGCTTTGGATACTCAGATCTGCTTACAGACGGAAGGGATGAAATTAATAATAATGGGCTCATGTGTTCTGGCTGAGACACCAGAACCAGAGTTAACTAATCTGCAAATTCCGACAGGTTTAGAATCAGTTCCTGGAAAGTTATGGAGCTCTTCAGGAACTGATGTTGGACTATTGAAATCAGCTAGTCCAGTCTCAATCAAAACAAAGGGCGGATTACCTCCTGTGGTTAAACAATACCCTATCCCAAAGGAAGCAGAGAAGAGTATCCAAAAGCAAAATGATCACTATCTAAAATTGGGTATCCTTAGAGTTTGTGAATCCCCATACAACACCCCGATTCTGCCAGTTAAAAAGAATAGGCAGGATTCTAAATGGCGATCCAGAGTGTCGGTTTGTACAAGACCTAAGAGTTATAAACCAACATGTAATCGCTCCACATCCAGTAGTTCCTGACCCATCAACTATATTACCACAGATACCCCACTGGGCAATTTATTTTACCATGATTGATTTAATGGCAGCCTTTTTTAGTATACCGGTAGCTGAGGACAGCCAAGATCTTTTTGCCTTCACTTGGAAGGGACAACAATTGATGTGGACTAGGCTACTACAGGGATTTACTGGGTCTCCGACTATTTTTTTTCTCATATACTTAAAAATGATCTTGCAGATATCGAACTTCCAGGACATTCAGTGTTAATACAATATGTGGATGATTTGTTACTAGCAAGTAAAGATTACAAGACGTGTTTGAAAGACACTATTTCTCTATGTAACGCTCTTGCAGAGAAAGGGCATCGAGCATCTCCGTCCAAACTCCAGCTGTGTCAACAAGAGGTAAAATATTTGGGGCTTATCTTGAAGGAAAGACACAGATTAATTGATCCAGAATGAGTAAAGACAATTCTCAATATACCCCATCCTATAACAAAAAAGCAGTTTAAGGGATTTTTTAGGAGCTGTAGGATTTTGTCAGCCATGGATTCCTGGGTTGGGAGAGCTTACCAAACCTTTGGTCCAGGCAACAAAAACGGAGGAGACAGAGCCTTTGACCTGGACTCCAGAAAAAGAGAAAGCTTTTACATCTGTAAAAAGGGTGTTGGTCTCAGCCCCGGCTCTAGGACTACCAGATTATAGTAAGCCATTTGAATTATTTGTTCATGAACGACGGAGTAGCAAGTGGAGTACTCGGTCAAAAACTAGGTCCTCACTGTAGGCCTATTACTTCACCCAACTAGATGCGGTAATCAAAGGCACTCCAGGATGCATCAGAGCGATAGCAGCTACAGCAGCCCTTATTAGAAAAATACGACCTGTAGTTTTGGGTCACCCAGTGACTGTGTATATGCCACAGAAGAAAGAAGAATTGGAAAAAGTGTGAAGCGGTTCAAGACGAAAAAGGAATTTGGACTATCAGGGTTAAGCCCCTCCTTTCTTTGAGGTATTTACTTTCTGTGGTTAGGTGATATCATGATCGTGGACATGGAGGAGCATTGACTGTCGCCTCATGTATTCTACAAACCTGGGCAGCTCCCAAGTGCATGTGGTTGTGAAATGCATAACAACAACCTGCCCAACTTGCCAAAATTTAACGATACTTATCCAAAGATTAACAGAGGAGGCCGCCCATGGGCTTATTTTCCATTCCAGCGTCTACAAATTGACTATGCTGACATGCCAGCAGCAGAAGGATTTAAACATCTCCTTGTGATAGTTGATCAGCTAAGCAGCTGGGTGGAAGCCTTTCCTACTTGCAAAGCAGATACGGCTGCAGTGATTAAAGCCTTGTTAAAAGAAATTCTCCCTAGGTCTGGAGTCCCAGAAACTATAGATTCAGATAGGGGTTCTCACTTTTCAGCAGGAGTTTTAGGGAAATTATATCAAATGCTAGGAATTCATAGAGAATTGTACATACCTTATCATCCCCAGTCTTGAGGACAAATTGAGAGAATGAACAGAACTATTAAAAACAAGTTAGCATGGGTATGTATACAGGCAAGTCTCAAATGGCCTAATGCCTTAAACTTAGTGCTGTGGGAAATTAGAACAACCCCTAGACAACCGGTAGGATTATCCCCAGCAGAAGTCTTATTTGGGCATCAATTGGCTACAGGAACTTATATCTCGGCTAAGACCAGCCTGCTGGACAGAGATGAATAGCTAACCCAGTATGTTCTAGGTATGCAAAAAGGTTTGAAAATCTTAAAATTATATATATATTTATTTGTGAGAGAAACACTGTCAAAGCTCAAGACATTTGTCTTGATACTGAACAAAATGTTTGTCATTTTGAAATACATCCTGATGAAATCGCTGAAACTGTACTTGTATATATATTGGAAAAGGATGTGTTTGTATGAGAACCCTCTGTGATCTTATATTCATAGATAACTACTGTAGACACAAGAAATCACTCAAATATTGGTGTTTGTAATTTTACAGAAATTATGGGATGTGGCTTTAATTATTCAGCTCCTGTTGTGTCTTATCAATTATTACAATCTAATTATACCTTAAGTCAAGATTTATCGCCTACCCCCATCGGAACGAATCTTACATTGGTAAAGAAACTACTACAACATGATGACCTGTGTCAACTGTTACAACGTATCCGAAACAATGGACAAAAAACTCTAATCACCGTTCATCATGATACAGAAGAGATACTCCATATCTTGGAAAGAGTGAAGAAAGATGGAGAATATCATTGGTGGGAGACTCTTCTGGGATGGTCACCAACCGCAAAAGGGATCTATAATCACATGTTGCACCCAGTAGTAGTTAAGTTTAACCATGTTATGCCTATTGCTTACAACCATATTGTACATAAGATTATGGAGAGTGATAGTACGGCTTGAAAGGCTTCGAGAACTCTGCTTAACATATTAGCAGGGATGCTTAATAAAAACAAAGGGAGGACTGTTAGAGAATATCGGACTGAAGCTGTCTAGAATTAATCACTTAGCATAACTTGCTTAGCATTAGTAGCTAAATTTGCTGAAGCCTTAGGCCTCAGGCTGTGAATTTTTACTTAGATAAGTAAAACCCCAGAGCCGGTTCAGGCTGGAGGGATAAAGAAGTTACATGGACAGCAGGAGTAGCAAACCTTGAAGGTAAGAAAAGAAGCAGCCTGCCTAGAGACAATGAAGGGGCCCAAGGAAGAAGGGGAAGAACCCAGACCTAACTATTACTATTGGTCCAAACTATCGCTTAAGGGGTGGGGAATTTAGATTGTAAGGCTATAATTGCTCAGGGATTTCTTTGTTCGGGGTCCCTCTTTGGAGGCACCCAGCTCGAGCTGTAATTACCACACGTGTATCATTAAATTATATTTCTCCCCAATCTGACTTCGAAATTCTGCCTCAGCGGGAACATAGGGTCGGACCCTGTTATGGTGGCCGGCGAGCCTAATAGTTTCCATAACAGGACTGAAGCGATGCCAGTGTGCTCACCTTTTAGGAAGATAGTTTTAGTACAGCAGAGTAGAGCTGCTGTTTACGTTCAGAAGAAGGAGCAACTAAAAAGAGGAAATTTGCCTGACTACTACGATCAAATGCTTGCAAGTGATAGTGTTAGTACGGTTAATGCAATTGCCTATAAAAATGCGTACCTCCAAGCTAATGTGTATACGCTGGGGAGATATGTACCGCCAGAGCCTTGCACTGCAGAGCAAAACGAGGCGTATTAAACCATGCTGTGTGGAAGCGCTGCCATGCCATTGCACAGGGCTGATCTCGGTGCAGCGAGCGCGAGTAGAGCTCACGGGTTTATGCTTCCAGAGCGAGGGCAGCAAAGCTCTTCAGCTCGGGGGGCTGGAGGCAGGTCTGTGGGCCACAACGCAGCCGCGCCTGTACGCGGCGGGGATATGGCGGAGGCGTCCCTGCACCCCAAAGAGCCCCTGCGGCAGGCTCAGCCTTCCCGGGACTGGGGCTGCCCAGTCCCCCTCGAGCAGTCCTGAGGGTCTCGGCGCCTCGCGCCCGGCGGCCGCCCAGCCAGGGCCCGCGCCAGCAGGGAACCCGCCGCCCGCCCATCGCGCACGGCGGCGGCGGCGGCGGCGGCGGCGGCAGCGCGGCCCGGGCAGCCGCCCCCTCCCGCTCCCGCGCGGCCCAACGGCGGCGGGGCGGGGCGGGGCGGCCGCGGAGGAGTACGCGGAGTAGCGGAGGTGAGCGCCGCGCCGGCGCTGCAGGCTGGCTGGGCCGCTGTGGGGCGGGCGGCGCGGCTTGTGGCGGGAGAAGGAAGGCTCCGCTTTTAACGAGCGGGTGGAAGGAAACCCGTGCGGGGGGCGGCCTCTGCCAAGCGAAGCCCGGCGCTAGGCCCCCCGGGCGGAGAGGGGCGGCAGGTCCCGGCCCCGGCTCCCGGCCCGGTGCCGGGCGTTCCCGCCGCCCTGCTCCCTGCGCAGCCACCGGCTTTCCCGGGAGGTCGTCCGAGTACCGGGGCACCGCCGCTGCTTGCAGGGCGGGCCGAAGCTCTGCCTGCCGGGTCCGCGCTGGTCTGTTTGCTCTCCCCCTTCCCAGACTTGCTTGTGAAACGGCCAGGACCTTTATGAAGCTCGTGGAGATGTTCACGCCTGAGACGGCTTTTTTTCAAGGAAAGAAGATTTTTTAAAATTATTATTATTGGCCTTAGCGAGGAAACAGAGGCAAGCTTTTGGTGCACACATCCTTTATACCTAGCCTGTGAAAACTCATTTTCTAAGCGTTGACTATCAAGTGAAACTTGAGAGTGAAACAACGCATCTGTTTCCCATGTTCAGGCCTGTTTGTATGCCTGCCTGCACATGTGAATGTACGTTTTTGTGAAATAGTGTAAGATGATAATCTGCCAACTGTATTACTTTTCAAGAAATACAGGCTTTTGTGTGTATTTTATTGTGTATAAATACATGCCCCTTATACCCTGAAGTATTTTTGCTAATCTAGTCATCTCTCCTGTTGAAGAGTTTACCGGAAGCAAAAAAAACCATGGACTCAGTTGTTACACTGAAACGTGGTGTTAATTTAGATTAAGAAATTTAGCTTAAAAAAGCCTCATTAAAGCATCAGATACACATGCTCATACTTCTTATATAAGTATTTATGCATTGATTCCAAACAGTGAAGATGGATAAGTATCAACTTCACTGGTGCATGCAAATGATAATATATTCAAATGTTATTCTGGTATTGTACAGTACTGATAATGTACAAATGCACAGAATAGATGAGAATCACTCATGTTAGATATATTTTCATACACCCAACAAATAGTAACTGAAGTATTTACAGGCATCACTAAACTAACCTTCAGCATCATTATGTGCTGCAGTTAAGTATAAATCATATTTTACAGATTTTCACTTACTGTCTTCAATTGTCTATGTAAATGTAGAGTTTGAATGTTGCTCCAACTGAGTCCCAGCTGTCCAGTAACTTTTAATTTGAATGTGGTGATACTTAAAACAAATGGGCCTGTTGGAGGTGTGGGATACAGCTGCAATTAACATAATTTACAGGAAACTAACAGAACCTTCTTGCAAGCTAGAAGATAACTTGGAAGTATTGTTTGTTTCTTTGACAGCAGTTTGTTTCCTACTCGGGGTGAATATTCTTGCTCAAACTAGACTCAGACAATTTGATAGAAGTCTGCAGTACAGACATGTAGATGGGTGAAGTGACTTGTCAGAGATCAGGCTGTCAGGTACAACTTTTGATGGCAAGTCCTTTTTCTGCAGTATAAAAAGAAGCTTGATAGTTGGCTGTATTAATTTTTTCCTTTGTCTTTTACAACCCCTGTTGAGACAGTTTTCAGACATCAGAGCAAATTTATTAAAAGAGCATTATTCAAATGATTTGCCTAAAAATCAGTTATGGTTCCCCTAAATATGTGTCTCCAATTTTCAGCATAGTTTACTCATTTACTGTTATGTATTGTTTGTAAAAATAGTTTGAGAAGCCAACTTTCATGTTCTTAATTTTCCTTATTCTTTTTCTGACATGCTTACAGAATTGTAGGTGATGATGATGGAGGAAAGCTCTTTACTCCTGAGGAATATGAAGAATACAAAAGAAAAGTATTACCAATTCGGTTAAAGAACAGGTTGTATGTGAGCTGGAGATCACCAGCTGGCATGGATTGTAAACTTGTGGGGCAAGAGACACTGTGCTTTTGTACTCATCGGTAGGATTCTTTTCTTTTTTTCCCCATGGGTGTATTTTTTTTTAATTAGAGAAATGTAAAATATTTCCAGATACGTTACAGTACAGTATAAGGAAGTTAATGTAAGGTCAAAGAATTAAAAAAATTAGGCTTTAAATTATAAGAAAAGTTCTTAAATACAAATCTGAAAATTTTTGAGATGAGTAAAATTTTGTAGTCTTCAGTAAATTCAGCTTAAACTTTAAGGTCTGAGCTATTGTACACAGAAAGAAACTGATAGTGCTGTCCAAATACAACATCTGTGGTGTTCATATAATGTATGAATGTAAAAGCACCTGATGATACTGTGTATCTAATTGAAAATTAACAATTAATTCTTAAGATAATTAAAGGTACTTCAACACAGAACTTGTAAGCTAAATTACAAGCCTTTCAGTTAGTCTTGTGATAAATACTAACAAAGTTGTAAAAGTCATTATTTTTGTCTGTTTTAGATATAAACAACACAAAATGGACTATGAAGTGATTCCAAAAGATCGTCCTATTTGTGTGCCTTGTAGAGTAAGCCGTTGTCAGTGCCAGTCCTATCACTGTGTTCCTCTAAATGGCACACAGCCCATTCGTTGTAGATGCAAATATTTTGCTGATCAGCACAGTGCAGCGCCTGGATTTTCATGTAACTCTTGTAAGTTGCTTATATGGTTGCAGCATTCCTTACAGTAAACTTAACAGGAATAACATTTTAGGGTCTGCATTTAAGGATCTGTATTCTGCCCAGGGTATTAGGTATGTGCTGCACTTGTCATTGATGTATATTTTGGCCATTTGCGGAAGGATGAGAAATGGGAAGGAAGACATGGCCTTTTGCTTTGAAAGGTTTAGAAGAGCATCCTTAGTTTCCCCAAATCCTTCAAAGGAGCATAAGTTTCCTGATTGATTAGGTTAGGAACATATGGAGACCAGCCACCTGAAGTTAGGCAGCATGAAAACACCCTGTTTGCAGTTTGTCACTTCCGTTGGTGCATGCACCTGACTTTTCTACTTGAATTTGGTAGTTTGCGAGAGAGAAGTTTTTAATCTCCATTCCTCAATTGCCTGGTTGAATATAATGTTAACATATTTTTATATCTTTTCTCAACTCAATAGGAAGCAGCACTCTGTTCCCAAATAGTGCAATTGTTAACACTCTAAAAAAAGCAGATCCCAAACCTACAGGTTTTGTGTCCAGAAATGCAAAGGGCAAAGGATTTTCAAGCAAAAAGTTTGTGAGGGAAAAATCATTCTTTGAATTAAGAAGCAGCTTTTTGCTTCAGTTGGCCAAGGTTATTGTATTGAAACAGCAATAATTATTAACCATAGAAATTAAAAAATACATAAAATTGTTTTTCTTTGAAACCTCGAATTACATAAGCTGAAGATTTTTTTTGTTAGAGTTCTGGACTGTTAGTAAATTTCTTTCATGAAGTCTGTCTGATCTGTACAGAAAAATAATAAACAAATTTTGCTGGATGAAAAGAGAATAATATCCAACAGAATAATACATAAAATATGACAGCCTTTCAAGAATTTGCTCTAAGTAATGTGTGAGAGAGTCTTAAATGTGTAATTGGATGATTCAAACTGAACCCTTAGAACACTGTTTTTAATAATTGTTTACATTATGCACAGCAATTTTTCTAGTGTTTCACAAAATACCTGACACTTTTGAGGACTGCAAAGATTATATAGAGGAGTGCTGAGACTTACTTCACTTCTGGAATTGTATCATTTTAATCTACTGGTATTAGTCTAACTCAGTGTTGTGTAAGTCTAATGTAATGAGTAAATTAGAGATGTAATCTTCCTATAATCGATGCAATATTGCAATTTCACTGTATATATTGTATGTATGGTATTCTGTATCTGAATAGAAAGGGAGGGTTATGTTGCTGAGGAGTACCCCCCAAAAAAATCATCTGTGTTGCTCTGCAAAATGAACTGTAACTAGGAGCTGGAGGCAGGTCATAAATAGATTTGTAATATAAAGTAATTTGAATAATGAAACTTGCAAAACCAATTCCTCAATTTCTTGTTCACATGATTGCTCCAGTAGGGCTTTGATGATGTTTAGTCTTACCTGTAGCTGGGCCAGATGTATCACTTCACTCTGTTTCTGAATATCTCATTTTTATAACGGTATCAATTATATCCAGTGGCAATATATGCTTAAAAAACCCTGAAAGCCAGTCTAATGGTACTGCTATGTCAAACCTATTTTGCTGTTGCCACAGTCACTGTTTATTACCAGGATCATTCTGCTTATTTTTAAGGCATCTAAATTATGTGATTTGTTTATAAGTGGGATTAGAAGCATTCTGGGTATACAGCATTAACACCTGCTGTAGAGATTTGGAGATAATACTGACAGAATTCTGGTAGCTTGTCTTCTCTACCCAGTGACAGATTTTTTTTTGGATTTTGGGGTGAGGGGAGGGAAAGAGAAGGGTGTTATTAATGGCAATGGATACAAGTTGTAACACAGGAAATCTTGATTCCATACTGGGAAAGAAGTGCTTACCCTGAGGCAAGTCAGATGTTGGAACAGGCTGTTCAGAGAGGCTGTGGAATCTCCATCCTTGGAGATATTCTGAACTTGACTGGATGAGACCCTTAGCATCCCACTCTAATTTTGCTCTACTTCTAGCAGGGAGTTGGACCGGATGACCTCCAGAGGTCCGTTCTAACTTTTGATTATTTTGTGATTCTGTTTTTTCCATAATGCCAGCATCACTGTGAGAGCCACATATAATAATTCTAGAATTCCTGTCTAGGGATTTCTATATGAACCAAAGGTGAAAATTAGCAAAAGTTAAAAGGAGGTTTTATCACTGAATAATAAAATGAGAAAGTTTTGAATGTTACAGTGTTTCCAGGTTCAAGTGTTCATACAAATACTTTGGTTTTTGTATCCTCCTCCTCATTGTATTTCAAGATCAGTTAGTATTCTTGCTTTAAAGAGAAGGCACAAATAGCAGGAACTTGAAGGAAGGTAACTTTTTTTGAGTTAGATGTTGAATCCCCACGTCAAATTTGCAAAATGAATTGCAATTTTGAAGGGTCAGACCCTGTGACCGATCAACAAAACCATTCAGCATCCTAGATACACCAGTCCTCCTGACGGTTACTGTCCAGGTACTGTGTGCTGCTATGTCTCATCTGATTCTCTGCCTGTTTTGTGAAATAACTGGAGTAATTTGGCATGGAAGGTGAGTGATAACTATTGTTGTCAGTCCCTAAAGCAGTGGATTTTACTCACAAGTTGTTAGCTAAATGGCCTCTACCTTGTTGATTTCCTTTGATCAAATGCGAGAACAAAATATATGATCAGTACAGTAGCTGGCCCCACCCTAGGATTGACTCCAAGAGTAGAATTCAGATTTGTGGTTCCCATGATCAAATCCCCACATTCATCCTTTCTCCTGTCTTATAAAGCATTTTCATATCACGAAGAAAAAGACTATAAAAGGCTCCATCAACAACAGCTGATTGTTTTGCCAGAGTCACATATGAGTTTCCAAATAGGAGGTCTGACTAGATGCTTTTGTAGTGAAGGAACTCTGTAGTTCTTGACATGATCAATTTAGGGAAACAACTTTGTCAGTTGTGAAGTATATATTCCATTATCATCTCATTCATAATACTTATTTATGTTTTAATTAGGTTCCAAGTGCTTGGGATTTCATAGCTGCTTTACCTGTGGATGTGGTCAGCCAACATATGCTCATGAAACAGTAGTGGAAACTAAAGAAGAATGGTTAGCCCAAGGAAGGCCTGTGGGGCAGGATGTTCCTTATGCTGCTATGGGAGGATTGACTGGTTTTAGTTCACTAGCAGAAGGCTACATGAGACTGGATGACAGTGGAATAGGTAAGTGCAGTTGACCTGAGATGAAATTTCAATTTTCAGACTAGGTATTTTTGAAAAGTAATAATCCAACATAGACTTTAAAAGTTGGGAGGCAAACTGGATCAATAGGAGTAGGACTTAAACACAGACTTTTTTTTTTATTTTCTGAGATTCTAAGGTCTGAAGAGACCACTGTGACTGTCTTGTCCAACTTCCTGGAGCAAATTCTTGGAAAAACTGTTTTATTGATAATTCTGGTGTTAAGCTTAGTAGCTTCTGGTTAAATTGCAGCATATCTTGTAGAAAGAACTCTATAATTTCTGTTTTTTTCTTAATACATCCATTTTATACTTATGTTAATCCTTCTACCCTAATACTGCCCTGAGAATTTCCTTGATTATACAGTTCCCACATTTTTTTCAGAATTCATACATTCTAGGATTCAAATTTTCTTCCTTCTGTTGTAAGTACAATTCACATAGTTTATTCTTAGATGCTGAACTCTGCAATAGGGTATACTAAAATGCATGCTGTCCAGAAGTGCCTATCTACCAAATAATCCAGATTGCTCTATATAACTGATTTACCCTTTTTGTTTACCATTCAGCCATTTTGTATGCCATCTGCAAACTTTACTGGCAGTATTTTTTATAGGTCACAACACTGGGCCAAAAACTGGTTCCCTGCAGAAACTTGCTGGGAATAATCACATTTGATAATTGCTCCCCATAGAAATTAAATTTTGTTGTATTGTCCCATTTTCTTTGTTATTCATTTCAAGTTTGCCACCTAGAAAGCTTAGATACATGATTCTTTTTTCCAGTGTAAGGCACATTTCAACTGGAATTTGAAAATGATTTCTTAAATAAACCCTCAATTAATAACTGTTAAGCATTTAAAAAGCGGTCATTTGTAGAACTTTGACATCTGCATTAGCAGGCCTTGATACCTCTGCTACCCTGTGGTTCTGTGTCATGTAGTAATGGACTGATTTTATCCTGAAATGCTGTTTTATTTGTTATTGCCATGTACTCATTTTATTATTTCTTTTTAAAATTATAATCTGGTTTCCTTGATCTGTCTGTAGTTCAGAAACCATAGCATAGCAGTTGTAACTAAAGAACCAGATTTTTTTCATTTCTTTTGAAGCCATCCTCTGAAATGTTTTTCTTAATTCATGTTTATTTGGTCTGCACTCAGTGTTGTCGATTTGAATCTGTAGCCTTGTTTTGACCCCATCATGTATGTTTTTAATACATCTTGTGAAGCTAATTATTGTTTTCAGTCAACTTATTTTTCTAACAGGGGCTCCTTCCACTGAATTCTTAGAATCTCCTCTTACCAATATGGATCATCCATTTCTAAAAGCATTTCAAGGACCTTCTACTTCTGCTCAAACCGGCTCACCGATAACGGGTGGTGTATTAATATTGTTTTATTATGATAAATGTATCATATAATATTAATTATTTTCATTTATGAATTGAAGGATGTTTAAGGGTAAAATCAAGTTGAAAATTAAAATGAATATTGAAGCCTAATTATCTAAAAAGTTAGTACAACATTCCTGCACTTCAAGTGCTTAAAATAACTGTATTATTATTGCTTATTATTTTGGTAATGGTATGCTTTTTAACTTAGGTGATTTTTTTCCTTGCATTTGATATTGTCCTCATCAGTAGTAACACTTATTCATTGGATCAGTTTTTTAAATTTTCGATTCCTACTAAAAGCTCAACATATCTAAATGCATAGTACATATATATATCTATACACACACACGCACATACGTATGCACACACACATACGTATGCACATGCACGCACGCTCATTACAATCCTGTGAAACTGCCTTCTGCCAGAAAGTCTTTTCAGCATGGAATTAGGGGGTCGGTTATACTTGTTTCATTTTATATCCCTCATTTAGTATAAGTATTTAGCAATTAACATTACTGATGAGCTCCTCCAAGGCTATTTATATTAACTACGAACCCATACTCTTTAGTCCTAATTATTAGGGTTTATTACTTACCTATAATGTTTTTTACTACATCTGGTGTGAGTTGTCATTTTTGAATGTGTTTTTCCAAATCTAAAACATAACAAATGGAATAGCAAGTATCATTCATCTAACTGTTCTTTTCCTTCAGGTGGTTCTAATGCTACAGTGCAAGTTTCTTATGAAAGGCGTTCAGAAGATGATGATATGGCTTATTTTGAAAAACATCATCAGGAAAGGGCAAGTCATTGCATTTATTGCTCAATGATTTATTGCGTGGCTAAGAAAGACAAACATATGATTGAAGTGGCCCATAAATGCATTGTATTATTTATTCTCTTTCTGAGAAAACGCTAGCTTCTTAAAATGAGGTTTGCAATACAATTACATGGTATTGTAGGATTTTAGAGGCCAGTCATGTCTGGGATGGTATTTGCCTTATCTGGGCAGATTTTTATTGAGTTAAATTTCCATTACAGAAAAACAAAATATTTTATTATGTGACAAAAAAACCAAACAAAATAGACTCACAAAAAATCCCCTTTAACATGTATGTTTGCTGCCCTCATACACAAAACTTCATCATACTCTTTTGCTTAGGAAGTTCTATGGAGTTGGGCTAAATTTGGTGCATATTTCTTAGATGATCAGGATCACCATCTCAAAGTGCCTCCTTCACTCCACTGATTGTACTGATTAAATGCCCTACAATATACATTATTTAGATCCTGAAATACCTCTTCTTTCCCCACACTGTGCTTAGCTCCATCTCAGCTGGAAGTATGTCTTCACTGTTGATGAACTGCAAGGCAATGTTGCACAACTACCTGGGTTATAAAAGCTTAAAGTGACAATAGGTTGCAAATACAGCATCAGTTTATAGTGGGGGAAAAAAAGCATTACTATTAAATCCAAATTGCTTTTCTTTTTTCCTTGAAGATTTTATTTTCTTTGCAAAAGGCGGGAATTTCAGATACTGACATCAAGCCTCCAAATACGGAAAAACTTTAAAATAATTGCTGTGTAGATCAACAACAGGATCGCTGAGCAGTGTGTTCACCTGTAGGTGTCCAAATCAGAATGGGAGCCTTACTTCCTTCTGACACTGTTTTATAACAAAAAAAAAAAAAAATTTAAAACACTGATTTTTTTTATTGCATATTTGATAGGTACAAGGTACCTTATGATATGCATCCTTTTTATATAGTTGCTGTGAATAGTATTTCGTTGGCTTACATAACAATACTTGAGAACAACTGTTGCTTCTAAAGTAACAGTTATATTATTCTTGTTTGAATTAATTAATTAGTCTCACTACAAGATGGCAGAGTTAAATGTATGTGTGTTGGCAAATCATACTTTGCTGTAAGAACTTTTTGTATAAAAAAACCTTTTAAAAGGAAGGGATGACTTTGTGGGTCAGCAAGGAGCACTGAGAAACAGGTTTAGCATCTACCTCAGCAACAAACTTCTGTTGTGAATCTGTGTATACTAGTTAGTCTAACAGTATCTGTTACACATCTGTAATAAAACTTCTTTAACTTTCATTGACATAAAGATAAAATCATGAACATTTGTGAGGCACTTTGGCCTTGAGGGCTACATACATTGCTAAATTGCCAGTATCAGAGATAAAGGCAGTCCTGGTTTGAATAAGGGAGGAGCTGCAGAGCTATGCAGGTGCTCCTTTGTCACATGATACACAAGTAAGCACTGCTGGACTGGGTTAAGAAGGATCTGTATCGCGCTCTATCCCATAAATCACTCTGGTAAATTTGTGACTGGTTACAGGTGGCCAATATTGTAATATTAGTCTACTTACAAATAAATGCTTGAACCATTGATATATCTTTTTTTTTGTTGGTTTGTTTGTTACAGCTGAAAAAAGAGAAGGCTGCTAAACAGAAAGAGAAAAGTCCAGTGCAGTCAAAGAAGCCATGAGATTAATGAAAAGGTTATTATATAGCACAGTACTATTTATCATTATATTGAAGTGTATTTCTCACTGTGCTTGTTTGCATACTTTTATTTCTTCATTTCTTTATTCTGCTCAATAAATTCTGTATTCTACAGAACTATTATTTATGCTCTGAGAGTGTAAGCATACATTTAAGTGTTACAATTTAATAGGGCAAGTAAATATTGTAAACCCTATTAGACTTTTATGACACACTTTCTTTTTTTGTAGAGTCCTTACTCATCTTGTTCATGGGTTTTTATTTGGTGGGGTTTGTTATGTTTATTAACACTGACATTTCAAACTTTTCTTTAAATCTTTTTTTTTTTTTTCTGTTGGCTTCATCTCCTTTGCATAAAATTCAAACACACCTTCCTTCTGTCTCTCTTCTGTAAGCTCTGTTTTTGCCAACATATAACTTATTTTACATTTGACATTCTGTACGCTGGTAACCCCATTTCCACACATACTTACTACCTAGTTGGAGGAATCCTACTGTATGCTTTATCCCAGACCTCTCTAACAGTACTGTCCTCCAGATTCTGTTTGGCACTGTCCATAGCAGTGATTTCCTAGTTCTATTACACTAAACTTTTGAGCACATTAGGTAGAAATTAATACACTACTTATTGCATATAAAGAAACAATCATATATCCTGTTTGATATAACCTTCTTTACCTAATGGATTCTTTTGTATCATGCACAAAGAAAATAAAAGCACCTCCCATTTTGAGGGACTCAGAGTTTGTGTTGGATTGGACATGATACAAAAGAAAGGTAGTGGAGAGAAAAATGTAAACTTTGGTAAATTTACGTGGTGTTTTATATCTGGGAAGCAGCATGAAAAGAATTTAGCGCAGAATATGTGGCTGAGGCTACAGTGTGGGTGGAAGTAGGGGGCAAAAGCAGACCCTGAGTTAACTTTGCTAGGCTCCCTTGAAAATGGACAGAGACGTATAAGCCAATTTGCCCTTAAAAGTACTTGAAGATGTCTCATGGATTCAAGACTTTCCAGGTATTATGTGTGTACTTCACCTTTATAGCAAGAGTTGGTAGAAGCTTGTAAAGCTTTGCTTCCCATCTTAGACACTGATGCCACTGGGATAGCTGCATGTGCCTGATAGAAATAACGCAAGGTTGAATGAATTGGGAAGGAAGGTTCTTGGGAGTGTGAGACTCACACAGTGACTGATGGAGGTGGCTGGAATCTGAGAGAGAAGGGAATACAGGCTAGTCTGCCCAAATTAAAATGGGAATAAAGGTTATTTACCTCCACTTATTCTTAGCTATACTGTTATTAGCAATGTCAATCAGAGAGGTTAACCTGTTACCTTAAATTAAATGCCAAAATGTCTACTGAATGTTTAAAATGTACCTTTACCATCAAAATCTACCCTACTACATAGTGCTTTAATGTAATAAATAAAAACATTAATTTGAGCTCCCTCTACTGGTTTTAATAAGCAATCATTACTATAGATCTTCACGTTACTCTCAGAAGTAAATGGAGATTTCACAACAGTATCACAAGAAACTGAAAAATGTAAATAATATTTGTAAATAAAACTATAGGAAAATAATTTGATTTTATTCCTCAAAGAGATTATTACAAACCAAATAGGGGAAGTTTATTCTAATAATTTAGTGGGTTTTTTTCCCCCCCCGTGGCTACATTCATTAGGGAATGCAGTTCCAAAAATGTATGTGGTATCTCACAGCAAAATGTTGTTATAGTCAGAGATCATAGTAGTTTCTTCTTTCAATTTACAAACAACTTATGTTTTTGTTTTATTTTTTACACTGATAACATTACATTTTACTTTTGGGAAATAACTTACTGTGCTTTTATTGAGATTTTGAGTTAAAAGTATATGCTTGTCAATTACATGTTTGCTGTGCCAAATTCAGTTGTATTAAACTATACTTTTGATTGTCAAGAACTGTTTTTATCAATGCAAAGAATTAAAGTTTTGTGCTTAAACTTATTTAAAGTTTCCATTTGTATGATACTTGAAATAAATATAACTTTTTTTTTTATGATACTTTTGGTTGGAAAAATGGGGGGCCATAAAAATGTCAAGTGCATTTGATATTGCTTAGGAGTTCTGACCACTTTTCACCCCTGTAGATGAGCTTTTAAGCAAAAATTAAACTCAATTTGTTACTAGAAGGCATACATGCATACTTCTTGGTACACATGTAGTATTTTTTGCAGAACTTTTAATATGTATACAATTTACAGGAAAATACAGGTACAAAATATTTCAGACTTTTGCTTGCTGTAAAAACTTGAGACTGCTGTCTGAAGTAAAATTTGCAGACGTAACTAGAATGACCCTTATTCAAAGTAACCAAACTGAAATTATCCTAAAAAAATATATTTTTTCATGATCAAAATTGCAACATCCTATTCTATTGAAAAATCTCTTCACACTTTAAAAGGTAAAAGCAGAGACAAGATGCTAGTATGTTTGCCATTAACAGCAATCGTTAAATAAAATGCTCGGTTTAACATGTACCTGTTGATGACTTTTTTTTTTTTTCCTAAGAGAAGTTGTGAACTTTGAACATAGAACAGAGAAGAACATGGAACACAACAGAGAAGTTATCAGTTTATCTGTATGATTTATGTGCGGGCATATATCTGCCATTCAGCTAGACACATTAACCATTTCTGACTAATCCAAAGGTACGTGAGAAATGGTGTATTGTGTAAGTCTTAGGCAACGCTTATGTCCTTTTCATTTTAAAATAGTTGGCTTTCATATCAATATTTTGCTACTATTATTACATGCATTGAGTGTGGAACACCATTGTTTTACTAATTTTAATCATCCTATGAAAGGGTGTATATGTAATGGCTATTTACAATAAAGAACTGATGATTAATCCTAAGTGAAGGGTAAGGGGTTCCTTCTGATTCTGTGCTTCTCTGATACTAAATATAAAATGCGTATGTGTCTCAGGTTTGGAAGGAAGGGGAATGTGTGAATTCACACACAATAATGATATCAGTTCAGAATTACTTTGTCAAGTTGTCAGTGTCTTTAAAGCATGTTATGCATATTGAAAGGTTTGAAGGTCTTTAGAGTCTGTAGTGGTGGTTTTGTTATAGCCATTGTGGTCTATGAAAATAGACAATAATAGGTAATATTTTTATTAGCTTATCAAATTTAACTGAAAAAAATAAACAAGTTTTCCAGTCTAAAAGACTTTACTCAGGTGTACCTGCTTCTTTCTAATAAAAGATACTACTTCTGTCTAGAAGCCTACTCTGGTTTTAGAGTCCGTAGCATTTGTCTTCTGGTAGAATAACTGGTTACTTGGGAAGAGAATATTCCGTAGAATGGCAGAAGGAATTGTGTTAAACTGCTTTTAGGTCTAATTTTACTTTAGCTGTAAATGTGCTGTAGTGTTATACAATAAAAGAGCATCATCAAGTATTATAATTTCAAAAGCTAGAAGAAATTTGCATACACAAAGTCTTACTGAATGACCTACTTTTAACAAATCAGTGTAAAGATTCAATTATAATGTCTTTACCATGAGAAAATACTAATAGCCTATGAAAAGACACATACTGAAATGCTGCAGGTAGATCCCAGCTGTGCAGTAAGCTGACTTATTTCATAAATGATCTGATTAGGGAAAGTCCAAAGCTAAAACATAGAAAGGTCACTTGTGCAATACTGGCCCCCCATATTGCACACATTTGGGTCTTGCTAATGGCTGCATCAATTTTCATTTTAAATAAATATGAAAGGAAGTTTGCAAATAAGCTGATGTAAAAAAGGATAGGCACTGGCAAGTAGTGCAAGGAAAAGGCGACAGCTGTGTTCAGATGGCAGGGGGAGAAGTGCGGGGAGGGCATATACAATTCACGCGGGAGCTCCCTGCCCTTCCTCCGCTCGCGCCCCAAAGCAGGGGCCGGGGCGAAGCGCGCACCGCTGCCGCCCGGGAGCCTCCCCACCGCGGTGAAGTGCCGCCCGCCCACGGGGGCAGCATGACGGCGCGAAGCTGATGGCGAATTTACAGGAGAAGAGTTCAGTAGTTATCGGCTTTTAAGACCACTTGACGCCCTGGAGTTGGAGAAGGAACTTTAGACGTAGCGTTCATATTAAATACTAGCAATCTCGCCGCGCACGCCCCGCCCGGTGGCGGTGCTTCACGCCTGCCCGGACCCGCACTGGCACTGTCGGAGGGCCCAGGACTAGCGACGGCGCCCCCGCTTCACCTGCCGGCGCCCCCGGGCTAGTGCTGGGGCGCCCCGCGCTGAAGGCAGCGCCCCCGCGGGCCGCCCCGCGCCCCCCCGCGCCGTCTTCTCCCCCGAGCTGCGGCGGGCGCCCCCCAGCGGCGGGAGGCCGCGCGCGGCGGGGGGCGCCCTGAAGAGCCCGCCGCCGAGGGGGCAGAGCGCACGCGCATGCGCAGGGCGGGAAGGCGGGAGCGGCACGAGCGCGTGCGGCGGCGGCGCGGGCCGAGGCGCGGCACCGCCTCAGGTAGCGGCGCCGGGCAGGGGCGGCCTCCTTCCAGCCCTGGCTCCCGCGGCCTCGCGAGCGGCGCGGGCGGGCTCCGAGGGGCCCCCGGGAGCCGCCGGGAAGCGGCGCTGCGCGGGCGGCGCCGGCTGCCGGCTTCTCCCCTCCTCCAGGGGTCCCCCGTGCCCCGCTGTTCGTCGCCGTTGGGGTATTAAGTGGCTCCTACCTCAGCCCGCGCTGCCCTCTCCGTGCTGGGGAGGCGGCTGGGACGGATCTCGGGTTGCCACGGGCTTCCCCGAGGCAGGTCTAGGTCGGTGCCACCTGTGGGGAGCGCTTCCCCCAGGTGTGAACCCTCCGGAGTTACTGGTGAGGTCTGAAAAAACGGGCGTGTCTTTCTATTTCAGCAGGAAAGTTTCAATAAACGGGACGTTAGTCTCTGGGAAGTAGACTGCGTGCGTGTGTGTGTGTAATATATATGATTTAATGCCTGTGTATAGTGCATCTGTTTTTGCAATAGTGTCATCTTTGTGTTCCAATTTTTCTCAGCTTGAGTAGTTGAAACAGGTGACAGTAATAAGGTTATTTGTTATTGCTTATTTATTATTAACTAAAAAACTACTTCATTTGAACTGTTCTTAGCTAAAGAAGATAATGCTTCTCTATTGGAAGGTTGAAGAACTGAGAAATTTGGGGATCAAGCAATAGGAGAGCTGATATGAGTTTGGTAATTTTAATAGATGCAATTAGATTTCAGGACTACTATTAAAAGCAGATTCTCACTTTTAATCTGTGGAACATGTTAGGGCAACTTTATTCATGACAGAAAGAATACAACTGAGCATTTGTGCTAGTCAGATGCACATAGTATCCCATTATGCAGAAGTCTGAATTGTGGATCTGTTCAGGAAAATATTTTAACTTCTGTTTAACAATAGATATTTTGTAATGTTTCAGAATCTGTTGTCATGGATGGAGACACAGAATACAACAAAGGTAATGAAAGTTTATGTATTATTTCTTTTTTTTTTTAAATGTCACATTTGAGAATAACTTAAATCTCTCTCTTTCCCCCTCCCCCACCTCAAGTCGAAGATGTTGTCGGCTGCCATGTTGAAGATGCTGTAACATTTTGGGCACAGGTGAATTCAGAAAATTATTTGATTTTGAATAAGGTGTCTAATCTTATCTCACCCCCCAGTGGCAGGTTTCTGCATAAGTGAGAATGATAATATCTGACATTTAAAAAAAAAAAATTTAGATCTCAAAGACCATACTGTAGTATGAACTTGAACTTTTGAATCCATGTAGCTCTCAAGGATTATTTCTGATCCCTTTAAACTGGGATCAGATACTGTTTTTTGAAATGGTAAAGAGTTCATCATCCATCCATCCATTTGAATTATAGCTGGGCTTTCTTGGATATTCAGTTGGCTCTATCCAAAATGAGAAAGAAAAAAAAATAAAAGGATTAAAATATTCGCTTGTCTAAGAATACTGTTGGAGGTATCTGGACTCCTGCTCAGGATGGACCTCTGACTGTCTGTAACAGTTGAGCCTTTTGGGCAGTTCCAACCAAGCTTGAGATGGCTCAAAGATACACAAAACTTGAAGGGACCTAGTAAATTGGCAGCAGGATTCTTGTGGGGGGAGAAGGAGAGGGATTAAAAAAAAAAAAATTAGTTACTGTTATTAATGTGGGGATGGACAGGGAGAGAAGGTAAGGGGAAGATCCAGGAGGAGTCCGCATGCTTTTACCTGTTTTGTTCAGTCTGCTGGCTAATAGGTGTGTAGGTATTAGTCAACACCTGTGTAGCTTTGAACTAGTCACAGGAGGTGCTACCTCTTGCCCTGTTGCTAATAAGAATTGGGAGATGGACCAAGCTTTGCTGGTTCTGTTCATAGAATAACTTGTCCTTTTAAAAAAAAAAAAAAAAGGGCGGGGGGAAGGGATGTCTTCCCCAGGTTCTTACCTGGGGACTCTGCGGGAGAAGTTAGTGTTTTACTTAATATTGTAAGGTACAAAAGTTAGTGTATTTCTGAGGGGAACAAAATACACTAGTGTTTTCTTTCCTGCTCTAAGCTCTGGATGCTTTGCTTTGAATTACAAGTAGAATAACATCTAATAAATGTCATGTTACTGGCACTGACCTAGTCCTGCAAGTGTTTAGATACCAAGCTGTAATTGAAAAAGATGTGCTTCTTTCAACCAAACCAAAACACAAGTCTTGCAAGTAAGGAGAATGAGGGGTATGCCAGAGCTGTTATCTTCTCATATTAAGAAGAGAAAGAAAAAGAACACCAAATACATAATAAAATTTGTGAGGAAGGATTAATAAGTAAGATCTGCATACTTCTCACAACCTGGTAATCTAATTTAAAAATATTCTTTGCAGACTATTTCTCCAGGGTACTTTATCTGCCTGTGATCTCTTTTTTTTTAATTTTTGAAAGAAAATGAGAACAGGCTTATAAATGCAACTAAAATTGTGAAGATAGAAAACTTAAGGTGGGGCATTACTTGTCTCAACAGCAGTGTAAGTGTTTTGATTTAATTTTTGGCTGTGAAAAGCCATCAAGCAACTATTAAGAGTGACAGTTAATAACTCTTACCTCTCTCCACACTTAGAATGTCAGTAGATGTAATGACCTCTTGAAATTAAGTTGTGCGCTGGCTGATGTTTGTCCTCGGGCTAATGCAATTTTTGGCAAGCCTGATTTCAGTAAGGTAAGCTGGCTGTGTATATATGGAGTTTTTCACCTGGGTGTAAAAGCCTTTATTTTATGCAACCATTTTTCTTAGGTATTTTCTTGGTCATTGATTAAACTGTAGGTTTTAGTCTCTCAAAGACTCTCAGAAAACTCCTGGCTTTCCTTTAACAACAACAAAAAAAGCCTATTTTGTCAGCAAGTTTAAATCTTTCTGCACTTCAGACTTAATTCAGTTAAATTGTGCATACTCAGGAAATGCTACAAGAAAGATTATGTACAGAATGCTGAATTCGTTCTTTTTATCCAGTGTACATTATGGGTTATCTTTAACAAGAGTGCAACATTCTTTCAGATAAGGTGATTCTTTTCTCCGTTTTTTTCTAAAAGTGCAGAAGATCTTATGAAAACCTGTATTGTTTAGTATAGTGGGTAAAGTGTTCTTCAGAATAACAAGTACATATTTAATGTCAGTTCTATGATAAGGTAAGCATACGAAGTGATAGCAACCTTTTTTTGTGTGTGTGAACTACTGATGGCTTATTGTAAAATCAGATTTACGTTAGTCACCTTGTCTGTGAACTGTAAGTGTGTGCAGGCACATTGCCTATGTTTTTCTTGAAAAAGAAAAGCATTCTGGGTTTGCCATTTGTGGCATGACTGGCCTCTTCCTTTGTACAGTTTATGAAGCTGTCGGTGTCAAAATGTTGTAGCACCACATACGTAGGAAAATACGTATGAATCTGCCATTGATCTGCAAAATTTTCTTCAAGATACTGTTTTGGTGTAGAGTTTTTGGCATTTTTAAAGCATGTAGCATATGCTATTACTAGGGATAAGATATTAAAAGGATTACTTTATTTTGATACTGCTGTTGTGGTAATTAGAGAAGACTGTGAAAATAAGATTCGTAATGTATTCTGAATATTATTTTGAGGTGTGCTTATGTTTTCAGAATGCTACTCCTTTTTTTCTTTTCCTGATTTCCAGATATATGGTGGCTGTTTTTCTGAAGACGGATGTTGGTACAGATGTACAGTACAGCAAGTGATTAATGATGAAAAGGCAGGAACTATGTTTTTGTGTAGTCTTTACTCCTATGTCACTTCTACATGTGGGAGGATAGAAAAAATTCAGCTTCTCTCTCTGTTTTTGAAACTCACTGTCTAAATGCATTTGGAATCAGGAATATGCATATGTGGCACAAATTCAAGTGACCTGTTTTGAAAGCTACTGATAAGACTGGCAAAACATGACATAATTCTGAAGTGCTGTGTGTATCTCTTGATAAAGAGATACACAATTGGCAGTTAATGTTGTTGTTAAGCAGTGCAATTTAATTTTAAAACTTATGTGAGCTGAAAATGGCAGACTTCATGCGTGACTGGTAAAATATACTGACATGTTAGCGCTAATGGTTTCTGAAAGGATTCTGTGATCCTAGGTGACTGACACAAAAGGCTAGTAATTCCAATTTAAAATGGTAGCTTCTTAATGGGCTTGTTGATGTGAACACTGTGTTTCATATCTCTCCTTTGAAGAGAGTCCTCTATATTGATTTGTAATCCTAATTCTTAGAAAAAAGTAACCTGTGAAAGTCTGTTTTGTCACTGAAGAAGTTCTGTCACTATATTTTTAGACAGATGCAAATTTGAGTTTAAGTCGGTTTCTTCATCTGAAGGGTGTTTCGGGCTTAGTATGGAAGATTCTAATCTGTGCCTCTAAGATACTGCGGCAACATGTGTGTATTTTTTAAAAGCTTATATTTATTTTATATCATTGTTGCAGTGTCAGGTATTGTACATTGATTATGGAAATTCTGAGATTCTAAACAGATCAGAAATAGTTGAAATTCCAGTGAACTTGCAATGTCCAAGTGTTGCCAAGAAGTACAAGCTCTGGGGACTGCAGATACCAACTGATCAAAACTTAAACATGTTTGACCAGGTGAGTTACAGATTTTGAAGCATTAAGGTGATGAGATGTGCAACAGATGATGTCAAGTATCAGCATAGTGTCGCTGAAGAGTCTTGTAAGAGCTGGGTGTTTAATTGTGAAAGCAAGACGAGCTGGGAAATACTGTCTGATCTCTTGCCCTTAATATACTCTAGAAACTGAAATGGTTTTGTCAAAAATCACTTCAGGTTGTGCCAGGGAGGTGATTTTGGAGTACATTCTTGCAGTCTTTGGAGTCTCAGGTTTATTTCTGACTGTCGCAAATTCTGACACTATACTTCTGTTTATTTCCCTTCGGGGGAAAAATACCTCCTTAGGTCACAGAAGTTATGATAAATCCACTTACAGGTGTGAGCTGCTCCTAGGCACACAGCCTCTGTACCATATAAAATTTTGGGTTAGTAGAAAGAATGGTAGCGACTTTTTCACCCCCTGTCAGTAACAAATGTAGAAGGCTCAAGAGTTGATATCGATGCGATTGATGAAAGAGCAGAGCCTTTCTGAGTGGCATTGGTGACCAGGGTGTCCTTTTGGTCCCCTTTCACTAGTGGTGGTCATCTTTTCCTGGACACCGCTCACTTTACTGTGTGCTGCCTCTGTTATTGGTACTGCCCCTGCTTCACCAGCTGCTTGCTTGGGACCAGCAGTTAGGAGAGGAGGAGGCAGTGGCAGGAAGGGGCGGTCATACTTGCCTTTTTGGATCCCTGTGCTATTCAAAGAGAACCTAAGACCCCTTTGCATGGTCTCTTTCTTATGGTCCTGTTAACATTGCTTAATGCAATTAGTTAGGTGAAAATTGGTTTTCAATTCTCTGTTTTTTGTTTTTTAGGTTTTTTGGTGCATTTTTTTTTGTGTGTGTGTTTTGTTTTCCTTTTTTTGTTTTTGTTTTCCTGCTGGTTCTTATTGCTTCAGGTGAAACTTTATTTGCTAGCTCTGCTTTGTCTAAAACTGTGCCCATTTCCTGCCCTGCCCCCCACCCTCTTAATTTTCAGCAGACAGCATGTTTGCAGAAATGGTTGAATGAAAAGGGGCAGGGGGGAACTGTTAGTAAAAGCTATCTTTGTCCACAATGTCCTTTGAAGGTCTGGAGTGCATTCCTCAGTCTTTCAAGCCTGTCTTTCCTTGATACTACTAATGAAACTGACAGCTTCAGTTCTGGCACTTCCCTGATTTCTGAATGAGTGGTTTCAGTTCGGACATGATAGATGTACATAATAGTTCTTTTGTATTTACATTCTGTTTCAACTTCTGAAAGACTTTAAATTAGCTTTGGGCTATTTCAGCTTTGTTTAAATGGAAGATATATAGTGTAATGAACACTGCATCCATCTTATTCTTTCACTTAAAATTTCTTGCTTAAAATTGGAGCCTGATAAAGGCTGTTAATGTATTAATTACAATAATTTTCATATTATTTTATATAATACTATTAAATAATTGGTCTAGATCCTCAAAAAAACTTAAGATAACCAGGTTGCCAACTTCCATTGAGAGTTGGTGGAATTTTGGGCTTTTGCCTATTCATAATATTGAACTCTTGAATATTGAACAGTGAGGGAGAACTATTGGTGCTGATGTCCAGTGTGGCATTGACAGAGATTAGATCAGGTACAGCTGTAGCTGTACAGATACAGCATTGATTCAGAATTAATGTGTTAAAGGTAAGAAGCTTCACCTGTGCAGCTCTTCAGATCCCCCCCCCCCCCCCCGAAGAAAGATGGTTGATTTCAGCTATTCAGTGGCTAATGTACAATTTAAGTATATTTTATTTTACAGGGGAAGAAGTTCCTGAGCAGCCTAGTTTTCGAAAAAGAAATAAAAATACGACACAAAGCCAAGCACAAGGATGGTACCATCATTGTCCAAGCAGAGTATGAAAAAACAGATATTGGAGAAGAGGTAGCTAAGACAGGGTTTGCTGAAAAATGCAGATCTCCAGTAAACACTAAAAATGATGAAGAGAAAAAAGCAGATCTCATGCAAAACCAACCTTGGAGTATAAAAGTTCCAGTTCCTCTGTGGATAAACAGACCCGATCGTTCACTCAGCAGACCAAGAGGGCGCTTTGAGCACGTAGTTGCCAGTGCAAGGAATGAGAATTTTATGGGAAGCCGTATGTTTGTCACAAAGTAAGGCAATGGGATATCATAAATAAGTTTGTGTGTGTGGACTAATTAGTGTTGCTGCTGCACTTTGTGTGTCTGAGAAGATGGAGGGGGGATAAACATCTAAAATACAAAGTTCAATTTCTTTCATTCCAGTATTGTGTAATAGTGGTACTCAGTGGAAGGAAAGCATGCATGCCTGTGTGTGTGTATGGTGTGGTGATGGGGATTAGGACATTGATCTGTAGAAAACCAGTTCGTTAGTTTTGTTGCTCATTAAGTAGACTGTTCTTTCTCGTTTGTTTTCCAGAGACATACTCTTACATATCTTAACAGATCTGGAGAAGGAAAGAAGGGGTAATGACTATTAGGCAGAGGAGAAGATACAGTAAAACTTAGTTGAAGGTGAAGGTTGCAGGACATCAGGCCTCTGAAAGGTTTTTGCAGTGGTAGATGGCAGTGTTTGTTTAAACCTCCGTAATTTCTACAAGCTTGTTCTTGAGACTTTATACAGCTAGTCCCTGTTTATTTACCTGTATTAAAAGCTCACTGGGCACAAATGTGGAACATAAAAGCACACTTACCTAGCAGGACAAACATATTTTGATTATTTGTTTGTGTAGGAGTGTAACAGTATGTGCTTATAAGAAATAAAGTCAGCAGTCACAGTTAGAAGTAAGCTTTAGAGGATAATGTTGTCTCTGCAACTTGTAATTACATTGAAAAGAGGTGGTGGTAAGTTAGCAGTTACAGTTGTTGTCAGAAATCTTTAAAAAGAGACTTGTCCTACAGTTGCTGGGATTGTCATGGCAACAGGCTGCTGAGAAAAATGTTTGTGGGTGGGAAAGATGGTGCTTGGCATTCAGAGAGTTGAGATAGTGTAAGAAGTAATGTTCTTTTTTTAAAAAAAAAGTTTAGAATTTGCCAATGTTCGATAATTTGAACTTCTTGAGCATTTTAATGAAAGCTGAGTGCACCTTTCCACATACTAGAATGGCTTTCAGTTTTGTGTTACAACTAGATCAGTTAGGCAAGTCTACGCTCTTAACAAATAACTAACATGAAATAAGATGCTTTTTAAAAAAGTTTAAATTTATGTCTCAAAATGTCTCATGCTGGATTATTTTGAATCTGGCCTCTCTTCTGAATTCTGGAGATGCTCTGAATCTGATTTAAAGAAGAAAAATCCTTTTTCTTTGTTTTGCTCTGTGTCGCGATTGCATTGTACACCAAAGAATCCTGACTGCCTGCGTGGCTGGTAGCCAGCAGATCCTCTGTTCCATTTGTGCGTTCTAGTGTCCTTTAACTTTTTACATGTTGCAGCCCTTCTTAGGATGCGAAGGGAACTGGGAAACAAAAACTATGGTATACCTGAAGCCATGCAGGAGAGGGTGAAGTTGATGTGGGGAGTAGTGAAACACTGGATAGTATGCTGTGACAGACTGCTTCACATTGCTGTGCTTAGTTATTAAAAAAAACAAAAAAACCCCAAACCCTCCCTCCCTTTAATTTGTAGATCCCAAACCCTAGCTTTAAAGTGTTCTGGCCTATTTAGTAGGTAGAATTACAGTGAACCTTGATTTTTTTTTCTGAGGCTGCAGTGTGGTATAGTAAGATGTATTTTGGATAGGAAATTAACTTGATTTAAAGTGAATGTGAAAACATATAAATAGTTAATGTCATTTGAAGTTCTCCCTCTCTCTCTCTTTTTTTAAACATTGTTTTTTCTGTTCTTCCTGTGTTGTGTATCAGTTTTTGTGATACTCCTGATACTCCCCAGCTCCAGTTGTGTGGAGTGGACAGGGATACAAATTCTCAAGAAATAAAGTGTGATTGTGTAGATGCTCATATAGCATTTTTGATGTGGAGATCTGTAATCGTTGTTCAGATTACTATAGCATGGAAGATTGCACTTTTTTAAATTAATTCCTTGTAATTCTTTTTTAAAAGGGAAAAAATGCTAGCTTCTGGCTCAGTGTCGGACAGCAGTTTAGAAAAAATAAGAAAAGATCAGAAGCTGGTTGAAGAAAATGAAGCTCTTAGAAAGGAGAATGAAAATCTCATGCAGATGCAGAAGGAACTAGAGCTGAAGGTTGAGCAGCTGAAATGTGAACTTCAGGTATATGGAAATGCACATGCGAAAAAAATGGAGGGGGAAGAAAAGCATTTGCAAATGCTTCCATCTTGTAGTTTCGTCGTACTGCAGCTCAAGGCCGTACATTGTCCTGTTTGGAATATGGCAAAACTGAACCAGTGGAGCGAAGACTTGACTTCCTCTAGTGCAGGGAGAGGCTGTCGGTGTGTGACTGCATTTTGTGTTGCAGTCCAGCTTGGACCCCTGCTCCCCTAGGTGCCGGCACTGGCTCACCACCGCCTTGCTGATGCAGTTGCTTGTTTGGAACTAGCTGTTCAGTGTAAACTCAGTTTTATGCTGGGTGGTTAAAAACATCCTTTATGTATAAGGATGTAGTCCTCTTCCTCCCCTCCCCCCCTCCAAGCTTAGAGGCTAAAACAACTTTCTGTCTATTGGGCTGAAAATTATTAAGCATCTAACGAGCTGTTGAATTGTAGAACTGGATGAAAATGTTTAGTTTCTTAATTCTTGCTTAGTAAAAAAGATGCAGATATCAGATGCAGATCATGCTTTACAGGGGAAACTTTTGACACTGGCTGATTAAACACCATACTTAGTAAATAGGCTTAAAAATGCCTTATATGGTTTTAAGTTTAATAAATGACATTAATAAGACATTGTGATGTGCAAGGGTGTTATGCTCGTATCAATTTGAGGAAAAAAATTGTGCAAACTCTTGCATATCTGCTGTTAAGAAAGGAAAACCTGCCATTGTGTAAATCTGTTTGACACCCCAAAAACTGAACTTGCGCAGAGCTGTTCCCTCCTTCTTTCTTACTGGAATAAAACTGTTCATAACCAGCTTTGCTGCTCAGGTGCCTCTACATAGGAGAACTGTGTTTCTGCATATACTAACCTGTCATTGCAAAGATTCTTCATCAGCTAAAGATACCATGTTTGTGCACTTCTGTGCAAGCTAAAGTAACTTTAACAACCAACAAAACACGTCTACAGCTAAGAAAATTTATTTAATGCAGGGAATTCTTAGAAGCATTTCTTGTCTGTATTCTTTTTTTAATGATTTTTTTTCATGTTGCCTGCAAGCAAACTACTTTAGAAGAAAAGGCTGTAGATATTATTTTAAGTATGAAAGTCTCTTCCTCCCATGATTGCACCCAGAGTGAAGTGTTTTTTAGCAGGGAGTGATGATGTGCTTTTTTTCACTCTGAGGAGTAATTCCAAAAGGAAAAAAAAGATCTGCAGTCATGAGACTTTAGATGCAAAACTATTCCCCCCCAAAAAAAAACCAAAAAACCCCAAATCTGTTTAAATCCTTTTATGTGTGGGTGTGTTTTGGTGTTTTTTTATTTTTAATGTGGTAAGTCTGGAAGGCTAATAAAATCTAAGAATTTTTTTTTTCCCATCACCTAAAGTGGGATTTATAAAAGCATCTCTGTAGTATGCGAGCAAGTGCTTTTAACTTTAGGTTGCACCTGAAGGAATATAGTCTAATGTGTGGGGCCTTTTTTGTTTGTTTTTGTTTTTTCCTGTGTCTCGAGAAAATTCCTTGTGAGAAGGTAAGGCTGGTTATTAATACAGCAAGAGTTCTTGCTGCACCACATTGAGATGTAGTGGTTATGAGAGTGAGATCCTGCACTTCGTTTTTCTGTATTAATAAGTAGGAATTTCTCAATGAAGAAAGAAAAGAAAAAAAAAAGAAAAAGATTTTTCTGAAAACTTGTGAGCAATTAGGGGTGTGATGGACAAAATACAAAAGTGATGCTCACCTGAACATATATTGCTACTGAAGTAAGAGGAAAGAAATGAACCATTAACCTTTAAAAAGCTGTTTTAAAAAATGATTCTCCTTGTTTTACATATATTTTTGGGTGTTTTGTTGGTGACTTTTTTTTTTTAATCTCTAGTTTTTAAAAGTTTAAATTACGGTCTGTGTGTTAGTAACCCTGGCTGCCTGTTGATTCCACTTTATATTTTTCTTTACTGAAACCTTCCTCCAAAATTGAAAAATAATTCAGAAAGAAAAGGAAGCATCTAGGGAAACTGCTGAACATTTTGAGGAAACCTTAAGTAAATACATGGGAACAAAAATGAGAAGTTTGGTTGCTAATGTGAAGGTACTGAAAGAAATTAGGTATGTATTTTTTTTTTTTTTTTTTTTTCTGGTCATTTCTAAAATAGTACTATATACTATTGGCCTGTTTATCTCTTGAAACCATTGCATGCTTTTTGTTTCCCAGTTACTTTTTAAAGAGAAAATGCAACATTATTTTATTCTGCTGCCTTCTTTTTTCAAAATGTATACAGAGTTTGCGACTGTTTCCTAAAACCATGGCTGAAACCTGAGTTTTCTGTCACATTGGGACTTGCATTTCCTGCTTCTGAGTGTTCATCAGATGACTCTAATTCACTTCTTCTGCTTCTTTCCCACAGCTGTTGTGAGAAGAGCTTTCAGTTCCAAGAAGATGCTTATTAATTAAATGCAGCTAGTCTTTAACAGTAGCTGGGCAGTCAGAGTCTCTTTGGTGCCTAGATTGCTGAGAGGCATATCTCATTTGCTAGCCCAAACTCCCCTTCAGTTTTAAAAGAAGGGGCAGACCTGCAGTGGGGAGAAGACTTGGAACAGAAATGATCATTGACCCCTTTAGGAGGGAGTATCTCTTTTTCTGGTATAGATGAGCACTTTTTCCAAAAGATGGTTGTACTAAGGTGTATACCTCTGCAGGAGACAAACCCCCAAACAAACAAAAAAACCCTCCAAAACACGTGTGGAAATGAGACAATGGGAAAACTAAAAGGAAGAGAGACAATGCGCCTATACAGCCTCATCAATACTGAGGTATAATGAATGTAGTCATGTTGCTTCCTTCTTTCTCCTCAGAAAGGGATTTTACAGACCTGAATGCTGCTGCTACCTTTTGAAAGAAACCAGGTTATTAACATGGCAGGTGCTATCTTAAGATAGTTATGTACAATGGGTTTGAATAGCACTGACTTTTAAAATGTTTGAGTTCTGGAAAAAAAAAAAATACTTTCCAGGTAAGATGTTGTTTCCTCCTTACCACTTAGGCACACTAATAAGAATACTCGTTTTGGGGAAGACCTCTCACAAGCTATACAAGTGGTTACAGAAGGATGTCTCACTGTTCCGTGTTCCTTGGAAAAATTGCAGAAGACTTGGGTGGAATATGACTTGGCTCAAGAGATGATTCAGTTGTGCAAAAATGTGGTAGGTTGGAATTACTTTTGCATCAAGAGCTATAATTTAACAGCTATTGATGGTATTTTAGTCTTGTAAGTATAGTTGGATGTCATGAGCACAGAATGGAAAAATCTGCCCTTTGTTAGGTAATATTGGAGGCTTTGCTACATTTGCCAGCAACTGGTATATTAATGGAGTGTTATTTTCACTTAACTGTAGGCTTTTTTGATGCCTTTGATTTTAAAATGATACGGACATCAGAATGGAGTAGCTAAGGGGTTACTGTGCTGTAATAGTTAGATGCTGCAGCTGCACAGCTAAAGTGTTTTCTGTCTTGAAAACCTTTTTAAAGCAGCATGCTAGTACTTAGTATATGCTCCCTGCCTATGGGGAGGGCAGTATGTAATTTGGGAGTTCTGTAGGAAGATGGGCTTGTATAGGGGAAAGCTGCCATCTAGTGTTACTTCTCTGCAACAACCTATCTGAAGAAGCCTGCTTGAGTACAGAGAAAAGTGGTGGTTATATACTGCACCTTCCAGGTACCTGAAAGACAGAGTTGCTGCTTTGGAGAGTCAGAAGGTTTCCTGGTCTGACAGGCATTGTGGTAAGGCAGAGAAGGTAGTTGTGATCTGGGAAAAAGATAGCAAATGTGTTATGAAATTTTAAAGTATAACCTAAAACATTTTAAATGTGTTTGCTTAAGGAGTATTGCTGTATTACACTGATTTAGCAGTTTGTGAAATGGAGGAGAAAATGAGCAATGAAGAGAACCATGGAGAGAAAAGTAATAAAAACATCTATAGTGTGGTGTATGTTTGGTTGTTGTAGGTGACTAAGGATTCTTTTATTTACTAAAATCTAAGTCAAATGTTTAAACTTGAAAACATTAAGATAATACTGTTAACAAATATATGGCATTTTGGTGTTGTCTTGTATAGGGAAGTAATGTATAGGAAGAGAATAGCTAGGTTGTGAGATATCCAGGAACCCAGGGTGTTATGTTGCAGCAGGGAACAGGTAGCAGAGTGTGTTTGCAGGGCTGGGTTAGGCTTAAGGATTCATTTAAACAAACTTTCCTTGAGTGAATTCCTGATCCACATGAAATAGTAGTGGTTGGAATCTTTTAGAGATTACACGGAATATTTGCGCTTAAGCGGATTTGTAAACCTTGGTGAGCATCAGTGGACAAATAAAGCAAAGATCTACTTCCAGGAGCAAAACTTGAACTTCAGCCATCTTAGAACTCATTTTCACACTTAATCCAGTTTTGCTCTGACTCGATTAGGTTGGGGGGCAGAAGAGAAGAAAAATCTTAATCTGGACAAGAATTAGGACAGATGTAGTGAAATGACTGGGGAGTCTCAGTGTGTTTGTTCAGTGGGGGAGATAATTCCTCTGGGGTCACTCAGGTGTCGCTCTTTTTGCCAGCTTTTTTGGGGGGGGTGACGGGGATGGACGAATGGGGGAGTGTGCCAGACCCAGCAAACAGCATTCTTCCATGAGGAACACTATGAAAAGAGGTTTCATTCTTGGAGTGTGAGGATTTTCTGATGGACTGACTTGTTGGAATACATTAGACATAATGTTGCTGTTGTCATTCCTTCTTGTTATGAATGGCTAATGATCAAGTCATGTCTGCATGAGTCCATTGTGCTTGTTAAAAGTAGTTGAAATAGTATTGAAATGAGCTTGTGGTGCTGTGCTGCCTTTGGTAGCTCAACGTGTTTGTGTAGCCCTGCGTTTTGTGTTAGTGAGGTGTGGCCTCACATATGGTCTGAAAACTAGTTTTGTTTAGAAAGTAACAGCAGCCCCTTCCCCTCTCCATTCTGACACTGTTCCTTGTTGCACAGGATCTTGCTGAGGTGTAAACGAATGGTGGTGTGAAATCCTGTGATTGTTCAAGAGCATGCCATTGCTTCTCAAAATTCCTGCTCCCTCTGAAGAGAGCAAGCTGTCATGGTAGCGTCACAAGTATTTTAAACAGGAAAAAATAGAGTAGACAGGAATTCTGCCAGGTGTCAAGTAGTCCCCAGAGTACCTGAGAACAGCAAAGGGCATAAGTGGGAATGTATGTTTAAGCGTAGGGCTGCCTGAAGAATTAATTTAGTTTTCAAGATGAAGTGGAAGCAGGACATTTTGTGGTGCTTGTGGAATCTGTCTCAAGCACTCAGAAATCTTTGGGAGGTGAAGTCTATAGAATATGAGTTTTAGCATGGTGCTAGGGCTACTGTAACTAACCTGAACTGAAGATGGACTTTGTATGAGAAAGATTGTCCTATTTTTAATGGGCAGTGTGGTGACACAACTTAATTTTCTTTTTTTCCTGAGGATCTCTTTGATCTTAAAAACTATTTTTCAAGTGCTGTAAGATGCCCCAGAACCTTTGCTACTGTATTTTCAAATACAAGAAATGTCTAAGAGGCACACAATAAAATGCTGGGCTTGTTTTCCTTCTTGTCATCCCTACTTAGATTGTATTGATTGTGGGAACATTAACAAATCTTTTTGGTATTGCAACCAAATATATTGGAATCACTGACTTTATTTCCTATTCAGTTAAAATGAGGTACACATCTAGCGTACAAGAAACCTAGTGTACCCAAATAGATGGATAAAACTATAACAGACTTTTAACTGTTTGCTTTATCTGTCAACCTAGCTGTCAAAATTGGTTTTACTAAGTTAAATCTTGCTATTCACTTACTGAAGTAATGTGATCTTCCTTTAACCTCCCTGGAATGTTGATGGCTTCTCTCACCGCCACAAGTCTCATTTGTTTGTAAGTTCTTGGGAGTGAACCTTGTGTCTTGCTTCAGGAGAAACCTGACACACCTTGATGTCACAGGTGTGAGTAAACCCAATAAAGTTGGAGTGCAGAGTAAATGCTGTTATTTCACAGACTCACAGAATGGTTGAGGTTGGAAGGGACTTCTGGAGATCATCTAGTCCAACTCCCCTGCTCAGTTTTCTGTCTGTGCTTCCATAGTTGGTTTGGGCTGTTTTAACTGGATATTTCCTGGTTTTTGTGCATCTACTCTGAAACTTTTTTTTTTTAATCCTGACTTTATAAATCCCAGAATAGGAAGATGGGTGATTGGAGCATTTGTTCTTAAATAGGATATTTATGTAATAGATGTCTTGGTAGCATAAGAAGATAATCAGTGAACTGAGGCAGTACTAGGACATAGTTTACATTATTTAAAAAAGAAAAAGAGAGAGATGGTTCTTCTAGAGTAACACTGCTTAAAATATATTTCAAATTAATCAAATTCTCATGAAAATTCTGTCCCAAATAGGAGGGGTTGTGCTGTTGGTCACCTGACCAGCTGTCCTATGAAACTTTGAGAGGATGGCAGCTTTATAGGTGAAAAACAGGGATAATTAGAAGTTTTCCTGATTGCAATGTAGGCAGATACTCATAACAATAAGGTGCAATACAGATACTTACAGATATTGTAGATGGTGTTTTATGGATAAATGTTGCTTGATTTTAGGATTTAGATTTAAAAAATGGTTCAGGATTGACATTGTGAGAGACTGTAGTGTACAAACATTCAGCATTTTTGGGGAAGGATGAAAAAGCAATCACACCGATGTTTAAAAAGAACTATTCAGTGCCCTCATTTAAAAGAAAAAAAAAAAAAAGGGTGGGAGGGCAGGGGAGGGAAATGGAGGCATTTAATGAGGATGCTTATTCTAGAGCTAGTTTTAACTATTTTGTATACTGCATATTGGAGTTTGGTAACTTGCACGGAAGAGATCCAAAAATTGAGGCCAAAAGTAGAAACAGGCTCAAAATGGATTAGACCTATCCATGGAGGGGATAGATATATTAGTGGCTTTAAATACAGTATTTTGGATGCATTTTTCTCTTGCTTGTGGGGTCATTAAATCACACTAAAGTAAGGATGCACCTGTGGGATGTTTGCATCATACCTACCCTCCTCTTGCACTCTTCCATATGCATGCTATACTTCTCAGAAACAAGGCGCTAAGCTGGCTTGGCATTCGGTGTGACCCAGTGCAGTGGTTGGGGTGTGGGGGTTTTATTTAATTTTGTTTGATATGAGATAGACCAGATAGAAAGATGTAAGCTCATCATAATAACAAAACAGCAGAATTTCATTAAGCTTATCATCCTTCCTGAAAACAAGCTAAAGACTTTTCCAACTACACCTAAAATAAAATACAGCTTTATTTTGTATCATAGACTTTTAAAATACTTTGTGTACTTACCTATTAGATGAGAACTTCAGCGAACATTATTTGGTGAGGTGTTAGTTGCTGAAGGTACCCAGTTAAATGACAGACGTTCCTGTGGCCACTGAGCCATCTCTTGAATTCCCAGTTTGCCATTCAGACTTGTGTTGACTGTTGAATTTAGCCCTGATGCTTAAATTGGTATTAATTAGTTTGGTTGCCTGGTTGAATCTTTTACTATATTAAGTCTCTATCGCTCTGGCTTTTGAAGTAATATTTGGAAAGTGTTCTTCACATCAAAGAACTCCTGCATATTTTATGCAGCATGTTACAATGTTCTTTTACAAGCTAGCTCCTGTCTTATGAGGACAAAACAGCAGGAGATCTATACAAATATTGTATACTTTTGGCCATGAGAGACGTTCACCAAGTGCAGAAGTGCCTATTAAATCCAGTGTTTTTTGTCTTTTGTTTATGCTCACCTGACATAGTAGAACTTAATCCACAGATTTTTTTTTTTATTATCTAGCCCATTAATGTACAGCAGAACTACAGCATCTGTTAAATTGCTAATCTGGGTTTTACATCCCTTTGTATGCTGCAGCTTCGGGTTTTTTAGCTGCAGTTTATCTTTCAGTTTCCAGCCATTGATCTCATTCTGTCCTTTCTGTTAGACCCAAAAGGTTTCTAGTCTACCTTACATGGATACTTACAAACTGATTTAGTGAATGTCTAAGCTTTCCCTGCATAAACTAAATTTAAAAAGTCTCTGGACACCTGTGTGTGTGCATACATACAAATTTCTTTTTTCCTCTTTTTTAGTAGGAAGTGTTCCTTGGGCTATGTTAAAAGTTCATTGCTGTGCTGGAAACTGACATTAGGGTCCCAGTTAAGCTCTCTTTTGTTTCTTCCTGTTGCTGTGTTTCTTTACTAACTGCCTTCTGCACCAGACTTCCTGAGACTTTTTATTTGTTTTATTTTATTTTTTGACCCTCTTGTGTCAGGACACTGTTGTAGGTATCTGAGTCATCTCATTTACTTTTTTTATTTTTGGAGATGTGAGCCTTTACAACAGGTCTGTAAAGCTGTAGTTTAGTTTTTCCTGTTTATATATATCTTCATACTCCTATTGGCATGTTGGGTTAAAACACTGTTAAGAGAACGTTGAAAACATACTTCTGCATATAGATTTTAACTTCCTCTACTCAAATCGAGACGCTTAGTTCTGGTGAGTCTGTTATGTAACTTATCTGATGTGAATGTGGGGTTCTTTTGCCATTAGCAGAACTAATCCTGCCAGTCACTCATGGGAAACTTCATTTTTTGTTTCTAGAAAACTACCTTTAGTTTAATGATCTTCCTGCACATAATCAGCAGGGAGTTGACAGGTCACTTGTCTCTCCTGCTACAAGGTAAGGAAAAAATTGGTAAAAGGTCTTTTGGTTCTAGAATTTCCTTCTCCAGCAAGGAAGCTTTTGCAGTCTGACTTTGTGCACATAATCTGCTGTGCGCGGAAGTGTGTGTAATCCAAATTCTAAATTTGGTAATTCAAATTATAATTGCGGGACAACTGGGATATTTAAGTTTTTAATAGTAGCAGTTAGGACTCTGCTATTCAAGACCTCGGTCTTGCAAAAACTGCTTCTGTAGTTCTGATGATGCAGTCATACTTACACTGTGAAGGCGTCAGTAGTTGTGCAAGGTCATTATGTCACAGGAGCAGAGGGTAAAAGCAAACTCATTTTCACTCATTCCTAGTCGGGTCTGTATTGTACTATTCATACTTTGCTGGGAGTCACACTCCCTCCTCCCCTCCCCCTCAGTCACTTCCTGCATTGTGCCTGTGTGTGTGGAGTTTGGATGTGATCTGCTGACTTGCTCTTCCTTCTGCGTAGGATGAAAGAGATGAATTGATTATCAAGAGAAATGAGGTGCAGGAAAATCTGTATTCTGCAGTGGAAGAATTAATTTTGGAAGTGGATCAACTGCCCCTCTCTGAGCGCTCAAGAACATTGCAGGTGGGGAATGAGCTTTTATGGTTATTGATTCTTAAACACTGAGACCCTGTGGGGGTGTTTCTTAAATATAAATGTTTTATAGTTGGAGACCTCAACAGCAGTAGATGAAGGCTTACATCATATTTCTGAGGTAAATTGTACATCTGACATCTGTAGTTCCTTAGGGTTGTGATCTTAGTTTCCTAAATATTTTGTTTCTTGAGGCAAAATGTTATAATTTCTTATCTAGATCCTGGATTTAGGCAATAGTTTTCTCTTACTGTGCTCTGTCTGGTGACTAACAAGGTTTCACAAAGCACAGAATACTTAATGTTAAGATGGAAACGTTAAGGATAAAATCTACAGTTTAAAAAGTCAAATGCAGTTACCCAGTGAATTGTGGTGCTGTGTTTTGTAGTTGGGTTATACTCTGTCCTGTTTCTTTTTGTTAAGATGTCTGTGTTTGAACTAGTGTAGCACTGTGTAAAATGTGTAAAGTGTTTTTTGTCTGTGATGTGAGTTACACACTATAGACGCACGTGTTTATGCCAAGAGTGTCTCTCCCTCCTAGTCCCTCACCAAAAGAAGAAGGGGACATAGGTGCATAAGACTCTGCAGAGGCAATTGGGGTTTTTGAAAAGCACTTTAACAGTGACAAATACTACCAAACCAGTGCTTCTGAACTTTTAAAAGTAGTGTCTTCCTCCTTCAGAAATATTATTTGCTTTTATCTTGACTGTACAAGTGTGTGTGGGGAGGGAGAAAGGTAGTCAGTGGTTTAACAGCTTGTCTGTGCAAGTTGCAGTTTTATTTGTCCACATGTATACAAGATTGGGTTCTTATGAACAGCACTGATTTTAACACTTCCTTGCTGCTTCCAAACAACAGTTTTGAAGAAACTGTAACTACAGCATAGTCCAGTCTTACCACTTGTGAACAGTAGAATACTAGCTTCATTTGTGCTCTTGGGACATAGCTTTTTTTTTTTTTTTACCTGTGGAATTTCTGTTTTCTGTGGCTCTGATTTACTTTCCTGCTTTAGTCTGTTGGCACAATATTTTCCCCATGTAAAGAAAACATAACTGAAGGGTTGCTAAAGACCTGTTCCATGGGTACCTCCTTGCAGTTATGGCAGTCCAAGGCTCTTTGGTTGAGAACAGCCTGTACAGTGACTTCAAATGTGACACTCAACTGCAACCACTTCTGACTTCTTTGTCTTTGCCTTCTCAAGTGTAAATAACTTAGTTTTTCCATGGTACGAGCACATTACCACCATGGTCTGGTGGTGTCAAGAGGAAGGAGGAACTTCAGTGTCTAGAAGTGTATCTCTGCCCCAAGTTGTCTTGAGTCCCTTTATTGAAGACGTGTTTCTGGGATTTGGAGATATTGCTGCACTCAAAGATGAAGTGATGCTGATCACCCTTTTATCTTGGAAGGAACCTGGGCTACTGTCTGCTTGGCCAAATCTGCCTTTTGCTATCTGCCTCACCGTGCAGAATGCTGCTTCTGTGCCTCCTGCCCTGGCCATACAATACAAAAGCTGCTTCCTTCACTGGCCAGTATCCTCTTTGCTGGAGCACTAGCTGATGTCTCAAGTCTTCTGCTAGTCTTGACTGTACCACAGCAATTGCAGTGTAAATGTAGTATCTTGCATATATTTCTCATCCCTATGAGCAGGATTCAGTTTTCTTCTTCCAAAGCTTGCTGAGGGTGGTTTCCAGTCTTTCATTTTTTTTTTCCATGGTTTGTGGCCTGTTAGGGAATGCTAATGCAAGACTCTTGAAGAACACAAAAGGGGACTGACATTTTTTTGAGGGATATTCATCCCTCTGTCCTCTTGTGTTTTCCTTGATGCCTTGACTGACTTTAGTACCAGTCTCCCTGGAATCCTTTTCTTTGCAAAGTCTCTTATCCTGAAGAAAAGATCTCTATCAAGAGACTGCAGTCTATTAATTTCCATATGTTCAGTCTATCTTTCTTGTGGGCTTTTGGTCAGCAGAGCATTAGATACTGTCCTGTGCAGTAATAGTTTTCCAAGAGAGACTTACTTGTGTGCATGAGGACAAGAGATTCTGCATGTGAGCAGCCTGAGTAGCTGCTTGCTCTATTTTCTGTCTTGGTACCAGCTGTTCTATGCTCCTTTGTTTTCAGGAACCGATCTGGGCTTGCTTTGAGCCCATGAAGGTGTGTCTGTCAGACACTTCTGCTTCTCATGTCTTGGATCACTGAAGAGTTGCAGAATACAGTACAGACTTCTGTTCCTTTTTCTGCCTGCAAGATACTTTAACTTGTCCTGGCTGCTTTGACTAAGTACTTCTATGAGCCTGGGGAAACCAGCATGCTGTATCCTCTGTGCACAAAAATGACATTTTGGCGGCTGTTACCTGTAACTAAAAAAAGTTAATACAAGGCTGGCTGTCATGGTGGGTCAGCTACATGCTGTGTTCTCGAAGGTGGTCTCCATTAGAGTTCATGCTGTGTTCTTTTGTAGTGTGCTTTGGGACTTCAGTCACCCTATATATGTCCCAGTTTCTTTCCCAAGTCATATTCCAAATCGGGTAAAAACAGAACTGCAGGTGTAGTAGGATACTTTGAGTAAACATACATATCTATGATCTGTCAGCAAGTGAGCTTGAGTTCCTGTAGGCAAACCTGAGCTGCCTTTAAACTGGCTGTTATGCATAGAATTCAGAGTAATCTGTTGTACATACAAATCTTGATATTTTGGTTGAGTTGATGGTGTTATACCCCTTGTTGCCATGATATGGTACTATCCAAGCCAACCTAAGAACCAGCTCAGTTTCCGTCTGCTCAGACTGCAGAGTTGTTCTGCTGTCACTCTTCTCTTGTCTGTCACTGAGATACTTGTTTGCTAGCTGTGAGTGGTGAATGAGTATGTGATGAAGAAAGCAAGCAAGCTTTTCCATTCATAATAGTGGCTCTTTAGAGAGGCTCTCCATTGGGATTCAATGACCTAGCTTTTGTCCTTCAACTGGCATTCCTGATCATGGGTTTTTGCCTTGGGGATGAACCCCAATGTTGATGAGCCCACCGCTTTCCTGTCTGATCTTGATGGTGGTGATGACCAGTTCAGGAGGTGTCTCCTAAGCAGGGCAACAATAGATGCTGCTTTTTGAAAATAAACTATTTGTACGTGCATGTGTACCCAAATGAAATTAATGTTGGGCCACCCATTTTGATAAGCTAATCTTACAATAGGAAAATAATTGCTGTGCTTAAGAAAATCTAATTACAATGTTTCTAAATAATTGGTCTTTAAAGTGTTCTAAATGTAAGAACTTTCTGTAAAAAAATATGGCGAGTAAATGCCAAGTTCTTCATTAAGCTGTTTCAGCCTGCTTGTTATAGAAATTCAGTAATCTTAAATGTAAACAAAAGTAGCAAGATTACTGTTAAAGAAGCTTCTTGACCCTAGGTTTCCCAAAGCAGAGTCTCAGACGCAGAGTATCACAGACTGATTTACTGTAAGTGGTACAGCAGCAAATAACAGCTCAAGCTGGGTTCCTCCGGAATGGGACCTTGTTTGAACAAATCCCTGGGTAATTACAGCCTTCCCTTCTACTATCCACCCCATAGTTTTGAACCAATCATAATATTAGAGTTTGGGGTCTTCCAGTTCCCGGTTGGTCCTTTCTGTAGTTTTTGGGTGTGCTCTCTACTTCTTAGAGCCATCGACAACTACGCAAAAGTGTGATTTTTTTTACTCCTTTATCTTGTCCCTTGGAACCAGTCTTTGTGGTTACTTCTTTCTTATCTAGTTGTCTGGCTCTTCTGCTTCCTTATCTTGTCCTCCGGGATCAGTCTTGTGGTTCCTTTGTTTCTTTCTTCTGTGTCCTAGGTTAAAGTCCATCTCCCTGCTGATGCTCATTAATGCTAAACTGCTTAATTCTCTCTACAGTGTCCCCCCCCTCCCCTTCCCCCCTTATCTCTCCAACTTGAGCCAGCTCTGGGGCCTTCTTTTACTTAACTAGGTAAAAGTTCAACATATCTGTGTGAAAGTTTACAGCTTGCAGCCTAAGGCTTCAGCAAATTTAGCTACTAATGCTAAGCGAGTTATGCTAAGTGATTAATTCTAGATGGCTTCAGTCCAATATTCTTTAACAATTACAGGTGGCACACAGGTTTATATAGGGTTGGAATAGCATTAATAAAACTGAAGCATTGGAGAGACTTCTAATGGAATTATTTTTAAATGCCATTCAAAAATATGTTTTGATACAGTTATTTTTTGGGTCTGGTCCAATCTGCAGGTTGGTGACTCACTAGAATTTGAATGGGTAGCATTTCACAGGTTTCCATCACTGGAGGCTTTGTCCAGACCCAGTTCCAGCTCCTTCAAACAGAGGAAAGTTTTTTTTTTTTTTTTTTTTTTTTTTTTTTTCCTGGGTGTTTACAGGTTATGCTGTGCTAATCCACTAGGTGGTAGGCGTTAAGCATCCTCTAGATAAATGTACTGCAGTGAAATTTTAATAAGCTTTTGAAAATATTTGGAGATGTACTGTGATGCTACTAGCTGTGTTAATGAGTTTTGTTCTTTAGATTAGCTGTCATGATCATCTACTGCATGAGAAGGTGGAAGGTAGAAGATCAAAATACTTCTGCCAAGCTGGGAAGCGAGAATAAGCTTGAACCAAAAATCAGTGAGAATCTTGGTTGCTGTTTTATAGAGCTGAAGAGATGTGGTGCTGTCCTTAAACAAGTATTTTCCAGAGTTTCTCAGAAGAATATGAGCTTGGGAGCTAATGCCTTTCTGGCTGAGGCTATGCATTGCAAATCCACCCCATTACACATCTCTTGACTTTTATATTTTATACTTTCCAGTGAGAACTGTTACTGGTCTGAACTACAGGCAAATTGGAACAGCTTCAGTCACAGCTGAGTCCAGTTAACTAGAAGTGAAGTAAACAGTTGGGTTCAACTCCCTGCTTTCCAAATAGTAATGTTGCATTGGTTAAGAGGAAAGCTGAGAGGGTGGGCATATATACAAGTTACTCTAAAGCAATCTAGGGTGTGAACTGAACAGTTGTCAGCTGTTCCATGGTAACTTTCTGTAAACATGTACTTGCTGTGCCCCATGGTTAGTGTAGTACCTTGTTCCTCTCCCTTTGAGTTTCACACAGTTAGTGACTGGGATGAGTGCGTGTGGGCCACTGAGCAGTTGTCTTCATGGGGTAACTTGTTACTCTTCTGGAGCCTGTTTCCATATCCATATGCTAATAACACTGCTGATGTTTTAAGGAGGTATGTTTATAGTATGAAAAATAAATGAGAAGAAATAGGACTTACAGCATTCTTTCCTTGAGTATAGTCTGATAGAATACATGGAGATAATCTGAGGTGAGTGGTTCTATTATTTTTATAAACAGGACATGATATTGGACAGGAAACATGTCCACAAGTACATTTCTCGGTTCTATTATCCACTTTTCAGTCTGTTTAAACAGCAGCTAAATTACCTTCTCCTCCCCCTATTATACCATTTGAACCTGGCTTCCCTTTCCTTGCCATTTTCTAGCCTGGTGAACCTGGTGTATTAAAGTCCAGCTGTTCAAAAAAGAATTTGAGAAAATGTGTGTTGTGCACTTGGCTGTTTTAAATAGCCTCCATAAATTAGCATAAGCCTACTCCTATTTACTTCTAGGCAAGCACATTCATACATAGCTCATGTCATCTGGCTCAGATGGAAATTGCTGCTTTAAGCAATCTATTATACTGAACAAGTGCTGTTTGTTATAGTAACATTTGTTATGAAATTAGTTTTATAAAATAGTATTTTAATGTTTTTTCATGTGTATTATCATAAATAACTAAACATAATGATCATTTAATACAAGGAAACTTTTACGCTTTTGGCCCCGATTTGAAATCTTGCTACGATGCATCTGTAGAGTTGGGGCCTAACTGTAGCATCATGTGTAGTTCTGCAAAACTGGTCTAGCTCACTTCCTCACCTCAGCAGTACCCGCAGTCCTCAACGAGGTGGTCAGAGCTGCTGTGTTTTGGCCTGCGTTGGTAGTGTGTTACAGTCTGTTTTGTTTTACTTTGAGTTGTATTTGGTTGCTCTTATGACCTCTTGGTGTTTCAAGTGTTTGAAAGACTCCTGACAAGTGACTTAAGTTCTGCATCAGGTTGCTTTCTTGATAGTGTTGTATTGGCTTTTGAGTCTGTAGGTCTCCAGATTTGACTGTGAGCTAAGATGAAAACCTTTCTTATGAAGGGAAAATGGGTGTTTTGGTGTTTTTCTTTTTCTACATGACCTAGCTGTTCCTTGGGAAGGTCTCTGATATTAACTCAAATATTCTGGAATCTGAGGGAAGAAGAAGTGAAACACTGCATCTAAGCAAACTGTCAGCAGATTTTCTCAGGGTTTCTTTAGTCATCTTCTGGTAGGGAATAATGTAGACAAGTGAAATGAGGTAATACATCTTATTTGGGATGGATTTTGAAAGCTGAAGGATGCCATTTAGCACAAAAGCACAGGTTCGTCCAGTCAAATGCCAGTCTTTGGGGAGAGTTTTATCTTTTGAACTACAGCAGATTGCCTACAAACATTGATGTAGCACTCAAACATTTTTTCGTCATGGGACTTCCTAGCCAGATGCAAAGAAGGCTGCTTACTGTCAGAACTCATAACAGATGATTGACTGATACATCCCCCTCTGCCTCTCGCTTGTTTTTTTTTTTTTTTTCCCCTGTTCTTTTGACAGACATATTTTCTTTAAAAGTGATTTTGTTTGTCCTGGGCTTTTGCCTCAATGCTGTTGCCTTGTGTGTAATACTTTGGTTTGTTTTCCAATACAAGTCAAAAGGAGACAAACCCTGTGCTTCATATACTTTCAGAATACTATGCTTTTAGACAGAAGTAGAAGTTTCCAGACTGAAAAACTAATTTCAGAGGGCCTTGGAAGTGTCAGACGCATGGGTAACTGCAGTCCTATCTAGGAATGAATCTGTGTGATGATGATGATGAATCATAAGAGGTTTGGTTGGAGACTCTTTAAGTGAGGTATCAGTCCAGAAGCGTTCCTTTGGTCTCTGGTTGCCCACCTTGTTTCTCAATGACAAGTTCACTTTGTTTTCTGCAGCTGAGCATTTCTATGAGGAGCACTGTAAATTGATCCCCTTTTTTGCTCTTTATCATGAGGAGCGTAACTGGAAAATCCAGTCTGTAGGGAAGAAGGGTCTAGAATAAAAATATTTTCTTATGAGCTGTTATGCTTGTTCTGATGTCTTTTCCTTCCTTGTTTTGAATGGAAAATCACACTGTGGTGTGAGATCCTTTCTGGCATTGCACTGTCTGGTGGTATACTGTCAGTAGATCGGAGAGGAAAATCAAATAGAATAGATACTTACTGGATGCAGAAAGAGGTTTTGAGGTAGAAATAATTTCATGCCAGTAGGTAATACTAACACTTTCTATGTTAAATGTCCTGATTTTACATATGGTACATCGTCACAAAATTCTTCCGGTTTGCAAACTTGCTATTTTGTGTTTGCTTTACTTGGTGCATAGGAGCTGTCCGCTTCTCTGGAGGTGGTGTATGGTCAAGTTTGTGAAGCGGATGAGTCTGAGGACGTATTTGAGCAGTTCTTTAAGTGGAAGCGTGCTAAAATGGAGGAATTCATTCATGTCAGAAATGATACAAATGCTGCTCTGCAAATTCTCACTGACTGGTTCAGTGGCATCATAAAGGTAAGGCAAGCAGTCCCTCTATCTTGTTGGTCAAGAAGATGAAGTATGGCACTCTGTCAAACTGAGCTCTTGCCCAGTTGGCATTAATAGGAACAGCTACCTACGGCAGTGAGATTGTGCATATGTACGGTGGCACTAAGTCATAGTGCCTCAATACAGAGGGAAGCGTATATGTTGAGGGAATTGGCTCCTAATTTATGCTTAGTGTTACTTTGCAGTGAGGTGGTGCTGAGTGAGGTTTTCTGCTTTCACATGTGGCAGGGTGGAGAAATCTTCTGTATAAAGATCAGTGCTTTTACGTAACTGTTGTACGGGTATGCTCTCCATTCATTATGCAATTAAAACATTGCAATTAGTTCTTTCAGGTAGCCTTTGGATGGAGAAAATTCACATTTTAAAAGGTGCTAGTTCAGAATTGCTGCTGAAAGAGTTAATGAAAGATCACTGCAAATGAGGATTTAACATGTTTGGAAAAGCCAGTCTGACCTGAAATGATCTAGCTACAGATTACAGGCAATTTTTTTGTTTCGTTTTCCCTCTTCTCCTTTGAAATGCTGAGTGCAGAGAATTTATGCAAGTAAAAAGCTGTCTGCTTTTATTTGCATGTCCTGCAGTATTTGATGCCGAAATACTGTTTTGATGCGCTGTCCCTTTTGATCTGAGTTGTAAGAGGTTTGGAGCATTGGAGAAAAGGAGTGTGTTTGTGTTGTATTTGTTTTAAGAGGATTGACAGTGCAAGTGGATGTCATCAATTGCATTCTCTTTCCTTATAAAGAAAGGGCAAAGTGGGGAAATAACTTCTTGATTCTCTTCTGTCCCTGTGCTTATTGTCGTTATTATTCTTGCTCACTTTAGGACTCTTAATCTTCTGAGGAAGTCTGTAAACCACTCTGCCTGTCCCTCTACTTCTGCAGGCCCGGCTTTGCTCATCTCCTTCCTCTTACTCTCGTATGTGTAAATATTCTCAGACTGTGTCAGAAGAATCTTTGTGCCCATGTGAATTGTGCATAATCCACAAGGGTCCTGCCATTCTGTCTGTAATGAATAAATTGTTTCTTCCCTTGTATTTCTTTGTACCCAGAGCGTTTACTGTGGCTGGATGCCATTACGGATGGCTGTGGTCTGTGACCTGATGATAAATGCTACTCAGCAACATTGCAAACTTGGTGTATGTTGTGTGTGGTATAGTGTTAGTAAATGTAATTACCTGCAGATGTTTAGAACCATGTCAGTTGTTAGATTGGGCAAAAGCCATGCAGGTGGGGTTGTGTGACTGCTGTGTGCAATTTAGAGTGGTATTTTGTATGTATGAAAAAGTAGGTTAAGTTTGTTAGTGTAATGATGAGTTTTGACTCATTTACCTCTTTCAAATCTGAACTTTTCCACAAACAGTTCAGAGAGAGAAAGAGAGAGAGAACTTCCAGACCTTTAGCACTGGTTGGTAAGGGACTGGTCGGTAGGTCAGATAACTTAAAAATTTCTTCCTTGGTCTTACTCATTTCAGCATTTGATAGCTGCAATAGAATAATTGTGTAATCTAAGTTGTAGCTCCTGTCTTAAGGAAAGCAGTGAACAATTGTAGCTTCTGTTTTAAGGAAAGCTGTGAACAACGGAGCAGAAAAAATACTACTTTAGTTTTAAAGTTATTTTAAACAGATAGTCCTCTTCCTTTCTATATTTCTGAATCCAAATTAATCTACCATAGCATCCATTAAAATCTACAATAGAAGTGCATCAATGACAGGAAAATGTTTTTATTTGCAGAGATTGGATGGCTCCTTGCCAGTGTGTAACTTGAAGCTTTGGGGAACAGTATTCTTTTCAAATCGGCACTGTTAAAAGTTTTTATTTGTTTATTTTTAGTTCCTTTAAAATTGAAACAATAAAATCTTGTCACAGTCTTGGCTGTAGTGGAATGCCTGTGCTTGGTAAGTAAAGGAATGAGGTGGGATTTGCAGGTGTCTATTATGGCTGTGCATCTTGCATGTCAATTACAGGACCATATTCTCATTTCATTTCTGGTTGCCTGTATAGTACTCTCTCTTCTGCAGGCAAGAGTAACAAAACTTTGCCAAAAACATCAGGCTTTTCCTCTGACAGTGTAACTATAAGCTGATATTATTTATTTATTCTCTCTGGCATTTTCTATGTCTTGTGCAGAGGGGAATAGTTGAACTGGCTCCTAGGAATAGATTTTCTTTCAGTATGTTTAAGTTTGAAGAACACAGTGAAATAGTTAACTGTAAGGTGTGTGTGTGTTTTTTTTTTTTTTTTTTTTTTTTAATGTAGTCTACAAAATGCTCCTTAATTTTACTAGTACAGATGTTCTGTTTCAGAATTATATGCCAGAAGCTACTTTATTTCTGACTTCTGTGAAAACACTTAGGGCTTCCTGGTGAAATCTTTATTTCCCCCTCCCCTTATCGATCTGTTGATCAGCTGTAAAATAGATCCCCAAATATGTGTCTGTCTCAGTACTATATAAGAGGAAATGATATGTGCAGGAATTTTAGATTGCAGTGCTTTTCAATGGCTATTGATTATTTACGTAAGTAGACTTGATCTGGAGACTTCTGGAACAGTTGCTTTGAACAGTTACCTTGAATTTGCTTATTTGTCTTTCTAATCATAGACCAAATTTAGAGTTTTCTTATAGCAATCTTGGACAAATATGTTAAGGCATTGTGTTCCTGTGATGATAGCTCAGCTGTACTCATGAACTATGCGTATTTTTCTGATACAAATGATACCTGTAATCAGATCTCCTTTAGTTAGAGTTGAAGACAATGAAAGATGTGGGTAATGGAATAATTAACTCTGCCATGTGTGGCGGTTTAAGTTGAAGTCGGGCGCTCTACTCAGCACGTGCACTCTTGGGCCACAGATGGGTGTCGTGCATTGAAGCATGAGGTTGAAATGAGTTTGTTCAGTGCAAAGTTCAGAAGAGGTTTTTGCTTGTTGACCTATTTGAAAACAATAATACAGCTGAAGCACTTAACATTTTCAAAGTAGCATGTACTGCTGTGGGAACATGTCTTCTCCTGTGCTGTTCTGTGTATAGGGAGCTAGTGATGTTTAATTTTATCTTTAATGTTGCCCTGTCTCTATTCAGTTTTGATAGAAGAGTTGCAAGTAACTTAGAAGCATTGCTAGTATGGCTGAATGCTTTCTTAGGAAATAAAGCCTTCAATACTTGTGCAGAAGCAAAGATACAGGGAGGGAATTGGTTTACTTCAAGTCCGTTCTTTCAACCACTTTCACTAGGAAAACGTTAAAATAATAAAAACATAAAGCCCTCTCGGTAATGAAAGTGCGATATCAAGCCTTGGTATGGGCATCTTTTGTTTCACTGTGTGGGCAGCACAATGTTAGTTTTGACACTAGACTCAACAGGAGATGGACTGGGATTCCTCTACTGTTTCATTTTTGGTAAAAATGAAAGTGAGATTAGGAAAATAAAACCTGATCAAGGCAAGAATTACCTTGCTTTTGCCTGGTGAATTTTAGTGCTGTTAGTTCTAGAAATTGTTATATCACTGAAGTGTCATCTAGTTAAAGCTGATATTTGACACACATCCTGATTAGATTTTTGGTAGTGCTCACTCTTCATTTGTATTTCTTGCCTGTTTTTTGCTATCCTATCTGCTTGCTAACTTTAACTTCCAACTGCAATGCTGTTTTCTGCCCCTCCCCCCCCCCCCCCCCCCCAAAAAAAAAGTGTTTTGACCTGATGTCAGAAGCATCTTTGAATCTGGAGAAAGTGATCGGCAATGTGGATGAAGTTCTAAAAAAAGTTGAGTTGGATATTTGTAAAGAACTGGACACTGACTTAGCTGTAAGTTCTGATATTCCCTATCGTCTTCTATATGTTTAATGCATCTTTGATTTCAGTTTAAAGCTTTTCTTAAAACAGCAGGTGAGTTTGTTCATTATGAAGCAGTATTTTTGTTTTGTGGAAGTGTGATAGAAAGTCACTCGGGTTGATCCCCAGCAAGGGAAAAGCATGTGTTTTCCAGATAACCAGAAGTTGACCTCTTGATCGTTATAGAAACTTCTCTCTATGACTAACTTAGCTAAGAACTGCTGGGGAAACTGGTTCTCTGCTTCATATGTGCAGAGAAACTTTCTTCGGGCTATTCTGAGTTTCAGTGCATGTGTTGAAAATGTAGATGATGAAAAGTAAATTTATCTTTAAAATAATGGAATTGCATCTCTGAATAGTTATGAATATGTTTACTTTTTCAGTCTTAAGAGATGAATGGCTTTTCATCACCTTCTTTTTGCTTCAAACAAATGTTCTTGCCTTATTGGGAATTTTTTTCCAATGCTAACCTTCTCTCTAGTTGCTTACCTTTTCTGAAAAGCATTTCTTCCATTCTCTTTTGCTAATTTTTTGAGATACGTGTCTTGTCTGCAGTGAGAGTCTCTACTGTGCCAGAAGAACAATCACATCACTGCAAGTTGAATGTGTCCTCTAATAATGTAGCGTGATACTAACAATAAATCCCCAGTTTGGTCTGTGCTTGTGACTGCTGTCTGCAATGCAATTGGTGACTTTCTTTTAGAAGAAAGGTTGCATGCTTGATGTTTTGTGTTTGTTTAAACATGCTGTCCTTAAATTCTTTCACAGCATGTGAAATTTGAAATGGAGTTTCTGCATAGAAGTGCCAGTCAGTTTTATTCTACTGAAACTGCTGGAAACTGCTCTTTAAGCAGTTTAAGACTTCGTAACTTTCCATATCTGGCCTCTTCAAGAAGAGGGATAAAAATCTGATGTGCGGGCTCTTCTATTAACAGTTGGAATCTCTCACTAAAGATTTTGTATCTTAAATGTGGGTGCTTATCAATGGAGAATGATTCCTAGCCTTTAACCTTTCTCTCTGTTTGTAATTCAATCCAGGAGCATGATGAGGCAGATAAGCAAATAATTACCAGTGCTTACAATAAAGTTATACATAAGATTCGTCAAGAGCAGCATCTGATCATTGTCATACAGAACAAATACTTGGCCAGTGTTGAGGTTAGTTTGCACGTTATTTATTTGTCACAAAGACCTATATTAGTAACCCTTTCTGACCTAATTTCTTTTTGAAACATGTCCTTTTATTTTTCCTCTTTCCTATTGGAAATTATAGAAATATATTGATGATGAGAGATTGAGTTAAAGCATAAGAACTGTAGTGGTTCATTACACAGCCAAAGCTTAATTTCATTTAAAAATAAGTCACTTTTTTTAAAATCAAGAATGGAAGCTAGAGTCTTTTGATTCTTTACAAATCAATAGTTTGTAATTTAAGGAGATTAAGCCATAAGTCAAATGTTTTCCAGAAGGTTATTAAACAAAATAATAACCTGTTTCTGTGGGAAAGACCCTGAAAAGCCGAATTCATGTAGGCTTCGGACAGTTTCTCTAAGGCATTGAACTAAAGCATATTTAGAATAGAACATTTGAACATTTTCTGACTCTTCCTTTTTTTTTTTTTTTTTTTCCCCATAGTTCAAAAAACAGGCGGTGGAATGGCTGAATAGAAGACCTAATACTGACAACTTATTATCAATTAAGAAGACTCTGAAAAATTTAAAGGCCCAGTTAAGATGGAAGCTGGTTGAAAAGAGCAACTTTGAGGAAGTATGAAAGCGTTGCAGTTCTTAAACTGGTTTAGAAACATTAATTTTGTATATTGCAAATAAGTGGTAACTACATAGAATAGGTTTTCTATACTTCAGAGATGTGTTCTTCTAAGTCCTGACTGAACAAGCATTTTGAAGTTGCTTGACCTGAATTTACATCTAACTGCAAAAGTCTTTCAGGCTCCTGAGAGTAAGTGTGAGTGGTTTAAAATAAAAATACAGCCATTCTGCGAGGGTGTAGTATATAGCCACTCTCCCATTTCACTCCCAAGGCACAGCACCATTCTTTTAGCTGGCTGTGTGGAGAGCTAAATGCCTGTGTCTCCCTCCTCGCAAGTTAGGAACTGTGGTTAGGTGATACTATGTTACAAGTGATATGAAATCCTTCCCAAAAATCCTGCTGCTGCTCAGGTTGAGCCAGCTCTGAAGGAGGCTCTTCTGGGAAGGGTAGAGGTCCTCCTGGTGACACAGTCTCTCACTGTCCAGTACTGTGTGAACAGTCTTGTCTCTTTACTGTGCTGGTTGTATGGTTACTTCCATTTTCCATAATGCCTCTGTTACACTAATCAGTCCAGAGGGTGATATTTTTGCATTTAGTTCTTGCTTTGGTGTGGTTGAAGTCCGTCTTGCCTCTCCTATTCAAGTATGTAAGAGCAAGTATGTTAGATTTCTTCTACCTACTGAACCTTCATTACCAAAGTTGTCACTCTCAACCCCAGTCACTTTGCTAATAACATGTGTACCTCTCCTTTGGTGACAAAAGTCAACATTGCTTTAATTTTCAGGGTTCCCTTCCTACCCCTCAGGTAAGTTCAAAGAACGTAAATATTGCCACAGCATCGGTGCAGTTTGCCTCACTATTGTGAGAGTTCTCCTTCTGTGATTAAATCATTCTGGTGATGCTTAAGAGAAAGAACCTGCGTATGTGCGTCTGTAAGCCTTGTAAAGGGGCAGCGAGCTCCCAGAGGGATTTAAAATGAGCAATGCTAATGAATCCCACTGGGAAGAGGATTCCTGATAAGTGAGGTGACATGGAGGAAATACCCTCTTATGGGGGGGGGAAGGGGAAGGGAAGAATAATGGAGGCTGGCATTGCTGGTAGACAAGTGATGTTGCTGTTATGATTATACATGATCAGTAACTTAAATAAATAAAAATCTTCTTTGATCTAGGAAACCAATAGGCAGAGGGCTAGAACATTCAGTCTGTTGCAAAGATAAGCCAAGCAGCTTTTCCAGTGATTAGGTCTTATGAGAGTCTCTTGGATTTCCAGGAAGGAGGCCGAGTAAAATTTGCGTTTGAGAATACACTTAGTTTCCATATCATAGTTTTGAAGTTGCTTTTTAATCCTTACGTAGTAGGTGTTTTAATATAATAGCAGTGTGAGAATTATACACAGTAACTTTGTTATTCCTCATGCAGTCTGATGATTACAGTGAGTTTGAAATGACAAGAATTAAGGATAAAATTGCTGAACTGCGAAATAGTGTTCTTCAGGAAATATACAAGGAACAAGAAGAATATGTAAGTATTAAATTACTTAGGCAGCTAAAACAAAGCTGTATGAAACACATCTGCGTTTCAGTTACTTTAATGTGTGTTCTGGGTAAAATAAAAAGTGATTTTTATAGTATTGAATATTAATCTGTCCCTTTTTTGGGTGAAACCTCCCAAATGAGATTGTGTGCCCTTCTATTTGAATATAGTCTCTTAGGACCCTACCAAGAAGGGTGGGGGATGGGGAGGTGGAAATGTGACTTGTAGTTCTCAACCCAGAACTGCTGCAGGTGACAGAGCAAGCTCAGTTGCTGAAGAAAGGCTGTATTTCTTGTAAGAAGGAAAACCTTTCCTTACAACTAGGTAAGAGCAGGGCTTTTCCTGAAGTGGAAGGAGGTCACCCTTTCTCTAAGTGCTCTAAGTAGAGGGAAAAATCAGAAACTGTTGTCTTGCAAGTAAGTAGCAAGGCACCAGGATTTCTGATAGTGATACATCTGCCTTTGTAGATGTAGTGGAGTGTGTGTGTGTACATGCAACAGTTAACTTGCCGCATTATAGCTGTGTGGGGCCTGAAGATCCTTGAATGTCCTGGTCTGTTATGACTTGATTTCAGTCTTCCTCCATTTATTCCTAGTGAGGCTGTTTTCTTTGTCTAGGCCTACTGGGGCCTACTGCAAAAAGGATGGAATATTTTCCTTGATAGCACATGAACTCTTTAGGGCCTCAATTACCCACCCTCAAAGGCTTTAAAAAAATTTATCCATCTTGAGCTACTGTACTGGTCTGTGGTGGTGGTTGTTCTGTTTGTTTTGAAAAGGGAATTGCAGTTGTATTCTGAGTGATGCTGCCAAAGAAGGTAAGAGAGTACAGTCATGGTGGATGTACTTTTGAAAGTTCTGGGTATACATTGCAAATGCCAGTGTAAGTGTATATGTCAGAAGCTAGCAACCTGAAGCTGTGGGCCATGTTTTTTCATTCAGGAGAAGCTTACGTATTTGGTGCAGAAATGGTTCCCGGAGTTGCCACTTCTTCATCCAGAAGCAGGAATTCTGAACTATATGGTAAGCGGAGATTGTTTGAGTGCTTCCTGCACTGTCAGTTATTGTTTAGGGCACTGGCAAGGCTCTGCAGCAACAATGCTCTGCACAGTCCCTGTCCGTTTGAGGGTTGTATGTACTCTTAAATATCCTTCCCCCCTCCCCCCCACCCCCAGGTGATGTTCAAGGAATGTGATCCATTTTCTGTCTTGCCATGGTATTTTGCATACAGCCAGCCTCTTGTAACAGATGCTGTAACTTCATTTTTAACATGTCCGAGCTATTTCCCTACTTTCAGTTTATCGAGGAAGAGGAGAGGTAGTCAGTCTGAATCTTGGCAGCTGTTAAACGCAGTGCCCTTATACCGGATATTTGTGTGTACATGTGCTTCAGAATTCTGGTGGACTTCTGACGTGTAGCTTGGAGCGAGACCTTTTAGATGCCAAACCCATGAAAGAACTGAGCACGAAGAGGCCTTTAGTGTGTTCAGAAATTCAAGATCAGAAGGTTCTTTTAAAGGTAATGTTGTTACTGACTTCAGTATAAGCACTGCAAGTGAGCCCTTAGCTTATTAACGTACTGATTCTGCCTGACCTCTGTACTATTCTTACTCCTGTGTTTAACAGCACTTGTTCAACAAGACTATGGAACACAAAGCACTGTTTTCCTTCTAGATTGTTTCTGTATTTTCTGATTTTTTTCGCTTCCTTGAGGACAGCAGTTGTAAATGGTGCTTCCTTCTATTGTCTGTTCTTTCTGGTGTTTGGTGGATCCTTTCTCCTGTTCATTACTCCTGTTTCTTTTTGCAGATGCTGTTTTGTCTTTCTGATGATTTTGCTGTCAAATTTCAGGAACTGCTTCTTTTCCCTTGCTCTGACTCTTTTCTGACCTGCTAGCAATTGGGAGACCCAAGGGATATAGTATTATGAGAAGCATAGTTATAAATCTCCTTGCTTTTGGCTTGACTTACAGGCATATCAAATTAGAGAAACACTCCCTGTTTTGCTGGTCCAGACTTTCTAAGTGTTAATGAGTAAATATGGGAATAATCTGTGACAGCTGGAATTAAATTTTGTAATAAGTACAAGAGAAGGTCATTTGATGGAACCTAATGAAATGTATTTCTAATTAAAAAGTGTTGTGCAGTAATGTTGTGGGCATTAGGAATTGTAGCTTGGGTATTTGTTTTGTTTTTCAGGGTTATTCTGTAGATACAAATTCAGAAGCCAAAGTGATAGAAAGAGTTGCCAAATATCACAGAGCTTGGGGTCAGCAGAAGGAGAATTCTGGATTATTACAACTGATGTTTCTTCTTTTCTGCAAGGCAAGATTCAAATTGATGATCTTGATTTCTCTTTTAAGTTGAAAGACTTGCAATTGGGCTTTAAAGCCTTAATTTTTTTTTTTTTTAATTTGAAGCATTGAATCGGAAAGCATTTCCTTGCTGAGTTTACTTTGGATAAACTAGCTTCACAGTGAACATACTCGATTTATCGCACATCTAGTGCATGCTAAGCTTTCCAATATTTCTGATATTTGAAACAATCTAATCTTTTTTTTTTTTTTTTCCTGTTGAAGTCTGATCCTCTGGTGTATTTAATGGTCCCATATTATCCAGGGGCAAGTCTGGCAGCTTTACAGGCTGATGCACCTTTAACTTTAAAAGTAAGTACAGCTGCTTAGAATATCAGCACTTTACTTCTGTGTGTTTGAACCAAACCCTTCTCATTTTGCTTTATCTTCTGCTGCTTCACAGTATTTCACCAATGTAACCTCCTCTGGTGCAGACATGACTATACAAACTTTTACAAGATAGATTGGCTAATATTTTTAGCATCTGGTCAGTCAGACTGTAATTTCCTAAAAGAGTCTTTGCTTGGATGCATGATGTGTGTGTTTGGTTGTGTTTTTGTAAGTGTGGTGTTTTTTGTTATTCTTTTGTTTTTGGAAAAAACCTGCACTTTAATTTTAAAAGTACAGGAATTAACATGTTACAGATGTTTGGAAATGCAGGCATTCCTCTAGTTCAGAGGACTCCCCCCTGCCCCTCCTTAATTTGTCCAAAGTTCTTTACAGGCAGTTTGGCAGCCATTTCTTTTCAAAGAAACAGTAGCCAGAAGCTGATACAGTCTCTTTTCTAGTGCTGTTTGCTGAGACCTAGTTATAAATGTTTGTCCCAAAACATGTTGCATTTTTTCTTTTTAATTAAATGTTTGTTTGTTTTCCCCCCATAATGTTAGTGACTTGCTAAGCAGTGACTGCATTTTATTTTGATTGGCTGTGCAAGTCATCAAAATCTTGCCGGGAATTAATCCATACTTCATAAAACAGTATTGGCAGGAACTCTAAGTATGTAGAAAGTTAAAAATACATCTGTCTTAATTGTGGAGTGGAAGCATGCTTTGCTTTGGCTTTTCTGTATCCACCTATCTGAATAAACACCAAAAAAATTGAATCTTTAGGAAGCACTAAAAGTTATGAAAGGAGTGGCCCAAGGTCTACACACATTGCATGGAGCTAGTATAGTTCATGGATCTTTGCATGGAAATAACGTCTTTGCTGTGAATCGAAAACAAGGAATCGTTGGAGACTTTGATTTCACAAAATCAGAGGTAAAAAAAACCCAAAACCTTCAGTGACTTTTGATCAGAATTATGTACCAAGATAGACAAGTGCATTTGCAGTTTATAAGACTTTTTGATAAATGTGTGCCCAGCAGTGGGACTCCTGTTCCCTATTCTGAATAGGGTTGGGCAGTTTAAATCTTGTTGAAATTTTTGTAAACACAATCTATTCCTGGGTGACAGAGAGGAGAGCATAGGCACTAGTTAAGCAAAGGAATGAACTGAAATGTAGAAACTGCCGTGCTTGTTTCTGTCTTGTGTATTCAATGGTAATCAGCATCAACAGAAGTGAGCGTAAGAACTTGTGCTAGAAGAAGCAGGGGTAGTCTAGCTCTCATATGAAGTATTTCCCTTCTATATGGTTGGCAATGGGGTTCTAATGAATTTTAATCTGTTCTAGTATTTTAAATTCACATGTTTTTATTGCCTATATAAACTGACCAGTATTTATAGTTACATTTACTCCTCAGATTCTGTGGCAAAGAAATTCATAGTTGTTCATGGGGGAAAAAATCCAGTCTTTAAGAACACAGTTTCTTCTTACTGTTCATTGCCTTTATGTAGCAAAGTATGTAGTGAGGATATCTCTTTTTGTAGTCACCTTTAATTTTTTTAAACTCAAGCTGTTTTGAGCTAAAGCTTCTTTTATGCTAGATGTTTGCTTCATGCTTAATAAAAAAAGAAAACAGAAATGGCTCAGCTGTGCCACAAGCGCAGGGAAACACTTTATATAATGTGTATCTATATGTATATATAAATATATAATTTATATATAAAATATGTCTATATAAAAATACATTTCATTGAGAGCCTTTATCTCCACTTTAGAGATGTGTTTTCTGTTAATCTCATGAAGAGTCTCCCATACTTGGACATTTCATGGTTCCCCTGCAATAAATCTCAATTTTCAAAATGTTAGTTGACAAAGTTTTAAAAACATCTGAAATCTCTACAAGGTCATACTTGGTGCAGGTGGTGTCATCTTGAAAGTTGCAAGAGCTGAGGAGGACTTTATTTCTCCCTGCAAGTATGGGCTGTGCTGAAACAAGCAGCTTGTGTAGCAGAGCAGGAAGGTCCCACTCGCAGTTCCCGGGCTGGATCCAGTCTGTGCCTTCCCAGTAAGGGTGTCCATGCTGCTCTGTGGTTGTACCTACTGCATTGTTGCAAATGGCTGAGCAGAGCTGGTAACTGATGTGTTACCAAGTCCTCTCAGCAGTCTGGAGGCCAGTGTCCTCCAGCGTGGCTGTGGCTGGTGTTTACAGCTGTCATGGAGGTGGATTGAAACTTGGGGTCTAGCTTCTAGTGTGGCAGTAGAGTCCTAAAACATCATCTTTTTACCGTAAGCAGCTAGTTTCAGGTGAAGGCCAGAAGGGCAGAGAAGAAAAAACAGGAAAGCTGGCAGAATTGATAGTAAACTGAAGCTTCCCAAAGTGGTGGTAAAAACTTCTTAATGTGGACCGTAATATTTGTACTGTTGTCTTTGTGTTGTTCCCCACCCCCCCCAATGATCTGAGACGTTTTTGTAACTTGTGTTCTCTAGTGCCTTATGAACTTCCAATAATTCTGATGTGGAGGAAAATCTGCAGCCTTGTTCTTTTGTTGCAGTAACAGATGATACGTGTATGGCTTTGTCTCCTTTCTCCTTTACATGCCATTGTGTCCATCAGTAAAGCAGGATTTTAATTTCACAGTCTGGGTCAGCACAGAACGCTTTGGTAAAGGTGTCTGACAGACTAAAGGGGGAGAAGTGGGGATGTCTGCTTCAATATGATGGTATCTTGCTTAAAAATTATAGGTACAACTTTTTCCCTGTAGGAACAACGTGCTGCTGCAAGCACTATGGTTGTCGGTACACTAAGCTTAGTTTCTCCTGAACTGAAGATGGGACAACCAGCTTCTCTAGCCTCTGATATGTATGCTTATGGCTGCCTTCTGCTCTGGGTAAGTTGCAGCTTGTGACGGAGATTATAATAATACCATGGAGCTATAGTAGGCTTTATAAATAGTAATAATTATTATCTCTCACTTCTGTTTTGAACTGTTCTGGTGCAACAGGTGCTCATATTTTAAACAGAATGGTATGTGTGGAGCTAATTGGAGTTAAGCTTATGGGCAGAAGGCAGTGCGTTTCTCCATAAAATGTACCATATAATTTATACAGTAACATGAACGAAAATCATGCTTTTGTTTCTCATGCTGCAGTTTGTCAGTTTTTACTTTGTGTTTTTTTATCCATTCCTAGTAATAATAACAACTTTTCCTAGTAATAGTAATAATTCCTAGTAATAGTAATTTTTGGTAGCTCTGTCAGTGAGGAATTGCCTTATCAATCCTCCCTCTTTTGGTCTGAATAAGGATGGGATTATCATACGCTATGTTGTGGACAGCAGTGCCTAGATGGGTATCTTGTTTATTAGTGTGTGTTATGTCAGGAAGGAGAAAACAGTCCACTTACCTGTCTTGGGTGGTGTGTTATATAGCACTTTCTCTTACTCTGTTCTGTCATCTGGCACTTCTGTATTGCTGCCTCCCCATCTCACAGTGCCAGTACCACTTGTTCTGAATGGAAAACTTGATCTCACAGACTTGAAAGCCATGAGCTATCCAGCAAGTGTTGATGTTCCCAGGCAATGATTTTGCATGAGCCCTTGACCTATTGGAATGGGTTCATTGTGCACCAGTTGGAGCTCCAGGTACATGCCTGGGTCTTCCAGGGAAACACTGGTGAGGTTAAAAGCCAGTTTGATCAGCTGTGGAGTGACAGCTTCAGTAATCCCTTCTGTGCCATAGCATCTTGGAATGCTCTCTAATAGAGAAATAAACTGCAAGCTGGTAGGTAGCCACTGTCAGTTACTTGTGCAGAGAAGATGAATCTGCTTTGTATAAAAGTTGCTCTTCATTATGTTTTATTCCAAATTTAAAAAGCTATTGCATAAAACTAAGCAATTTTTTCTGCTGAGATAGATGAACTAAAGTGTAGCTTAATATCATAGATGCTTCTAATTTATTCATGTGGTAAGGTTTAGTCAGACCATTTTCAGTATCACTGTTTGGATCTTCATCTGTTCTAGGAAAAAAGGACTTTTACAAGAAGTGTGTGTGGGGTTTTTTTTTTTTTTAATAAAAAATTATGTAGGGTTAGTAAAGGCTGGCTGTGCTCAAAGAGCATATCTGGTTTGCAGCAAGATCTCCAGTCTTCTGGAGCCTCTTCCATCTAAGTATTCTAGCTGAATTTCAGACTAACCAGCGTGTAACTAACTCAGACTTACTCTGATCTGTTCAGTTCGAATTTTGTGTTGTACTGATCATTTGAGCAAAAATTTTAGCTCAAGTGTTAGTATTATGTTAATTAGTTGCCAGGTTCATGCAGCACTTACCTGAAATTGTGTTCTCCTGACCAGCAGTGCTGCTTCTAAAATTGAGGCAGTGCTTTTCTCAGGTCTCACCTCATCTGTGTGACAAGAGCCCAGCACTGACTAAATAAGTCATCCAGCATCCTCCTAACTGTTCAGAATAGACCTGTTAAGCTTAACTTGCAGGCAGGAGTTTTGAAGAATGCTGTGCTCAGACATGGTTCTGGATAATAGTAAAGCCTGGGGAAATTTTACTGTGTTTATGGGTAAGGGTTCACATTTGTCTGTCCTCAGAGTGCACTTAATCCTTTTGGGGGGGGGGGGGAATTGAGAGGCATATAATCAAGTGTACAGCTTGGGCATGGCCTTTGAATCATATATGTGTTGTGTGTGTGTATATATATATATCTTTTAAGTCTTTGGACCTGTAAGTTTCTTCTATGATGCTAAAAATGTTTGGGTTTTTTTTCCCCTCTTGTACTCATTTAAGGGGAGCTTGAGCCCCACATATGTTTTACCCTACTGTGAAACTACAGAAGAGCCCACCCTTTTCCCACAGGGATGTCTGTTTTCATTTAAAACATATCTCCTTGATTAATGTTTGTGGATGGTTTTATTTATTTATTTTTAACTAAAGAAAAAACTAGTGTTATACATAACGTATTTTTTTCATTTACAGCTTTGTGCTCAAAACAAAGAGTTTGGCATAAAGGAAGATGGAACACCAGAGGTGGATGCAGTTGGTATGGTATGTTAACTGCCAGATGAGGAAGAATAGAGTGCTCTTGCTTTAGAGCTATTTATTTATTTATTTTAATCAAACATATGATTTTAAGTGCTGGGTTGAGAAAATGCTCTTAATTGAACATTTGGATGTCCTAAACAGCATGCACAAATAAAATCCTGTTTGAGAAGGCAGAAAACCCAGAGTTTTCTTAATATTTGACTTTGGCCTCAGGAGGAAAAACATCTTTACAGATAACTTAATTGAATGACACCAAGTTACAGACTTGGGGAATAAGTCATTGAGAGTCATCAAAGGAGGTATTTGATTTAGGAAACCTGTCTTTTCAACTTCAGGGATGTTGACTTTGTTTGTGTCTTCCAACGTAATTATTGGACAATTCTTAACCATTAATAGAATAGCCAACTTCCATTTTAAACACTTACTGCAGTTGTAAAAGTGTACTGTGCCATTTATCATTTGCCTTAATTTTAGTTCTTTGTGAGACTTATCCTTTCTATGCCTATGATACAAATTCAGAGAGGTAGGTGGACCCTTTATGATGTGAATTTATGTTGCTGCTTTCATTCTCCTATCTTCACTCTCAACTGTTGTTCTGCCTGCCCTTTGCCAGCCACTGTTGCCACCTGGAATATGACTTCCAGTTCCTTTTTTGAAATTTATCCTTGCCCAGTGACTCCTTTGAGAATAGGAGTAGACTTGTGTGCCTTTGTGTTTTCCAGCTTGGGTGTCCAGCCTTGAAATTCACCCTTCACTAATATATGTCTCTTGAATGTTAATTGTAAGCAGATAGTTTTATGGTCTTCTCTCTGAATGCCTTAGTTACCTGAGCTTCTCTCTTTCCTTGAATTTATTTCCTGTGTAACTCTTCCCCCCCCCCCCCCCCCATAAGCTTTCAGCCTTCTGGCCAAGACTTAGGACCTTTTCTCTTGCCTGCTTTCAGCCTCTTCTGCCTTTGCTGAAGATTTCCTTTTACTTCTTGTGTCTTGTGTTGTTCCAACTTTTATGCCAACATACATAGTTTAAAGAATTTCTCTGGGAAGTTTATAGACCTTTCTCAAATCACCAGTCTTCCCAGACTAGTTTCTACTTCAGACTCTTCCTGTATCTGTGCTCTTCTACTTAATTACTATTTGGTTCTTGTCCTGTGTCCCTCCAATCTCCCGAGTGAGTTACTCTTATGGTTTTTAATCAGTGTGGCTTGCTTTTCACATCATGTTTTTTACTCTAAGTTCTGTTGTTCTTACTTTCATCTGAAGTGATAACTTACTGCTTTATGTAGATTTGAGAAGGCCATGAGACTTCTTAAATCAAGGCTTATACTATCATTAAAAATTGAAAGCAGGTGACTTATTAACTTTTAAGGGAAGTCTTAAGTTATGGATAGAGCTTTCTAAGGAATATTGGGAAGATTTAGAGGTAAATCTCCATATTTTCCAGAAAAGTACAAAACTACTTTAAATAGAAAGAAAAGTAGAACAAACAGCAGAGTTGCTGTTGGTCAGATAAGTTATGGTTGCTCTGTCAAGGGAAAAGAAAGCACTAATATTAAATCCCTCTCTTTATTGATTATGCTTGTGTATTAATGATGTGTCTGCTTTGCAGGGGTACCCGATAGCACGGTGCTAGAAGCAGTCTAGGCTTACTAGTGCTGTGTTCATTCCAATCTTAGTATATCTTGCTTACTATGTTTGAGTTAAACTGTCATGCCATAGTACCAGATTAATGCAGCTGTAGTGCTTCCGGTGTCCAGGCCAAGTAGCTTGAGTATCTCTGCATAGCACAAGTAGTGTGGATAATTTGGCCTAGGGATTCTGTAGCCAGTCCTGTGCCTTCAGTGGTGTTTTCCTCATTGGTAGAACATTGTTGAAAAGTTATTAAAGGACATACTGTAGAGGAGTCAAGTCATCTAACAATATGAAATCTATTTATGGTGTGATGCAATTATGGAGGAAGAATAAAAAAATGCCACCTTTGAGCTAGGAGGTGATCTTGTGAAAAAGCACTTCTTATTTCTCATTAAAGTTGCTCAATTTTTTTAATTTAAAAATCAAATGAATCTCTCAAAACACATAATACTATAGGAAAGAAGATTTAGTACTTTATGATCCACCATCAGAGCTAGCTGAAGTATTTAAAATGTTTCACAAAACTTGTACAGAACTATCTGTCTGGTGTGTCATTCAGGATTATGCATCATAATCCTCAAATACTGAAAAAACTCCCTTTCTCTGCATAAGGGAAAACTTAATCATTTAAGGAAATGGCAAAGAATTTCTTGGGACATAAAGATAGGAGCTGGTTCACTTCTCTTTTCCATAAGATTTCTGCTGTAATATTGTTTCACAAATACTGTCTGAAGTATGTAAATCACAACTTAAATGGCCAGTTTCAACTCATCATGCTCTTGTGTTCTTCTGTAGTAGGTGTCTCCTGAAGTGTGAACAGTTGCTTTTATCTCAGAAACAAATAATGAAGTTACCCATTATTATTTTTAGCAGGGATCCATTTTTACAGCTTTTAATAAGAGAAGGTTTCTTGATTTATTCACTAATGAAAGGAAACAGCATTAGATTTTGACCTTGACAGACTATATAATCCTAATTGATGTATCATTGTTGGCAGTTTTTAAGCATTCAGCCTGGGTGTGTGCATGCACGTGCACCAACCACCAAAGTCCATTGGAAGATAATCTATGCTGCCTATGGTTCGCAAGAACTCCCATAAGAAGGTTTTACTAAGAAATGTAGTACTAATAAATATCTGTCAGGTGTTTCTTGGAGAATCTCTTAGACCTCTGGCTGTTAATCCTTGCTCCAGTTCTTAGGGAAAATCTATTTTGCTCTTAGGTGCTTTATATATAATCAGCTTATTCAGAACTAATCTCCATGCCCGTCTGCAGGCTCTTGAAAGGCTAGTAATTTCCCTTCTCTCTGTCTCATTCCTGAGAGGAACTGCACACTTTCAGCAAATAAAATTTTGGTTGTTTTCTACAAATATAAAATTGCAGGAAAGACTTCAAACATTACAAGGAACATTACTAAGCTAGCTGTTGAAGAGAAGCAATAGTTAGAGATAGGATCTTGTAGCCACTCTTTTAGTCATGCCAACATTCAGTGTACTTCAGCTTCCAGTTTTTTGTATTTATATTTAAAAAAAAAAAGTAAATAAGAGCAAATGAGTTGGAGTGAATACAATGAAATGTTATCCTACAGCAGTATTACTTGTAGGATCGCTTTTCAGTTTCCTTAGTGCCAGAAGATGGTGGGAAGGGGATATTTGTTGACAGATATTTGACAGTATTGCAAAATGCAAATTTGTAAGTGCAAAGCTTTTAACTCTATTTAAATGCTCAGACTTTCTTCATTTTTAATTCTATAGAGGAAGTACGTAGTCATGTAGTTCACTTCTGCATTTCAGTGTGTCAAACATTTGAATATTCTTATCTAGAGGTTTTCCTTTGAGCATTTTAAAAGTTTTATAAACACTTCACAATCCTTTACATCTGTAAGATGAGCAGTTTTCAGGTCTCATCTTCTCACTGAGATTTCAGATTATTTGGGGAGAGGTTAATTTTCCTGTGTCACTCTGCTAATCAATGGAAGAGCTGGGAATTACCTGCTTATTTTTGTCTACAGGGTTTTTGACTGCTCATGTATCTTTACAAGTGATTGAATCACAGTGTCTGAAGCAGATTGATCAGATTCTCTTAATGAAATGAGGGTAGACAAGGGGGCATGCAAGTATTCTGTGCTTCATTGGTGTATTGTCCCTGCTCAGAGATGATGCTGGCTTGGAGGGACTGCAAACAAGCAAGCCTTTTCATGGAAAGGTTCTGCTTTGTTTTGAATCTAGGTCTCTAGCTGAGCATTTGAAGGACGTCTTTCTTGTAGTCCTGTTGTCCAAATCCAGTGTGTGCTCTTTCTCCTTCAATAGCTAATGTTTATGCATATGTGTCACAGCTGTATTCTTGTGTTTTACATTTGGGGTCTGGCACTGTTGAGGTGCTAAGCATTTAGGCACTTATCCCTTCTGAAAAGACTAAGGAATCTAGGCATAAGTAAGGGGCTAATAACAAAATAGATGCTGTTGATTTACAGCCCATTAGTTCAGTTTCTTTATTTTTCTGTGCTCTTGCAGAGAGATAAAGAAACATGACTAAAGTTAAAAGTTTGTTGTAGAAGGTAAATGGAACCTGTTGTGTTCCTTCTCAGTAGAAACTAACTCTAATTTATTGTAGTTCAGGGAATTGATGTTTTAAAACATGGCACATACCCTTTTGTGAAATCTACTGGCACCAGGTTGACAGCGCTGACAGCTTGCTTTTGTTTTGTTCTTATGGAGCACTAGGTCTGTTAAGTGTGCTGACCATTGGGAATGTGTGGTACAATCTTTTGTGATAGCTTTGGGCCCTGAGCACTTAAGAGAAGTGTTCATCAAATACTTGGTTGTTATTTGGAATCATGTTTGCTTTCCTGGTTGATGAGATTCTTCTCCCTCTGTTTCTAGGATGATAAAGTTAAATCTCTTCTCCGGAATTTGCTGTGCTGTAACAGACTGACAGCTGAGCAGGTACTGAAGGATGATTGCTTCCTCTTAGTTGATGCAATTCCAGTTTCACCACAATCGAGTGAAGAATTTGAGCCACATGAAGAGCATGATTCTGAAAAGGTGGATAAAAATGAAGAGAATGCAAATAACTCTGAGGAAAATGGGGTAAACTCTACTGAGTAGATGAAGAACATGTTCAACAGGTGTTCAAGACTTTTGTTACTGGCTATTTTCAAAATTAATTGTCCTGATCTCAAATCTCAAGATATAGAAAGTTTGGTAGGTGTAGTCATGTTTTGTGATTACACAATGTTCACTGAGTTTTATTTTAAGTACATTTAATTCTAAATAAGTGTTCAGAGCTATAACCTGTTGTGTTCCTTCTCAGTAGAAAGACTAACTTCAGTATTTCTTTATCGTGCTATTCCTGATTGTGTTCTTAGTTTTTCAGATTTTTTCTTTGTCTATTTTGTAGGCATTAGTTTACAGAGAATAGTCTTGTTTGATTCAAAAGTCTTAGGATGAAGGCCTTGTGACTTGTTTCTGTATCCAGTTTTCTATCCCTCTTGCTGTGATTCCAGACTAATTGTTCCCATTAAAGATGGTAGGGTATTACTGTTTTGTTGGAGTCTTTTTGTTGCATAGCCAGGATGTTCTTACAGAAAGTGCCTTCAAGCTAATGATCGTAGGTGCTGCTTTGACAACTGGTCAAGGAAACGGGGAGCAGGCTGCCTCCTTTCTGTCTTGTAGTCCAAGCAAGATGCAATTAACTTTCTAGGCAGAAGGCATTGTCCTTTATAGTGCTGGTTCCAACCAAAATACTATACACCTGCATATTGGAAAAATCACTGCTTATCTGCTTTACAAAAGTGTGTATATATTATCTGTTCTTAGACCTTACTCACAGTAGTTTTTCAGTTTTGATGACTGGGTTTGTCTGCCTGAAACACTTTGCCATTTACATTGTCATTGGAAGAATTTTGTCAGCTCCTTGTTTTTTACAGGAATTGCTGCTCATCTTTTTGGAGGTTTTTCTTTCTTTGAAAGAAACAGGTCAAAGAGTGCAGAGTTCCTGTAGGGATATATGTGGCCTCTGGGTGTTGCTCTTGGACAGTACTGGTGGCAGACTAGTGTTTTGCAGAGGAGTTATTGAAGCTGAATAGTGTCAGATAAAGAATGTAAAAAATACTGTGTGTAATGGGGAAGGAGGAGCACTGGGGAATTAGGAAACCCTCAGGTACAGGTGCTACAGTCCTCAGTGGAAAGATGATGTCATCTTGGCAGTTCTGTCTCTGACATTATACTTTTTTGTTTTTTTTCCATCCTTAAATCATTTACTTTCTCTGAATTTGTTTTACTTAGAATAGCTTCCTTGAGATGTTTGATCCTTTTTCATTTCAATGATAATGACTTTTCAATTTTTGTATGGTGTATGTAATCGATAATGGCAAAACCTTTGTTAAGTCCTTGTTTTTGATCAGTTTGTTTTAAATGTATTACAGAAATCACAGAAGAATAGTACTTTGTTTTTTGTCAATGAAAATAAACAGTTTGTAGGAGTTCGGCTGGATTCTTTCCAAATACTGATTGCAGCCTTTCACTGTTAATAAAAAGCTAACTTTACTTAAATACTGTAGTAAGCACTGAGTAGAGATTACAGAACTAACCTGATAGTTTGTCTCATGTTGTTTATGAGAATAAATTTTTGCCCAGTTCCCTTGCTCCATCATCTACGCAACCTAAAGCATACTTAAATCCCCAAATTGCTGATATTCTTGATTTCTGAACCAAGAAAATCCTGTGGTTATGTTTGATCTCACATGTTTGATCTCACATATGAAAATCAGATTGTGTACGGCTGAGGAAGAGATTTCAAGAAGACTGCAATTTTCAAATCAAATTATTTCAAAAACCTGCATTAAAGCCTTTGAAACCTTCTTTGTACATGTGAGCGTCAGGGTATGGGACAGCCCTTTCTGTCTGAATTGTGCTGTTTAGTCTTGCAATGTCACCTATTCTGATTGCTTCTACTTCAACATTTTCTATGGTAATTTTGTAGCTCTGGTTTTCTTTCCATTTATTTGCCTGATGCCTGAAGAAAAGAGGTTGATTCGGGGTCAAGTTGCCCAGCTGTCCTGCTAAAACTGAGTATTAATTAACAGACTGCCTACTCTTTAGTTTCAGACACACTTTTTTAATTGCATCTTTTCGGTCTGGAAGAAGGGAGCTTGAAGGATAGAGAAAAGAGGCTGAAATGATCCTGTGGGAGCTGTGTGTTAACCTGCTCGCTAGCTTCTACTACTAAGAAGCCCAAGCAAAACTTACCTCCCTCTCCCTTGGGTACTGCAAATGTGCTGTTTTGAACAATGTCTTTGCACATGCAGATCTTCAGAGACTGGGTATTGCTTCACTTGGAAATCAGGAGTTCAGTTGCTTTCATGTGCCCCAGACACTCGTAGCTTCTCTTGGCCTCTAAGGATAAGCCTGCAGTTCCAGGTCTTGATGCTGACAGTTTCTTCCTTTCAGGAGGACTTTTGCCTTTGTTACTTGTTCGTTATTGTGTTCTCTCTGCCCTCCTGGCCTTCATGCCTGCTGGTCAGGTGTCTTTCAATCTTAGCTTCTGCACAGGGCATAATACCCAAGTCAGCTACTACAGTCAGCTTCTGATCTGTAGATCTGGTAATAAAGTCATGTAAGAGGAGCACTTTCTTCAGGTGTCTGCAGACAACCACTTGCTCTGGCTCTACCTAAGCTTGTAGGCAGCACACCTGGAATAGGACTGTTTTCCTTGGAAGAGGACTTTTTCTTCAGCAGATTTGGAGAACATCAAGATTCCTTATCTGTGGTATAGGTGATGCTGTGGGAACTTGTACTCCTTTCTAAATGTCAAATTTCTGGTCACTTCTTGAAAGCCTTCTGCTCTTCTGTTCCCTGCCTTTTAATCTGTATGGTCACCCTAATATGGTTAATAACTTTCCTACATCTTTCCATGTAACACTTCTGCCCATGTGGTTTTGAGAAGGTTCTTTTCTGCTTCTGTTAGAGGCAGTTTCATGCCAGTATAGAGGCCACCTTATCAGCAATCATTGGTATTTTAACCATGCTTTTCCCTGACAATGGTGGCTGCAAGTTTGTATAGCCTGTGAGTTAAATTATATTCCTTTACAGGCAACTGCTTCAAGGACTTCCCCTAAAGGGGGCAGAGATTAGTTGATCTGTATTCACTTTATTTCTCAAACTTGCAAGGAAATAAGTACAAATTCATTATGATGCCAAATCAGGCGTATAGTAGCTTGTACATCAGTGGCTTTCTAGACCATGGTGGATATTTGAGAGAAACCCTTTATATAATCTAAAACACTGAAATTTTTCCTCAAACTTCAGGGTGTATGCTGACACACTAAGATTATACATCATGCCATATTTCACTTGCAGTGCCTGCAGCAGTTGTCCTAAATCATTTGTGTTTCATAGCAAATGTATCACAGCTGGATAAAATGAGAAAAGTTGTCCTGTCCTTTAAGCTTGTGGACAGATCTGCTGTTACAGGACAGAATTCTGTTCTGTTACTGCCTGCCTGCACTGTGGTAGTCGGCACCCAGGCTCAGGTGTTGGAATGGTTTTGTGACAGCTTTAAGATTCAGGTGCTGTAGTACGTCAAGATCACACTGTGCAGAAGCATCTTCAAAATTAAAACCCATCTGAATCAGAATATGCTGGTTTGGGGGGGGGGTGTTGTTTGTTTGTTTCTTCCTTCTTCCCCCTTTTGTCTGGCATCTGTGTGTTTACTGCTGCGAGGCATGTTACCGCTAGGTGGGGAGAGAAACAAGATTTGCCCTGCTGTGTGAAGAAATGATGCTCGTTTGTATTTGGTATACCCCTGTGTTGCTTGTAGCTAGTTAGCTGCCTGAGGCCTACAGGCAGGAACCCCTTCCACTTGCTCTAAAACAGAGCCAGGAAAGCTTGGCAAAACTCCTTGACAGTTACATTTTTTTTTCATTTGTGAACTTCTAGCTGTTCAACTTGCCTGCATTTTTTTAATGATTGATAGCATGGTCAAGCAGACTGGATCTGTTTTGTTGTCTTGCCCTGGCAGTCCCAGCGCAGGCCAGAAGTTTTTGATATTTTCTGTGTGGTATTCTGAGTTGAATCTCTCAGTCAATTTGGCAGCTCTCTGGCTTATTTTTCAACTCAATGGCTTGACATTTCAGCAAAGCCAAGGTGTCTACCACCTGGCATCAGTATGCTAGATACTGGTAGACAGACAGCTCTGGAAGGAGTCCTTATCTAAAGTGTAAGATAGTATATGAGTCTTGGGTCTTTGAGATGCAAGAGATTATTCCTCCAGATGACTCAACAGCAGGTTTTTTTCCTCACACACTGTGACTTTGGACTGTCTGTTCTCCCAGATGTAGTCTAGAGTGCCTTTTCTATTAAAGTGCATATTTTGGCCTTTCAGGCAGTACAGAGTTGTATGAAATTATTTCTAAGGGCTGAGGGAATGTTTATTATATCCTCTTCATCGCTTAATGAATCTTCCATGCATTTCTGCAACCTCTGTTTCTAACCAACCTATTGGGAACTTTTCTTCTGCTCCTCATCCTCAGTCTGGTAATATGGTTTTTCTGTTACTCTCTGTTGTTCTGTGGTGGTGTTACCAGAGCCTGAAGAATCTCTGAAATACAAGTTCTTAATGGTGTTGCCTTATGTACCCTCTGGTGGCTTGCGTTAAGTTATATGATCAACAAGAAGCCAGGAGTGGACTAGACATGTGGACAACTGTTGAAGGTGAATGAAAAAGTTACATATCTGCTAGGTGAAGGTCTCTTAGGTGTCTCAAGGTTCTTTGTGGATTCTATTGGTAGAAGGATTTCAAGATGCCCTTAGCACACTTCATGTTTTTATGCTGCTCGTGTGGACCATGGTAAATTGCAGAGCACCTGAATGCTGTGGTAGTCCTACTGGTCAAAAGATTGAACAAATGTGTAAGAAGCCATATGCAATATAAGTGCATGTAGCCAGCACAACTCAAAAGATTTCTTACTGTACAGGTAAGTAGCTCGTTTTGTTTACAGAATTGGTTTTGTTTCCTTCAGGAGAGAAACCAGGAGAGTTCTGCTGGAACAAATTGATTGAAGATGCTTTGGTCCAGCTATCGTGATGAAAGCTTGATGAATGCTCAAAAGGAAACACCTGCCAAACTCTGTATCAGGAGATTCATGTGGAGCCTGATAGAACTGGAAGTGTTTTAATTTGAAGACTGCCCCCCCTCCCCCCCCCCCGCCCAAATTTATGGCTTTGTTTAAAGTCAAAGTCCACTGTTTGGAAATGCAGATCTGTTTCATAGCAAATCTTTTTCCTTCTAATTTAAAACTTTTTTAAAAAGATTTTCTGAATATTCATGTTATGGGTGTGCATTTGTCATAAACTCATGGATCAGGCCTGAAATCAGCCTGAAATCTATCCTCTGTCCTTGCCAGCTAGAGGTGGAGCTGTTGTTCACTTGTTCTTTAGGCTGTCCCCTGTTCTCCCCCCCTCCCCGCCCCCCCCCTTTTTTTTTTTAAACTTCGTTTTAACCTTTTGTTTGTCTGTGTCTAGCCTCTCCACTGCTTTGGCTACCTAGTTTCTGTATACCTCTTTTTTGGTGAAAAAGATCGATTCTTGTACTTGGATGTTGAACTTTGTAGCATCTGGATACATTTCAAGTTATGCCTCTCCCAGCTCTCTTCTTTTCAGTAGGGCTTGTGAGATTCCCCTGAAGATTTGATCCTGGACTGAGAAGCTCGAGGTATTAGAGCAAAGGGAACCTTTCTTCTGCTTAACAAGGAAAATAAAAGTTATGAGGCTTCTTGCCCTGCTGTGGCATCCATGGTTCTGGTAGCAGGATCTCTTTAGTCTCATGGTAAGAACCCATCATGTTGGTTGTGGAGTGATTGTTCCCCCCACACCGAGGATCTGCTTACTTAAGTTAGGGCATACTGGGGCTCCTGCAACCCAGTGTTCTCTTCTTTAAGGCAAGCCTACTTCTCCTCTCTTTGAGATGCTCTGGGTAATGCTCAGAGGAACCGTACTACTTCAGCTAACATAGATAAACAGATAGAATTTCCTTCTTGGCATTTTTTTTCTGTATATGTTTTCTGAGTCTCTTATTCTTGTTATTCTGACTCTCTGTTGTATCTCCTGAATAAGGGACTGCTCTAACTCTCATCTCTTTTATTTGCTATTTCTGTTCTCCACTTTTTTCTCCCCACACTTTCTCTGGTTGCTCCTTCTGATTCAGGACTTCCTTTCCCTGAATCCTTTGAAGGAGTTAGAACCTCAAGGTATGAGTGTAAGCTTGATTTAATTAAAAAAAAATTGCTAGAGCTATACCTTTGTTTATTTTAAAAAAATAGCAATTCTTATCTATGACAGATGTTTCTTGGTAGCAATAACTTCTGCCAGGAAAGTGGGGGAGAGGCAAGCCTCTGATGGATACTCCTTGTGTATCATCTTTTTCTCTAGATAATTTCACACAGAACATCGCCAGAGTTTTTTTCACTAGCATCATCTGCGAACTTCTTCTCTGGGAAGGACATGCATATTGGTTATTTTCCTCAGAGTCCCCTTCTCCTTCTTCCAATCCTGGAGAGCATTCAAGACCTGAGAAGTGTTTGGACAGGCTCTGACGTTTGTACCTATTTATGCAGGATGCTCAGGGAGCAGGAGAAAACATGCCTGTGACTTATAAGCACAGCTAGGGTCACGGTTTCCAATTCATCACATGAAAGAATAGCTCAGAAGGTGTTACTGGTAGATGACAGCCTGTTTGCATTAATTCCCTTTCCCTAATATTCTTTAGAAATATTTTGTTAACCAGAGCTTGACATTCTTGTATTATAGTCTGATGTATCTCCAAAGCTGTTAGATTCTTTGGACACCCTTTGCTATCAGGCCCTCCGAGTACAGTAGCTATGACTCAATAGTCTTTGTATTTTAGTGTTTAATTCTATATGTTATCTCTATAAACATTGCTATTGTAAAGGACAAGAATGGTCTGGTGCTCATGTCACTTGGAGATGCTGTTATTTACTTCATGTTGCCATTTGTCAGTAATGTGCATAAAATGTAAGACTGATTATTTGGTTATGCTGTATGATAGGTCACAGAGCAGCCTTTTCCCCTCCAATTTAATAATAGACTTTCAGCCTGGTCTAGATGTGCTGCATGTTGTGCCACTGTTTTACTAGGGAAGCAGCTAATCTTTAAAGATCACGATTAAAAACCTCAAACTTTCTCTACTTGGTCATCCATTCCTACTGCTAGAGATGGAAATGACGCGAGGAACTGAAGGAGATACTGGATAACAGTAACGTCATTCTGAATGCCACTTATTCCTTCCTAGGTATTTCTACTTCAGTGAAAGCATTTCTAAAAGAAGATGGCTTTTGATGGGAAGCTTAAGAAATATATGCTGAAACTTGTTTTAAGCGGTACCTCTGAAGAGTCCTTGATAGTGTTTGTACTTGCACCCATATGCTATTTCAAAACACAGGCAAATCATCTGGTGATGGTATTATTTTCTGCTAGTCCTAACTACATGGAGTTATCCCTTTTCTCCTTTGTAAGAACACAGTAGCAGGAAACAACCTGTTAATGCTTTTAGAAGAGCCAAAATGCTGAATTTGTGCTATTGGAAATGTAAAATATTTTTTAGATGAAGAGTACTGACAGACCAACATGTTGCATTAGTATCTTGAAGAGTTTATACTATACCTCAGGGCACTTATAAAGTTAATCTTTTGACACTTTTATTTGCTTTTTGGCTCAACATAATGATTCATTTTTATCTTTTGAAGCTGCATTTATGACTGTCATTTAATTGATGGTAACTACAAGTTATACCAGCAGCAAAGGAATACATAAAAGAGATGCAAGTAGTGTAATTTGGAACGTGGTAATCTTAGTAGCCTGAGTCATGAATTTCATCATCTGCTGCAGTTAGTATCGTTTTATGATTCAGAAGTCTATTTGTTTCTTTTTTTAGTGTGTCATCAGATAAATAGCTTAACAGTAAGGTGGCAGAATTGTCCTGTGTCACTGCAGTCGTGGGAGAGAATGATTTGATTACTTCTATGTGTATTCTTTGACTTCTTAAATTGGTAAAATAACTTCCTGTACTTAGTGGAACACTTGCTGGTTAAGACATTGAGACCATCAAATGAGCAGTCTCCTCAACTTAAAATTTATATTTTGTTCAAACTGTTTTGAAATGCATTTGATCATTTTTCTGAAGGTGAACTACCACCAAAGGTCAGTGCAGACTCCTACAGAATATTCCTGGGTTGAGTTATGCATGGGAGCAATCAACACTTGCTGAATGTTAAGTCAGCACCACTGCAGAGATACTGTCATGCTCTTGTTGATGTCTATAATTAGAGAAAATACAGTCTTTTTCATTGTATTCTGTGGGTTCGCTTTCAGTTTAGAATCCTCAAAAGTGATGTGATTTGTTTTGTAATTTCCTCTCTTTTTGGGTGCCAAACCAGAGAGTTTAGAAGTGCCAGGCATCTACTAGCTTCATTATGAAGTGTGAAAAGCTACAGAAATTACTAGTCTTCATATAGATGGGTAGATACAGATATGTTATTAAAGTAGAACTTGCAGCATTCAGGAGAATGAATTCACTATAATAATGTACATTGCTTCTTCAGGAACCAGTGTGGTGAGGAGAAACAAGTTATGGGCATATAAATATCCTGCTGACATGTTCACACCTCCAATAGTTCATTATAAAATTAGTTTCCTCAGTTTTTGTTAAGCTTCCAAGCTTACGCTAAGGTAAATGTCATGTAAGCTTGAAGCGCTGAGGGACTCGCTGTAGGCCCAGGCTGACTCCTGATAACCAAAAGTAACAATGTAATCATAGTGTGCCACTAAAAAGCGTTTTTTCACTGAAACCAACCTTGTTTTTATAAAATGCTTCTAGACTCCCCTTCTGCCACATGTCTGTACAGTGTTCAGAAAGATCTAACTTTATCCTCTGTGTGTGTGTGTATGCCTCTATGTATTTTGGTATTTGTATTCAGATTCCACTAGGACTGCTGTTTTACAGCTTTCATTTCATTCACTTATATCTGTTTTCTGAGGAGCTCTGTGACTAAGTGGTTCAGCTGTGCTGTTAGAAGAACTGTGTTAACTCTGAAATGATGTATGGTTCCTCAGCTCTGTGTCTAAGACTTCTGCTTTTCAATTGATAAAACCCTAGCATGGTAACTCATTTTCATTTGCACAAGCTGCTATGCAAGGTTGGGTCACTTCAAAAGAATACACAAAATCATGGCTTTTGACCATGCAGTAATCATCCTAGTAGCCTCATAAGCAGATTAAGCTTGAGTTAAATGACAGACAACTTCAGAGTAAATCAGTCGGTAAAGACAGTATTTTTGGAGACTAAAGCATCTACAGTGACCTCAGCTACTGTCTGTCTTTTTCAGTAAAATAATGGAGATTCCTTGGTACCCTTTTTCTTGGCTGAGGTACTGTTTCCAGATTTGGATAAGATTAAAAACTAATCAGAGACAGTTCAGAGAAGAGTGTGAGAAAGACTGAGGTCTATGAACAGGGATATATGAGCTAAAAAAAAAAAAAAAAAAGAGGTAAAGAAAAGAGGGAGAGACATAAATCTTCAAAGAGGTTAAAAAGTATACAACAGAGATGAATAAAGTAATTATTGCTACTTCTGCCCTTTGAGGACTTAGTGGGCTGAATTTTACAGCAAAAGAAATTTGGGTTAGACATTAGGAAAAGAAACGTTCTAATTCAGCATAACTAAGTAGAATATGTATTCCATATTGCTTAGGGTGGCTTGGAGCCTTCCATGCTGTATTAATGCAAGACAAATGTCTGGCAGGGATGACATAGTGAACTGGATTACCCCTTTATTTTTTCATTTGGCTCTGTCTTTTGTAGTTTAGCATTCTTTTAAATGCATTACTTTGCCTTACAGTATCACAGTTAGGTAGATTGGTTTCAGCAAGAGCAATGACAACATGTGAACTTGGAGTTACACCTTGAGTCAGGTAGATTAAAATGTGGAAACCTGGGTCAGAATGTCTCTTTTGCCAGTGGTAAGGAAAGACAACCTGGATTAACTGCATGCAATCCAGATGCTTCTGCAGTTCTAGCTCTAGAAAGCTGAAGCAGTGGCTAGCCCTTTCTCTTTTTGAAAACTGCACACGACTTGCTTTGTATCAAAGGCAGCTTGACATTTGCAAAGACCTGCAGTGCTCAAAATAATAAGTTTTGCCTGCAAGGATGACTTCAGCAAATGCGTTATCAGTTGTTAAGTCTTGTTCAGTACATTTGTAAATCAGTTTTAAAGCATTTTAATTTATTTGATACAGAGGCCTGTTGTCCTTAGCTATCAAATGCATTGCTGCAAGAAGAACTGTTTTGTGTGGCCAGAACATTATGGATATTTGATTAGTAATATATTGAGCTTTGTTTGGATACAAGGCTTAAAACGCCCATGGATGTCTCATCCTGCTGGGAAATGTTCTATTTAGAGTATCCTGCCTCTGTATCTAATCTCCCATGGGGGAAGAGTTGTCAGATAACCCACCATCCGCTGGCAGATTGTCATAGAACTGGGAAGGAAGCTGCATTTACATCAGTGTTCATATGGGACCAGAAGAAAGAAAAAAAAAAATTTGCTTCTAAGTGGGATTTATCTTTGCCTCTTGAGAGAAGTTCGCAAAATCCTGTTTCTTGTTGTGTGGGGTGTGTGTGGTGGGATTTTGTTTTTTTGTTGTGTGTGTGTGTGTGTGTGTGTGCGCGCACGTTTTTTTTGTTGTTGTTCTTCTCCCCCCCCCCCCCCCAAGGGTATCTGATAATGAAAAGAGGGTCTCTTTCTCTACAGGTCATCTCCTGCTGTTGATTCCCCATCTGCTCTAACCAGCTTGTTTGGCATATCTGCTGCAGAGATACTTATGATGATCTAGTCACAGTTCCTTTCAGGTGGGGGGGAAAAAGCAGCAGAAGGAGGTGAACTTCTGAGAAATACCCTCCTGCTTTGTTTGGCTGTCCCTGGTGGGAGTAGTATTAAAAACAACAATACACAGATATGATGCAAGCAGACTTGTTTTTAAATGGAGTGATGTGCCAGGTGTTCTAGAGGAGATTCAATTTGTAGAACATTTTAGACCATTATTTCTGTATTGAATAGTTACTATTGGTCTCTTTCTCAGGAAGCCTGAAAATCAAAGGTTGAGGGGGAATCCTGAACAAGGGAAAGGTAAAGAAAACCACCCTGTTCTCTGCACCAATTGAAATGAGTAAATAGAAACTAAAATGTTCCTTCTCTCATGGTCGGATTGTTAGTCATAGTAACAAGTGCTCTTCTATTCACTGCATCCATGCAATTGGAGTTGAGTTTATCTTGGAAGAGCTTTCAATCAGCTGATGTGACCCTAGAGATGGTGATGAGTTTAGTTAAGGTACATGCCACAGCTCTGTCCAACATGGGCAGTGACTTAAAAGTACAGGCTAATGCCAGGAGATAATGCTGAGGTTCCCCCCATGTGTCCCCGCTCTGTTTCTGAATGTGCAATATCTTCTCACCCCCTCAGAAAGATTTTATGTCAAGAATGTGCTTAAGTATGTGCTTAAATGCTTTGTTGAATGGGGATGGATTTAAACAGGTATCTTGAGCCGTTTGGTGAAGTTGGGCCAGTGTCACTATTTCCCTTGCTTGCACTCAGAGCTTTGCAACTCACATGTGTGACTAAAAGGTCTGATGCCTAACCTTGTTCTAAATCGCAATGGTAGTTTTTCTGTGAGACTAAGATCTTGCGAGTTCTGGCCTCTCCCCCAAAGTAACATGTATTATTTGACCAAACTTTTTTTGCATTTACTATGGTCCCTTAACCCCTGTGGTTTACATCTAGAATTTTGTATCAATTCTGTACTCTTGGTGCTTTACACAGCTTAACAACTTTAATTGTTAAAAACAGCCTATCTTTTCAGGTTTTCCTGCGCATCCCTTACACAGCTCCTTCCTCATATCCCTAAACCTATTTCCTTCTTTTTCCTCTGACAAAAGCAGACCTCTTCAGTAGATCAGTAGTGTAAATGGACCCTAGCTCTGGAAAATCAGAAAGAGGTTCCAAAACTGAGGAGTGGTGTGTGGGTTCGTGTTTTTTGCTTTGGGTTTGTGTGCTTTGGGTTTGTTTTTAAACAAAAGTATAGCTCTAGCAAATGCAGCTCCCTTAAGCTAAAGGAGAGGACTGTATATTGTCTTGAATGTGTTGTGTGGAGTGGCAGCTTCTCAGATAATTTATTGTTAAAGAGAGTTAGTTAAAACTAGTATCTTGAACTCATCTGCCAGCTAGCACATGGAGATGATGAAACTACAGTTGTGCTCCAGTGTGGGAGAGTATGGGGGAAAGGGTTCGTTAAACACTGATTCAGCTTTGAAATGTTTGATGTACACACTTCTCTTCCTCTGCTTTCTAAATCTGCTTGTTGAACTAGCACATGTAAGTTTGGCTGAGGGTAAAGGTGTTTGGGAATACTTTGGTTTCTGTGCAGGACGTTTCTGGACTAGAATAATACGGATGAGGTATTTCTGACCCAGGGTGAAATGCTGTGGATGAAAGCATGTTCATTTTCTTCTAGGCTACAGCACTAACATGTGGCATTTGTAATAATTCCCAGATTACAGACACAGGAGAAAGTCCTTGTAATTTCCTGGAGAGCATTAAAATTACTTTCTTGTGAATATATAGAAAAGATGTCATTCTAGCATCCAAAGACACAAAGACATATCTGGGAAATGTGTCTTGTAAATTTTTTTTTTGTTTGGGGGGATTTTTTTTGTTAGTAATCCAGCGTTTTTTTGTGGGGTATAAGCTGAAATGGCATTCTTGTAAAGTTTCTTGGAGTCTTTGCAAAAAGTTAAACTGAAATGAAGATGAAATTTTACATGCTGTTAATGGAAAATAGTAGGGAGATATGTGCGTATGGAGTGAGAGGCAGGAGTCGTCATGTTTAAGGTTGAAAGTGCGCTTTTCTAAACGTGTTACTGATCTAACTGTTAATGTGTAGTTAGAATATATTGAAATAGGATAGCCTTCATAAAGGCACAGAGAGGAAGTCTGGCATTATTACATAGCTTAGTACATGATGAACCTTTTGTGAACTGACCTATTCTTTGTAATGTGCCTCCAGAAACACTCTCCTAACAATGATCATGTTCTGTGCAAAGCTTGCCAATCATTGATTGTCTTCATGCAGAAAAGATGCATCTAAGATGATGATTAGTTCCATAATCCTTTCAGAAACTAAACATCTGTAGGACAGAGGGGAGGATTGCCTGAGACCTTGTGAGATAAGCTGAGATAAGCAAAGAATTTGAAGAAATGCTTCTACAATTGGGAGGGGGGAGGAGGAAATATGAAGTTAGTGCTCAATTTGAGGTGGATTTTTAGAGTTTGCTCTTCATAAAAAGTTGAACTTAATAGACCTGTGAAAAAGGAACCAGGACTGCACTCCATGTAAGTGCATGCTACTGAGAGATTTTTATTGTGGAACAGTAACAGTTGTCACTCCACTTCTGAGGGGACTTGTCATGAGTCTCTGTGATAGACTCAATTTTGGCTTCTTCAGAGTTTCACATAGGTACTGTAGATCTGGAACCAAAGTAGAGTTTTTCTGCAGTGTCTGGAGAAATTTCTGAGAGTCAGTGATCTTGTAATAGCCCTGACAAACAGCGGTTACCAAGATCTAACTTCTTGCTTCTTTATTGAACTGCCTTTGTGTAGAGTTGAGGGCCAGGACTGAGGCTTGTGACAGTAAATGTCAAACTAAGATGATTACAAAAATACGAAGAAGTGCTAACTCAGCTAGCTAAGTACAATGTGAATGATTATTAGAAACCTAGTTCTTCCTTTTTCTTCAATGCTGTTAAGTCTGTTTGTGGAGAACTCCCCCAAACCATGATAGATTACTCTGAAGTTTGCCAATAGAAGTTGAAAGCATTTGGCTGTCAGCTTGCTCCAGTACTGCTCTGTGTGGCTGGAAGTGACTGGAGCCTGAGAAATCTGTTTATATAAGGAATGTAGATTACTTTCCTAATTCTCTTTGGGCATACAGAGGGTGGATAGGAGGAGAGTGCTGCTTTATCTTCCTCCTTCTGTGGTCAGTTCTAAATATTTTCTCTCCTCTCCTGTTGAGGATTCCTTGTTGGTCATGACAGGGTTTCCATCTAACGGATGCCTAAAACCTTGTTGTGTGTGGAAGGGGAAGCACTCAATAACCTCTTGTTACATCCTTCACTTGTTTGTGTCCTCTTTGTCTTCTTATCTGTACTGTGTATCTTCTAGGGGCTTACTGATGCTTATTAGCAAGATACCCAGTTAGCTGTGTTTTCCCCAACAGTGTAATTCTGCATTTTGTCTTCTGGAAAAATATACTATCCTGCCACATCTATACATTCTTTCCTCTTGCCTTCCACTAAATAGTTTCAGAGATGGATGTCTTTTACTAAGGCTGCATTGACCTGCCTGTGACAAATAGGACATGATAAGGCTGAGTTGTGGTAGAGGCAGGTCATAGGAGATCTAAGAACTGGCTTTAAAAAGATATTTAGTATCAGCCATAGTAAAGGAATCTTACTGTCAAAATATTGCCAAAATACAACTAAGAAATAATTTTGTGCACTAAACAATGTATTGTCTTTTCTTTTGTTCCGGAAATGAATCTATTTAATGACAATTTGAGTGTTGAAAGGCATTCTATACCTTTTAACTTAAAATTGTGAAAATTTCAGAATTTAGATTCGGCCTATTGCATGGAGACCTAAAACAAAAATTTTATCACAAGGTAACCTGATCTTTTGGAGGTTTATTCTAAAGTTCATTGTTCATCTGATTAGTTAAAAACTACTTTTAAGTGTTCAATATTACAGAATCACAGAATCGCTGAGGTTGGAAGGGACCTCTGGAGATCATCTAGTCCAACCCCCCTGCTCAAGCAGGGTCACCTAGAGCACATTGCACAGGATTGCATCCAGGCGCGTTTTGAATATCTCCAGAGAAGGAGACTCCACCACCTCTCTGGGCAACCTGTTCCAGTGCTCTGTCACCCTCACAGTGAAAAAGTTTTTCCTCATGTTCAGATGGAACTGTCTGTGTTTCAGTTTGTGCCCGTTGCCTCGCGTCCTGTCGCTCGGCACCACTGAAAAGAGTCTGGTCCCATCCTCTCGACACCCTCCCTTCAGATACTTGTACACGTTGGTAAGATCTCCTCTCAGCCTTCTCTTCTCCAAGCTAAACAGGCCCAGCTCTCTCAGTCTTTCCTCATAAGAGAGATGCTCCAGTCCCCTAATCATCTTTGTAGCCCTTCGCTGGACTTGCTCCAGTAGTGCCACATCCCTCTTGTACTGGGGAGCCCAGAACTGGACGCAGTACTCCAGATGGGGCCTCACCAGGGCTGAGTAGAGGGGGAGAATCACCTCCCTCGACCTGCTGGCAACACTCTTCCTGATGCAGCCCAGGATACCATTGGCCTTCTTGGCCACAAGGGCACATTGCTGCCTCATGCTTAACTTGGTGTCCACCAGCACTCCCAGGTCCTTCTCGGCAGAGCTGCTTTCCAGCAGCTCAACCCCCAACCTGTACTGGTGCATGGGGTTATTCCTCCCCAGGTGCAGGACTCTGCACTTGCCTTTGTTGAACTTCATGAGGTTCCTCTCTGCCCACCTCTCCAGCCTGTCCAAGTCTCTTTGAATGGCAGCACAGCCCTCTGGCGTATCGGCCACTCCTCCCAGTTTTGTATCGTCAGCAAACTTGCTGAGGGTGCACTCTGTGCCTTCATCCAGGTCATTGATGAAGAAGTTGAACAAGACTGGACCCAGTACTGACCCCTGGGGGACACCGCTAGCTACAGGCCTCCAACTAGACTCTGTGACGCTGATCACAACTCTCTGAGCTCTGCCATTCAGCCAGTTCTCAATCCACCTCACTGTCCATTCCTCTAGCCCACATTTCCTGAGCTTGTCTATGAGGATGTTATGGGAGACAGTGTCAAAAGCCTTGCTGAAGTCAAGGTAGACAACATCCACTGCTCTCCCCTCACCTACTCAGCCAGTCATTCCATCATAGAAGGCTATCAGGTTGGTTAGGCATGATTTCCCCTTGGTGAAGCCATGCTGACTACTCCTGATCACCTTCTTTTCCTCCACATGCTTGGAAATGGCCTCCAGGATGAGCTGTTCCATCACCTTTCCAGGGATGGAGGTGAGGCTGACTGGCCTGTAGTTCCCTGGGTCCTCCTTCTTGCCCTTTTTGAAGACTGGGGTGACATTGGCTTTCTTCCAGTCCTCGGGCACCTCTCCTGTTCTCCATGACCTTTCAAAGATGATGGAGAGTGGCTTAGCAATGACATCCGCCAGCTCCCTCAGCACTCGTGGGTGCATCCCATCAGGGCCCATGGATTTGTGGGTGTCAAGTTTGCTTAAATGATCTCTAACCCACTCCTCCTCCACCAAGGGAAAGTCTTCCTCTCTCCAGACTTTCTCTCTTGCCTCCAGGGTCTGGGGTTCCTGAGGGCTGGCCTGACCAGTAAAGACTGAAGCAAAGAAGGCATTCAGTAACTCTGCCTTCTCTGCATCCTTCGTCACCAGGGCACCCACCCCATTCAGCAAAGGGCCCACATTTTCCCTAGTCTTCCTCTTGCTGCTGATGTATTTGAAGAAGCCCTTCTTGTTGTCCTTGACATCTCTAGCCAGATTTAATTCCAAACGGGCCTTAGCCTTCCTCGTCGCATCCCTGCATACTCTGACAACATTCCTATATTCCTCCCAAGTGGCCTGTCTCCCTTTCCACTTTCTGTATACTTCCTTCTTCTGGTTGAGCTTTGCCAGGAGCTCCTTGCTCAGCCATGCAGGTCTCCTACCTCCTTTGCTTGACTTCCTACTCATAGGGATGCACCGCTCTTGAGCCTGGAGGAAGTGATGTTTGAATATTAACCAGCTCTCTTGAACACCCCTTCCTTCCAGGGCCCTCACCCATGGGGTTCCTCCAAGTAGGTCCCTGAAGAGGCCAAAGTTTGCTCTCCTGAAGTCCAGGGTTGCGATCCTACTTGGTGCCCTGCTGCCTCCTCGCAGGATCCTGAACTCCACCATCTCATGGTCACTGCAGCCAAGGCAGCCCCCAACCTTCACATCTTCCACCAGTCCTTCTTTGTTTGTTAGTACGAGGTCCAGCAGCACACCTCTCCTTGTTGGCTCCTCCACCACCTGTGTCAAGAAGTTGTCACCAATGCTCTGCAGGAATCTCCAGGACTGTTTGTGCCTAGCTGTGTTGTCTTTCCAGCAGATATCGGGGTGGTTGAAGTCCCCCATGAGAACCAGGGCCTGGGATTGTGAGGCTACTTCCAGCTGTCTGTAGAAGGCCTCATCGACTTCCTCATCCTGATCAGGTGGCCTGTAGTAAACACCCACAACAGTGTCACCTCTGTTAGCCTGCCCTTTGATCCTTACCCATAAGCTCTCGACTCGCTCTTCATCCACCCCTAGGCACAGCTCAATACATTCCAGTTGCTCTCTCACATAAAGAGCAACTCCACCACCATCATTTTATGGGATTAAAGATTGGAGTACAACATCTAGGAATAGTGATTTTTTTTTTTAATTTTAATTTATTACTGCTAAAAGATCCGATGGAAAGTTATCAGCTTTTCTAACATGGATTTTAGTTCTCTTACAACTAAAATTTTAAGTTTGGTAGCTGCTTTAAAAAAAGGTCATCTGTTAAATAATATATACTCCATATATTCCTTATGGTGAACTCCAGAACTGGAATGAAATCTGACCTCATAGTCTACATTTCATATGCCAAATCTTTGTAAGAAGAAAAAAATCTGATTAAAAACTCTAATCACTTAAAATGATGTAAAAATTTGCATTTTTCTGCTGATGTTTTGGCTAATGGTTTCTAAACCTTTTCCTCTATTGTGTTCTTTCTGGTCTGGTTTAAAGCTTGAAGTGAGGAGAAATTTCTTTTGAATTTCCAGAGTGAGATGCATGAGTTTCATACTACAGTGTAATGCCTAAATGTTGAACTATGTTAGGAATGAGTTTTTGGAATGAGTTTCTGTTACTGCCACTTTTTAATTTGGGGGGTTATTTTTCTGTTAATGTTCTATGTTGGCATAGAAAACTCTCACCTAGAGATCAGTGTCAGTATTTTCTGCAGATCGGGTTTAGTTTGTTAACATCACTTTGTTTTGCTGTATGTCCCTACCAGAACTTTGACCCTTTATGGATGCGACAGGAGGAGATACTGGCATGGGCAAATTTTGGGTGGGTTTCAGTGTCCTCCCAGGTGAAGTTAATTGGTATTAACTGCATCATGCTGCTGCTTCCATGCCGAGGAACGTTTTGCATCATGCAGGAACAGGATGGAAAATGAATTGTTCCAGTTTCATTAACATAATGATTTATCTTAATTTGATTTTCAGTCCGCAAATTGTGCATCTTGTCTTGCTTAATCACGTCTTCCTCTGCACTGAATCCCTGCCCCCACTGCTTATTCTTGGGTATTTTTCCTTTGAGTATGACTTGATAGGGCTGGACTGCTTCATATGCTAGCCAATGGCACAGAAGGGTTCTGTTAACACTCAAGTATCTGCCCAAACCTTTCTCTCTTTAACAGGGCACTTACTGGATGTAGAACACTCATTACAGCATCAGGTCTTCAGGTTACCACCCTGATCCATGGTTCACTCGAACCATTTGTGAGAGATGAAGCCACAGATACCTACTCCATTTCTCCAGATGCTAACATCTTTTACATTTTTCCATAACAAAAAAAAATGCCTGTTGGAAATTGAGTCTCTTTGTAGTCAGTGTTGATTTTCATGTAAGAGGATGCAAACCCATCTCCACCTACTTGCAAAGTGATGCTGTGTGAAATACGTGCAGCCTCCTGGGGGTGATGATTAAAAAAGTGCATGCGTGTGTGTGTGCACTTGCATTCATTTTTGTACTGTGACTCAAGCTGGTTACTCTTCTCCAGGAGTAAGTAAATGTTAAGGCAATGCCTGTTTGCATCTGAGCTCTTTGTCTTCTAACCCTGTTGCTGACAAAGATGTGGAAAGGCACTCAAATGTATCTAATCTGAAAGCTGACAGTATAATATTCTCCAGAATGATGTGAACAACTCAGGGCATGCCAAAGCAGAGCTCGCAAGAGTCACAGGTGTGTGGGTAGACAGATGTATAATGTATACATGCTATGTAAAAAAAATAAAATAAAATTGTGAAACTTTGTGATAATTTATTCTGCATGTCCTATGTGCTTACTCCCCCTAACTTAAGTGCTGCTTGCTGGTTTGAATATTTGACTAACAGGCACTTGGAACCAGTATGTCTCAGAATCACAGAGTGGGTGAGGTTGGAAGTACACCTCTGGAGATCGTCTACTCCACCCCCTGCTCAGAGCAGGATTGTTAGAGCCCGTTGGATATTTCTACACACTGATAAGATTCCCGCGACCTTTCTCTTCTCCAGGCTAAACAGTCCCAGCTCTCTGAGCCTCTGCTTGTATGACAGATGCTCCAGTCCCTTAATCACTTCTGTGGTTCTTTGCTGGATTTCCAATATGTCCGTGTCTGTCTTGTACTGGGGAACCCAGACCTAGATGAGCACTCCAGATATGTCTCACCAGGGCTGAGTAGAGGGGAAGGATCATCTCCCTCGACCTGCTGGTGATGCTTTTCCAGCTGACACAAGCAGATTACTTTCCCCACTGCCCCAGTGAAAGGAAGATCCCTCACTGAGACCTAAAACGAGGTATTTGAATGTATTGCTATGCACTTATGTAGCCATGTGGATGTAGGTACTTTGCACATGCTCATTTGTGATCTTGGTACCTATATATATATGTATATGCTGGTGGCAAGTGCAAGTCTGAAAGTACTTCATGTAATTAAGCTGAAAGGAACAATCTTTTGTTCACTTGAATGAAAAAGGGTGATGTACTGGTAGTGATGTAGGCACTTCAGCAGGAGGTTTGGATCCCTGTGATGAATCTGAATGTGGAGATTTGCACTAATGTGTTTCCATAATATTGATGAGAAATTAGGCTAACTCCCAGACTGAGCAGCAGATAACAGATAATGGACTTCATGTGTGCATTTTAAATCCAGTCTGGAATTGCTACTGGCTTACACACGGTGAGAACTTGTAATCATATATCCTTTTGTTTTCAGTCTTTCTCTTCCCTTCATTTCCTATTGTTTATTATTCATTTGTTGCATTTTGTTTTTGGAAAAAGTCAGAGCATGGGGTTTTCAAGTATGAACATCTTGTACAGCATAACAAAGCCGAGAGCCTGAGATGAATTTCTGGATGCTATCTCAGTCTAGGCAGTCATTTGCCTGCTGCACAGATACTGGAAACCACTATGCAGTTGAATCAATAACTGTACAGTATCCTTGCCTGTTGGCTGGAGGAGGCTGTTCATTCTCAGTGTAATTCAATATGTCATCTCGGTGACCGGTGCTTGCTTTCATGGCAGTCCTTACCACCTGTGAGAGAAATGGAGATAATTTTTTTTTCAGGTTATATCAGTAACCTGAAACAAAGATTTCTAATAAACCAAGGCTGTCCAGAGGTGTATATCATTTATATTCTCTTTATTAATTGTTTATGGATCCAGCATGACACAATCCTGCTTTTGCTGGATTTTTTTTCTTTGACTTTTTTGAATGTTTTGACACTAAGGTTTGTGGAATATCTTTTCTGTTTCTTACAGTACACCGTCAACACAGTATTTTATCATTTCTTTGTGTATATCAGTGCCTTAAACCTTTGAACAGCAATGGTGTTTATATAGAGAGCAGGAACGTTTGTACTAATGCTTCCCTGAAAGAGCCTGTTTGACATGCACACATTCATATCTTCAGGCTAACACGTTGAAGGCTGCTATAAACTAATTGTCCTCAGCCCTGATGCTGTCAGACATCCACAGCTAATCTGTGCAGAAGGGCACCAGCACTGCTGACCCTGGAGATGACTTGCTTTGTCCGTTTATTGCCACAGAATCTGATGACTTAGAAGCCTGATGCTTTGCACCTAGTATAGCAAATGACTGTTTCTGAAATATCTTGATGGAATATTTGACACTTGTTTAAATGGAACACTTTTGCCAAAGGGACTCCTTTGAAGGCTTATTTCTGTACAAAGCTGATGGAAATGCATTGGTTTGCAGGTAAGAACTTTTAAGTCTTGGGTGTCAGAGCTTAGATCTAAAGCCCTGGTCTTAAAGGGCAAAAAAGCCCCTGAAAGTTGCAACAGCTTATGGAATGGAAATACTGTGGCATCATAGTGAAACTTATTTGCAAGAGGAGTTGTGGTAACAGCAGGCACTGAATTCCTGGTTTTGAACTCACTGTGAGCAGTGTCTAGTTATGTATCTGTTTTCCATTATCTTTGGTAAAAGCTGAGATTGGATGGGAAAAAGTGCCTGCTTTTTACAACTTCTAAATTTCCCAACTTGAATCCATGAAATGTTCCTTTGCCATGTGTTATGAGACAGTGGAGCAGATCCTCCCCACTTAGGTTTTCTGTTATATCTATTTACAGCCATCACTTGGTGTTCTTAGGTGAAGAACCCCAACCTTTCCACTGTCTTTGTATGCGCTGGGCCTATGCACTTTCCTAGTGTTTCTTCTCCTTAGAAGACAAGGAGTATATGTGAAGGAGGATCTGGAAGCAATTTTAAGGTACAAAACTGTTCTAGTCATGTAGTAATTGAGGGATGTGGGTATGTTTGTGTACGGGTCTCACATAATCGCAGCTGGGTGATAGTATTCTGTTCTGCCCAGTGTATTATGAGACTGGTACTGTTGAATAGAGGATTTTGAAGAGGAGTGTAGGTACCAGAAAATATATCTGGGATTTGTTTAGAAAGGCATGTGCATGTAAGCTAAAAACGAGCAAATAGGAAAAATGAGTGGTTGAAGCTAGTTAGAAGGGGTAACAAGTAGCTGTGCCATTGGAAGGAGGTACTGTGTTTATTGTAACTGTGGGGAGTTTGCACAGAAAAATGAAAGATACCTGACATAGCTGTTGCAAAGGAAATGCCAGCCACCCAGTGGTAAAAGGTTTTAGAACATGCCTGGATGGGTAACCGTGGAGTGAAGCTTGTTTCAGGACTACATCTATAGCAGGCTGCGTGAAATAAGTCTTTTCTGTCTCTAAATAGTACTCTGAGAATGCACTGGATGTGCTAACTGGTGAGTGTCAAGTTAAGCCATGATGAAACATGGATCAAACTGAAATGAAAATGGCAATTTTTTCTGAGATCTTTTCCCTTATCCCATTTAGGCTATCGGTCGCATTGCTCAATGTGGTCTGTACGAAGCATCGGGCTTTCATAACCTTCTCCTTCTGTAACTGATACTTTCTCATAAAGTACAGAATAAAGTGTCTTATGTGCTATGTGACTAGTGCCCAATGTGACTAGTCCCCCCCATTATTTCTTTCTGCAGCTTGCTTTTGCAGTTTAAATACAGGTAGGCACCCCTTCCACCGGTGCTACCTTCTGTTTGAATAGTGTCACAAGACCAGTGTATTATAGTAGAATATTTATTTTCTCCTCATGAAGGAAGAGGTGTCTTAGCAGTAACGGATGCTATGAATGGGATTTATAACACCAGGAAGATGTTAGTATTTCTATTTAAAGAGCTGCTCTTTCTGCCAGTACCTCTCTCTTTCACAAAATGAGCGTTAAGAAAGCACATCAAATGAGTACTTAACCACCTTCCTAATTCTGTTTAAAACAACTCAGATTAAGTTCTCCACAGATTTATGCAGTTATATAACCCACTTATCACAGCTCCCTATGCAAGTGCAACACCTGCTCTCCAGATCAAATTAGACTTCAGACTCTTCTTTCAAAGCTGACATTGTGTTGTTAGCAATTTCCCTAGGTCATCAAAGCAGTCCAAAATTCGTCCAAGACGGGGTCACTGACTTGACCTTCTTGTACTGAGAAATCCATGAATGGAGCATGTTCTTCCTTGTTTTCCCTCACTTGACAAGAGGACTGTCCTGTTGTCACACTTGACTTTTTTTGGTCTGAAGCCTCGCTCTGCTTAGTGTGATGTCTTTCTGCCTTCCTTAGTTGGCTGATTCCACAAAACACCAGTTGCTTCCCTTTCTATCACAAGTTGGGTCCCAGGGTTTCTCCCACTATCTGTAATGTTAACAGCATGGTACATGTTAATAGGTTTACTGGGGTCTGACATTAATATTTATTTATTTATTTGCTCTGGCTCCAACAGTGCAGATTTTATTTATGGTCATCCTTTGTTGGGACTCGACAGTTTTGGTTGGAAAGAGAACTTCAGAAGCACTTCAAATGTTACTGAGTTCTCTGCTGAAATTGCTTCAAAAGCAGAAAGGGAGTGAGAGTTGACTTCTGTTACTACAGTTGTCCTTAAAACCATCTGAAATTTTGCGTAGGTCTCTTGGCTCTAGATAGAATGCATTTAAAGTACCTGGTGCTTTGTAGGTTTCCTAGTACAGAGAAGCAGGTAGATATTTTGAGTTTCAGGCCAAAATCTTACTATTACTTTTTTTTTTTTTTTTTTAAAGAATATGTGGATCAGTCAAACTCACTGACAGACCAATCATCTCCTGACACTTTAATTGTTGCTGTTTCATTATGAAAATAAAGAACTCGGTGCAAAGCCTCCTTTTATAAAGAAGGGCACACACACATAATTATAGGATGCTTTTGGTGTAAAAAAAAAAAAAAAATTACTAATACATTTTGCTGGTGGAACTGACAGCTGTAACAAACCTGCTTCTCTCATCAGCTGTAAGCTTTTATGCTTGCCTTGTACTAATGAATAAATCATCTTATTACATAAAATTGCATTCTAATTGCTCCTGTGTCAGTCTATTTCAGGTTAGGCCTGAGCAGTAAGGTTCCCTTGATGCTTGGGTTTTCCCTCTCTGCTTGGCTCTCTGCGAACAGACTTGAAGTAGAGAGAAAAATGGGGAGGGAACTGGAAGAAGGAAGGAGACAGAGAGAAGGATAAGAGAGGATTTGAAAGGTGATCAAACAGGAGCAGATACAGGAGAAATAATAGAGAAAAAGCTGAAAAATTGCTGAATGAAAAACATTTAGAAAAGCCAGTGGGATGCGTGTGGTAGGAGAGGAAGATGAGTCAAAATTATGGCAAGGCTTCCATGTTAGGCCTTGCATGCAGCGACTTGTTGGCATTCCCGGCACTCATGGCAGTGTCAGGGATTTGTCTTTGGCCCACACAGCTTCAGCTTTGAGTAGGGCTGCTCTGGCTCCTTCGTTAGGACAGTTTGGTTGCTGCAAAGCTACTGCTATTCGCACAGGTGGCTAGCAGAGGCCTGCAAGCAATTACAAGGAAATCAGCTGCACTTCAGTGTTCGTGGTGCTGGGCAAAGCTCAAATGAAGTTCTGACCTCCCCAGCGTTGAACATGGTGCCTTGGGAGGACCAGGTCTGTGTCTACAATGGCAAAAGAATTTCTGCATGGTTTTTTTGATGCTTAAATGCTTGTGTGGCTAATACTGTTTCTGCGGGGCTGACTCTCCAGGGAATATGAAGTTCTTCCTTGGCCCTTGCAATATGGGCCTATGTTTATGGAGGTGAAAAACAGGGACTCTAATTCTCCTGGTGCAGAGCAGCTGCAGCCATTTTGTGTGACAGAGAGTTTTCCTCAAGCCCTGACAAATTGTTATGGTCTAAGTTCTCCTTTTTCTCACTTAAAGTGTTACCTGGAAAACGTCAATCATCTAGTACTGTAGAGTGAAGGGGTTTGTCATCCTCCCCCCAGCATCAAGTCAAACAATTGATTCTCTGACGAGAGAAGATGGCACTTTGGGGAGGCTTTGTGTAATAGAGAAAGTTTTCCCAAGTTAACCGTAACTAAATGACTTGGAATTCATCCTTGAACTGCCAACGGACTGTATCAACTCTTTCGTATATTGATTTTGCTTAGGTTCATTAGAAAGAGAACTGAGCAAAACTAAATAAGAATCGCTTAAAAACAAGTGCATCTGTATAGAAATTGTGCAACTCTAATTAATTGGATTTAATAATGAATTTAATTGAAACTTTCCATTTTAGAGAGAAAGGATTTTGATGTGATGGTGCATTTCCTAAGTGATTGATTTAAACATCATTTGCGAAAGGAAAAGAGTCTGAGTTTTCTTACTTTTTAAAGGTGTATTAGAACTACATCTAGAATTATTGCTGTCTGTTTGTTTTCATATTACAAAGTTACGTCTTGCCTACCCCATTTTTTTGGAAAGAGTACTACTAGGATTATGGCGTTATAAGCAAATGAATCTGGTTAACTGAGGCAGCATGAATTTTTGTTTAAACAAAGACTGTTTACAGTGCTTTTTGTATTGTTTATAAAGTATATTTATCTAAAGTCCTGACAAATGAAGGGAAAAAAAAAGACAAAGAAAAGATCTTACCTTTAAGAAGAAAGCCCCTTTGGCCTGCCTTTTCAGGTCAAACAACAGAAGAGGAGATCATAATCTTTGTTTTTTGTTGCTAAGTTTCTACCTAAGTAGGCCTATTTTACTGTAACTTGTTCCAAGAAAAAGAATTATTTTGTAGAGCTTGCACAAGGAGTGCATGGGGTCCATGTGATTATTAGGGTTTGAGTCTGGAAACAAACTGCTGGCAGTCATTTGATTCTGTAGGGGGAAAATGGTTGGGGAGTTCAGTGTTCATTCCAACACTGTGAGGCAAAAATAACCCAAACAGATGAATAGGAGTTGGTCCTTGGTTACTTTTTATGTATGAATGCAGGCAACCTTGATTTAGGATAGATCTAAACAAAAAGACTTGCTAAAATTCCAATCTCAAACTTTGTATCAAGGATTTCCCTTCAATCTAAGTGCTACCACCAGTCATTTTACTGAAGGAGCACTGTGATTTGTGGGGATTAGTAAGAAAGGTTGCTTTTGGTTGCTTAAGAGTCTTTCAGATAAGGTGGCTTCTGCTTTTTCTGCTGTTCCTTTTTGCCCCAGTTTTCCTCCCTCCTTGTACTTAGACATTGCTGTGGTGTTTCACACTTTCACTGAGGTGACTCGACTGCTTGGTGTTTGCTCGTTCTCTTGAAGCTGTGAGATTTTCAGGGAGAGGTTGGCAGGCTGGTGGGCCTGTGTCGAGACTATTCACTTTTGAGCGGTTTAACACTAAGTGTCCATGCTGCTTTTGGGGTATTTGTGTGCAGCTGGGTTCCTTCACACTGACTTTTCACATGGTCCTCCTCACACTTTAGCAGTGGGAGTACTTGGCAAATAGGCATTTGTTATCCTGTTGGCATGCAAGGTTGACAAAACAGCAGGGGTTAGAAAGGAAAGAGGACAAGAGGAAAGGAAAGGGGATAGCTACAATATTACAACATGCTGATTCTGACGTGTTGCTTGAGCCTTTGGCCAGAAGCATCTAGGAGCAACATGTAATTAAGCAACAAAACATATTTTAAAAAAATCCTTTAGAAGGGGGAAGAAAAACTTATTTTGATTGAAAATGGCCAGAACAAGAAGGTAAAAACATGAAATAAGATAAATGAGCTGTAAAAGAACAACGTGCCCAGAACAGTGAGAATGGGTTAAATTAAGAAATATTATATGCTCAGAATAGACCCGGTCAGGTACACATATAGAGAAGATTAAGAAACTGGACAAAATGGAAGAAAAACGTGGTAAACTGCAAGAGAAAAGCAGAGTGTAGAGGATGTTTTGAGGGGTTCAGATGGTTTAAATGTAAGATGATAAGATTAGATGGACAGTGGTGTTAAAGAAATGCCTTTGAGAAAGATGACTTCTCCAGGCTCTGAAAGAGCAGAAAATCTGGAAGAGTGGGAGGAGGGAGCTGACAGACCTCCTTCCAGCACCCGCACAAATCCAGGCAAATCATCTTGGCGAGACTGTGCCTTGGGGTGGGCGAGCTGTGCAAACAGGCAGGAGAGTGCTGCTTCTCTGCCACTGTGCAGCAGAGACCTCTGAGAAAGTCGGTTGACTGGGAGCAGAGAGGAAAGAAAGCAAGTGCTGCCCTTAGGTGATGAGAATCAGCAGTATCACATTGGTGTCTGCAGCCGGTGGGGAGGCTTCCTAATGCCAGTCTCTCACTGAAGCATCAAGACGTAGGATACTGGAGGCATATGCTGTGGGCAAAGATTTATTTCCGTGAACCAGTGGTATGAAGGTTAAAAATTTAGTCTGAAATAGGCAAAGATCAAGCTCATCTCTGTACAATGTCTAGTGAGAACTGTCACTAGACACTAGATGTGCAGCCACAGAACTGCTGGTGTTTCTGATCTGTTCTGATCACTTTTGCCATGTGAAGTGAAACTAAATGCAGAATAAAGGGAAGAGGAGGAGAAATCTCGGAATAGAACATGTGTATGTAAAGAAAGCCCTGTGGATGCAATTTGTACATTGCTTGTCAGTAAAATCTTTGCCATGACTTCAGTAGGACAGGATTTGTCCTCAAATGCTGAAGAAGTGAGTAATTTGAGAAAGATTCAAACCCAATTTTTATTCCAAGGAAAATCCATGAACTTTTTTCCTTTCCTTTCAGGTTTCCTGCTTTTGCCGGTTCCTTGAAGTGGATAAAGCTTATATAGCACAAAGAACTGACTCCCAACATTTTGCCCACAAATAAGAAAGTTTTGCTCTTCTGAGCTTGCAGCAGAGTATTATGGTGATTCCAAATATTTTGGTTAGGTCTGCCCTCCAGATTTTCTGGTGTTTTTCCAGAGAGTATCTCCTGGACTTTTGCGATTTACTAACACTGCTTGTCAGTAATCTTAGGACTCAGGGTGGTGGTGGTGGTTGTTGTTGTTGTGTTCTGTTCTGTGTTGTTTGATTAAAACTCAGATCTGAACAAGAGCTCTTATTGATTTAAAAAGTACTACATAGAGACTGTAGATTTTGACATACACTTTTCCCGTTATAAGTCAAAGGCAGCACATCTCCGGGTGTTAGCGTGAACAGACCTGATCCCAGAGCTGTCTCGGCTGGACTGAGTCAACATGTAGCCAGCAGCAGCCTTGAGACCTCAGTGGTTATTGAACAGGAGGTGGCTTGAGGTGTATGAAAGCTACCACTGTGATAAAGGAGATGGGGTGGTGGGGAGCAGAGCTAAGCAGTGAATGAAATGGAAACTGGTAGGACTTTGTTTAAGTACTTGAAGAAACAAGCTGCTTGGTCCGGTGTCGGTGGGGCATGCATTAAGTGGACTGAGTGGGAAGTTAATAACAGAGGCGACTAGTGTTGCTGAGAAGAACCCAGTATGCTTTTTGTGTTATGATTCGTTGAAAGGACCAAGGGTCATTTTTGGAGATGTTTTTTTCTGAGGAAAGAAGCTATAAAGCTCTGATTGTCAGATCAGGTACACCAGCAGTTACTGCCATTAAATATAGGGTAATGTGTAGTCAGATCACCATAGGGAGCTCTGATAACATAGAGTAATCAACTGAAAAAGCAGCTTAACTAATGGTCTGTGCATTTTAGTTGCTTAAATTGAGAACTATAATAAATATAAAATTTGTAAATTTGCTTCTGTTAAGAGATCCTAGCTCATTAAATGTGTAACACCCCAGGAGATGCTTTTTGCTCAGCTTACCTGTGTTACAGGCTAGTGTACGGTGCAGCTGCTGTTAGAGTAGTAGCTGTTTGTGGGCCAATGGAGTGTCCTGTAAAGGTCTCCTGAGATACTAGCTGCTTTTGTAGATCTTAATTTGGGGTGAAAACCTAATAAATGCCTATGAAATGTTTTAAGGGGGGCTGCACTGGGTATTTATAGAGCTGATGGATGTGGTCATTTTTGCTGCTGGCTTTACTTTCATTGGGTGCTGTGACAGTTATGTTTTGTTTTTCAGAGATGGAGTCATACAGTCTGTGTCAAAGTTGAGCATATAATGATTCTGCAGCACTTTGCTGTTTTATGATCTCATGTTTTCCAATTACTCCCTGTTCTCTGCTGATGTTTTATGGATTTTCATATTCTCTCCTGTTGGCCCATGAAGGCCAGTACACACGAGGGCAGGAGCCTACATTAGCAACGGTGCTTTTGTGCATAATTTCCTAACCCCAGACAACTTCATGCTCTTCCTGCTCCAGAGACTTTTCATGTGCAATGCGTGTTGTGTGCCACTGGAGCCAATGTGTACCAGCCTGCCACCCTGCGTAAATGCAGGAAGCAAAGTGGTAATGAGATCGTCCATAGGAGCAGGGTATAATGCGAACAGTCAGGACCTGTCTCGTACCAAACAGCAATGATATCCTATTGATCAGGTCTCTGGCTTGGGGAGCTAGAGTCCATTGCGGCCACAGCAGTGGTTCCCAACTATGTGCGCGGGCAGGAGATCCGCTACCACTCCAGCAGTGGTAGCGTATTGCGCCGGAGTGGCCTGGGTCCTGCTCACTTCCAGGTTCATGTTGTGTTGAATTGGTTCAAAATGGTGCTGATTTTTGTGAGTTGCAGGGATGCACTCAGAGCAGCGGGGACAAATGCCCTGAGGGAGACTGGATGATGCATCGTTCGCTCTTTGGAGGCAGGAAGATGCGGGAAGGTAGCCATCAATTTCCAGGCACAGTCTGAAGAGCTGCAGCACTTGTGACTGTGAGCCGTCTCGTCGGCTCACTGGAAAGAGCTCTTAGTGCTTGCCTGGGTGGGCTTTGCGGCTATGTTTTGATTCACAGATATAATATTTGGAGATCTGTCCTTCAGGGTATGTGGCCAGGCCATCCTAAGGCTTGAGCCAAAGCCTCTTATAGAGAGCCCTTTAAAGCTCATTTCCAGGAAGTTTCCTTTGACTGGCGGAGACTGCACATAGTGACTTTTTTCCTATTTATTTTCTGCAGTTTGCATCTCCCCCTGCTCCCTCTCCTGGCTCCTGCCATGATAGTCACTTTAACACTTTCTTTTTTTAATAACTAAAGCTTAGTTAGTTTGATTTCATCCCATCCTGTCATTTTTAAAAGAATTGGCACATTTGTTTACATAGCTTGCTGTGTCCTCCCTCTTTTTTGTTTTGCTTTTGTAATTTTTCGTACCCCTTAAGAACCTATTCATATGTTGACATAGCATCCAAGAACACATGCCCTACCATTCCCTGGTAAGAGGCAGTGTAATTAATTTCAAAGACCTTCTGTGGAAAGAAACCTTTGCCTTCCTCTGAACAGTGAGAGCTCTTCAGTTATACTGGAAAGCTGCATGGGGGCCAGTCTATGAGCCCTTTCCCCCCGCCCTCCCAGCACTTTCTGAAGGAACTGTATATCGTAATCTGACAGAGTCGCTCATTTCCAGATAATTCGCTTTTTAAAGAGCATCTATAGGACCCAGATAACTCTTGGCCTACTGTTCATACCATTGACCTGTCAGGTTAGCAAAGGTTAGACTTAATTGCCTCATTTGTGGCTAATGTATTCCAGTTTTGCTGTTGCTTTTTGTCTCTGAAGATAATTGCTCAGACCTGTATTTTTGTTTCTGAAGTCTTGATTAATAAAAACAAGGCTCCTGTTCTGTGGATAGATATGTTGCTTTCATCAAGACAGAGAGAGACCATGTAGAATTCTTATATTAAAAAAAGGCCACAAATATGGATGAGAGGCAGCCTGGACAAGCCCCACTTAGCCCTCTGACAGTTCAGATTTCCCACTGTGCTCTGTTGCCAAATCACTTTAACAGTGTGATAAATGTTATTGCAACAGAAGACAATTTTCAGGCAGACTTTGTCCCACCGCCCTCTTCTCAGCGCTGTCTGTGGACAACACGTGCTCTGTGGGCACAGCGGTGGTCTGAGGGCATCTCCAGGAGGGCCTTGGCAAGCATGATTTGTTCTGGCCATGGATTGTGCTGGCCTGACATCTCTGAGGGTGAAGGCCAGTGCTGAAGTCCATTGTAGGCAAGAAGAGATGCAAACTGCATTCTGGTGGTCCAGGCTGGGTATAAACCCAGCACAACGCTTGTGTGCTCTGAGGAATTCATCTTGATGTTTTTACAAATGTATTTAATATGGATTTTGTGCATCTTCACAAATTTGGGTGGTGGAGAGAGTGATAAACCTATGACAGTGTATACTTCAGTCTCCTGGGAGTAGGCTCATGTATACTCCACCCTTTCTAATACAGAATCACAGAATCGCTGAGGTTGGAAGGGACCTCTGGAGATCATCTAGTCCAACCCCCCTGCTCAAGCAGGGTCACCTAGAGCACATTGCACAGGATTGCATCCAGGCGCGTTTTGAATATCTCCAGAGAAGGAGACTCCACCACCTCTCTGGGCAACCTGTTCCAGTGCTCTGTCACCCTCACAGTGAAAAAGTTTTTCCTCATGTTCAGATGGAACTGTCTGTGTTTCAGTTTGTGCCCGTTGCCTCGCGTCCTGTCGCTCGGCACCACTGAAAAGAGTCTGGTCCCATCCTCTCGACACCCTCCCTTCAGATACTTGTACACGTTGGTAAGATCTCCTCTCAGCCTTCTCTTCTCCAAGCTAAACAGGCCCAGCTCTCTCAGCCTTTCCTCATAAGAGAGATGCTCCAGTCCCCTAATCATCTTTGTAGCCCTTCGCTGGACTTGCTCCAGTAGTGCCACATCCCTCTTGTACTGGGGAGCCCAGAACTGGACGCAGAACTCCAGATGGGGCCTCACCAGGGCTGAGTAGAGGGGGAGAATCACCTCCCTCGACCTGCTGGCAACACTCTTCCTGATGCAGCCCAGGATACCATTGGCCTTCTTGGCCACAAGGGCACATTGCTGCCTCATGCTTAACTTGGTGTCCACCAGCACTCCCAGGTCCTTCTCGGCAGAGCTGCTTTCCAGCAGCTCAACCCCCAACCTGTACTGGTGCATGGGGTTATTCCTCCCCAGGTGCAGGACCCTGCACTTGCCTTTGTTGAACTTCATGAGGTTCCTCTCTGCCCACCTCTCCAGCCTGTCCAAGTCTCTTTGAATGGCAGCACAGCCCTCTGGTGTATCGGCCACTCCTCCCAGTTTTGTATCATCAGCAAACTTGCTGAGGGTGCACTCTGTGCCTTCATCCAGGTCATTGATGAAGAAGTTGAACAAGACTGGACCCAGTACTGACCCCTGGGGGACACTGCTAGCTACAGGCCTCCAACTAGACTCTGTGACGCTGATCACAACTCTCTGAGCTCTGCCATTCAGCCAGTTCTCAATCCACCTCACTGTCCATTCCTCTAGCCCACATTTCCTGAGCTTGTCTATGAGGATGTTATGGGAGACAGTGTCAAAAGCCTTGCTGAAGTCAAGGTAGACAACATCCACTGCTCTCCCCTCACCTACTCAGCCAGTCATTCCATCATAGAAGGCTATCAGGTTGGTTAGGCATGATTTCCCCTTGGTGAAGCCATGCTGACTACTCCTGATCACCTTCTTTTCCTCCACATGCTTGGAAATGGCCTCCAGGATGAGCTGCTCCATCACCTTTCCAGCGATGGAGGTGAGGCTGACTGGCCTGTAGTTCCCTGGGTCCTCCTTCTTGCCCTTTTTGAAGACTGGGGTGACATTGGCTTTCTTCCAGTCTTCAGGCACCTCTCCTGTTCTCCATGACCTTTCAAAGATGATGGAGAGTGGCCTAGCAATAACATACCAGGTGATTTTTCTGATTTTGCTGGGAGTGAAATGAAAACTGCAACCCTTAGTGCTTCCATCTCAGTTTTGTAAAGTCAATGGTATATGCACAGTTGTATTTTTGAAAAAAAATCAAAAATTTGTTTTCTTAATACATACAGTTGTATTATATATAAAATGTCTATTTTTGGATTAGAATAGTTCTGCAGAAAGGTTTTGAATGAGCAGCCTTTGGATGACAAAGTCATGGCTGTTGAGAGGAGACAGACACCACAGGCTTCCTTAACTGTCCGTCTGAGGTCTCTGAACACCTTAATGGGTGCCCTGAACCATAGCAGCAAGGAGAAGTGCCTTCTCTCCCGTGTCCCAAAGGCACCTCTGAAGCTGTCAGCAGAGAGTGTAGTTCAGACAGCCTGCCTGTCCATTGCGGTGTTTGCATGGTCAGGTCTCTAATTCCAACTTCATGCAAATGACAGAGTAAATCATCATATCTGACCTCCTCCACAGCTCAGTTCAGAAGGCTTCCCTGAATTAATTTTCATTTGATTAAATCGTATGGTTTAGAAAAAGAGTTGAAAGCCTTCCTTTGACAGACTGCCTCTGATGTTCTTATGCACGCTGTAAGGATGGTTCATAACTTTGTGTTAGAAAGCATTTACAGCAGGGAATGGCAAGCTGAGCTTCAGGAGTGAAGCTTGACATGCCTGGAGGGGCATTCTCGTGCTCCTCACTGTTTCCACTGAAGGAATGGTCACACCAGTGGCAACCTCAGGAGCAAAACGGCTACTTTATTCTGTCCCTTGTTTCCACAGCTGAGCAGGAGTATCTTTGTGTTGGGCGATTGTATCCTAATGATTATTTGCAAGGGTGTGGGTGTAGCGCTAGTAGCATCTTGAGAGGGCTCAGTCCCCTTGTCTTTGTTACCTAGATCCTGCACTCCTTCCTTGTGCAGTCGCGTTATTTTCATGTTTGCTCTTCCCCACCATCTGGAAATGAGCGAGGCACGAGCACAGGGCGTGCATCTGTCACAACCACTCGAGTGAGCTGTCTGTCATTGCAGGCTGGTACGTGGCCACGCAGTGAGAGCTCCTCACAGGTGGCCTCATGAATATAAGCAAGTGGCCCAGAAGGGGGAGTACTGTCTCTTGTTGACTAGGATACAAGAGAGCATATTGTGATTTATCAGTGAGTTCACAAGGCTGTACTGTTTTGTGCCATGACTACTGTCTTAGCACTGCATCTCATGTATTTCATAATTTGCACGTGTCAGCTGTTCATTGGAAACATGAAAAGATACAATTGTGGAAGTTTGTGTTGCTTAGGTTCTTTGCTCATACATATCTTACTGAGAAAGTTGAAATTCATACTTAGTTTTCGCAAAGTTTTAAGTATTAGTGAATATGAATGGAGATAATGTGTGGCCAGCTGGAAGGCTACCAGAGAGATTTTCTAACCTATTCTCCCAAATAACACAGGTCACAGAATTCTACTGAGCTTCCCCTTTGCTAGGACCAGCAAATCTTTCAGAGAGGCAATCTTAACTTGAAAAAGGCAATGCTCTAGAAGTATTTGAAGGGTGTTGGTGCTAAGAAAGGAGAAGGATTTTGTATGAAAGAAATTCTCAGTTTGCGTGCATACTTGGGGTGAAAGAACTATTAGGCTGTGGAGTGATCTCTGCAGGGGTGCAAGAATCCTCTCCAAAGCTTTTAACCCCCTGCCCTCCCCCCCAAAAAAAAACCAACAACAAGGAAAACAAAACAAAACCCTACCATTGCTGCCATTGGCCACATTACTGCAGAGAACTGTCCTTTGCTTGTCCTGGAAAGGATTCCTGGGGTGATGCAGTGGCTTGTGAGCCAGATTGGATCTATTGGGCTTTTCCATCTGATCTGTTGCCTTCACCTGGGAGAGCAGTTCGGGCAGCATGCAAATCATGAAACAGCTGAATGAGTTTGAAGATTAGCAGTTGGCCTCCAGCAATGAGGAGATTGGTTTAGGGGATAACACCATGCTGAGGTACCATATCTCTCATTAGATTTTTGAGAGTATTTATGTATTTGAGGTGCACATGGCTCCAAGGTAATTAACTAATAAAACAACTTACTGTTGGATGTGATGGATTTGCCAGCATTTAAAGCAGGGCTAAATGCCTTTGAAATGAGTGCTGTGCTTCTCTCAGAAGTGATGGGTTTAGTGCTGGAACTATTTGGTGTAGTTCTTTGCTCTGGAAGATGTCAAATGTGGTCATGATGCAGGGGTTGGATTGAAATGGTTAAAGTAGACTCTTTTGTTCTAACAAGGTATCCCATTTTAGTCTTGTGAAATGTTTCATAGATGCTTGCAAGAATTAAACACGTATAATTATTCCAATGTTTATATTCATGAGCAGAAAACAGTAATTTAACCATTAACTGCATAAACTGTAACACAAAATAAATTAATTTTAAATAGTTGTGTAATAAAAGATGAATATACACCAAAACTTTACATCAGACACTTCTGCCATGAGTGATGGATGGTCTAGTTGACAATTGGCTGAACCAAAGTCCAGAAGGCAAATACTCCTTTGCTTTGTGCTGATTTCTATCTGTCTCTGAATGTTGTTCCTCAGGCTCATCTCTAGTAGAAATGCCAGGTCCCCAAATCCCAACTCAGTGAGAAGCTATTTAAAACACAAGATAAGCCTGAAGGAATTAGGTCTTTTTGTATAATACCCTCTCTGTGTGATCCTAATTCTTTCCACAGGAATGAACTAAAATAACTCTGAATAGTGAGGGAGTTAATAAAACATAGGCAAGCCAAGTAGCTAAGTATCTATTTAAAATTTGTCTTCTGCAGCAAAACACATTTTCTGAAGGTATTTTCTTTCAGAGAATAGATGACTTAAGTTCTTCTTCCTGCTTGTACGCTCTTTGCAAGGAGTTCGTGACTTTTTTTAAGAAAACAAATCCATTTGGTGCTTACAGTTGTTGAACAATTATTCTGTCAGATTTTTATGCTGTGATTTAGCTCATGAGCTGCTCTCTTTGTTTCTAAATTACCTGTTGAATGTAAGTCTTAGCCTGATAAGGACTTTTCCTAAAAAGCTCCTGGTGACCCATGCTGCAGTGGTAGGTGAGCTTTGTAGCCACTGGGAGCTTGGTTGCCTTTAAAAGCACATGAATATCCAAAGTGAAGCAATGGGCATCTTTTCGTGGGCCATGTTGATCTCTGTCACTGGATCAGGAAGTGTGCAGACCCTTTCTTTACTCTGTTAGGTGCTGTAAAAGATGTCCGCAAACATTTGCTGTTCCTCATTATATATGTTATATTGCACTATTTTTGATCCTGAGTGATGACTTTATCTTAATAACAGAAGAGTTCTTCCACTGTTTTTTTGCAAAGTAATTAGAGAAATCAATAACTTGGAAAGTTTGTTTTTTATAAGGAGATTTTTGTAAAAGCACTTCTGGCGTGAATGGCTTCAGGGAAGTGTACTCCTGTTGGTCTTGAGAATGTTTCCTATGAAATCTCTTAAATTCAGCTATAGTCACTGACAGCATTTCTAAAAAGGAAGTAGAAGTGAGCCAGATGATGAGGGGTCACAGATGCTAGCGAGCATTGGATTTTTTTTGCAGAAATATTCAAGAATACTTGCTTGCTCCATTTGCTCAAAACTAAGCTCTGTTTCCTTTAAATCATCTACCTTCCTGAGGAGAGAGTAACAAGCTGGATAGACAATTGGTTATTTCTGTTGCTGAAATTGAGGTGTTTGTACTAGGCTTTAGCTGGTTAGTTGTCAGTCTCAGCATAAAGATTATTTTGTTCGTAACAGTGAAACAAATGAGTTTTATGCTTCCTGCAAAGAAATCTGAAGCTGACTCTGCAGATGGTTGTTTAAGAAGGAACTCTGAGACTTTTAAAGACACTTAAGAGGCAGTTTAAAGCAGTAAAGTGGAGAATCACGTTTAACTTTTATGGGAATTAGCCAAGATCTCCTTGGTGTAGTTTATGCTTCAAAGCCTCCTATTAGAGCCTTTGGTCTAATGTGGCATGAGAACAAAACCTTTATAAGGGCATGGTAAAATCAGCAGAGCACAGCTGGCAGAGCACGCGTGGTTTGGGAGCTGCTCTGACTGGGGAGAACTGGCTTCCTGATGCCGGAGTGCCTGGTTGACAGCGACGTGTGACACAACTTGGTCCTAGGAGATGAGGTTAGATCTCTTCCTTCTCCAGGACATGCCTTAGTGAGCGGACTGTGCAAGCCTGGTGTGTGTCTGTGCTCTCCTTCACCTGCTGTTCTGTCTCCTTTGCTGAAACGAAGGTGCACCTGCAAGGCGCCCCCGAATTCTGAAATTTCTGGATGAAATTTCACTTAGCTGCAAATTCTCAGAGCAGCTATACTCTTTGCTTTTCCTTGGCTACTTCCTGGAATGAAAGTGCAGGATGACTTTGAGATGTGTGATCAGTGTAAGCCCTCTTTGCTCTACAGACGTTCGGGCAGCAGCCTCTTTTGTGGGGACTCTGCCTCATGTTTTCCTGGAGCCTCAAAGAGCAGCTTTTCCCTCTTCTGCCTACCTGCTGTAATCAACAACCACATGTAGAGAAAATTAACTTTCAGTTGCCTGATTACATAATGACTTTCCGTAAATGCAGCACAGGGCTTTGCTTTGCCGCATGCTGTGGGTGGTCTTTGCCCAACCTGTTCGTTCTCACCAGGCCTCTCGGCTCAGGGAGCACATGCATGTGACCGCTGCTATTTCATTCCACTTGCTTTAGACAGCTAAAATAAACTCTAAAGGTCAGAGACCTGCTCTCTTGAGGGTACCATCCCCTCCAAGTTTGAATGCACATCAGTGAAAGGCCACAAAAGGAAAAAGCCGATCTAGTAAAACATCTAGCTAGCAGGACCTTGATAATTAAACACCTGCATGCAGCAACTGTAGAACTAATTAATGTAGTCAGAGCAGCTTTCAAACACAGTTGTGTTCAATCAGTGCCCTCATTCTTTGCAGAGATTTAAAAGAAAACGGAGCACAGTATTCAAAACCCCACCTTCACCCACTGGTTTTGTGCTGATGAAACCTTCAGCTTGTTTTATTCTGCTCTTAGGCTCATTCTCTCTGGGGCCTAATCTCAGAAGTGTTGTTTGACTTTGGGTGGCAAAAGTTACATATCGGGAGTTAAATGCATGCCACAGAGATCTTGAAATTTTATTCAATGCTCATCCCTTTCTTGCTGAGCTCAAAGCTGTGCGACTACTTGCTTATATTGATGATGATGATTTAAAAAGGAGGAGGGGAAAAGGGGAGGAAACAACAAAAAAAGTAACTTCCAGCTAGGTAGTGATGTGAATGTATGTAGAAGCAAATATTACAGCTGTGTGTATCTATCTGTGGAATTACATCTTGGGATTCAGTGCGGGGTACCAGTCAGTGATCCATGTGTTGGATGTCTTTGGTTCCAGTCAGGCTCTTTCCCTCTTCTGGGAAAAGACTTGTTTGTCTTTGTTTCTGTGAACATTGATCACGAGGAAGACTGCGCTGGTGAGGGCTAGAAAGGTGTGATTCTGTATGATCGGGTTTAGACTACGCACCACTTGGAAGCTCTCCAGAACATCACTGATACAGATTATTCAGTTTTTCTTGAGCTTAAAATAATTACATACCATCTCAATTTTGACTTATTCTCTTAATAAAAATAGGAGTGCTATTTGAATTTGCTGTAGGAAGGTCACAACAAAACCATGACAAGAATAAAGAAGAAAAATCCTTGTGCATTACTTTGGGGGGGGGGGAAGGGCAGAGCAGAAAAAAAATGCCTTTGGACAACTGCTGCAGTAATATTTCATTTGGATTTTCTTGAGAGAAAGTGACCTCAGCTAGAAAATGAAGAAGGCTATTTTTGCTTTTCAGATAACCAAATCTGAATTCTAGTTTGTCTGTAGACAACTGAGCAGATTAATTTCCCTAAGTGTTTTCTTACTTCTGGAAACTGCTTAGTCTTGAGAAATGCCGAGTTCTGTGGCCAAACTTTTACTTGAGCTCTACAATGGTGGTGTTTGAAGTGATCAGAATAATCATTCAGATTCAGGCTGTAGTGTTTTCATGATTCAAACCCAGACCAATCTTTTCTCTCTCATTCCACAAGTTTGCTACCTGAAATGTCTCCAAATATTGCATAATACTGAAAAAGAGTGAACTTGAGCTTCTTGTGTGATATTTTCATAAGACTAAAAGTTCTGTAATACATGGTTAGTGTGGCCCAGTCCTCTAGGATACAAAGCAGTCCTTCTGTCAGAGCATTCTGAATTTCCTGTATCCAGCCTTTATACAAACAACTAGAAATGGTCAAATATAATTCAGTGCCTACTTGTCAGAAATACACTTCCGTAAAAATGCCTTGTGGGAATGTTTAAAAAAAAAAAAGTCTACAGAGGTCTTAGAGTAAAAACTCAGTCATGCTAATATTACTTCAATACTAATGATATGCTACAGTTAATACTCTGCATCTGTTTTTAAGTGAAGCTACAAAAATAAGACACCTTGGTCCTGGCAAATCTCAAACATGTTCCTCAGATTTGGAGATCTGGCTTTTGCTGTGATGATCCTCTCAAAATGAGGGAGTTTCCCATCAAGTAGGTGTTGTATGTAGCTGTAACATTTAACAAATTTTATTTAGTGAAGCACTGATGTCTCTAAGAGCATGGAGCTCAGTGTTCTGTTTGCCAGGTGACAGTGAAAGGGGATTTAGGCCAGGTGTTGATGATAAATATTTGTAATTTGTACAATCTGGCATTTATTTTCAGTACTGGAACATGGTGGTTCCATCCTGTACCACTTCAGAACCCTTTTAATGCATTAAAAATGAAACCTTTGAGTGTTCTCTGCTAAAGTGTGAATAAGTTTGGAAAGACTTTATTAAAACTCTCTTTAGATGCTTTGCATTTTTAAAAAATACGTTCTCTGATTCCTGACACTACTGATTCACAGCTCATTTGTATGTGACTCCTTTGATGTTTCTGCCTTCTATTCAGCCTTGATTTCTCTGGGTTACATGGCAGATTGTTGAAATCAGCAAGGATGTTGTCTCTAAATAACAGCAATCTGATGTCTTTATTCTCCCTCATTTCTTTCTTCGGAGGCTTTACCTAGTAAATCCTTGTGCTTTGCCTCTGTGTCCAACACCTTGCAAGTAGCAGATCTCAGAAACGGATGCTCAAATCTATATGTACCAAAGCACCCAAAATGGGTATTTACAGGCAGCTGGTGCAGACGCTGGTGATGTGATGCTGCCTGCCAGGTATGAAACCTCCCTCTGCCCTGTGCTGCTGGCTCCGGGACTGGCACGCTTGCAATTAGCTCTGGTTTCTCCATGCTGCGTGGGGTGCACAGGGCACATGTGGCCTGCACCTTTTGGACCACCTCCCTGTGCTTTGGTGTGTCCTGTTCATGAAAACTCACCTCACCTTCAGTCCTGGAAAGCCTGGAGTTGAAACGCAGCTAATGGTCTGACTCAAAGGATGTCACTTAGCAAGAACCTGAAGCCCGCTCCTAGTCAACTCTGGCAAAATTACTGTTGGTTTCAGGGTGAGTAGGTTCCTGCCACAGTAAAGCAAAGACTGATTCTTTAGTTACACTTCTAGGAAATAAATGGTTTTATGTCCTTTAAGTTATTTAGATTGCCAGATGCCACAATAGCAATGAAAATGCTGATTTATGGGATACAGTGCCCTAATGGAGAGATGCTTATGAAGAACTTGGGCTGGGCCCACGTCCTAAAGATGTGATCCAGCTTTTCCAAAGAAACTGAATTCAGAACGTTGCTCCAGGTTATTAAGATGCTTGCAATCAGATATGAAGTTTGTGTTTGAATTGTTCAGTTTTGGAGGGAATGAAGATAATGAGTCTTAAGGTAGGATTTTAGCATAGGCCCAATTGATTCCCCTCAAAACTGTGTGATTCCTTAATTTATAGCCTTTTTCACAATCCATATGTATTTTATATATCCATATATACACACACACACACATATATATAAATACGTTTATATACATATATTCTATGCAAGTGGGATGCTTATTTAACAGAAAGGGCTAATAGTCCCATTGTGACACACAGGAGCATAGGGATATGATATAAAAATTGTAAATCAAGACAGCTCTCTGAAGGAGAGGCAGTGCCTTGACAAGAATTTATGGGCTTTGGTGCAGAAATTACTTGGAGTCTGTCAGAGGTGCTTCACAGCATCCCAGACTGTATGGTTATAATGTTCCTGCCTGGAAGTAAAATCTATGGGCACCTTTAGCAAAATGTTACAATTGCTTTTAAAGCGGCATCTTTGTATTACTATTCTCAAAAATAAATCTTGCTGCCTTTATGAATATGGTGTTTCTTTATGGCCACTGCTGAGAGAAGAGAGTCAAAATCCAATGTGGTTATTACATTTATCTATGGGAAATGTGACACCTGGCATGACTTCCCTCTCAGGACAGTGTTGTAACCATGCTGAAGCTGGAATTGCTCTTCCCTCTTCCTGCCAAAACTGCTACTATATGTAAAAACACCACTGCTCTCTCTAGCCCATGAGAACGAACACAGCTCTCGTTCAACGCCATGGGTTCTGGCAGCCGGCAAGTCATTTTTCCCCCAAACATCCACAAAAGCTGGTAGGAGTTGTGCTCTTTAGGAGGTGCATGGACTTGAATCCTCCCCGAGTCCTGAAGGTGCAGAAGTCGGGTGCCCAGGGCTGCTGGAGCGCTCTGATGGAGACGACAATGTGCGGAGGACAGGGAGAGTGCTGCTGCTCGCAGGCAAGGCCCCAAGGACAGCAATGACTCCTGCTTTGGAAATATCAGAGCTAGGTGTTCCAAAAAACCTCCAGGAGAGGCTGTGAGTCCCAGACTGACGCAGGTGCTTCAGCCCTAGGCTAGGCTGCAAATGAAGGTGCAAGATTCCCCCTTTGTCTGTCTATAACTCAGAGCTACAGATCCCTCTCCAGGAGCTGAAGAGGTTGCACATCACCTGTGGCTCTTCTGAAAAGAGTTCTCTCTTCCCAGAAACAATTTAATGCATGTGTGTGTGTTTGTTTGTTAAGTGGTGCTGGAATGGACTAATGCAAAATGATGGTATCTGTACGGAGAAGGTAGTCTGTGATAAAGAACATATCTTTCCTGCCACGGCTGAATTCTGACAAAGCACCGTCAGAGTAAATGGGACCAAAGGAGATACGAGAGCGAGAGAGCGAGAGCGAGAGAGAGAAAAGGACTCTTTCTCTGAGCATGGTCGGGGAGGACTGTGCTCCCACTCCTGAAGGGAGCTGTTGGAGTGTACAAGATAAATGTTTCTGGTAAAATCCTGGCCCCGGTGAAGTTAGTGGATCAGGATCTAAAGGGCTAGTTTCTCACTTTTTGTAATTATTGTAGTAGTGACTAATAGAGTGTTATTTCTGGGCTGTTGTATTCCTTTTATGAGTTGTTTCTGCTCTCTTAGCCTTGATTCATTCTGAAGTACCTACTTCCATTTTAAACTGTGAAAGACCAGAGAGCAGATACTGTCAATTGTGAAGCCTGCTGTTTATTGCATAGGAATGTGCTTTGCAAATCTGTGGTCTTTTATTACCCTGGAGCTTTTTTTTTTTTTTTTTTAATTTCCTTGCTGACATTTTCTATAAATATACATGCACGTTTTTTTTCTTTTATTTTAGGTTTGCGTGGAAGCTGGTTTGATGCATGTTTAATAGCGTGTATTATTTCTCCATCCCAGCAAGGGCCTAGTGATAGTTTCTCTCTTGAATTTAGTTGTTTAGGAGTGCTGTTAGCATATGGTATTCTGACAACTATCAAAAATCCCCTTTACAACCAAATCTGTATAGATGCTATTGGTCCACTGTGTACAACTATGGATAGCATGGATACACAGGTCTAGATTACAAGCTGTTATAATAAATGTCTATTAATCATATCCTCAAGGGAAAAGGGTCCTTCAGATTCAGAGTCTGGTATTCAGATGTGTGGATAACTGACAGCTTTCCTAGAAGTCATAAGGACTTGGTATTCAAAAAGAATCTTGGCTTATTGATTATTACAAGCAGCCATATTATATGCCCACTTTAAAAAATTGCCCCCTTCCATTGTTAAACAAGTTAGATTTTTTGGTCTGCTTTAGCAAAAACAATCTAAGCTGATTGGCTTAAATGAAGGTGGGTCTTCTTTAATGCTCTTCAGCAAATGAGGATGAGCAAATGAGGGTAAATCTAATTCTGATACTTGACTACTTGATGACTCAAGGAAAATTTTGTGTATTGGACCATGATACATATATTTGAAGAAACAAAAATACAGTGTTGGCTTGTGCTAACCCACTCTCAGTGATTCATCAGGAGAGTTGGGATTTAGTGACTTTCATGTCAGTAATCAAATAGGAGGCAAAACCTCCCCTACTGGTTGGCTGGCAACTTCGTGGCTTTTTGTAAAACTGTTTTAAATTCCGGTTTACCTTCTCTGAGGCCTGAATCATTTGTTTTTACAACTCAGTCATCAACTTCTGCTTTGTTCAATTTTCAAAGGGAAAAAATAGCTTAAATTCTGGTAAGTGCTCCTGTCTATTATTACTAAGTGCATCTATGATTATTTTTATTTTCAGAGATTGGAAAGTAAAAAATTTCACTGACCTTTTGCTTGAATTGTCTGCTATGTGTATGCAGTGGTTACCCATTTACTTGGAGATCATGAAGCTCTGAAGCATGATTTAAAAAAAAAAAACCCTTAATTTGCATCTTCTGTATATGTTGCATTCACTTAAGAACCAATGCAACACTCGTACTCTCTTCAGGCCTTCAAAATGATGCTTAAATGGGACTTAGGTGGCTTACAGAGTACCCATGTTCCTGTAGTGCCTGGTTCTTGGGTTGTCCCTTACTAGGAGTGAATTTCACCCTGTGTAACTGAGCCCCAGAGCTGTTCCCCCAGCACTGAGAAAGACCTTTGAGGCAAACAGTTCTGTAGATGATCTATGGTTTCAGTGTGTCCCACAGTTGCTGTCCCTCTTCTTGTAATATGATGTAATTTCATGCCCGGTGTGAAATTGTGTGGGAGCTTGCCGTGATCAACCTGTACTGGGTGGCTGAATTGTCTGTGATTCAGACTATGGTTTTCTCCCAACTTCTGCTATTTATCTTCTGTATGTATCCTGAGGTTTAAAAAATTTGGTCTGCTAACCAGAAGGCACCCTGGACTTCAGGCAGAACCTCAAGAGATTGGGGGGTGGAAGACGGTAATCATTAGTTAATGAGTTGATGACTAACTGAGTAATTGTTGATAACAAAAACAGTTTTTCACATTTGATTTATCTCCTCCTGACATTAACCTTGAATATGTATACTTGCGTAACTTGTGCTAAATGGTCTAGCTACATCAAACTGGGTAAATCAGAGAAGGTAGGCTGTGAAAGAGCAAGGAAAAACTTTGATTCATCCCACAGAACTTGGTCCAAAGAGAAGCGTCCTTAAGCAAAGCTAAACAGAAGAGGAGGAGTTATGCTTCTGCATATTCTGAGGAGTTTTATAACAATGATTTACCTGAAGTGCTAAACAATAGGGATCCGGATACTTTTAAGTATCATCGCAATGTATAGATGAGAAGCACAGGGCAGAGAACATTGTATGGCTTGCCCAAGGGAATAGTTGGGTGGAAAACAGAGACGTCTCCCATTTTCCTATTTAGATTGCCCTTCCCTTGGGTGCTCCAAAAATGTTTGAGACAAAACGCATCAAAAGCCAATGCGCTTGGGAGACTGGGCTTCGCAAGTGATGCAGGGATTGATTGCAGGATGCAGTTTGGCAACAGGTTATCTTCATAGAAGTCTGTGACGCCTCCGAAGTGGTCAGTCCTGCCTTTTGCCAGCCCATGTTTCTGCTCCTTCCTTTGTGCCAGCATTGACTTATGGGCAGCTGCTTAGCGAGCTGGATCTCTTTTCAGTTAGTCAGCAACCTTATTTTTCAGGATTAATTTTAAACTATGTATCAGCTTGTGGGTCTGGCAGACCAGATGGCCACCTGATCACAACCCTTGGCACAAGGGCAGGAGCATGTGGCTGGGGGCAGGTTGGCCCCTTCTGGTGACGACGCAGATTTAATCCTCTGCATCAGACCATGCAGCTGCGCCAGGAGGGGATGGACAGGTCTGCTGGGCTGAAGGGCTTGGCAGGTAATAAACACGCGGTTTCTTTGACGCTGCTGCGTTAACTTCAGCAGCGCTGTTCGTGGGGAGAGCAATGGTTTTGTGTGGGAGAAAGAGGGAACAGCGAGTGCCAGCCAAATAGCCCCTTGTTAAGACTGTAAGCAGTAATTTTCCCCCTCTGAATGCCTGCCCTGTACCACTGGGAGGCTTTTTTCTTCTTTCAGTTAGCTTTGCTCCCGAGTGCTTTTTAACAGTTTCTGCTGGTACTGTCCTCGGCAGGTGGGAATCCCAGACCTGGGCCACTCTGATAACAAGCCTTATGGTTTTAAACATTACAAGTGAGTTTAACCAATTCATGATTTATTTTTGACAAGTCTTATAATGTGATGTTTTTAATAAGGTTTTGCCCTTCGTCTTTTAGGTTTCTTTTTGACTTGCTAATTTAAAAGGAGAAAGTTGCATCTGTAAATATTGGAACATCGCTGTTTTTTGCCGTGCTTCTCTCCCAAAGCTTACTGGAGTTACTGCTGTTAAAATCTGGGCTTTCATTGCCTGTTTTGAAGTCAAAATGTTATTTGCTGAGAAATGTGTCCTCATCAGATACTTGAATTTGGACCATTTTCCTAACTGCTTTTTCCTGTCTCTTCAGGTGTGCTTGTATGACGAACTGGAGTAGTCTGCATGGCTCTGCTTTCTTTAGTACAAGTGCAAAAGTGATGCTCTTTTTGAAATGTTTTTCTGAGTGTATGTTCACCAGTGGCCTGTATGCATATTAACCTTGCTTCAGTGATGGTTCTTTGGAGCTAGAAGCAGCTGTATAGGCAAGTGCATTAAGAAATAAGGGCAATGGTCAGAAGGATGTTTGATTCCAGTGTACTGAGGTGCACATGCTGAGTAAGGAACAACTGTGTTTGCCTTGCCTTCACTGGGAATTTATTCAAAGTTAATCCCTCAGTAACCTTCTTCTAGCACAAACCCCAAGTGTAGACAAGTAAGTCTGCACAGAAAACTTGCTCTGTCATGTGTTTGTCATTGTGGCTTATTTAATATACGCTTGGGATTTGCTTTGGTGCTGGGTTCACCTAAGGTTTCTCACTGGTAACTGTTGGAATCTACAACAAAGTACAACTGTACTTTGATACATGTTTTTGGCCACTTGCTTAACTGGAATCTACAGGTTTTGGACAAGAACCGTGATAGATAGCAGAGGCAGCCTGCTGTTGTCTTTAGTGTTGAGCGAAGGAGGCTAAGCTGCTTTGCATTCAGTTCTGCTGGGAATATTCGAGTGTTTTTCAGTTAATAAATCTGTACAGGACCTTCCTGTTTTCACTTCAGACAAAGACTGAAAGGTGGCAAGGAAATTCCTTAATTCTAGCCTTTCAGGCGTAAAGCCAGGCTTTGCTGGCTTGGTCTGTTTGCATCTCTGCAGTCTTCAGTCTGCATCCCTACTCAGCCTTCTGAGTGCACATAATGTAATGTTTTCTGGGTATTATATAATATGCTAATGCCATGAGCAAATGACTTGGGTTTGTCTAATGTCTAAAAATGGATCTTTGATTACTTTGTCATATTTAAATGTGTTTTTTGGCATGTTCTTATGTTCCATTCATTTCAACAAGTGTGATCCTGTCTGAAGCAGGCTACCAGCCCAGTGCTGCTTTACCAGCTTCTGCAGAACAGATGGTGTTTGGCCCACATTGATATCTGGCATCTTTAACCAAGGTAATGGTCTGAAAGCTTTTGCATGGTCGTCTTTGCACCCAGCAGATCATCTTGAAACAAAGTGGCTGGTTACCTGTGCTAAAATACTTATAGGTCTTTCCTGAATGCCTGACTTTTAGGCTGGAATCCTGAAGCTTCAGTAATAAGATTTGACAAGAAAATTTGATGTTTTTTCCAGTCAGTGTTACTAAATGTCTTTGCCTTCTTCCCCCTGCCTGTCCCAAAAAAGAAATGAAAATATTTGGTGAAAATGAAATTATTCATGAATTGAAACTAACTGCACATCTGTTTGCCATCGCTATGAAAATCTTGGACCTTTCAATTGAATTTAACAGTATGAATTTGAAAATTAACTGAGACCTATTAGTAAAAGAAAAAACACTGTCAGGTTTTAAAGTGGTGCATCATCCACAATTTAAGCAACACTTTTCATTTTGGCATGTAAAATCATGAGTGGGATAGTGAAAGGGGAATGCTTGTTATTATGTTTTTCTGTACTACAAGAAGTAGTCTTCAAATGGTCTTTGGCTGAAGGTTCAAAATGAACCAAAAAAGGAACAACTTTGCACAGTGTCTAGCTAACAATGAAAATTATTGTTACAGAAGGCTTTATTCCCAAAGGCTTATTTGCGTCCCAGAACATTAAAAAAAAAATTAGAAGAAGAAAAATCCTTTGATGGCTATTAAGCAGAAGATGATGACACCTTTAGGGTGTGCCCAAATATGAGACTATTTGAAGCAGGGAAGTTGTGCTGGGGGAGGTATTGGGGTATGCTTGCCCACTTCTTATTCTTTATCAGAGGCATCTGCTACTCGTCACTGTGGGAGCCTGAGTATGGGGTAGATGGATCTTTTGTCTGGCTGTTCTTATTGTTGGAACAGCTATATTTAATATCTTACAAACTTGGCTATCATCCTTCTTATATTACAGGCTTTAAGAAGTGACAACTCCCAACATGAGTTTTCGCCCCACAAGTTATTCGATAGATGAAGCAAGCAGTTTTCCTGTGGTGTAATGCTGGTCTGATCTGTGGAGCTCTCTTTCTGACCGTTGTTGTCCTGAAAAAGTTTTCACCGTTGAAATTTTGTCAGAAAAATTCCTGATCAGCTCTAGACCAGATGATTTATAGGATGTAGTGTTACTGTCCAGCAGTATTTCTAGCTTAGGTTTTTCTTACTAAGGATAAGGCAGAAACTCAAGTGTGGTAGGGCTAAGTAAAGATACTCTGGTTGGGGAGGTGGCAGATGAAGCTTTGATTAAAACTTACTAAATTGAAGAAAGCCTTAGCACTGTAGTGATAGGACCACAACCAGGGCCAGATGGGGCTGAGAGCTGCTGGCTTTTTAGATCAACAGCAACGGGAGAGAGCTCCTCTGGTTTCAGAACGACAGCTAACAACAAGAAAACTGTCAAATTTGAAGCTGTGTTTGCTTTCTGAAGTGGCAGATAACAGCTGAGAGGCAAGAGAACTTTATTCATAGAGACAGGCTCAGTGTGGAAAGGAAATAAAAGATTAAGCCACTGTTGACTCTCATTGCTTTGGGTGATTCAAAATCCAAGATCTCTCAGTTTGTATTCAGTAGTCTTGCCCTCCCCTTTCCCTCTTGCCTTTTGAGAGAATTATTGAACATGCTAAGCAAAGATTTTGTTTAGACTCCTCCTGAGATTGAAATGTGTTGACAAGCTGGATGTGTCAAGGATGCTTACATATGTTATTGCCTAATAATAACAACAGCTGAGAAGCACTGTGAGGCTTGTCAGGCTTGCAGCTCACACAGCTTGAATGACATTGCTCACCACAAGAGCGTGGGCATCTTTCCTCAAGAGTGACTAGCTTTCTTTGCTAAAGCCAAGTTTGAACCACATCGTATATTTTCAAACAATTTACAGACCTGGAATTTGGGTATTTGTTCTTGTATTTAAAAGGCTGAGGATCTTTTTTCCTTTTCATTTGCATGTTTACCTTTCTCTCTCTCTCTCTCTCTCTCTCTTTTTCTTTTGTTTTTTGAAAGATAGGTGAAAACTGAATGATACCTTCATAAAATAAAAGGTTGCCCTGCAAAGTTTTCTCTCTCTCTCTCTTTTTTTTTTGTTTGTGTAATATATATGTAGAACAACTGTGTAGCAAGAGACCAGAAATCCAGCCAGAATCATTGTCATCAAAGCAGCCTGGAATTGGCTGACTAAATCTTGAAGAAGGATATGAATTCCAACAGCAAAACCCACTGCTTCTACTATTTCAGTCCATACACTGGCTTGTGCATGCAAATTAAATATGTGAAATTCAGGAAAAGTAACTTTTCCCTTGGCTTTTTGAAATACAAGACTGATTTGTGCAATTAGCAATTAAATGCCTTATCCCTTAATTGCAAACAGCACTGAAAAAGTTTGAATTATTGGAGAATGGGATTCTTTACGTGTTTTTTGACCTCAGTGCTCTAAGTTGCACTGTGGGCACAAAGGAGCTCACCATGCAAAGCGCTGTGGAGTTGGGGCCTTGCTTTGCACCCTCTTTAGGACTAGGGGTTTTTTTTTGTTTTTTTGTTTTTTTTCCTCTTCAGTGAGATTCTCAAACACTCGTCCCGTTGCCAAACAGAGCAAGCATTTTGGTGGTTTTCCACTCCGAGCTGTGGCTCTTGGCAGTGATGATAGGTGATGCCTATGCCTGAGAGTGCTGCGGCCCTTGCAGTGTGTTGGGTCAGGTGCTGGTTTGGGAGCGATGCCTGTTTTGAAGCAATTCCCTCATCCCTGGTGGGCCCTGCAGTGGTGAGGAGGGCTGTGCAGGAGAGCACGTGAAGAGCTGGAAGGAGTCAGCCTGTGGGCTGGGATGGGACCACTGGCTGCCAGCTGGACCACTTGGCCAGCGCTGACTGGACTGTGTCACAGGTGTAAGTAAACTTTGTGTGTCATATATATTTGTGTTTGGAAACAAAAAAGGACAGTTGTACAAGACCTGTTCTTTTCTTTGCTATGATAAGTTTGGGGTGTATGTGTGTGTTCCCCCTCATTATTATGAAAATTCAGTAAATCCAGAGGGGAAAGTATAGATGGGGGAAGGTTTTCCCACTCGCTTCAAGAACTTAACCCTGTTTTTTCTATGGGCCATTATTGCTAGATTTGGGATGCATCTGATAAAATCAGGTGGACATATTCCATGTGATAATTTTAGGGAATGAAGTGCCTTGAATGACCCTAGTACTCTCGTGAAAAATTTCTGCATTATTCTAACTCCCTTTCTTTTCTTAGACTTAATGGAGAAAGCTAAAAGGCTAATGCTGATAAGACTACTCTGAGATGCGCTGTCATCCCTGTATTGGGCCCTTGAATCCATATGTTCTGTCTTTAAAACAAACAAACATTCCTCCCCTTAAAAGGGGCAAAACCCAAGCAATTGTCCAGTCCCACGCTGCTCTTCGTTCGTATGAGGTGACAGTATTTGACCTGGAGGTGGGATGGGCAGGCTCCTTACTTTTGAGTAGCGATAAAATCTGTTGCAAATATGGCTGTGGCCTGAAGGATCTGCCATATGTGGCTCGCCACCAAACCTGGATGAAGGTAAGGAAAACTAATCATTAGATGAGCAAATGATGATTTGTGTATCAAATTATTAATGAACAATTATGTATTTGATCACTTATTATCTATCATCAAATTACATTATGTATCATCAAATTATGTATTTGATCACTTACCCTGGCTTGCTGTTCAATAATTAAGAAAACAAAAAGGCGAAAGACTTCATGTGATAAATGCACTCAGCATGGGGCATCTAGCGGGAGCGTGGGGAGACAGGAGGCAGAGCTGGGTCTGCGCGGCCTCTCTGCCGTCCAGGTGCAGGAGCAGGCTTGCAGAGGGGTTGTCTGAGCTCCTCGCCGGGTCCGGGGAAACCCCTCTTGCACTGCCAAGCGTGAGTCATTGAGGGCATTTTGCTACCGTGTTTGTCTTTGACTTTTTCAATGTCATTGGTAAGAACACGGCTGTGAAAATTTCAGGCACTATTAAAAAAAAAACAAAAAACCTGACGACATGGAAGGGACAAAACGGGAAACGTCACCAAAAAACCTTTTCTAGATGTATATTTTGACATCAGGATGCTGTCTCTGTTTTATCTCACACATAGTAGCCATTGTTATTACAAAGTAGCTTTTTTCCATAAGGGACACAAGCCACATATTTTTGGCTAATGTTAGTTTGTCTGTGGTAAGAGGGTGATTCAACAGAAGAATCTAGCCATTCCCCACTGATTACATAGCTGGGGAATCTTACATTTCTATGAATGGTTTTTGTCAGGGTTAAAACTTTTTTACAACTTGTTTGGCACCCCGTTGCCTAGTTGCATGATAATCTTAGCATCTTATTATCAGTAAACCAGAGGAAGGAACTGGCATATCAGCTGTTCTGTATCATCTGGTTAACTTTTTGGACTTGAAAGAGAATTCATCAATTAAATTAGTTTCCTAGAAATAATAAATACAGTGCTGTAAATTGCATCCCTTATAACCTTAAATTGTGTTCAGAGCCTGGCATTACAAAACAGCGCAAAAAAGGGTGGTTTTATGCATGTAGCATTAACAAAAAGAGTGAGAAGCATGTTGGGCAGATGCCAAGAGTAACAGCCGGGTGGATTGGTGCAGTGAAGAGAAGATATTGTACTGCCTTTTCCATGAAGGAAAGGAAACTCGTTCTATTGCTTTTATCATAGTCATCAGCCCTTATTCTTGCTAGGACGCTGTGACAAGTTTGAGACGTCAGTAGGAGTTTATTGTGTTTATACCAGTCAATGCACTTTTTTCCATTTTCTTGTTTTAAAATGGCATCTTTGTAGAACATCTCACCTGTCTGAATATCTTTATTTAAATGTACCACAGCCAGTTTAAGACATAGCTTATAATGGAAGTTAGATAATATCTTGGATACTGCAGTATAAATTGTAACATGGCTATATTCTCTCATGATGAATATTAGATAATGATACCTTGTCCCTATAAGAATAACTTACTTTATTATTCAGAATGATCTTATGAGCTCTTTGGATTCATGGGAAATAACTTAGTAGAAACCATAAAATATTCAGATTTTTCTGAATATTCTAATCCCACTTGCATCATTCTTAATTATGAATTTGGGGGTCAGCCAAAAAAAGAGACAGAGTCAGCATATAACAGCTTTCCATTCACTCTGTACTTTTGGAGGCCTGAGACAGTGAGTGCCCTTATGTACTAAGCTGATTTGAATGTTTCCTGTTAGTGTTAAGACAGCTCTTTCAAGTGTTTCATATTGGGAACATCAAGAAGGTTTTGCTCATTTATTTAGTGCTTAGGGTGAGTCAAGAAGGTTACTTGCCTCAGCAAGGCAGCAAGACTCGGTTGGCATCAATATATAGATATCTCCATAGTGTTTGTTTAAAAATGTTGCGTCAAAACTGGTGTTGGCTGAAAGCTATGGTATTTCCTTCACAGAGTTGTAGCATAGCTGGGTTTGGAAGGGGCCTCTGGAGATCACCCAGTCCAACACCCCTGCTCCAGCAGGGTCAGCTGGAGCTGGCTGCCCAGGAACGGGTCTAGTTGGGTTTTGAACATCTCCAAGGGTGGAGACTCCACAGCCTCTCTGGGCAACCTGTTCCAGTGCTCAACCACCCTCACAGGAAAGAAGGTTTTTCTTATGCTTAATCACAGAGTCACAGAATCGCTGAGGTTGGAAGGGACCTCTGGAGATCATCTAGTCCAACCCCCCTGCTCAAGCAGGGTCACCTAGAGCACATTGCACAGGATTGCATCCAGGCGCGTTTTGAATATCTCCAGAGAAGGAGACTCCACCACCTCTCTGGGCAACCTGTTCCAGTGCTCTGTCACCCTCACAGTGAAAAAGTTTTTCCTCATGTTCAGATGGAAGTGTCTGTGTTTCAGTTTGTGCCCGTTGCCTCACGTCCTGTCGCTCGACACCACTGAAAAGAGTCTGGCCCCATCCTCTCGACACCCTCCCTTCAGATACTTGTACACGTTGATAAGATCTCCTCTCAGCCTTCTCTTCTCCAAGCTAAACAGGCCCAGCTCTCTCAGCCTTTCCTCATAAGAGAGATGCTCCAGTCCCCTAATCATCTTTGTAGCCCTTCGCTGGACTTGCTCCAGTAGTGCCACATCCCTCTTGTACTGGGGAGCCCAGAACTGGACGCAGTACTCCAGATGGGGCCTCACCAGGGCTGAGTAGAGGGGGAGAATCACCTCCCTCGACCTGCTGGCAACACTCTTCCTGATGCAGCCCAGGATACCATTGGCCTTCTTGGCCACAAGGGCACATTGCTGCCTCATGCTTAACTTGGTGTCCACCAGCACTCCCAGGTCCTTCTCGGCAGAGCTGCTTTCCAGCAGCTCAACCCCCAACCTGTACTGGTGCATGGGGTTATTCTTCCCCAGGTGCAGGACCCTGCACGTGCCTTTGTTGAACTTCATGAGGTTCCTCTCCGCCCACCTCTCCAGCCTGTCCAAGTCTCTCTGAATGGCAGCACAGCCCTCTGGTGTATCGGCCACTCCTCCCAGTTTTGTATTGTCAGCAAACTTGCTGAGGGTGCACTCTGTGCCTTCATCCAGGTCATTGATGAAGAAGTTGAACAAGACTGGACCCAGTACTGACCCCTGGGGGACACTGCTAGCTACAGGCCTCCAACTAGACTCTGTGACGCTGATCACAACTCTCTGAGCTCTGCCATTCAGCCAGTTCTCAATCCACCTCACTATCCATTCCTCTAGCCCACATTTCCTGAGCTTGTCTATGAGGATGTTATGGGAGACTGTCAAAATCCTTGCTGAAGTCAAGGTAGACAACATCCACTGCTCTCCCCTCATCTACCCAGCCAGTCATTCCATCATAGAAGGCTATCAGGTTGGTTAGGCATGATTTCCCCTTGGTGAAGCCATGCTGACTACTCCTGATCACCTTCTTTTCCTCCACATGCTTGGAAATGGCCTCCAGGATGAGCTGCTCCATCACCTTTCCAGGGATGGAGGTGAGGCTGACTGGCCTGTAGTTCCCTGGGTCCTCCTTCTTGCCCTTTTTGAAGACTGGGGTGACATTGGCTTTCTTCCAGTCCTCGGGCACCTCTCCTGTTCTCCATGACCTTTCAAAGATGATGGAGAGTGGCTTAGCAATGACATCCGCCAGCTCCCTCAGCACTCGTGGGTGCATCCCATCAGGGCCCATGGATTTGTGGGTGTCAAGTTTGCTTAAATGATCTCTAACCCACTCCTCCTCCACCAAGGGAAAGTCTTCCTCTCTCCAGACTTTCTCTCTTGCCTCCAGGGTCTGGGGTTCCTGAGGGCTGGCCTGACCAGTAAAGACTGAAGCAAAGAAGGCATTCAGTAACTCTGCCTTCTCTGCATCCTTCGTCACCAGGGCACCCACCCCATTCAGCAAAGGGCCCACATTTTCCCTAGTCTTCCTCTTGCTGCTGATGTATTTGAAGAAGCCCTTCTTGTTGTCCTTGACATCTCTAGCCAGATTTAATTCCAAACGGGCCTTAGCCTTCCTCGTCGCATCCCTGCATACTCTGACAACATTCCTATATTCCTCCCAAGTGGCCTGTCTCCCTTTCCACTTTCTGTATACTTCCTTCTTCTGGTTGAGCTTTGCCAGGAGCTCCTTGCTCATCCATGCAGGTCTCCTGCCTCCTTTGCTTGACTTCCTACTCATAGGGATGCACCGCTCTTGAGCCTGGAGGAAGTGATGTTTGAATATTAACCAGCTCTCTTGAACACCCCTTCCTTCCAGGGCCCTCACCCATGGGATTCCTCCAAGTAGGTCCCTGAAGAGGCCAAAGTTTGCTCTCCTGAAGTCCAGGGTTGCGATCCTACTTGGTGCCCTGCTGCCTCCTCGCAGGATCCTGAACTCCACCATCTCATGGTCACTGCAGCCAAGGCAGCCCCTGACCTTCACATCTTCCACCAGTCCTTCTTTGTTTGTTAGTACAAGGTCCAGCAGCACACCTCTCCTTGTTGGCTCCTCCACCACCTGTGTCAAGAAGTTGTCACCAATGCTCTGCAGGAACCTCCAGGACTGTTTGTGCCTAGCTGTGTTGTCTTTCCAGCAGATATCGGGGTGGTTGAAGTCCCCCATGAGAACCAGGGCCTGGGATCGTGAGGCTACTTCCAGCTGTCTGTAGAAGGCCTCATCCACTTCCTCATCCTGATCAGGTGGCCTGTAGTAAACACCGACAACAGTGTCACCTCTGTTAGCCTGCCCTTTGATCCTTACCCATAAGCTCTCGACTCGCTCTTCATCCACCCCTAGGCACAGCTCAATACATTCCAGTTGCTCTCTCACATAAAGAGCAACTCCACCACCTCGCTTTCCTGGCCTGTCTTTCCTAAAAAGTACGTAGCCATCCATGACAGCACTCCAGTCATGCGAGCTATCCCACCATGTCTCTGTAATGGCAATGAGATCATGGCCCTGCGACCGCACACACATCTCTAGTTCTTCCTGTTTGTTCCCCAAGCTGCGTGCATTGGTGTACAGGCATTTCAGAGAGGTGATCGAGCATGCAGCTTTCCCAGGAGGGATACCAGAGGATCCTCCATAGCCACATCCCATGCGCACTTCCCTGGCTGCATTCACCTGCTGGAGGCATCTTGACTTGAGCTGTCTTTTGCCAACTACCCTGGCACTATAACTCTCCCCTTCCCCCATCTTTCCTAGTTTAAAGCCCTCCTTACCAGGTTGGCCAACCTGTTGGCAAAGACCCATGTGCCCCGCCTCGTGAGGTGGATCCCATCTCTTGCCATCAGTTGTCGATCTTCAAACAGGGTCCCATGGTCGTAGAAACCAAAACCCTGTTGCCAACACCAGCGGCGCAGCCAGTCGTTAACCTGGAAAGTCCGTCTCCTCCTCCTCTCATCCATCCCCCTCACTGGCAGGACTGAGGAGAAGATGACCTGGGCTCCCAGACCCTTGACCACCATCCCCAGAGCTCTGAAATCCTGCTTGATGGTCTCCAGTTTGCCCTTGGTGTCATTGGCGCCCACATGGAAGAGCAGCAGTGGGTAATAGTCCGAAGAATGGACGAGCCTAGGCAGTCTTTGCATGACATCTCTCACGCGAGCCCCCGGCAGGCCACAAACCTCTCTAGACATGAGGTCTGGTCGGCAGATAGATGCCTCCGTCCCCTGCAGCAGGGAGTCCCCCACAACAATCACCCGCCGCTTCTTCCGGGCGTTGTGGCAGGGCACAGGGTCTGTTGTCCCAGGTACTTCCCTTGCAGCCATGCCCATCTCCTCCTCATCCTGGAGGGCAGTAAACCTGTTCTTCAGCTGCAAGTCTTCGGGAGGAGTAGGAGCCTTTCTCCTCCCACATGCAGTGACCAGTTTCCAGCCTTCTTCTACGGTGTTATGATGTACCGTTTCACATGGCACAGAGCCCTCTGGCAACTCCACTGCTGCGGGGGGTTGGGACTCCTGGAGTTGCACAGTCTCCGAGAATACCTTGTCTATCTCTTGCTCCGCTTCTCGGATGCTGCGCAGCCTACTGACCTCCTCCCGTAACTCCCTTACCTGATGACACAACTCGTCAACAGCAGCACACCTCCTGCAGGAGAGCTGGCTGCCAGCCCAGGCCTCCCGGAGAGGCCCCAAGCACTCCCTGCAGCCCGAGACCTGTAGAGCTGCATCTACTGTCAGAGGGTCGGTCTGGGTCCCAGCCTCTGACACAGCAACTCCAACAGCCACTGGGGAACACGCTGTGCGGCATGTCACGACCATACTTGAGGAAACCTCCACCACAGGCAACAGAAACGAAGGCCCCTTCGCGCGCCCTTCTGCGCAAACTGCTGCGTCTGTTCGCCGCCTCTGGGAGCTGCACTCTAGGCCTGGCTCTTATATAGGCCTCTCCCCAGCACTGGCCAAGAGGGTGCTTGACTGCCCTAATCAAGGGCCACCGGGATTAAAGGCCCCAACTCCCTCTGGTCAGGGCAACCAAGAGAGCTCGTTAGCAGCAGCCACTCCTAGCTGGAGCTTTTCCCAGGAGAAGTCAAGGCCTCCTGCAGTTGTCCTTGCCTAGCTTCCCCTTTCCTGTTCACAGCAATCACCTGCTAGTTCCTTGGGGGTCCTCAGGAAGCCCACAACTTCCAACAAGATCCTCAAGTTCTAGTCAGAGCCCAAACACTGCTGCGCAAACTGCTGCGTCTGTTCGCTGCCTCTGTTAGCTAAGTGGAAGAATTTTCTGCATTTTGATTTGTGCCCATTGCCTCTCAGACTGTCACTGGGCTCTAATGAGAAGAGTCTGGCTCCATCATCTTTACTCCCTCCATCAGGTATTTATACACATTGATAAGATCCCCCCTGAACCTTCTCTTCTCCAGGCTTCAGAAGAGCTGTTTTCACCACATAGCTGCAAAGCAATCTGGAGGGCTCTAGTTGTTTTTGCAGAAAAGCAGTGCAAGACATTTATTGACTAGTAAACAAATACGTTACAAAAGACAGTAAGCGATGGAGAATGCTCAGGGAAATAGAGTAAATGATGAGAGATGTTTGTCTGAACAAACCTGGCTAGGTGGAGGCGTAGATTTTGGTGCTCCAATATGAACCTCCTCTCAAAGGAGTCCCACTGAACTCCTTCCACTGTGGGTGATTTTTTTTTTTTTTTTTTTTTTTGTTAGCTCTCATCCACTGAAATTTCAGGGGTCCGGTTTTGGAAGTTTGGATCAGCTCTAGAGAAGAATTTCTGTCCATATGGAGAAAGAAAAGCTGTCCAAAATACTTTAAGGAGCTGGGACCTGAACCTATTCCAGCTGTGTAGACCTTTCAGATTTCGCCATGGGAATGATTTTAGCCTCACTTGTCTTAGAAAACCTTGCTGGGTGTATACAAAACTTGGAATATACAAAACTGTATTCAAAGCCAGATTTTACAATACAGCTTTTTTTCTGAGGAAATAACACTTTTTTGGGGGAGAAGGACAATAATTCACCTCCTGAATTCATGGCCTTTTTGCAGAATATGCAACACTTGAGGTAAAATGTCAAAAACAGCTTTCTAGGCTTGGGTAAAAAAACTGAAGCAGCAAGCATTGTGCCCTTTTTTTTTTTTTAATGAGCTCACAAAAACATAAAATTCCCCATATGGAGGTTTTTTGTTTGTTTGTTTGTTTTGGTGATAGCTCTAGGGGGAAATTTCTTGCTGGTTTTCTTGGAAGACTTTCACATAAATAGAACTGCATGGACTGCTATTCTGCTGAAGAGACCATGCAAAAATATCTTCGTCAATAGAATTTTCTTAATTGGAGAAGAAGAAGAAATCTTGGAGATATTTTCCTTGTGTCCAGATGATTTAAAATTAAATTCCATAAGGCGCTTTCTGGAAAAACTGAGCAGACAAGAATGTGTTTTTCAAAACTGAAGTTTGTACCACTTGTTATGTAGTTATATTTTTGTGTGTATATATATATATTTATGTACACATATACAGATATATAGTGATGGTTATGTGCATGTGTGTGCACACGTGTGTGTGAGAATGCATGTGTATTTCTGATTTTGAAATGTCTGCCTGCAAAGAAGCTCAGTTTATCCAAGAGCCTTTTCAGGAAAAACCTTGATTAAACAAGGCATATACTTTTGGAATTTGTAGGGCAAGATGAGGTGTTATTAGATTAATAAAGGTCTGCTGAGCTCTAGGAAACACTGAATACTTCAAAAAGGAAGATTATTATTATTTTTTTAAACACCACACACACAACATGAATGCAGTTGGGGAAATAAATTGCTGCTGCAGTATCAGGGGAATAATATTTACACTCTTCCATTTTTATTTCAGCTCTAGTTTCCCAGGAGCTCGGCATCTGTGAAAAGATATGAATATACACACAGTCTGGATCCTGAGAGCTGGCTGAGGAACCCTCCACGGACTGAAAGGGACAGACTCTACAAGACTGAGATTTGCTAATTCATACCCCCTATAATTCCAGTTCAGCTTGTGGGTATTGAGTGATTCCCATCCTGAACCTGTGCTGAACCACAGCTGCCAGAGGCAGTACTTAGAGGCTACTGTTAGCTGGAGATTTGTGAGAACAGACAGATCCCTGGTGCTAGTAGTCATCAAGCGTATAGCACTAACTTCTAAGCACTTCACAAGGTATTTTTATAAGAACCGCCTAACAGATTTTAGCTAAGCTGAGTGGTGCTAGCTGACTTGTGCAGTTCTGTGTTGCTAAATGCCAAGTAATACATGTGAGGAAAAAACATCCAAAGTATACCTAGGCATTTATGGGTTCTAATTCCTAGAAATTAAACTAAACAGTTCTCTGAAAACATCAACTCTGTGCTTTGCAATGGTCAAAAAGGCAGCATAAGATGTTAGGAATTATTTGGAAGGAAGAAGGAAGAAAGAGAAAACATATTTTTAATCACTGTAAAAGCATATGCTACACTCAAATATTGCTTTATGCAAAAGGTGAGCTAGCTGAACTAGGAGAGGGTGTAGAAAAGGGAAATGTGATCAGGTTGCTTCTAGCTTTCTCAGCATAAAGTGGGACACCTCAGGGTTAATGACTTTGTGTTAGCAGTGCGCTGTCAGGCCTTGAGATTGACACCTTCATAAAGACATTTCTAGCTGTGCAGTCTTTGCTGCCAGTGCATTAGGCACTTTGGTCGGGGGAATAGGTGTATATGGACTAACACGAGCATTAGTATCCCATGGGATACAGTCCTGGAGAGAAGAGGGGTCCAGGAAAGCTGGTTTATTTTCAAGGATCACCTCCTCCGAGTTCAAGACCGCTCCATCCTGACAAACAGGAAATAGAGCAAAGGCGGCAGGAGGCCTGCATGGATGAACACAGAGCTCCTGACAAAACTCAAACATAAAAAGAAAGAGTGTAAGAGGTGAAAGCAGGGTCAGGAGACCTGTGAGGACTGTAGGGACACTGTCCAAATGTGTAGGGATGGGACTGGGAAAGCCAGTGCCCACATGGGCATCGAATCTGACAAGGAACATGAACTGCACCAGGAAGGTCTCTGCAGGTATATTGGCAGCAAAAGGGAGGCCAGGGAAAATGCGGGCCCACTGCTGAATGGGGCAGGGGCCTGAGTGACAAAGGACACAGAAAAGGCCGAGTTCCTTGCCTTCTTCACCTCAGTCTTTACTGGTAACACCGGCCTTCAGGAATCCCAGGCATCCAGGACCAGAAGGGAAGCTTGGAGCAAGGAAGACTTGCCCTTGGTGGAGGAGGATCAGGTTAGGGAGCGCTTACACAGATTGGACATACACAGGTCCATGGGACATGATGGGACACACCCATGAGTGCTGAGGGAGCTGCCCCATGTCATTGGATGGCTGCTCTTGATTATCCTGGCAAGGTCATGGTGATTGGGGGACCTTCCTGAGGACTGGAAGAAAGCAAATGTCATTCCTATCTTCAAGAAGGGCAAGCAGGAGGATCAGGGGAACTACAGGCTAGTCAGCTTCACCTTGATCCCTGCGAAGGTGGTAGTGCAACTAATTCTGGAAACCATTTCCAGACATATGAAGGACAAGAAGGTGATTGGGAGTAATCAGCATGGATTTATGAAGGGGAAGTTGTGCTTGACCAGCCTGATAGCTTTCTATGATGAGATGACTGGCTTGGTGGACAAGGGGAGAGCAGTGGATGTTGTTCACCTTGACTTTAATAAGGCTTTTGACACTGTCTCCCACAGCATCCTTGCTGACAAACTGATGAAGTACAGGCTAGTAAGAGGATAGCAAGGTGGATAGAAAACTGGCTGCACTGTTGGACTCAAAGGGTTGTGATCAGCAGCATGAAGTCTAGCTGGAGGCCGGTCATTGGTGGTATACCCCAGGGACTGATACTGGGGCCAGTACTGTTTAACATCTTCTTTAATGACCTGGGCGATAGGACTGAATGCACCCTCAGCAAGTCTGTAGCTGACACAAAACAGTGAGGAGTGGGTGACGCACCAGATGGTTGTGCTGCTGTTCAGAGGGACCTCAACAGGGTGGAGAAAAGGGAAAATAGGAACTTCATGAAGTTAATTAAGGGTAATGCAAAGTCCTGTGCCTGGGGAGGAACAACCCTATGCACCAGTGCATGTTGGGGGCCAACCAACTGGAGAGCAGCTTTGCAGAAAAGGCCCTGGGGGTCCTGGTGGATGACAAGTTGGACATAAGCCAGCAATGTGGCTCCGTGGCAAGGAAGTCCAATGGTATCCTGGTTTGTATTAGGCAAAGTGTTGCCAGCAGGTTGAGGAAGATGATGTTTCCCCTTTACTCAGCCATGGTGAGGCCACATCTGGAGTGCTGGGTCCAGGTCCGGCATCCCAGTACAAGACAGACATGGACTTACTGGAGCAAGTTCAGCAAAGGGCCACAAAGCTAATGAAGGGACAGGAATGCCTCCCATATGAGGAGAGGCTGAGAGACCTGGGACTGTTCAGCCTGGAGAAGAGAAGGCTCAGGGGGGTGTGTATAAATACCTGATGGAGGGAGTAAAGACGATGGAGCAAAGACGATGGAGCCAGACTCTTCTCATTAGAGCCCAGTGACAGTCTGAGAGGCAATGGGCACAAATCAAAATGCAGAAAATTCTTCCACTTAAGCATAAGAAAAACCTTCTTTCCTGTGAGGGTGGTTGAGCACTGGAACAGGTTGCCCAGAGAGGCTGTGGAGTCTCCACCCTTGGAGATGTTCAAAACCCAACTAGACCCGTTCCTGGGCAGCCAGCTCCAGCTGACCCTGCTGGAGCAGGGGTGTTGGACTGGGTGATCTCCAGAGGCCCCTTCCAACCTCACAGATTGTGTCATTCTGTGATTAAACTACCAGCATTGAAGTGAGTGCATCTATGTGAGTGCTTGCTGCAGTGAAGTCATATTGCAGGTGTCTGACACCAAATTTAATGGAAAGCATTAGGAGGAAAACTTCTTTTAATTAGTTATGTGCAGTTGTGTACATACATGCAAGTAGGTAGTGGTTGGGTATTGCATGTTTAATACAGCTAAATGTCTTGTAGTTCTGCATTTTTGGCTGGAGTGATATATGTATGTGATAGTGATGGTGCCTGCACAGTTGCACTGTCAAACTCTTTTGTATGTCTTGGTGTGTTGAACTGGGAAGTGTTACTGAAGGTGCCTAGCATACCTCTCCCACTGCTCTCTGAGAACCCATACCTAATCTAACTTTGCAAATCTGGTCCTAATAGGATATAGCATTTTCAGTTGTATTTAAATGTAATGATACGTTAAGCTTTTTGTGAAGAGAAGGTACAAAAATAGTTTAATAGGAAATGACATTAATTAATTTAGCCTCCATAAAAAGTCTTGATTAAAACTGAATAATGGCAGATAAGTAAAATATTTACTTTTGTGTGGTAAATGTATGTGTATTGAACCATTATATCAATGTGGATTTTGCACAGGCGTTTTTTTCAGAGTTTTTTAATCACTCTTCAATGATAACGACAAACTGTGTCTCTAAAGGAATACTGCAACTGACAGATAGAAAATGAACGCTCTAACCACCAGATTTCTTACAGGAAGAACTAGAGATGTGTGTGCGGTCGCAGGGCCATGATCTCATTGCCATTACAGAGACATGGTGGGATAGCTCGCATGACTGGAGTGCTGTCATGGATGGCTACGTACTTTTTAGGAAAGACAGGCCAGGAAAGCGAGGTGGTGGAGTTGCTCTTTATGTGAGAGAGCAACTGGAATGTATTGAGCTGTGCCTAGGGGTGGATGAAGAGCGAGTCGAGAGCTTATGGGTAAGGATCAAAGGGCAGGCTAACAGAGGTGACACTGTTGTCGGTGTTTACTACAGGCCACCTGATCAGGATGAGGAAGTGGATGAGGCCTTCTACAGACAGCTGGAAGTAGCCTCACAATCCCAGGCCCTGGTTCTCATGGGGGACTTCAACCACCCCGATATCTGCTGGAAAGACAACACAGCTAGGCACAAACAGTCCTGGAGATTCCTGCAGAGCATTGGTGACAACTTCTTGACCCAGGTGGTGGAGGAGCCAACAAGGAGAGGTGTGCTGCTGGACCTCGTACTAACAAACAAAGAAGGACTGGTGGAAGATGTGAAGGTTGGGGGCTGCCTTGGCTGCAGTGACCATGAGATGGTGGAGTTCAGGATCCTGCGAGGAGGCAGCAGGGCACCAAGTAGGATCGCAACCCTGGACTTCAGGAGAGCAAACTTTGGCCTCTTCAGGGACCTACTTGGAGGAATCCCATGGGTGAGGGCCCTGGAAGGAAGGGGTGTTCAAGAGAGCTGGTTAATATTCAAACATCACTTCCTCCAGGCTCAAGAGCGGTGCATCCCTATGAGTAGGAAGTCAAGCAAAGGAGGCAGGAGACCTGCATGGATGAGCAAGGAGCTCCTGGCAAAGCTCAACCAGAAGAAGGAAGTATACAGAAAGTGGAAAGGGAGACAGGCCACTTGGGAGGAATATAGGAATGTTGTCAGAGTATGCAGGGATGCGACGAGGAAGGCTAAGGCCCGTTTGGAATTAAATCTGGCTAGAGATGTCAAGAACAACAAGAAGGGCTTCTTCAAATACATCAGCAGCAAGAGGAAGACTAGGGAAAATGTGGGCCCTTTGCTGAATGGGGTGGGTGCCCTGGTGACGAAGGATGCAGAGAAGGCAGAGTTACTGAATGCCTTCTTTGCTTCAGTCTTTACTGGTCAGGCCAGCCCTCAGGAACCCCAGACCCTGGAGGCAAGAGAGAAAGTCTGGAGAGAGGAAGACTTTCCCTTGGTGGAGGAGGAGTGGGTTAGAGATCATTTAAGCAAACTTGACACCCACAAATCCATGGGCCCTGATGGGATGCACCCACGAGTGCTGAGGGAGCTGGCGGATGTCATTGCTAAGCCACTCTCCATCATCTTTGAAAGGTCATGGAGAACAGGAGAGGTGCCCGAGGACTGGAAGAAAGCCAATGTCACCCCAGTCTTCAAAAAGGGCAAGAAGGAGGACCCAGGGAACTACAGGCCAGTCAGCCTCACCTCCATCCCTGGAAAGGTGATGGAGCAGCTCATCCTGGAAGCCATCTCCACGCATGTGGAGGAAAAGAAGGTGCTCAGGAGTAGTCAGCATGGCTTCACCAAGGGGAAATCATGCCTAACCAACCTGATAGCCTTCTATGATGGAATGACTGGCTGGGTAGATGAGGGGAGAGCAGTGGATGTTGTCTACCTTGACTTCAGCAAGGCTTTTGACAGTCTCCCATAGCATCCTCATAGACAAGCTCAGGAAGTGTGGGTTAGATGAGTGGACAGTGAGGTGGATTGAGACCTGGCTGAATGGCAGAGCTCAGAGAGTTGTGATCAGTGGTACAGAGTCTAGTTGGAGGCCTGTAGCTAGCAGTGTCCCCCAGGGGTCAGTACTGGGTCCAGTCTTGTTCAACTTCTTCATCAGTGACCTGGATGAAGACACAGAGTGCACACTCAGCAAGTTTGCTGACGATACAAAACTGGGAGGAGTGGCCGATACACCAGAGGGCTGTGCTGCCATTCAAAGAGACTTGGACAGGCTGGAGAGGTGGGCAGAGAGGAACCTCATGAAATTCAACAAAGGGAAGTGCAGGGTCCTGCACCTGGGGAGGAATAACCCCATGCACCAGTACAGGTTGGGGGTTGAGCTGCTGGAAAGCAGCTCTGCCGAGAAGGACCTGGGAGTGCTGGTGGACACCAAGTTAAGCATGAGGCAGCAATGTGCCCTTGTGGCCAAGAAGGCCAATGGTATCCTGGGCTGCATCAGGAAGAGTGTTGCCAGCAGGTCGAGGGAGGTGATTCTCCCCCTCTACTCAGCCCTGGTGAGGCCCCATCTGGAGTACTGCGTCCAGTTCTGGGCTCCCCAGTACAAGAGGGATGTGGCACTACTGGAGCAAGTCCAGCGAAGGGCCACAAAGATGATTAGGGGACTGGAGCATCTCTCTTATGAGGAAAGGCTGAGAGAGCTGGGCCTGTTTAGCCTGGAGAAGAGAAGGCTGAGAGGAGATCTTATCAATGTGTACAAGTATTGAAGGGAGGGTGTCGAGAGGATGGGGCCAGACTCTTTTCAGTGGTGTCGAGCGACAGGACGCGAGGCAATGGGCACAAACTGAAACACAGACACTTCCATCTGAACATGAGGAAAAACTTTTTCACTGTGAGGGTGACAGAGCACTGGAACAGGTTGCCCAGAGAGGTGGTGGAGTCTCCTTCTCTGGAGATATTCAAAAGCCACCTGGATGCAATCCTGTGCAATGTGCTCTAGGTGACCCTGCTTGAGCAGGGGGGTTGGACTAGATGATCTCCAGAGGTCCCTTCCAACCTCAGTGATTCTGTGATTCTGTGATGTGTGTTAGCAGTGAAAGAAGAAAGACGGTTGCTTGAACTGCTAGTTCATCTTGGCGTAAGATAAGTGCTCCAGAATCTAGTTTATTCATATTTCTGTGGTTTGGAGATAAGTAAATAAATTTTTGAGAATTCAGTGATGGAATTAAGATCAAATTTACCATAGCCTTTGAACCATAGTTCAATGTGACCTTGTCAGAATATTTCATCAGTAAATAGTTAAGGAAATGGAAAACTCAAAGGTTTCAGACCTTTAACATCAAACAAAGGCAGAAGCTTGACTCTGCCTCACTCAATGCTTTTCTCTGAAAAGCAAATAAAAGCTTCTTGAAGCAGGAAAGATGCATTTGAGTCTGGGTGAGCAGTATGTACGGGATGAAATGTAGCAGTTGAGATGGGCAGTGGTAGTTAAGTGTTTTGCGGGCATTGACGTATTTATTATTGATAGGCTACTGGTTTTCTGTGTTTTCTTTTAATCTATGATCTAGTGAAAAGTAACTGAAATCAAGCCATGAATCACAGGCATGATACCCTCTAGTTTAAGGAGTATCCAGTTCATAGCCTAGAGTCCTGTCTCTCTTAAGGGCTGCTATCTTTTACACTGATGTATGCAAGCAGGGAGCACTCTTGAGACAGTAACAACACCTGTCCGTTTTCCAGGATAGGAAATGTTTCTTCTTGAGAAATTCCAGAAAAAAAGATGCTGAAGACGAACAGAATAGAGAGACCTTTTTTCCCTTAAGCCACTGAAGCTTTGCTTTAGGTGAAATATATACTATATATTAAAAAACAAAAACAGAAACAAATAAAAAACAAATGTTCCTTTTGGTTTCTTTATGCATCTTGGCAATAAAGATGCTTTAGTACAACAAAACACTGTTGGAAGACTCTGCAGGATTTGTTTCTTGAATGCCTGCAGGTTTGCTGTATGCACATTCAGAAATTTATGCCCTAACCTGGCTCCTTCTGAAATTAGACCTGGATTAGGCCCCTCAGGCGAAGCCATGGCCACATGGGACATGTGGGCAGATCTCCTTAAACTTCACTGAAGCTTTATTGTGGTCTTTGTTGTGCCCTGAAATGACGCGACCAAAAGATCAAGCGTGATTAATCTGAAAAATGTCCATTTTACAAGTGGATGTGGAATCAAATTATACGCGTGAAAGATGAAGAACAAACTGGTTTATTAAAATGTGCTGATTTGTAGTGAAACGTTGTCATTTCTAAGAAAATGTACAGAGCAATCTGTTTTTATTCTGTGCTGTATAATAGCTTCTCATTTTTATTCAGGTCTTGAAAATTTGGAAGAAAAGGAACACACAGAAAAATAATATGACAGTGTAAGCTCCTTCGATGGTGAGTCTAGGAACTGACTTGGTACTCAGGGGCCAACCCATCTTTTTATGTTTTTTGGAAGGGAAGATGATTATGAGCCCTACTTGAATATTTATGTAGAATGGATAGTTAAAAAATAATATAACCATCTTGTAAAAAAGAAAAGAAAATGCAGGCCATTTTTTAAACCGATATTAAAAACTCTTGAAGCCAGATTTGGACAGCTGAACAAGTAACTCTAATTTGCAGAGATTTAAATGCTTTCTGCTCATACTGAAACTCATTTTGCAGAGCAGATCACCAGTTTGCCTATCCCACTTGGAAAACTTTGCTTTTACTCATCAAGTGAGCCAGGCGATGGTATGCTTGCTCTGGCTGAGAAGTGCATTAATAATGAGCAGTCCCACTGATTTCAAGGGGCGTTGTGGGATGAAGCTGTATTGTGAAAGTAATGTAGTCTATTTCAAAATAGCATCTTACAGTTTTATGCACAGAGAACATGAAGGGAACAAGAGAAAATAGCTAATGCTGGAAAAAAGTCATCAGAGGATCGGCTAAGCCAGGAAAATGCCTCTCCAGCCAAGGAGAGGAGCGTGCTGCAAAATTTTTATCTCAGGTTTTTGGTGGTTGCAATTACCTTACTGTTGTTTTTTAAAACAAACAAACAAACAAACAAAAACCCGGAATGGAAATAAATGCAAATTCAAATGGGAATGCTTTGTCTTTATGAGAGACAAAGGACTGGAGAAATAGGAACTTTTAAATTCTGCTGTTGAAATTCAGGAATTTCTCAGAAACTTGGTTCTAACTTGCCACCATGCTGTCATGTCTGATAGATTGTGGCAGCTGATCAAGTAGTAGTAGTCCCTCACTAATGTGAGGTGAGATGTACTATCTACACTTTCATGTTTTTTGCAGTCTAGTGGCACTATATTGTTCCCTGGTAGTTCTCACGGGTTAGAGGTGTGTAAAGCTTCATTTCCATGTAATTCCAGAGTCAGAGAAGTTGAACCTGATCTGAAAAGGAGGACCCTATAGATGCAGTGTACCTCATATGGATGAATCCCTGTAGATACTTGCTATTCCGTTCCCCGTTAGAGCCCTTGAAACCGAAGCGTTTGTGAGTTGGGCTGACGGGTGCGCGTCTCATACAGGGTCCCTCAGCGGCAGGGCCTGGCTGTCGCTCCAGGGAGGTGCTGTCCCCCCACCCCGGCACGGTCTGTCCTCTCCTTCCTCCCTGCGCCCCTAAAAGCTGGGCTTTGCCACCGCCAGCAGGCGCTGCCCCACTAGTGTATCCACCATCCCCTGTTCTTCTGTCCCTCCGGTGGACTCTCGTTTCCTTATGGAGGCTGTGATGGTGCCCAGGCTCTGGCCCCTCGATTACAGCTGGTCAGACGCACGTCGCTGTGGTTTGGTGTGTGCATTGGGGGGCAGTCGGAAATGGGCCCGAGCATGGATCAGACTGGGTTAGCAAGGTGGTCAGCACGGATATGGAAAACATATTTAACTGAAAGGCTTGTCTTCATTTAACTGTGTCATTCTTTACCACTAATTTAGTCTAAAAGAAAGAAAAAAAAAAAAAAGAACTGGTAGCCTTGATTTAGTTCTAATTATAGCTTTGATGTAATGTTCTCCGCAGACTTTCTGGGAAACTGTCTCTGCAGTGAGGTTGCTGAATTCCTCCAGTCTGTTTTTCAGAACGACTGCTCTGCTTCTGCCTGTAGACTGGTGAACCATGGTGACAGTGCGTTATTTTTGCAATTTTTGCTGGGAGCTGCGTATCTACACTAGCCTGCAGAAGTCAGGAAATTCATGCACAAATTGTTCTGGAGGTGAAAATCCCCTCGATAGCTGTCTCTTCCTATTGGCTTTTTTCCCTTCCTTTCCACAGGACCTGTATCTGTTTCCTGCTACCTCCTCTGTTAGTTTTCCCACCCTGGTCCTAGGGCACTCCTCCACGTCTCTCCCATCAGCTGCGTTGTAGAGCACTGCACTGCGAGATGTGTCATGATTCAGAGGTAATGTGCTGATAGCAAGAGTCCTTCTGAAACCTGTGCTACTTCCAGTGCCTCCAGGTTCTTGTTTTTAAGGTAAAAACTGGTTAATAATCCCACTTTCTATTTACCTTCCGTTCCATGTGAACATGAAGTATGAATGCCATTTCTCTCTTAGTACCTCACTGATTTGGGCTCTAAGGTTCTGCTCATTTATGTACAAAGTAATAAAGTCTTGCAAACCTATTTCATCCATAATGGTAACCACTGTAAGAGGCAATAATATATAAATATAATATAAATAAATAGAAATACTAAGCCATAAATTCAATAGTCATCCACTGAACATCCAAAGTCTTGATTTTTTCCAAATATTATTTTCTTAGCTCACTTGATAAAAACAGTTTTCACAACATGAGTTAATGACAATAATGTGAATGAAGTATTTGTTAGGTGAATCTGAGAAATGCAAGAATAATCTTTCGTGGTCTGAATTTAATTTCCTAATAAGCACGAAGATGGAGAAAGATACATAGTATGTTTTTAAAGGAAGGAAGAAAACAGCAAGGAAAGGATGAACGCATGGATGCAGTTCTCCTATAGACATGGAGGAGAAATCCTCACTGGATCACAGTCTGTTCCCTCATGAACCAGTGAATATGTCACTGAAATGGCCTTCGCAAATGATGCTTATTTGCTGGTATCCTTTTGACAGTTTCAGCAGAGAAACAAGTGGGTTTGGGGATCTAATGTAGCCCCACATATATGTCTGTCTAGGTTTCTGTGTAGGAAGATGGTCAGGATATGTATGACTGTTCTGACAGGGCTACAAACAGAGCAGGTTTTGGCTCCTTAAGGTGAGGGACTTTGCACCCTTCCTCAGCAATGAATCCATTAGAATTTGTTTTCATTAAGGATGTGAATGAAGAGAACATTCTTAGGAATGGCAGCAGAAACTTATGAGCAAGAGTTGCAGGGATTTTTAAAGAGGACAGAACTGCTGAAAAGTAATCATAGTAAGCTCTGAGATTTTGTCATTGGTTTGTGTTTCATGCTGCAAATCTAGTATGATTGTCTAATGTATTTTTAACTGCAAGGTGATTTTTTCCACTGTGATAGCTCTTGAACAGGCATACTTGTTAATACCCCTTCCAAGTATTCCAGCCCACCACTTAGGAGTTCAATCTTATTTCTCAATTTTCCACATCATTGCTTCTATACTTTAAAACATATACTGATATCAGTTTTCCTGGCATGCTGCTTGGTTAAAATACAACAGTAGATATTGAGTGGGGGGTTGGACTTAGATGATCTCCAGAGGTCCCTTCCAACCTCAACCATTCTGTGATTCTGTGATATATGAAATATATAAATATATGATGTGTAAATATATATATATTTATATATATATAAAATTAAGTAAGTAAATAAGTAAAAGACAAAAACCTGCCTATACTCAAGGAACTGAGTGATGTGGAGTAATTAAGGCCTAAAAACACAGAAACAGTAGAATTATGGTGTACATCATAGATGTAGAGTTTCACAGAAAAGCGGCTGATACTATGGAGTGACATCTTACTAATATTCTTGCTGGGATAGATGAAGTGCCTATTTCTGAGCCATGGGAACTGCTGCCTCTGCAAAACTCTCGCAGAATCCCTGCAAGGCTGCGTTGGCGAATGACACCATGTGTATGTTATTGGATCGTAATGGAAAATTCATGTTAGCAGTCACTAGGAAGGTGAAGGCATTGAATATCCTGGTCAAGCCAGACTCCTTACAGCTATTAAACCCCTAATTATTCTTGCCAGAATCAGGGTGTACAAGTGGGAGAGAAGAGCTGGGGTCAGCAGAGGAAATGCTCTCTGATAAGCGCTGTTGCTGTGGCTGGCTGGCCCCACGTGGAGTAAGCCTGAACAAGACTGGCCAAATTTCTTGCTTCCTTCCCCACCCTCCCAACAAAACCCAAGGTCCTCTCCTTCCATCCTGCCTAGCTGCGCTTTTTTCCTCCACACTCCTCCTCTGGCCTTGCATTAGAGATCAGCGGCTGAGAGCATTGCTAGCTTTGGCACAAGTCTGTCCCCAGGCCTCTCTTGATCATCGTGTGATGCTGGCAGAGAGCGGAGGTGCAGAAAAGGTTGGTGGGAGTGGGGGTAAAAGCCTGGTGTTTTGCACACATTCATTCTGATTTATATCAAGCGGTGCTGAGAGGATGCCTGGAGCACATCGGATGCCGTGATGACATTAGAGGACCTGTCACAAGGCATCTCTTGCCCAAGGGCAAGCGGTGCTGTGAGAACAGAAGCTCCCCGGGAGTAACGGGGAGTACATCTCCGATCAGCTCCATCTTCAGCTGAAATTAGGTTTCATGAGAGAGATCAGTCATTTACTTTCTCTGCAGTCTCAAGGCTTTTCTGTTTGCTTTGATTGCCAAAAAGCTCCTTTGCAGTGAGCTGAATGCATACTAGCGCCTGGATGAGGTTCAGTGCGTTAGTGCCCTCTTGGATGCCGAATTCAAGATGGTCTGTTACGTCCAGGCAAATCAGTTCTGGGTGTCTGAGCAGGCCTGGATCCTTGCAAGGTATATCCAGTGCTTCCCATGAGACGTTAAATTTTTGGCCTGGGTTTTCTTTTTTGTTGTTGTTGTTTTTGCCTCCCTCAGAATACATCTGGGTGTCAGTTGGTGTTGTGACTTGAGCTTGTGCATGCGCTGAGTGGTCCTCAGCTGTCCGACGTGGGTATGGAGAATGATGAACTGTCCTTACGTGGGGTTTAATGCCAGCTGCAGAGCTTGCGTAGGGTCCTGGCTGAATGCCAGGACTGATGTCCCAGTAGCCCTGGCCACAGTGTGGTTGGGACCTCAGCAAGGTAGTTGAGAACTTCCTTGTGCCTGGATATAAACTGCGGTCCCAAACTTAGATTGCACTGGAGACGTTCTTGCTTAGTCCATATCTATGGATATGTTTGCACTGCATATAGAGAGTCAAACTGAACCCTTTGTACCCTTGAACTATCTGCTTTTAACTGCTCTGTTACTCTGGCTTTAATTTAAAAAAAAAGTGTGCTGTCTGTTCTGACCCAGAACTGATTTCTTTCTTTTTTTTTAAGCTTGCTAGTAAGTCCACTTCTGTAAGGTAGGTACATTTAGTGCCTAATGTGATGTGAGATGTTTTCAGCTCCACTGTCTCCAGTGGGAGCTGAAAGCGAACAGCAGACCAGGCCTCCCCCTTTTTTTGAAGACACACAGTTGTGGCACAGAGAACAGGACATTGCTTGCAGTATTTCATAAAGAGCAAGGTACACTGAATTTCAGTTTTCTTTGTTTCTTAATAGCTAAGCAAATAAGTAATAGCATGAGTGAAATGATGCAGTTAGTGGTGATCAGTGAACACTTCTTAAAGGTCAAGAAATGTCATCTTATTCTTTTCCATTGTCAGTCAAAAATAAGGCTGGGTCACTGCTCTGTGTGTGTGAGAGAAAGATAGACAGGCTCAGTTTGGGGGAAAAACAGCCAGAGCCATCTATTTTCTCCTTGAGGCGATCTCTATCATCAGGAAGGCATGTGTTTCTCAGCCAACACTGCTGAAAGCTGGGGTGGTTGTAAGAAATGTATATTGCTGAAGGCCATGTTCTTGATGATGTGTGGAGCCCTCTGCAATTAGGCAAAGTCGAAACCTATTGCAAAGTTCCTGGGTCACAGTTGCCTTTGGAATATTACTGTCCTGCAGTGCCATCAAGTCCTCATTTAAATTCATTCTTAAATGAGAAGAGAGAGAGTCTAATTATGGCATCTTACTACAGAGGAGAATTAATTTTTTAGTGTGTTAAGTATAACAGAATAACTCCAGAGAAGGGCTCTGAGGAGTCGGAAGCAGTAGACAGGAACTCCCAGGAGCGCGGAGCAGCCTCTGAGTGCATGGAGACAGCAAAGAGCTGGTTGAGGAACCACCAACTCTTTGTGGGTTTTGCCCAAAATGTGGCGTATGCTGGAGCCAGCCCCTGGGGCTGGTCAGGTTGGCACTGGCAGCTGAAAGGCAGCATGCACCTTCTTTTCTTCACAAGCCTCTTATGGTGTATTTAGTGATTTTTCTGTTGCTACATTCAGAACATCTCATTGACGTTACCTCTGACATGGGTTCCTCACTCTTCCATACTTAAGAATACAATTGCCAGAGGCAGTTAGTGATTTTGAAGGATTAAAAGATGGAGTAAGCTTTCTACAGGGGAAGTTGCCTCCTAATTCAGAGCAATCAGTGTTTGGCTTATTCAATGAAACACTTTTTTTTTTTTTTTTTAATCTTCCATCTGCATTCTAGCATGTCCTATATTACTTCAAGGCTTATGTTTTTCTGAGAAAGTAATGTCTTTTGGGAATCCATTAAAGATATTTAGGCTTTATGAAAGTTGTTGACAGCATGTTCCCATTATAATTGTGTGGAAAACCTTCTGCCACCACCCTAAAATACATTGATTTTATTAGTTTATCTGTATATCCTGTGGTTTATGTTTTCAGAGAGGGTAAAAAACTAATTCCATGGCATTTTTTGTTTTTTTTACACCCGTTTCATATCCTTTCATTAAGTTTTCTTTGAATAATCTTAATCTTTCAGTGCTTTGCTACAGGCTTTCTGTGCTCCTAAGTGTTTTATTTGCCCTTATGGATTGGCTTCTAGTCTGGCTGCATTATTTTGAGACAGGAGAGCTATAGAGAAGCACTGTTTTCTAAGACAGTGGAGTCTCTAACCTTTTCAGTAATGCTTTATGTGTTATTAATTACTATATCCTTTATGGTTGGCTTGCTTTTTTTCCTTTGTTGCCGTTGCCCGTTTCTATTATATTTTTGCCAAGCTATCAGCCTGACCTCCTGGCCATTTCCTTTGGCAAGAGTATTTGCATATCACGTCAGAGCAGGATCCTGGGTAATGGAGGTCTAGTCACACAGTTGCGACTGAACTGCGCATTTATGTAAAACAAATATTTAAATATGGTCTGCAATTTTAGAGCTTGAACTAGAAGAATATTTAAATTCAAACTGGAATAGGATTTCATGAAAATTGCTGCATAGTGATACTAGTGGGGTTTTTAATTTTTCATTATTTTTTTCTTTTGCTGTTTTGTTGTTTGCTGACTCTACTTATCAAAAGCAACTAGTATAGGAAAGAGCATAAAAGAGATGAATTGTACTGCTAATTCTGCATGTATTTCTGATTAAATTGCTTTCCTGTACTTTGATTTTTGAGGAAGGGGAAGCATAAATGGGTGACTAAGGGATTCAGCTGCACAACGCCCCTTAATTTCAGTGGCTGCTATCTGGCTAAGCACTGCAACTGGCTTTGAACATCTCTACTGGTGCCTGCCATGTGTGGAATAAGATAAGAAATAATGTCTACTCTGAAGAGTTTACAGTCTAAGCCAGACAGCAACTCATACTATGAGCATAAATTATTGTGTAAATCTATATATTTTTTCAATTATTAACGTTGCTGTTTACTCCCTTTCTGTGGAACTTGCCAGAGGAAGGAGTTGTTGGGGGGATATATCCAGCAGCTGAAGAACTGGGAGAGAAAGGCAGTCCACATCGGATGATGGGAAGAAGTCACTGGAAGAGCGCAATAGGATCTCATGGCTGATGCCATTGCGCGGCCTCTCTCACATAGCTGCAGTGTTGTGACCGCACGGGGCAATGACTCGGGAAGCTTGGGCTGCTGTCACATACTTCCCACACATTTTTAAACGAGTCGTTTAGTCCTTCTGTGTCCCCGTTCTCTTTTGTAGATGTTTCCGGTTCCCCACGTCAGTGGCTAAATTGTCAAACCCTGTGGTACGCTCGTGCGCTAAGCAGAAGAGCGACACACTGCGCAGCATCAACAGCAACACCAGGCGCCCTGGAGAAACGTGCCCTGGCCGGAGCCCGGGCGCTGCCTCAGTGCGGGCCTGCGGCGTGATGCTTTGCCCAGGCTGCGCATCTCGGTGCCGCTCGTTACGGATAGCGAAAAGATGGTGAAGCAGTAGCAAACTTTGGCAGCAGAAAGGCAGATGGTGCTGACTGTGGAGTGGCAGATGTCCCTGCAGCTCTGCCGCGCACACGGTTAGATGGAGAGCTCCCCGGAGGGCTGCCCCTTCGCCTTGGTGAGACGGTCCGGGGTCGTTCTGGATGCTGCCACGCCAAGCCCACAGAGCAGCACGCCGCGCTCCCCTGGGCCGCAGGGTGGAAAAGATCTCAGGAGGCCTCAGTCAGGGCCACGGCTGCTCTTGGCGGCAACCTGGCACACAAGTCTGGAAAATACCTTTCTCCGCCTAGCAGCCGATGAGCATGTTTGCTCCCATGGCTCCCGCTGCAGAATTAAACGCTGCTGATGGAACGGTTTAGCGTTTCCAGATTAAATTTAGGAAGCTTAATACTTTGCTTTTGTGTTCAGATAGGGCATGTCTCTGTGCTGGATTCTGTGTAAAGATAAATTATTTCAGATTTATTTGTTGAAATTATTTTCTCTCTTTCTCTCTTTCCTCCCTCTCTCTTTTCTTCTTCTCTCTCTCTCTTTCTCTATGTTTTTCATGTTTATTTTAGTAACTAGGCTGTTGCCTGTTTCATTTTTACCTTCCTTTTGCTCTTTTTTTTTAGTGATGCTAAGATGAAAGTACATTTTACATTTAGTTCCTGCTTGCTAATCCCATTTATTTACTCGCTGGTGTATTATACTGGCATTTCCCCCCTGGAGACTTTCCCTGCTCTCCTGCCAGAGGGACTGTTCACCTGTGAAAATTACCTGGCTTGGTTGCGTCAATGCAATGTGTCCAAAGGGCCAGTTTTCTGTATCTGGGGAAACCAGGAATGAAATGAAAGTGTGAAGAAAGCAAGTGGGAGAGAATAGGAGAAGCAGAACTGCTATTTTTCTGGCACAACTTTTCTGTGTCTGTGTGCATGGCAGAGCCAAAAGGGTAAAGTTTTAAGAATGGCTGTTTCCAAGGCCCATATTAGAGATCACTGCCTTGGTGCCTGTTGCGCCTTTCTCCCTGATGTGGCAAGCAGAAAGAAGAAACGAGCATGCCACAGGGTTTAAGTTTTCATGCTCCTAGCCTTGCTGTGTTTCGTGGTTTCAATTAAAAGTGCAATGCAATATCAATGTAGCCTTGTGGGTGAATTTGCTTTCATCTCTGCTTTATAATTTGACTATGAAAAGCTGTGTTTCTATACCTATTAGTTACAGATTATGCCTAAGAAATTATATAGTATCAGAAGCCACTAACCAGTATTTAGGAAAGACTGGCTATTGTTGAGACCTGCTTTTTTATTTTTTTTAAACATTACCAATTGAAATACTGGTGAAAGTACCATTTAACATTTCTTTTATCCTCTTGCTAGGGATAAAAGTCATTTATAAATTGCCTTTAATCTGTGGTGTTTAATAAAAATATGGCAAGCTAGTGAATCTGTTGCTGTTGCCTGCAAAATAATGAAGCGAAACAAATTGCTTTTCTGTCCTTGATACTGGGCATTTTCTATGCTTGGGTCCCTGTCAGGGGCTGCTATTGGAGCATCCATGTGCAGGCACGCGTCTCCTGCTGCCACCGCTGCGCACGCGCCACAAGTTGTAGCACAGAAGAGGAGCTCATGGCAGCGATGCATTGACTGCAACAGGTCTAAGTCCCTGAATCACTATAACACCTGAATCTGTGCTCAATTCGAAGCACCAGTAAAAAGCGCCATTGACTTCAGAAGGTCCATTCTTAAATAACACTCAACTGCCCTTTACATTGTTTCAGCACTGCCTTGTTTCAGCTAGTAAATCTGCAGCGTGTAGCTGTGGGACAGGCACCGCTGCCAGGCTTCAGGCAGGAACAAGGCAGCTGCAGAGCTCGCCTGGAGCTAGGCAAGGAGCTCAGGGCAAAGGCAAGACTTTCGGACCTGTGCTCTTGGCTTGCTTGGCTTGTGCTCTTGATTGCTGTTGCTTGTACTGTTATTTATTTTATTTTGTTTTGTTTTACTGTCATACAACTCAATTCAGTCATTTGATAACTTCCATTGCAAGCCAAATTATAGTTGTATTTTAGCGTTTGGAACTTAGCTGTTTCTGCTGCACACTTGATAACTGCCTGGAAGACACAGACTCCTTATATTTTCCTTGTGGGAGAACAGTTGCTTGGTTTGATGGAGGGAAAATGCATCATGAAATCAGATGTTTCTAATTGCTCCTTGTTTCAGGAGTTTCTATTGTACACTGAAAATCATCCTTAATGCATGAGTAAGCCTGATGAATAGATAGATTTTAAAAACATTGACTCAAAATAAATATCTCTTGGAAGAAGAATAACTGTTAAATAATTCTCGTGGGAGAGAAATGGATTTCACGCAGACTCTTCAAACAATAAGACTTCAAAGGGAATCAGTGAAAAGCAAGAAAGGTGCCCTTACTCCTCTAACCTACTATTGTTTATTCTCTTTTGCCATGAGGGCATCTGCTTCATTAGTATTATCAAGATTTTATGCAGTCCTCAGGGAGACTGGGATCTTCCAAGAAATGCCTATAAGGCAAAAATAGTTGTCCCAGTGTCATAGACTGAAGCATATATAACTCATAAATCCCCTACTGACATAATAGTTCCTGAGGCATTTTCACTGGAAGGAGAAGGAAAATAAATGTTCTAAGGCAGAGTAATAGATACCTTGAGAGAAGCTATTAGTGGAAGTGGGTGGCTGGCTGTCAAGGTGAGCCTGGAGGGATGTAGGATTTGGGCCTCACGTGCCTGGGCCACCTGCACTGCATGTGGAGTCATCACCACGGGGCTTGCGTGGGACAGGGGGCCAAAGCCGGCCCCTGCTTTCGGGGACTGCCAGGTTGGACTTGTAGGAGGCAATGGATGGCAGTACCTCCACCCATTGCTTGGTGGGTTGAACATATCAACCTGTGCTTCCTTTTGAATCAAAAATGAAAAATAGCTAATTAAATCCTGCTTCTAATGTTTTCTGAATTATAAAGCAAAGATGGCCTATTTCTGGTGTGTATTTTTTATTAATACTGTATTATAAAACATAATTTTTAAAACTTACATTGCCCAACCAGTTTTGCTAATTATTATAACATGAACATAAAGACAATATAAATATATAAGTAAGTTAAACCTCACTTGAGTTTTTCTGACACCCCCCAAAGAGACACACTGTTGAATCCAGTTAAAAAATGAAACTAAGCCTCTTGTAACTCTTTATTCTTTGTTAATGCACCATCTGTGGGTTAGAAGATAATGAACGTTATTCCTATCAAGACTATTAAAAACATTTTTCTAATAAGCTGTGGTTAATGTCTATCTTGCATCTTCATAACTAACTTCCTTTTACATTGATATCAGCGTGAAACAAATTGTATCTTGAAAACTGAGTGTTGTCATCCTGAGAGACTTGAAGATACATGAGCGATGTGGAAACAACCAAACAAGAAAAGCCCCCCAAACACCTTTCATGTTTAAAGCAGCCTATAGAGATAGGAATATTTTATTTTATTTTTATTTTACTCTTTTTCTCATACACAGATTTTTTGGGCTAAAATCAATTTTTAATTTCTGAAGTGCTGTTTTTTTAGTTCTTAAGTCCATATATGGAAAATACCCTTTTCAATAGGACATGTTTAAAAGGAAACATATGACACATACTCCACTGTGAAGGAAGACTGTCCTGGCCTATATGAAATTTGCAGTTAAACTTCTCCAATAAAAAAAAAGGAGCACATCTTTCTTTTGTGGCCTGCTAACAGGGCCGTTTGCATGATTCTAGAGTTATGTTATAAAGGAAAAATACCAGAGAGGTCAGTAAAATGTGATCATTGACGAATCACGTTCTTTAAGCATTTGTAATAGGGTATATTTAATGAGTTTTTGCCATCACTGCCCCTGTGTACTCTTGACCCTAGTGGATGACACATTTTAAGGAATCAGTTAAATTATCTGAAAATATCTCTATCTCCTACAGAGCTTGCCAAATATTCAGTAATGCAGATTTCTGTGAAACCACCATTACTGAAGATCAAAACAAATTGATGTAATTTAGATGTACCCTGTCTGTGCCATTTGTTCCAAAATGTTTTTCACGTGTTCATTTTTTTAGCAGAAATTTTGGAAGATTTTAGGTTCAAAAAATCCCTGGAGGAATTCTGTGGAAACCCATGGAGTTGTTCCAAGCATGCATTTGTCCTCGTGAATGTTTAGTGATAGTTCACACTGCAATATTCAGTTCTATCAAAATTTTGTTCAGCAATAAATTAGAATGGATTTAATCTTATGTCATGAATTATGTCAACTAGTGGCTGAATGCTGTGATGCTGTTCTAAAATATCTTGTTCTGGTCTCTTTTATGTCTTTAAATTTAAACCAAAGGTTTTGTAATGACTGGTCTTGCTGAGTCAGTTGTGAAGACCTTGGCAGCTAGTCCCAGCAGTTCTTAGCTCCAAACCTAGGAAAAGAAATGATGTGTATTCAGCACATGTGCAGGGGCTGAGAATAATGCTTGTGACAGAGAGGCGATTTTGCTGCCCATGATAGTTTTTTTTGATATTAACTCTTGCTTTTGCGCCTGCCTGTGTGACTGGTACAGCCCTGGGTGACTGTAAATTCTGCTAATAAATTGGAGCATGTGTTTGTGACCCAGTGTCAGTATTGAGGTTGTTGCACAATGGCTGTTGTTGCAGAATGGTGCTTGTCACTCCTGGAGTGGGACGGCTGTATGTCCACCCCGCAGGGTAAGAGGTAATGTTTTATGATGCACCGTTAGGAGTTAATGGAGCTTCCTGCAGCTACTAGCAGCCTCATGGGATAAGGTTGTTCTTCTGACTTTCACCTCTCTTGACGGTTTAGTAGGACATCATCATAATTTTGTGTCCATATGCTTGCCTCTGAATTTCCTCTTCATTGATCTGTTTCACAGGTCACAGCAATTTACACATGATCTACAGCAGAGAAGACAAGAAAAGGAGGCAGAGAGAAAGCCACTCATATAAACCTGGTGCTCGCAGCAGCCATTTCTGAGGTGGATATATTTTATGGATCTCACATCATAAAAGGTCTTTTCATCTCTGCCATAGTCACAGCCGAACTGTTTCAAGTGTTGAAAGCCTGGGGTGTCCCACTGTCTCTGCTCACTTACAGAGTGAAGCTTTCTTCGTGGTGAAGTAAGCTCACGTTGCTCTGCAGATAAAATTTATTGGACTCTGTGAGCTGCCAGTTCCTGAGCAAATAGCCCCACATGCTTACAGGGGTTAATGTTGAATCTACTCTACCCATGCAATGCCCATTTCCCAGTGGGGCTGTGGTTACTCTGAGAAGGCCGTTGCATAATGGTGTGTGATCTGTACCCTCAGACTTTGTTGCTGGTGCATCCATTGTGGTTTGAGATTGTCCAGTTTTCCACGTGTGAGGGAAGGGGGCCAGTGCCAATGGTTTCTAAATACTGTTACAAGATCAGTATTTGGTCCAACAGTGCTTGATGCTGGCGATCTGGCTACCTGTCCATCAGTACCTAATGCTGAGGGAGTGAGAACTATGCTGTGCAATTTTTTTTTTTTTTAAGTCTTCAGGTTTCAAAGATCCTGCTCAGCATATTGGAGTTGGGGTACTGCAAGCAAGGAGCCTTGTGGAGCACAGGTGGTGGTGGTTGCTCCTCTTCTGGTGCAAAGCCAGTTGACACAAGCCCTTAAGGGTATTGACAGGTTCCATCTTCTTACACCTTTATTTGGTGGGGTTGTAAGAGACCAATGGGAAATTTTGTAAAGCAAGTTGTGTTGCTGCAAACTGAGGAGAATGGTGGCCCCACAGTCGTGGGGCAGGAACTAGGGAGGAACTAGCACCTTGTAGCTTGCATTGAGCTCATTAGATGCAGTGTAATCTGGAGAAGGTGACGATAACTGCTGGTGGGCTGAAGGAAGCTGCCAGAAGAGACAGCAGCTTTTATATGGCTGCTCTACTTTGCGTAGATGTGCAGAACATGTCATGCAAGGTGATAATTGGGTACGGGAAAAGCATCTGGATGTGCCAGTAACAAAGGTGACAGTGCTGTCTGCAGTGCTTGGAGCGAGCCTGGAAACACTTCTCAGTACAGATATTGCCTCAGCTAGGCCTAGCGCAGGATGCGAGCTTGTAAAACGTGTGGCTGCACGCTGAGACAGTTCAACAGCAGAGCTATTGCGGAGTGCTGCAGCTGACTTAGGAAATAGTCTTGTGCTGGGGTATTCACCGGCTGCAAGAAAATTTCTGGCTAGGATTTAAGATTTTACTGTTAAATTATGTGCATAAAACCACTAGGAAAGTTTCTGAGAAAACATGGGCTGGATATGGTTATCTATGAGACGATGTCTGCATTGGCATAACCTTACAACTGTGGGTATGGGGGGATTTAGTGTCCCAAAAAGGGGAGAAGAATAACCATGGCTCTGTTAAGGAAATTGCATACTTTTGTGTGGGAACATGCACCAGTTTGGACAGTGCTAATGTGAAGGGTGGACAGCCACTCCGGGCAGAATATGCCTGGACTGGAAGGTTTGGAAGATTTAGGAGTAATGAAGATCTGTCCACTTTTATTGACAGTTGAATAGATTTGAGGGTATTCAAACAAGGGACGCCTCATGATGAAGAGGGGGAGCTGCTATCGTGTTGTTGTCTGTGAAAGGCTCCCAGGAGGCCACGTGCCTTGGGCGACAGCGTTGGCTCTCTCCAAGCCAAGGATGGATGGAGTCGGAGAGAGCCGAGCGACGCGGTCCGTCCCTTGGGCCAGCCTTCCCCACTGCCAGCCCTGCATCGTGGGCACTGCTGATCCTCTGGGGCATCTCCAGGGATGAGGATGTACCTTGTGGTTTGGGAACTGCTGGTCTAGAATGAGAGGTGAAACATTCAAACTTTGATTATGGCCAAAATTTGTATTCAGGTTTCTCGCATCCTGGTTTAACTTTAACTGCGGCCTTGGCAGTTTCTCTCTGTCTCCTATAATATTTCCTCTTGATCTTTTGGAACTGAGCTAAAAGATGTGCTTGTATTGATTAATTACATGTTTTAAAGGTTTCCACTCTACAGCTCAGAGCAAAGAAGGTAATGAAAATTGTGACCTGTTAGAGGATAGAAGAATTAGAAAACCTTGATTTTTACATTCTTTTTTGTAATATTTATTCATAATGCCGTACTAACTGCCTTAAATTAGATGTTAAGTAGCCAAAAATTTTATTTCCATTTCCATTCCTTTACACCAAGTACTGGGTGGTGTAGAAGATGATTCAAACAAAGATCTTATCCCTGTATTAAAAAAGTGATGAGGGTCACCCTAAAACAACTGGTGTTTATGAGCAGAACACGACGTGGGCATTGGGTTGTGTTTATTCAATTTAAGCATCTAAATCCAATTTCAACATCTGTCGTGTCATGTTTAGCTTTTAAATTAAGCTCTCAGGGAAATTAATGTTATGAGTGCAGTAAGGTGATTATGAAATTACTATTTCCCAAGATACATGATTTATGAAGTTTCTAATGCTGCGTTCTGCAGGTTGTAACAGGAGAAGCCAGGCAGAGAGGAAGAGATGTGCAGAATAAGGAGCACAATAGACAGGATAATTAAGAGAGCTTAAAGAGGATGTGGAAGGAAATGATTATTCCCCATATTGGCATTTGATATCTTAATGCCCAGTCACTGTAAACGGAGGCAGGCTTTTCTGAAATGGGAGTGAACAGGAGGTGGGAGAGATTTGTGGAAGAGGCTATTGGCTTTGTGCCCCCCCCCAGAGCCTCAGGGAGGAGGCGGCCATTTGCGTAACAGGAACAAGAAAAATATTATTGAAAGACCTCTCCAGAGTGCACCAGTCCTGGGATACGATATGGGAAGCAAGACAATTGTACACAATCTATAATTTTGACTTTTGTATCTCTCTTCAAGCTTCTAAATGTGTATTGCAGTCTGTAATTTGATAAAGTAAATAAGGGTATTATTTTGTTCTAAAGTCTTAGTCTAATAATCACAGTGACTGAGTGATGTGATAAACTCTGTGTGCTCCGTTTCTGCAGGTCTAGCGGACACCTTCGGTGTTTTCCTTTACTCGCACGTACACCATGAGGGGGCATCCCTTCGCAAAGCTGCGCAGCCTGAGAGCTGCGTGGGGATATGCGGTCTGAAGCACCCAGGGAGATGTATCCCTTGGCCGAGTGCTAGTGGGAGCCTGCAGCCAGTTGCAAGAATGGGAGAGAAAGCCTGAGATATGAGGATTGTCTTAAACCTGTCACAATAAGCAAAACACCTGCGTTTCTAAGGAAACGGCTAGGCTATATGTAATAGGGCGTAACAAGAACAATTAGAGATGAGCAGCGAGATGTTTGCCATTTGCCGGCTTAGCCTTTGCTGTTTATGCTGACATGTTTCTAATCTTTGGAAGTCTAGACTGCAGAAAATTTTTCTTTATGAATATTTCTTTGATCCATATTATAGAGCTGAATTGTGGTTATGTACAGCTTATTGGAACTTAACTGTATGCAATATTATTAAGATATCTGGACAATAATAAAATGTTCTTGTGACCAGACAATTTTTCAGAGTATTGGCAATATACTTTGAGAGCAAATATTCTTTCCCAGCCAAAGCAATGACACACATAATAATGCGGAATACTTTAATGTTTTTTCATCATTATATGTTTGATGTTTATCCCTTCTTCTCTTTAGAAATTCTCTTGCATGCAACAACACACCTCAAGACATGGAAGGGGAAAATCTTGCAACAGTGGCACTGAAAAAGAAAGCAATTATTTGTATTTAATTTGTTCCAGGGATTGATGAACTCATATCTCTGTGCTACATAATGTAATTGAATATTCACTTCAGTTTATAAGGATGTTTCCAACTGGTACTCTGGGCAACTGAACAAACCTTACAAAAAATAACAAATAGGACTTAAACTAAACCCAGAGATTGGGATTCAGAATAGTTATATATAAAAAAAATCAACCCTAAACCTTAGGAGGATAGCTAAGTTTTATGGTGCAGTCTGGCCCTGGTATAAGGATAGGAGTTTGGATTCCGCTGATTTATAGTAAAGCAAAATGAACCCCTAAATGATGTAAGGTTGAGTCTTGAAAAAGTCCAGAGTTTAACTTAATGACATGGAAAGGTATTTAGGAAGGAGAAATAAACTACTTTTGTATAATAATTACTTAGTGGAGTAATTATGCATTGTACTGAGCAATGGGCTTCAAAGCAGGTGACAGCACTCCTTAAAGCTGCTCTCTTCCCTGTGAGGTAAGTAGTAATGGTCAAATGTCGATTGTGCCAGAAAGGATCCTGTAGGTATCAGCGGTTGAAACCATTTGTGTGGCTGAAGGGTTGCGACAGTGCCAGTTCTTGCTCGGACTCAGCCCTTGAACCCATGCTGGTTCCCCGGGGGAGTTACCTGGCAATCATAGCCAGTTTGCAGCAGCATTGCAAGGCTTCTGTTACACTTGTAGGAATTTCCAGTCTCCAGATCCTGCAGTATGTTTGTGTGGGTTGATTGTAAACCTTCAGTAGCCTCGGAGAGCTTTTCAATGAGTAATCCCATTGTAGGACCAGCTAGTGGTGCTACAGAAGGATTGGTCTGACCATCCAGATCACCATCAGCCCTCTCTCTGCCTTGTGTTGGACCTTGCAATCAATTGATTTTGCAAAAGAAATGTGGCAGAAACATGTGGCCAAGCATAAGAGGTTGAAGAGAGGGGATGCTTCCTGTGGTGGCAAACCAGTTGCTTTGGGCTGGTGTAACATGCAATGGGCAACTGATCTTCAGTGTGCGTAACAGGAGGTACAATCTAATCATTAGAAAATATTGAAAATATGCCTTAAATATTATCTTTGTCTTCCAAAGGATTCATAGGGTTGATGTTGGGCCTGAGCACTTGTCCATTTTTCCATCTTGACTTTGAACAAAGATGTTGAACAAAACCAAAAATTCAAGTAAAACTTCAGTTAGGTGTTTTCACAGAGATGTTTGAATGAAATGAGACAAACTCAGTAATGATTTCCTCTTCCCCTTGTCTAATGCAACATAAGAAAATAGAGCTGGGGAGACTGTAAGAGGACATTCAGACATCTTCTTGCTCCGTGGCATTCCTCTGTGGAGTAGCAGGACCTCCTCTATGTAACTATTTCCCGGCAAACATGATCTACTGTGTGATCGCATTGGTGGAAAATTTGCATTCTCCCTAGACAATCCATTCTTTTACTTATTTATTCTTTCTGTTAAAAGGTTTTTCCTAATCTGCTATTCTCTAATTTCCTGTTCTCTCTGCTTGCATTTCAAGCTCATTGCTCTTTGCCTTGTCTCCAGGGTAGTTTGTTTTATTCCTCTTACTGCATCCTTTCACATATTTGAAAGCTGTTGTCATGTCTCCCTTGAGTCTTCTCTAAACTGAAAAGCTCAGATTGTATTAATCTTTCCTCAAGGGCTTTCTAGTCCCAGTCTCAAGCCAGTCCATATATTTTCACAGATCTTGCTTTGCTCTGAGTGTCTTGCTCTGTCCTCTTACTTGTACCAATGACCAAGAGGCATGCTTGTAAAGCTTGCTGACAATCTCCATAATGTCCATATGTGACTTGACCAAGACATATACAAGCTACCCTCCTCAAAGCTATTTGCTTGGACTCTAGTGTTTTTTTCCCCTACTTTCTGTATGTGCTACATGCAGAGCAGTTTCCTTCAAAGGTTACATTTGCATTATCAGCAGAGAATATGGAAAACTGCACAATTTTGGTTGATTACAAACTACAGATTCTCTGACTGGCACTATAATTCTAATTGCTTCTTTCTGGGTTCTTCCATAAAATTTATCAGCTAATTTGCACAACCATGTTCAGCTGTGAAAAGCTATGGCTCAGCCAGAGGCCGCAACAATTTCCTCTCTTCTTTGTCTGGAGCATCTGTTATGATAGAATAGTAAACAATTTCTTTTTCTGAATAATTCCGAATAATTTATCCAGTGTAATTCACTCCAAGGAGATCTTAGATAGCACACACAAGCCGTTTGTTCTTCTGCAACTTCCTACCATTAAGAACATGTCTGATTATTGTGTATGATGCTAAGTGGAATGTGTTAGCCAAATGAAACAGGAGCCTGTCAATGACAGCACAGAGGGGCTGACCTTTATTGATGTTAAAAACAAAGGAACCTCCAATGTTCAAAACTAAGTGTTTTCAGAAACATACAGTAAACTTTCTCTTAAATTCAGCTTTCACTGAACAGAGTTGAGGAAAAGAAAGCAACTTTTGCCTTAATTATGAGAAAAATTAAGGCTTAACTGAATGAAAATGCTTTTGTGGGACTATGAGTGCCAGCAGCTTCCATGCTGTTAGCTAAGGCAGGAATGCCACCTTCACTGGACTCACCCCTTGACAGGATGTTTGAATATATTTGACTTGTCTCAAATTATTTTAAATAAACATTAAAGCTGTTCTGCCAAGAGTTATCTGGAGACCACGGTACATTTTTTGGTTTTAGTTCTTTAGCAGCATCCATTTCTCCTCTGCTCCTGTAGGAAACAGCACTGTTTAAAGTGGAGAGGGAAGAGATTGCTTGAAGAGCTGGGCAATGCAAGGGATTCGCAAAGGGGCTTTTTGGGCTACCAGTTGGTAGTTTGTAACTGATTCACTGGTAGAGTGCTCTCTCAAAATGAGAGGAACGGCACAATAAAGTGAAGAAGTATTTGGACTGTCCTGCAGTCCGGCACCGAGAGGAATCAGCTAGTTACGTAAGTGCTAATGGATGTAAAATCAGAAAAAAAACCCACACGCTTTTGTTTCTAGAGCTGAGCTAAGTCCCAGCCCTTCCTGGGAAGGCTGTCAAAGATTTGCAAAACTTAGGAGGGAGAAGACAAGTCAGAACTGACTTCCAAACAGAGTGAAAGGGAAGGGTGGCAACCTTAAAACCAGCTAGCACATCTGGGTATGAAGTGCAGTTAAGTGCTGTTCCTCACAGCCCAATGACCAATGTAGCTCTGCCGGCTTGACAATTATCCTAAATTATGTATATTTACAGCCCAGGGGAATGTGGCTATGCAGCTGCGCCGCAGAGCCAGCAGTCCTCCCCTCCCAGAGCCTCATCTTGCCGCAAGAGGGCTGAGCTGGGCAGGCAGCAAATCTCTGTCAACTGGTAACCACCTTTCCAGCAAAGGCCGGTTATTCCTCCGAATGTGGGAAGTCTCTGCAGAAGATGACGGAGGATCGTGGTTTGGCAGAGAACCTCAGTAACAAGGTCCTGGGTTACCAGAAATGTGAATCCAGCACAAATTGTGTATGCGTTTATTATCTGCGGACTTGAGGACTGCAAAAGTCATTTTGAGAAAGTTGTAGTGAAGTGCAGGAGGCTCTGGTGGTAAGGATAGGTTTAGATCTTAGTGCTGAGGGAATAATGCTGTGCTGGAATGATCTATGAACCCTAATTAAATAATATTCCTGAAAATAGAGGGCCATATGTTAGAATTCACATTACTGGAGGCTGTTGTAGGAGTAAGGCCTAAAAAGTCACAAGATGTGAAGTAATGTGTTTCAATGAATTCAGTGCATGTTAGGCAATAGTAAAAGAACAGGATTAAATACAAAAAATGTTCAGCCTTCCAACAAGTGAGCCAGGGCAGAGCTGCAATATTCTGCACTGAAGCTGATATCTCATAATTTTATGGTCTTGGAGAGTATAAATGATGATGTACCATACTTTGTACAGAAGATAGGACTTAGGTGGAAATTAAAAAAGAATATGAGGAATTCTAGAGACCTAACAGAGCTGGCTGACTGGTCATCACAGTGACAGCTGAAGTTTAAGGTAGATGAACTTCTGTGTTGAATAAAGATGAACAAAGCTATGATCTGAGTTACTTAAATGAATGGCTGGGATCTAAATTAGGGGTAACCACTCAAGGAAAAAAACCCAAAACCTCCCATCAAGTTGCAGACAGCAATTCCATAGAAACAGCAATCATGAAACAGCCAATCATCTTAAAGTTGGATAAGGAATTAACTGGGAAAATTGGCTACTAAATTCCCTAGGAACTAAAGTGGTAAATCTAATCAACTGGAATTTGCTGTGTAAAAACAAAGGTAACTGGCAGCCGTGTTTAACATCCCGTGCCTCATTTGGGCGCTGGACTGTAGGCTGCGCTCAATTCCTGCGTGTGTCCCAGGTGTCCTTCAACTTTCCCAAAGTCACCAGGGTGCAGGGTCAGAGCGTCCCCTGCAGAGCACGTGCAAGTGCATGTCGGGACTGCGGTGGCATCGGTGCCAGCCTCAAGAGAGGATGGAGCAGTTCAGCAGGACTGCAAAAGGGAGCAATGCTGCTTTCACCCGCCCTTTCGGTTTTGCTCTGCAGAAGGGCGGCTTGCAAAAATGCAGAGTTTAGAAACACCAGTGCTACGTGCGTTCCAAAATCCCTCTGGCACTGCTGGCAGCCTCCTGCAGAAATGATCTTTTAGTGTGTGGCTTAGACTGTATGTGCAAAGATTGTACGTGCCTGGCACAGTGGGACTCTGACTGGGGCTTCTGCATGCTGGAGTAATGCAAGTAATAATATTTTGCTTTTGCTCAACTCCCACAGCAATGGCTGCAACAAGAATCCAGATATTTTAATGAGACCTCCTCAGAATCTGTTAAATTAAACCTTAACACTTCAGTTAAGGAGCACCGCAGGATCTCTGCTTTTGAGGCCTCATGACAGATAAACGACAGACATGATGCTAAAGATCTCAAGACAGGGAGTGTGACCAGTTGTCTATTCAGTTTACTCTGTTAAAAGATTAAATTGAATACTGCTATTGCATTGATTATGGAAGTTTGGAAAGAATTTCTCTCTTGCCTCATTTCAACAGATACTTGCTTTGAATGACTCTTCATTAACAGTTCATGTAGAAGTGAATGATCTTATCCTGGGAGATTTGTGTCTCTCCTGCCATCTCATGTTGCTTCATAAACCTTAAGTGAATTCTTCATGTGTGGTGTGACTTGGCAATGGCACCCTGTCAAAAAGTAAACGCTCCCCCTTGTTTTGCTCCAGGGAAAACCTGTAGGTAACTTGTCTCTGCCTTCAGATACGATTACTTATTGCGTAGCAGCATCGAGGGAGAAGTCAGATGTTACCTCTGCAGCAGCTGAAACTGCTCATGTGAACCAGTGTCACCACCTCAGTGCAGTGAGAGTGGGATGTTTCCTCTGTGTAATACAGAAGAGAATTTATACAGATAATTATAAATATTGCTGAAAAGAGAAACTATCATAAACTTCATCCTTATGAGATGACGTCTGTATTCCTTACAATATGGGAAAGACATTTCAAAAGACATGTTTAGAGACTATCTTTATTACTCATTAAGTGAAGTGCTTTAAAAAAAAGCCATTTTCCTTCAAAGGCATGTATCATTCCTTGTGCAAAATGACGTTATGTCAAATGCTTCTAGGCTGGTAAATTTTGAAATTTCATTCAAACTTTAAGTATCTTGAAGGACCATAGTCATCTCTCCTCTTGCATATGGAAATGCAGCCAAGCTTTACAACATGAATATACAGTGAGAACAGCTGCTCTTTTTCTTGAATGGTTGCAGTTATGTCAGAACTCAGCACATACATATATGCCAAAACCAAACACTAGCACAGTTTTCAGATTTTTTTCTTTTGCATGTCTCATGAGGCTTTTATTGATCAAATTTTACACTCAAAATGAAAGGTCAAAGAATGCAGGTTATTTCATTGGAATAAAAAGCAAACGTGGTGCCATTTAAATAGGACATATTTCACTGGAATTAGAAAACCCTAAATCTATTTTACATACTTTTAATGCTTATAGACTCTGGAACTGGACTCTGGACTTTCCATTTTTTGCTGACGCATACATTAAAAAATGGAAGTTTCTTATTGTTTGATGGATAGATTTAATGGCAGGATATATATTTACTGATAATTGCATGGCAACTGGTTTTGCCTCAGATTTAGGAGCATTCATTTTTGCAACCCTCTGTTCAAGCGAGTATCGATTTAAAGTTAACTGTTACTTGCACATACAGTGTTTGGCACACGGGGCAAGGTGAGCTCTGTTAGCCACCTGCTCTTTTTTTGTGTTATTATCATATTGCAGTTGTCTGCCTTGGGTGATGTGAAAAGCTTTTTCTGATTTCTTTGTGGGCCACTGGAGCAAACCATATACTTGATGAACCTTGCCATGACTGGGATCTGTAAGGGAAGTAACGTTGCTACACTGGAGGTTAGTTCTCCAGTCATAAGTCTTCCTGGAGTCTAACAGTGTGGAGAAAGTGTCGTTTCCTTTTGTGGAGATTAATTACTATTTGTGAAGAAATTTGAAGGTGAAAAGTGTGGGGTTTATAGAATTTTTATTTTTAGTGCTGCTATTAGTAACCTCCGTTGTGCAGTCTGGAAGTAAAATAGTGATTTCTCAGGGAATTTGTCATGAGCAAAGAACGTGTAACCACCTGCAACGTGGCTTGTGAGAAGGAAAATATGTAAAGCATTTCCTACTTGTCAGCTGCATGGCTCTGCCTGAGCAATACGGACTCTGCAAAATTAATCAAGCTCTTGTTTCAATCTTGTCATATTTGGCTCCAGAGGTACTTTACTGAGTTCATAGTGGACAGGAAATTTCACATGTGCCAAGCTTAAGTGCCAGACAAAATAAAAAAATACTAAATCTGAATCCTTTATCTAGGAACTCTTGGCTCTTTCCTCATTGAAAGTATAGCCCCATTCTCACATATGGTTTTCTAATTAAAGACAGAAGCAAGGATACCAATCTTTGAATGTTATTATATAAATAATTATTCCCGAAATACTTAGATTTTTTTCTCAGTATTATTGTATTTTTAATCAAAGCAATGAACTAAAACTAATACCAAGTCGTGAAATATTTTGGCCTTTGTTATTCAGCCAGAAAAGTTCATGCAACTCATTAGTGTCCTCAGTTCTTCATTCTGATAATTCTGATTTTTCTTTAAAATACACAGTTCAGATTGTTGCCCAGTTTTGATTAAGTCAAGCCCTGACTGTTTTTTGGTTCTCCTATAATGCACTTTCAACAAGCTCACCAACACAACCTACATCCTGACGCAACCTACCACAGCTCAGGATTTTCACTGCCCTCCCTGTGCTTATGCTATGTGTTCCCTCACAAGCTCATGAAGGTAGCCATTTGCAAGCTTGCCTGTTGTATAATTATATATTAGATGCATAAAAATGATTAGATGAATATAAATAGATGCATAAAAAGGCATTTAATGACCTGATTTTTAAAAATCCTACTGTATTCTAGAGAAGTTCAAGGTGCACTCAAAGATGCTCAGTGTACTTAGGTCATGAAATGTGGATATAGCAGCATGACTGAGTTGTCAAACTTGAGCATTTTAGCCCTTAACTCTGAGGGACTTTCACAGGGTGAGCTGGGCTGGAGACACCTAATATAGTTCGTTTGCCTTGGAGCTACAGCCACAGGTTAGAAGATGATTTTCTCAGGGCATTACAGAATTTTTCCTTGAAACACACTAATTTTTTCACGGAAAGTTTCATCCGTTAGCTCAGCTGGTAAGTTGCTAAGCCCTGCAGCTTGTTAATCTTTTTCCTTCTTTAGCTTTTTGTTTCTTCAAAGCAGCAGTTGCAGCCTGAAACCTGAGAAGTGCTGAGCGCAGCATTCCTCACCAAGCAAACCTCCTCCTGGTAATCATAACCCCCAAAAGCTGCCAGATTAGAGCTAAATCTTTGCCCAGCCCCTGTATTTCTCCAGCTGGGCACCCTTTCCATTTCTGTGAAAGGATGGATGTGCAGTTAAGACATTGAGCTTGGACTGGAGCAGTTTGGGGTCCGGTTCTGGCTGCTACAGCCTCATTTCACCATGTCTTGATCTACAAAATGGAGATGAAAAATGTTTCGTCTTTTTGATTCTAAGTTCTCAGGATGGCCTTTATTTCTTATCCATATAAGAACATTAAGACCTTATTTTCAGATCTTATGGAGTACTGCAAGTAACTGCTATCACTTATGGGGGAGACATTTAACCCCTGGGCTGACTCTCTGCTTAGGATCCCTGTTATCCGGCTTTGGGGCAGGAGCACCTTGGGAGAGCTGCCTTTCCCAGCGTTTGCGCGCCAGTGTGTAATTGCATAGCAAATGGTATCGATGCTTTAGATAAGATTTTATTCAAAACCTTGTGCTTCCAGATACATAAAAGAAGGGTAAATTTCAGATTGTCTTTGCATGCTTTCATTTTCAGAAAGCCAATGTTTTAGACCTTTTGAAAGATGAATTCAAATAACGAGTGTTCATTATGTCTACATTCTAAAGTCCCAGTTTCCAGCATCTGCATGCGTGAAGAAATATTTCACTTTTTCTCTCCACCTTTGTTAGTAATTGTTATAATTGTAGGGTACCATCTAATTTTTTGCAATTTTGTATATTATCTCTGTGCAATTTTCCCCAGTTGAGCTCCATATTGCCCCTTTCTCATTCATTTCATTAAACATTAAATCAAAGAACTTTAAGCATGCCAAGGTTAGTAATGTGACAAAATAGTAATCCATTAAACAGCCAGACAGTAAATCTACTACCTATCTCTTTTAAAGAGGTTACACTATGCCATACAATTAATTATCTGGAACTTGAATACACTTAATTTCTGTGAACTGCAAGATGGACCTATTAGCTGAAAACGTTACATCTCCATTATGAGACAAAAAGCAATAGCTTTTTAAGGTTTTTAAAACCTTTCAGCAGTCTCTGATGCCCCTTGTTTACACATCACCTTATATGAAACATTTGTGCTTGTAAAGACAAGCTCACATCAAGTGTCCTGATAATAATGATTTACACAGATTGCGTTATCTCCCTGGCTATCAGCGTATCTGCCCCTGAGTGAGTCTGATGTTCTCAAAGCACTTCATAAACACTACTTCCTTTTTCAGGCCAAGAGGCAAAAGTCTGATAAGTATCAAATGAAGCAACACTGCTAAATTGATGATGGATGGATGAAGGCTGCAAGGGAGAACTGAATTAACTTTGTGTTGGCTGCCGTTTCTGGAGATGCTTCTTTGGCACCAGCAGAAGTCAAAGGTAAGAGCCCAAAGACCTTCCTGTGCTCTGCGAATATACCTGAGAGCAGGTATATTAGTGCAAAAAAAAAAAAAAAGAGGGGGGAGATGTAAATAAATCTGTGCTAATTTTAAAGAAACCTCTTTAAAGTTGCATTGAAGAGATTGTGGAAAATTTTGAAGCTGCATATGGTACTGTAGGTAGTGCTGAAGCTCTTGTCCCCTTTGTGTTATGTGCATTTGTGCTCATAGGACTCCACTGTTGTCAGTGCAGTAACACTGAGTACCAATGGTGAAAAACAGAGCCCAGAGGTATGGGCACACCTTAAACTAACTCACAAAGCTATTACTCTGCGGCGTCCCTAGGAGGGAAGACAGTGACACTTTGAGTGGGTGAAATCTGAACATCTAGACCTAAATACCCATCCAGTGGAAGAATTAGGACAAAGATTGCAGGCAATATTGTTGTTTTAAAGGGATCCTTCATGGTTCTACTTGCCTGTTTGCCTGTTGTTAGTTCATTTACAGAATTCTGGAGATGTATATAATATAGACATATATAAACACCAAAGTATAACTGGCAAGGTTTTTAAAATTATAAAACAATTTATATTTAAATATATAAGTGAACGTTGTTGCAGATGGGAAGTGAAAGGACTCTTAATTCTTGTTAGATTTTTCGGTCATATATTTCAGTCTCCATAAACATCCTTCAGAAGGAAATACCTCCTTTTATTTTGATGATGCCAACATGGCCTTCTTGAGAGAGTTTTACAAAAATAAGCAGATCATTTCAATTTATTGTTAGCTGATTTCCATTTCAGAGTGTATGTCCCAGATTTGCTCTTATTTTATGATTCCAGTAAAAGTCGTCTCATTTCTTTTTCAAAGGAAGTGTCTGAAAATCATTTGAAAAAAACATAACCAAGAGCAGTGTTGCCTGTGACATCTCTCACATGAACACCCAGCAGTTCTGTTGTCTATGTTTGTTATCATCCGTCACCAGATGAAAACAGAATAACTCTGGACATACTGATTGTTTAATTAAATGGAGTCCTTTTTTGTTGCTTTTCCGAGGTCCTGGTTTGTGGTGGCTATTGCAATAAGCACTAATATAATACATCCTTTATGATCTTAATGATGTGGGCTTTTCTTTGCCACACAAAATTCATGAGATAGTGGGCTAGGAGATACTAAAGGAAGGTCCCTGTGCAGATATGTTATATACTACAATTTAATAAAATAGAACAGCAAGTCTGTAACGTTAACCATTGTATTTTATTTGGCCATTTGATGGTAACTTTCAAACAGAAGTGCAGAGAGCTGGGAGCAGCCTGATTCTAAAACAAAAGCATCTCTTTTAAAACAGATCATAAACAGTTATAATTATGGATAAGAGGAATTAATTTTGTCTTTAATAATCCATTAAAAGTCTATGAGAGTCTTTTGTTTAACCTGCTGTGATAGTTTTTTAAAGATGTAGACTACTGTATGAACTGCTCTGATTTTCCCAAATCTGAAAATAATTGTTTTCTCCAAACAATGAATTTTTCAATAAAATGAAACATAGTGAATACTGCTAAAATTTATTAAAATGGGGTTAAATATCTCTTAGTGCTCTTTGGTTCTGATATAATCAGCATTGCGGCAGCCGATGTGGTTAAACATGATGAACCAGTTAGAAATTAGTCATCAGCGAAGTGCAACATCACAGCCTTTCTCCTCACTGCAGATGTGGGTAAGAACTGGTCCATTAACCTTCTGAGCGATCATCTGCTTGATGTAACTGGTTCTTAGGTTTCACATATTTCCGGATAGACAAGCCTCAGTAGTCTGATTTCTGTTTCTAGCACGGAGACTGCAGGATGTGCTCCGAAGCTTGGAGTATTTGCTGGGAGTCCTAAGACCAAGAGAGAACCAACCACCCTGGCTCGTGTATCTTGTGTGTATTTGCCAACACGCACCACTACCCCGGACCCTGGTGTCCCTGCCCATCACTACAGGCACCCACCTGGGGAATTTTCTAGGCTGGGAGATCTCTGTGCTGCTGGTTTAATCTAGTTGGCAGCTGCATAACAGAACAGAAAAGACCACCAGTAGAAATATTTCTGTGCCACACCTGCATTATGCTTAAAGCACTGAGAACCATACATCTTTGAAAATAGCAGGAGGTGGGAGACCAAGCTCTCCGGTGTTCTCTCTCACTTCCTGAGCGTCAGGGCAGCGTCTCACCTCTGCGTCCCTCTGATACGAGGCTGTGGAGAGTCTTTCTAGCACCTCCTCCACGCGAGCAGGTCCCTGGGGCTCGTCATGTGCTCCTCTGGAAAGCTCCAGCCATTTCCTGCCCCTTCTTTGTGGGTGCAGAAAAATTATTCCTGAGGAATGAGAGTAATTGAAAGTGAATCAAAACTGATGGATCTCGGCTGCTGTCAAACACAGTCCTCCTGCGTGCAGTAGCTTCCCTGAGCTCGGCAGTCACCTCGTGGGCAGTTCAGTAGGTGCTTTTGGGCAAACTCAGACAGAGGTTGGCATGTCATACAGACATGTTTTAATTTCTATTATTTTAAGTTCTTTCTGTATTCTAAAGGCCTAGGGTAAATAGAAGTAGTCTTATTCTGGCATACGTATTTTAGTTGATCAAAACATCGAACTGTCAGATGTTAAATAGCCCCAGTTCTGTATGTATGTGACAGGCTTATAGTAGCAGAGGGAATAAAGCTAAGCAACTTGGTAGATTATTCTGAAATGCTGCTAGGACAGCTGACCGCCTCATCCAGCTTGTCACAGCCCAGGCAGAGCCCGGCTGGCTGCTGCCGTTTGGAGCTGCGTGTATGTGTGGCGGGGAGGGAGAGGGCAGGCTGCCACTGCAGGCAGCCTGGTCCACCAGCAGATTTTGCCTGCTCTTCCTTATTTCTGTCCTGACCGGTGCAGGAAGAGTCTGGCTCAGCCTCCCCTGCACCCTTTCCAAGAGCAGTGAGCCTCGCGGGAGGTCTCCCACCATTCCTTCCTTTTCCTCTTCTTTTCCTGCAGCTGCTGCCTTGAGGTTTAACTGGTCCTTCAAGGGCCTACGGAAGCAAAACACGGAGCGTCCCGCGCAGTTCAGGAAACACGTGTATGATAGTCAAAGGAAGGGTGCAATTCAAGTGCACACTTCCAGCCTGTGTTAGCAGATCCCTGAATTTTACAGTAAAAGTAAATTCATGAGCAGTTCACAGTGCATTATGTACTGTGCACTGTGCACAAGAGCAGCCTGGTGTCTTCATTGGCCACTCGCATGTGGTTCTTGGACACTCGCTAGTGTTAGAGCAACACTAAGACTGACGTTAGATCAGTGTCCTTGTTGTCCCTAATGATAACGAGTGTTCTATTTTTTTTTCCTTTAACTTTCTTTTTCAGTGTACTTAATTGAAATGTTCACTTACGGCTTAAAATTAGGTCCTTGAGAGTAGTTGCCAGTGTCAAAAACCCATCGGATATGACGCATGATGCTAATGAACACATTTTGCTGAGACCAAGTAGCATAGTTAAAAGAACATAAAGTTTTAAAAGAAATTATAGCGCATCTTCCGGGGGGGGTGCACAAAAAGCAAAAATAAAACGTACATGCACACAATAGATTCGATTTATGCCTGGAAATATCTTTTATCTTCCCACTGACATCTCTCACAATTCTTTCTGAAGAGTAATAGATTCAAATTGATCCAGGAGAACTTTACTAATGATATAATCAAACTTGCATCTGTACTCTCTGTTTCTTGATTGAACTAATTTTAATGCAAACTAGGAATCAAAGAAGTGACCATTATGCATAAGAAAGGACTAATAGTTTTTTAATCTTATTTGCATCACAGGTTTTTGAGCTATTGATTTAAGCAGTCCACAGTCTGTATTCAGTTTGGAGCAAAATGACATATTTTATGACACATGTCACAAGTCAGATTCTTCTGCTGCGATTTCTAACCTTAATTTTAAATACTGTCAGCATCATCTAGAACTAAAAAAAAAGAGCAGCAACTCATCTCCATGCCAATTGAACAAAAAAATGCAGTATGATTTAAATACCTATAGCTTCATCATTTACCCAGTTCTATGCTTTCATTTTGTTAAGCACGAGGTTGGTGATTAAACTGGATGCATAATTATTAGCAGCAGCGAGACTGTTGTCACATCGCACAGTTTTCTGACCAGGTGCAGGCTTCTTGGATTCAGCCTGAGCCTGTCTGTCAGTTTTATGAACAATCCAGCAAAATAAGTGACTGATTTCCTGTTATCATCCCAGAGGCAGTTTTCAGCAGATTGTCACAGTAAACCTCCATTTCTGAATAGTGTAATAAACATTCTGATGTTTGCAAAAGCAATTTTTTATATATATAGACATGTGTATAAAGTATGAGTGTAAAAGGATGAACAATCTGATTCCAGTATCTGTCTCTCTAGCTCCTTATCTGTACCCTTTTATTAATATCCATCTCTTTTGCTCTCTTGTCAAAGTTAATCAAACACTTTGTGGCAGCGCAAACAGACCAGAAGCATGGCCTATTAGATTAATCCAATGTGATAAGGACTTCAAAAAATTAATTTTCTTTGCTCTTGCTCTCCAGTATACTTTCAGGTTTAAAATCTAGAGGGCTGGTTTAGCAAGTGTCTGTCTAACTCTCAAGTTCATGAGGGATAATGTCAGCTGTGCACTGGAAGTGCAGTAACTTTTTGCATCAGCTCCCCGCATGGACAGACCTGTTCTGGATTCTGGGCATCTTTGTGCCATTTGGATTTCGTATCGCTGGCCGGGATGAGCAGGCCCTGATGGTGGGGGTCAGTACAGATGCTCACCCCGCGGAGCAGCCAGCCAGCTAGGGGATGCTTGCTTTTATTCCCAGCAATATGCTCAAGTCCCTTCTGAATACAGCCATCCGCTGTTTTTTGTACTTGCTGGTAATTTATTTTACCATTGGTCTAGGAATATGGCTCAGGGTTTTATGGCTGAATGACAGCCAGGGCCTGGGTGCCAGCCTGCTGCACCAGTGCTGCGCTTGGTGGGCAACCTTGCTTTGAACGTTGTGCCCAGGCTGGTTTTAGAGGATGAAACTGTTTTGCCTTCTTCAGTGTACCCCCACTTTTGCACTTGCTCAGTGTAATTTGCTCCCTAGTTTTGCCACATCAATCTAAATATAGCTATAAACATCCAATCTAAAAATCAAGACTGTTCAGTGGGAAGAGAAACATTTTGTCAATGCGCCATTGAAGTGTTATTGTTCTGGATAAAAAGTACCATGTTGCATAAAGCAATCCATAAACTATGTTTTCCTCTTTCACTATATTGTACTGTAAATTTGTTAGTGGACTTGACATTTCTACCTCTCCTTGAAAATATTCATCTGCTGTACCAGCATCGGAGCTGAATTAATGCTGAAGCTTTCAAGTGCATCCTATTTGCCTGTGAAATAAAAACAACTAACCAGAAACTCATACACAATAATTATAAACTAACAAGCCTGTTTGTTCTTCATTTTCTTTCAAAATATGTGCCCTGTTACTCACAATTTTATAAACACAACAGTATGTTTTAGAAAAAGGTCATAACAGCAGCCTGATGTTACTTAATGCATATATACAACAGTATCACAGCCTGGGCCACCTTCTCCATCACTGAAGCAGCACAGCCCTGGCAAAGATCGGTGAGACCCTACTCAAGACCCAAGTCCTACAAGAGTTGTGGGAGAACATGGTGTTTAGACTGAATAAACTGGACTGAGATATAAGACAACTTTAAATATTGATATATTTATCAATGATATATGATATATCAGGGGAGGAAAAGTTAAAAATTATACCTTTATGAAAGGGATTAATCTCATTAACAGTGACTCAAATTTATTGTTCATCCTCTGCTTACTTTTTTGCTTGAAAAATACCATCACATTGTTAGTTTTGTGGTATTGTGTTAATACCACATTGTTTTAACTGCTAGTACTATTGGAAGTGAATATTTGCATTTAAACAAGGCTTCCTGCTCTTGTGGAAACAAGAAACCTTTCCTGTAAGAGTGGTTTGGCAAAGCTATAGCCATTTGTGATCCCAGCTGGCTTTGCAAGCTGAAAAGAAATTCAGTCACAAAATAGACCTTGCAACTGGAGGTACAGATGGGAGCTTGGAAATGGATAACGTGTAGCTATCACCATGTTAGAAGAAATGGCTTTAGCAACTTGTTAAGGGAAATATGTCAGACACAATTTCTACTTCAACTCATCAGCAATAAAAGGTTGAAAAAGGAAGTTAACCTGGGAACATGGAGAGCTTTATACTTTCCGATGTTCTCCTAAATACTCATGTTTGTCATGCTTCACAATTCTTCATATCCTCGCAACAGCCTCTTATTTTGCCAGTGGGAATCTGAACATGGGGAAGGTAAAGTCTGTGCCCAAAAGGTATGTAAATGCCTAATTTGTGTCTTGCTTAAGGGCACAGAGAAATCAGTGATGAAACAGGGAAGTAAGACCAGATATGTTAAATCCCAGGCTAATGCCCAGATAACTGGGCCATCCTATCTGTCTGGGAAACGGTTCTGGTCTTTGGCTCTGAATCATTGATTACAGCCAATAATACCCATCCCTAAGACAGCAGCTTCTCCTGGCCTACACAGAGAAGACTGGCTCTGAAACAGCTTGAACATTTAAGCACTGGAAGAGGTTGCCCTGGCATAAGAAGCCCTGTGCCCTTCTCATAGATGACTAATCTTCAATATCTGAATGTGCTGTTAGAAGGAGGGTGAAGGAGAGGGAAGTAAGTGATTGTTTTATTAGAACAATACGTCGGATAGTCCAGTTTTCTGAAATTCTTCCTGAATTCTGCTTAACTCCTAACTCCCTCCGGGGACCTCATGTATGTGCCATGGTCTGGTCACCTCTGAAGGTGCAGATGCAGTTGCTATCACCACCTACTTTTTACATTAAAGAGTGCCTGTCTGAAAACAACAGACCTATTCCAGCCTTGCGGCTGCCTTGGATGGTGGGAATGCGTCTTTTCCCCAGTGGGCTGTGTGGAAGAAAGCTGGGTCACCATGCTCCTCACCCCTACTGACCCTGGGCCGCTGGGCAGAAGGTGAGGACCTCTGTCTGACTACACGTGGGAGCCTGACTACATGTGGAAGTCTGAATATGGCCAAGGAGGTAGTATAGCACCAAGTGGATAGGTGTGATTCTGGTCCTGACCCTCAGAACCCTTTTTTTTTTAACCTAATGGTGCACTCAGCATGGTGGACTATTCTGAGATGTCCCCTTTTCAGAGAGCTGAATTTGGAACACCAATTCTGCACCTCATAGGTGACAATCTGGTCACATTTTGCCCCACTCTGTGATTTTTAAATTCTGGGTGCACGGTGCTGGTGGCCCAGCTTTGATGGGAGGAGTGGGGAATGGCCCTCTCCATCCCTTCCCAGAGTGCCTGCAAGTCGGTCACGCACTCAGGATATGGGAAATGTGGTTGAAGTGTCTTTCATTCCTTGACACTCCTGCTGTTACTAACTAAAAAAGCCTGACTTCTCCATTAGTACCTTTTTGTAGAAGAAGGCTCAGCTTGGATGCAGAGTGGATGTGGGTATTTCATTTCTGCAATGCTTCTGTATAAAGTCAGAGAGGTGGTCAGAGGAGAGAGGTGAAGCCCTGACTTAGATGGCCTTGACTGTCTGCAGAGGAGTCTCTACCTTTTTCCACTGAGTGTGTAGGAACTGTGTGTGCTTCGTTGATGACTGCATGGCTGGGACAAGGCACCTAAAACACAGACACCTTGGTGCGTTAGTACACAATATTTGGTGTCCGTTCTGTGCTTGGGAACTCAAAGAACAAAGTTCAGATTTCTGATTTTCCTGTCCTCAGGCACCCATAATCAGCAAGCAGACTGGTATCCTGAACCCTGGGGAGCACAGAAGTTAATTGGCAGCCCAGTACCTAGTCACAAATGCCAGCATTATATTGAGCATGAAATCAGAGGAAGAGAAGGAAATGCCTTGCATGCACCAGAGCTGGCAAGCGGAAACCTTCACTTAGGCATTTCTTGACTCCTGACTACAGAGCAGGATGATCTTACTGGTATCATAACATTTTCTCTTGAAGGGTTACATGATACGCTCAGTGAAAAATCTGTAAATATTTTAAACCAGGTGTTGAAAAATTGTAGCAGGTGCTCGAGGAAAAATAATTGACTCTAATACACATCATTACTATGGCTTTCATTTCAAAGGTAGCATTATAAACAGAAAGTTTCAGCTGTTTCTTCCCTCCTTTCAGCCCTCCTTCTCCGCATTTCCTCTGTACTTATTCTTTGTTCTTAAGAGAGGAAATCAGGGAAAGGTGGGAAGAGGGAGGGAAAAGGGAGGTTTGCTGCTGACCTGGACTGTTTTCAAGGATGTTTTCATTTCCTCTGCTTGTTTGCTGTGGGGAAGAGATCAAACATGTAAATAATCCCACTTACTTTTGCAGGCTTGAGCCAAAATACCAGGATAATCATATCTGAAAGCAGAACCAGACTTCACATGCTTTTGCAGGCAGACATGCCTCCTGCGAGCCAGAACTGCTCCTGAGTTGCCTTGCTCAGTAGGAAGTTTTAAAGAGATAATCAGAGTAATACTTTCTTCAAAATATGTAATCTAGTCCAGGCTTTTTTTACCCTTTATAGTTGTATCTTTTTGAGATGTAGGGCGATGCACACAAGATATTATTATAGGTGTATTTTCTTCGCACCTTAAGCCAAAAAATAAACGAATGACTTTCTCCGAACAAAAAGGCAGGCAGTAATTTGTCTAAAAGAAATCATCAAACAAACAAGAAATTCAGTTCAGTTTTTATCTCTTAGTGCCAGAAAGCGAGAGAGGCTCCATTTGGGTCAAATATATGAGCTCCCTGACTGGCACAACAAACAGAAATATTCAGTGGATTTGTAATTTACCCTAGAAACCAACTGGTCTGATTGAAAATAATGATGCCTGACTGTGCAGGGTCAGTGCGTTGCCCTTTGTTAATGCACAGCTAACCAAGATCCACCATGCACGGAGGTTGCAAAACCAATTAGCTATTCGGAAAAGCATATTTCCATTGGCAGATAAAATGTCCCGATTAATCACACAGAATATGCATATTCCCTTATTTCTGTAACTCCTGTTTGAAAATGATCACTAATAGTTCTGAATTAACCCATTTAGTTGCTGAATGTCCCAGCAGGGTTTTTTGGAGCCAGATATAATTTGAATATCATTTGATATGTGAATCCTTAGGAAAGTACATAACTGTTCATGTAAATTCATGTCAAATATATTTATACATATAAAATGTGTATGTGTAGGCAACAAATGAGGTTTGCTTACTCTGGTGCATGTCATAAAAAGCTGAAATTATTAAATTAGAATGGCTACATTATGTTAATTTATCTTTTATTAGTAGCTTACTAGAACATTTTGCTGCAGATTGTACTATTTTTCCTATATGTTTTTAATACAGACATACTCGTATCCTAATGCATTACTGTTTAATTTTGACAACAGATCATCTGGACTTCCGAATACTTTTTCTATTAAATTTATACTTGGAAGAAGAATTCAGTTCCTCTTTTGAAAGGAAGATACTCAGTAATCTGAGTGTCAGTATACTCAGTAATACAGATTCTTTTATTTTTCTACACAGAAACAATAGGAAGTGCATGAGAAATTGGATTTTTCCTTAAAATATGAAATGAAATCATTCTCAGTATGTGGTGAAGCATGTTTATGTGGCTAAAGGTGAGAGAGATCAAGAGGAATATGTAGACAAGGGGCCGAAAATGAGTAGAAGGAGATAGCTCAGGAAAATCTACATAAACCCCACATCTGGTAGGGCATTTGAGACTCCCTTGCAGTGATCATTTTACCAATGAAGACACTCAGTATAAGCCAGAATAAGTGACTCCCCGTCCTAAAGAGGAGAAGTGTCTATTTGTCACTCACATGTACTCGCACAGACACAACCTATTTAGTCTCAGACTTTCCTCTTGGTCCTCTTTTCTCAAGTCAGGAGGAAGGAAAAATAAGTTATGGCAGCCCTTATGAGGGTGAACTTTATTCTCCTCCTTTACACAACAAGTTACTCTGACCAGTGACTGGAGGTACCCAGCACTGGTACCTCCCACTCCCGTCTGCATCTCCTGGCTGGCCGGCTCCACAAGCAGGAACCGTGCTCAGGGTCAAGCTTGGACCAAGCATCACAGAGATCTTCAGGCTGGAGGGTTTTGCTCTCCATCCAGTTGGATGGGGGCAAGGTAAGTAGATAGGGAACAACTAAGATAACAGTGCATAAAGCTGCCAGTGGAAACAGTTTGGTTAAGACTAAACTTTTTTTGTTTTTTTTTCCTTTTCCTCATACTGGGAATTTGGCCATTGATGCTTTTGTCTATGGGCTTTGCTGAAATGCAACATTTCTCTCCTTTATTTGAGCTGAATCTGGAGGTGCAGTGGGCTACTATCGAGCAAACACCTGGTGAAAATTCAACAAAAATACATGGTGGGATCATTATATCTGAACACATAGTCCTGCAGATGCTGTTGTGCAACAGAAGGAGGTTACAGACTGCCACTTCCAACCCTGGAACCCAACTATTGTCATTAAGAAATTGATTAAAAGGGTAACGTTCAGTCTCGGGAAGAAAGCACATGGGGAGCCTATGGTGCCTATAGTGTACAACATCCAAATCTGCATGTTGCTCCAAGAGAACATAGAGCCTCTTTAGGCCAGGACCGGGAGCAAGCTAATGCAAAAATTCCCAAACCCACCTCCCCTCTGTTCTTGTAGGCTGCCTTTAAAGGCTATCAGGAAACACTGAAGATACTTCAAGGCTGAAACTCAATGTGTAAAACTAAGGATGAAGGTTGTTTCAGGACCACAGACGTGTCCTCACTTGTCTTGCAGGTAGATGGTATGATGACGCTGCTCCTGCGATGTACGTGCTATACATCAGCAGTTAATGAAGTGTTACAGAACTTTGTGTGGATAAACATTGCTATAATGTAAACAGCTCTGTGTCCTGGAAAGAGAGTTGTTTTGAAGGCATAGCTATATTCAAAGCTATTTCTTAACCATGTGGGTGTCCAAGCTATGAGGAGAAAAAAAAAAAAAAAAAAACAGAGAATTCAGACAGGTGCACATATGCCTCTATGTTTGTCAGTGGCTTTAGGATGTTAATGAAGAGTTCATTATTTTTTGTTTCAATGAAAATCTGTTCTTCGTATTTTTGCTATATAAAACAATGCACGACATGATAGAAAATGCATTCAATTACTCCTTACTCTGCCTTAACATGAAATTGCTTAGTGTTATCCCTGATAAACCTAGAAATGAAGAAGGAAAGTACACATTGCTCTGTGCAAGGTCTAATTATTTTGTGTGCATTATATTAACTATCTCTGCCCAATTTTGTGATAATAAGGCAAATAAGGAAAAAGCCTCAGTTGAAAACCCCAGGATATAATCAGCATTTACAAGTGGGTAGTGCTTCATTGTAGGGGTTTTTACAGTCATTATGGATGGTAAGAGTCTTGTTGAAATATTTGAATACAATTTCCCAGAATCAGTTAGGTACCTCATTGTAATGACTTTATTGATGGGACTGTTCATGAGCTCACGACCCTGTTTTTTGATGATATAGTCTCTGAAATCTGTAATGTTAGCCAGTTCAGGGTTGCTTTCAACCACATGGATAATGACGATGCCCAGGATGGCCTTGCTATAGGAGAGCTCAGTAGAGCTATAGGAGCAGAGATATTTCTTCTATCAGGAGATTATGGCTTTATCTACAGCTCTTCAGCCTTTTGTTTAGCAAGAGACCTAAAAGATATGATTTCTTCAAAGTGACTCGCTTCCTCAAACATAAAGGAGAAGGCTTGGCTAATGCCTATTGAACTGAAACTTGGAGATTTCTATGTCGCAAAAACAGAATAAAATGGGAAGTTCCCTATCGGTTTCAAATATTTGCTATATTTTAACAGCCTACAGAGAGATTTATAGATACTTTTAGTCTACAAAAGACATTGACAGAGAAATTCTCCAGAATTTGAGTATGAGAATTGAGACCAAGGATCACATATATTCTAAGAGAAGAAGCAAGTATGGAGAGCAAAATCAGTTCTCAGACTCCCGGAACATTAACAAAGCTGTCCAGATTAGGAAGGAGCTAAACCACACCTTTGAATTACTAGCTAACACCAAGGAAATTGATCACTTCCTTAAATATCCTGGCCTTTCTTATCCCTGCCTTAAGCATTTAAGAGACAGTACTATTAGTCAAAAAATAATTATTTCTTAATTGATTTTGTAAAATTCTCAGCCTGGAGGTAATTTATATACTTGATTGGGCTACAAAAAATGCAGTTCCTTTCTACTAAATGCATAAGTAAGAAAGAAGAAAAGTTGAAATTATTTATTTTTCTTCTTGGTCAAGAATAAAGAGAGTAAAGGCATGAAAAAGAATTCTAAAAGTCCTAGACGAGTCCTTGACTGGAGAGACCCATACCTGTTATGTATGGCAAAAAATTCTGGAGTTGGCAAAAATTTCCAGATATTCCTCCTAAAATGTTTTTATTGGTGGTTTCTAATCTGTGTACTCACTTCTTGCATGACAAAACCAACCCGAGACATGAACATGAGAAATACACAGGCAATAAGCAGTCTGGATTAAATTCATCCTTTGTGTAATTCCAGCAACATTTCTCGGTTGGATTTGGATCATCAACATTTACAAAAATATCTGGATTGAGTTGAACCTGCATGCACCAAGCCAAATCTGTAATTACAAGGTCTGGCAGGGAGTGTGTCTCTTTCCAGTTTGTTTTGTGTTTGTCATTGTTAACGGCAAGTGATTGTCTTTGTCATTCTCACCCCAGCCTTGAATCTGCGGAGAATTCAAGGAGATGAAGAGCTTAATCGGAGAGAAATTGAAAACATACAGCTCAAATTATAGTGCTGTGCAAGTATAGTGAAGGTTTTAACTACAGAAATGCAGGAAACAGTGGGTGGCAGATAATTTGTTTCCTCCATTTAATTTGATAATTTAGAACTTCACCTATTGTTTTGCAATGGAAATTGGCACAGTCAGATTAAATCTTGAATTATATACCATACAGCACAGTCTTAGATAGATTTTTTTCCTTTTATTAAAAACTGCCTCTATTAAGAATCACACCTTTTGTTGCTGCTTTTTGCTTCTCTTTCCCTGATTCCCATGTCCACACCCCTTCTACAAGCATCATCTTGTCCTTTACAGTGCTCTTGTCTTTTGATAATAGGTATAAAAATTATTTCAGTGATTTGTGGAAGGGTTTTGATTTCTTCCTTTTTGCTTATCTGCTGCATACTATTCTCGCACAGCTAGTAGTATTTTCCTTTTCTCCTATACCTGCAGTACAAGGGCAGTGTTAGCGGTAATGACATACGAAGGAAGGCGCACCATGCAGAATCCACTGCTCTTGTAAGGATGAGTCACTGTAGCATCACTTTCCATGGAGGGCTAAAGAGATCTCAGGATCTTAGGGTCCCTTAAAAAGAGAAATCGCTGGGTCCTGTTCTACAGCCTCATCCCTTTCCCCATTATGCTATATCCCCTCATTGGGCTGGTAGGGTCTCCAGCGGCTTGCAGCTTACACAGCCACCGTGATACACCTACAGGAGCAAGGTTGTCTGCTTCCTTCTTTCCTACTGTCAGATTAACAACCATTCTGCTGGTGTTGCACTGGGCGCTCCAGCCCAGAGAGCCTTGGAGTCAGCATTGCTGAGGCAAGTGGCAGCTTATGCCTCTGATTTATTTCAGGCTCTCTGCAGACTCTGGAAGACTTCTCCATGCCAGTTCCACTCAGTAAACAGGTAGCAAGGCTGGAAGGAGGTCTTGCAGTCTGACCTCTTGTGTACCACAGGCTCTCCTAAGTTGCTTTTGGTTTGTATTGGCTTTTAGAACAACGTTCAATGTTAGTTTAAAAATCACCATTGCTGGAAAAAGTGCTTCAAAGACTGCTTTCCACCAAAAGAAATTTTTGCATCTCACTGCTAGGGTAAGTATCTCCAGCCTTAACTTTCATCTACTTGGTTTTCTTTATTGGCTGAAGAACCAATTATCAAAGTTATATCCCTCATAGGTACATACAAACTCATCAAATTACCTTTTAACCTTTTTGTTCATTAACTAAATAGATTGAATTCCTGCAGTCTGTCCTTAGCAGGTGATTTTTCTAGTTCTTTAACCTTTCTCAGTCCTGCCTTGATCCCTCCCAGGTTATCAATGACCTCTGCAAAGTCTGGATACCAGAGCTGGACATGATTTTTCCAGTCCAGTGGTTTTGTCAATGGTCAGTGCAAAAGTAAGACCACCTCCATTCAGGACATCTGAGGTTCCTTTTTTGGCCACAGAACTGAGTGTTCACGTTCCTTCCTGGCAATGTTCCTTCCTGGGAATTATGTTCATATTGGAATAAGATCTCATATTCTTAAGGGATGCTGTTCCTCAAAACTGCGTCCCCGTCCTGCAGAGATGCCCTCCTTCCTTGTTTCTAGACATATGAGCACCAGCCGGTTTTCATACCATATTGTTTCTTTCCGTCCACCTTGCCAAGTGGTAAAATTTGGCTTAGCATTAAATGTTTGCTTTTATGTTCCCTGTTTTATGTGTCTTCCTGCTTGCCTCTGTGTGTGTGAGAGAAAGTGTGTGTGCATATTTTTTGAGTTGCAGTAACATTGTACATCACCTCTGATGCATCATACACCACCTGCTGCATCAGCCTGCTATCATCTTCACTGTACACTTCACACCCAACTTTGTGTCATCTACAGTTTGCATCAATGATGACTTTATGCTTCCTTATGCATCTTGGATAAAAATCTTAACTAGTGTAGGACTAAGACTGGATCACCTTTGGACCTTGCTAAAACACACAGCTTTTCAGTGACATGCTGGTGTGTAACTGCTTGCCAGTTTCAAACCATTTAATGTGTGCAGTGTTGATTCATAGCAATTTTAATCAACATTTTTTTTTTGCAATATATGGTTCTGACTGCATTAAATGTCTTGTAGAAGCCCAAATATAGCAATACCATTACCTCTACCAGCCAACTTGCTATCTCATCACAAAAAATATCAAGCTAGTTTGACAGGATATGCTTGCCAAAAAACCCTGCTGAGTGACAATAATTACACTGCCTCCCTTTTACTCTGTATTAATTGGGTCCTTTACCAGCCATTCCTTTATTTTGCCTGGGATTGATGTTAGTCTGACAATCCTGTAATTACCTGAGTTGTGCCATTTATTCTCTCTTACTTTTTTTTTTTTAATATTAGCATATCAGTACTTTTTCTGGTCCTCTGGAACTTCTTTGGTACTACAAAAGCTATTGAAAAATCAACACTAATGGTTGAGAGTGGTCCTCACCTAGCTCCTTTTAAACCCTCATACCTAAGTTTTGAGACTTACTGATATAAACAGGTCTCTTATTTGATACCCTTCTGATGCGATGTTGGAGTGAAAATTGTTTCACAGTTTCCTTCTGAAATGATAACATGCCCTGATCCTTGGCCAAATATATAACAGCTATTTATTGAACACTTCTGCCTTTTCTGGATTATTTTTGGCAATTTTAGAATTTCCAGTTCCACTTTTGGGATTCCTTTTGCTCCATTTATATTCAACTGTCCTTCTGACTATTGTTAGCCCTATTGATCATAGATTTGCATCCTTTTGCTTCATGTTACCAGTTTTCTTGTGCTATAATTCCTAGCTCATAATCTACATAATCTATCACCCATCTTCTTTCTTCTCTTTGTTATATATGGCTTTCTTTTTTTTTTTTTTTGATAGCAACCTTCATTTTTATAATAATCAATAATAGATTTTTAGCTGGTGTGAAGTTTCATGAATTGGCCAAATTGCTCATTTTTGGTTATGATCTTGAACATCCCCAAATGATCATTCACATTTTGCCCACCAATCCTTTTAAACCCAAGTGATTTGGACACATGAGGGCTAGAAACTTCCTTTAAAAATAATCCCAATGAATAGATAAAGCAATAAATGAAACAAAAGCCTAGACTGGTACAAATTGTAAGCCTCCAAGCACCTATGGCACCTATCAGAGACTACCAGAAAAGGGAGAGGCTGTTTGGACAAGACCATTCTGTTTTAGGGATGAGAAAACAGTTTAGCTCTTCTGTTCTCTTGGCTTCAAGGCCAGAAAACAGCCCCTGGATCATTTTATTTACTAATACAGATGTGGCCACTCATGCTGCCTGGCCTTCTGTTGTTTCCCTGGATGCTCCCACCTCCAGTAGCTGTGAGCAGGCAGCTGCCAAAGAGGAGCTTGGCGGATCGCAAAAGGCTGGACTTATTCGTAGGGACCCCCCAGGCCAGCTAATGTTTGAGGAGAAATCCTGCAGCATCTATGTCCTTGCTGTTCCAGTATGGGAGCCAGAATTTATCCCCAGGGATTAGTGTATAGATTTAAATAGCAGGGTTTTTTTTTCAGCTTACGATGGTTTCTCTCTCTACCTGTTGTAAAGTAAGAAAAGGTAAGGGGGTTGTTCGTGAGGCTTAATCTGATGCAGTTTCTCAGTCGGAAACGTCCTTCTTGATAATATCGCAACAATATTTACAACATCTGTATAAAACAGAGACAAAAAGCAACATGAAGTTTTGCCTTTGTCTGTCTCCTTTCCCTGAGCAGGTTCATCAGTGCCTCATGGGAGCATGTTTGTAGGAGCTGTTATACTTTTATGAAGGCTAAATGGACCTGGGCCAAGACAACCCCTTCCTGAGGACTGCTAATCAGATCTTGGCACGGACAGATGATTTTTAGTGGTAATTCTTGGCTGGATAAATGATGCAATAGATGTTTTAGTTCCAAGAACGAAATGCAAACGTGTTAAACTGCTTTAGAATGATAAGAAGAGTTGGGGATTTCAAACAGAGTCAAAAATGACTGCAGACACTAAACAAAAAAACAAGGAGAGCTGGGCCAGATGCTGGTGATTGATTGCACCAAGACCATGGCTTGGGAAAGGGTGCTTTAGGATACTATCTTGCATGCTGCAGCTCAATACCCCTGGAGTCTGAACACAATGAGAAGAAAATTATCTTCATCTATCCTGTCACATAGATCTTTTTTCAACTGTGTTTTATGATATTTTAAACATTATAATGGCATGTATGATGGTTTTTAAACACTTGCAAAATATGTAGCTCATATAAAGTGATGTAAGACTGACATCTGGACACCTTCCATGGGAGGATAATTTCTGTACAGCATGCTCTGCAATAGCAATTTTTTTTTCATTTAGTGGACACAATTTCCTCCATACGGAAATGTATTTTTGATAAGAGTAAGTGCACATTTATCAGCAGTGCTGAAGCCAGCTGAGTGAAATTCTGAAATCACTGATAGATACAACTCTTACAGTGGCCTTGCCACAATGTGAGCCTGGTCCCCTAGAAATCTGAAATTACAGGGAAATTGCAGAACCCTCCTCAGAACTATAAGGATGAGGCTTCTCATTTGAAGTGATTTTAGCTGTTCAATGTTCATGCTTGCAGAGAAAAGCAATGCAATCTGACCCTGAAGTCCATGCTGATCTTAGGTGTAATTTTAATATAGCAAACTGAAATAAGGCAGGTCATACTGCCTCGGTTCCACCTAACCTGGAATGTAGGTGTGATATGGCTGCCTGAGCCATCGGGCGAGATTTAGAGTGCTGTGCTTCAGCAGCAGGGCTGAAGGCACTCAGAGTCAATTGGTGGCTCCATTTTGAAACACAAGCAAGCAGCAGACTTCTTAGTGCTCATCAAGCTCCCCTGTTATTTGGAGCAATTGCAGTTTGGTTAGGGAGGTGATTAAACTCCTTCTGAGTCCTGGAAAGTAGGCACAGTTGGAGTACTCTGAACACATTCCCTTCAAGGGGACTAAAATAACCAAATTTCTAGATCTGGGCCACTGCTCAGAAGAGAATGGAAGAGAAAAGGGAGGAAAAAATAAAAGAATTTGACTCCAGCCCCGTAGGAGAGGAACTCTCTAGGGAGAGGGGTAGCCATGTGTTCTGGCTGTTGCGCACAATGCTTTTTTAAGCTCTAAGTGGCATATATATTTTGGTATAAACAGTATGCACCATTTGTGGAGCAAGGGTCAGGATCTATGACTCTTCACATGTGTCAGAAGAATTTCTTCCTCCTTGTGAATGCACATTCATCCTGCTGTCTTTGACAAGAAATGAAATGTTCTGGTCCTTTGATACCACCTGCTATATTGCAGTAAATCAATTCAAACAAAGAGCTTTTTCTGCATTTCAGTGCAGGGCAATTTCCTTTGGGACCAAGGAGTTTCTTCCTGGAGCTGCAGCTCCCTGGTGTGTGATTACCCTGAGGCTGCCTGGCTCCCGGAGGACCACGTGTTCACGCAGCGGCAGCCTGAGAGGTTGCGCGCTGCATTTCTCTTCCATGGAGAATGTGGTGTAACAGGGCACACTTACTGCATCCCTGCAGAAGGCGTTACAAATTCTTTCTTTGAAAGGTGCTGCTCATTGACCTCATTAGGGCATCTATTTTTAAGGGGGAGTGGGGCCATGGGGTTGGCAGATTGAAGCTCTGAGGGGTGCCGTTGCCATGCCCACTCCCACCAGGACTCCCTGTCGAACCTTCGCAAAGGTTCGCCATCTCCCCCGATTCAACTATGCATCTGCCAAATGCAAGGCCAGCACCTTCCCACTTCACAGGGCACCGTGAAGCTGAATCCACTGCTGTTTCTGAGCTGCTTGGATACTTAGCAATGAGCAGCGCAGACAAGCTAATAGATAAATGGGGTCTCAGCGAAATACACCCCGAGTAGGTCTGACCAGTACTAACACTTACACCACATCAGCATGCAGAGCTGCTGATTAATGAGACTTTGGGAGTCCCTCATGGGAATAACTTGTCCCTAAGAGCTGCACAGGACTAAAAACCTCCCTGATATAGGGACACTACATTGTAATGAGAATCCCACTTTGCGTGGCTCGTCCTCAGTACTTAACTGGGCTTGGGTTATCCTGCTCTTCTTCAGGCTCCCTAGAAAGGCAGGGACCTGTTTTGTAAATTTACCAGTTCCAGAACATATGTCAAAGTGGGCAACCAGGGCTCCAAGAGTCTCCTTTTAGTTTGTTTCCTATACTAATACTTTTATCATCTTTCTCATTACAGGACAGGCACGTTAAGATGTTCTGGAGGCAGAAACATGCTGAAGCACTGGTTTCAAACATAGTAAACACTAGATTAAAGCTGCACCTGAAAATATATTTGAGGCTGTTCTTTAAACATAGCTGATAAGAGTCCTGCCTGTAATGAGCTGAGCAGCTAGCCATGAGGTAATTAAACAGACTAGCATGTCCCGTTACACCATATTTAAAATTATTTCCACTAATAGTTATACAGTTTTGATGGCAGATAAATTAGTAGTCTTTCCCAGCGGGGAGGGCAAAAAGATCCCACAGGATCCTTGTGCAGTCTGCACTGCAGCATGGCTGTGCCCGCGGAAGCCCAAAGCAATCCAGGAGAACCACGCAGCAGCTCTAGCCCCAACATAAGCTATAACCCCAGGGTTTGCCTGTGTGTTTCCACCTGTCTGGTTGGGTTTGGGGAAGATGTTTGCCTTTTGTCCACGTATTGCTGTTATCTGTACTATGAAAACACCAAAACCGGGAATATAAACTCATATTATTATATTATCATGAAAATGCAAAAGTAATATACTAATTCTGCACCACATTAAACACAGAGATCTTAGTTCATCACAGTGATAAATCCGTCACAATTCAGTAGCACTGCTGAATTTGAGAAAGTTAAAGTAGGGATTAGTTTGATCTTAAACACCTTTAACTCATAGTTCCTCTTTTGAATGTGACTTCCCTTTACTTGGTGAAAAAAAAATGTCATCTGAGAACTTCTGGAAAATGTGGAGCCTCTACTATTCTCTGAGCAACTAAGGATAGAACAGTCATCCAAGCAAATACCAGAAAATCTTTGCAACATATCAATATCAGTAATCAAATCAGTTCTTACAGCTGGAGAAATACTGATTGGTTTTACAAAGATTTGCCAGGTCTTCTGTGAAACAAACAAATAAGGTTTGGGAAATTATACTGCACTGTTCACATTTTGCTTCTTGAGAACAATGTTTTATCAGTAGCGTTTGAACATATGGTAGTGTGCAAATGATCACAGGTTTAGCAAGTTCTTTCCAAGGCTTTGTATTTCTATGCCCAGATGTAGGTATACACACACAGATAATTTCACAGATATGCATACTTTATATGGTTGAAGACAAATATTGTGGGCACAACTACCTTAGAAAAATCTGTTGGTATTCTGGAGGTCTTTCTTCCAGTCTCTTTTGATATGCCGGAAACCAGCAGATTTCAGTAAGAATCACTGAAGAATACAGTTCCGTACTGATTTCTGATGAGATTTATTTGACTAATGGTTCTTTAATCTGTGTGTAAAAGTTGTGTGTTTTGTGCCAACATTTGTTGTGAATGAGCACTAACTCTTCAGCAATGATGTGACAGTCTCCATCGTTGCCAGTTGGCCAGGAAATCATTGGTTTTTTGAGGCAAAGTGCTGGCAAAAACCAGCTTAATCCCATCAATTGCTTCAAAACACACATGGGCAACAAATGGGAATCAAAGGAGCAAGACTGTATAAACAACAACAGTGCTATGTCATGTCAAGACCTTTCAAGTTTCAAAGGATGGACACCCTGTGCAGCGAATCCAGGTGTGGTTTGCAGAACAAAGGCTGAAAGCTGAATCAAAATATTCTCCCATGAAACTATTGCTTGAAATTTTTGAAAATCAAAGCAGGGCCATCCCCTGATCTGCTGTCTTCTCAACAGACCATCTCTCCAGCTATCGGCAGAGCCCCACTATCATACTTGTAGCGTGACTGGCAGCAGGCCACCTTTGGCTTCTAGCCTGCAGTGTATTCCTTCATCCCACCCACAATGATACTTCCCAGAATTTGGCTCCCATTCAAGTATTACTGGTTTAATAAAGCCCTTTGTCTTTTCCTGCTTTGGGTGGAAGTTAGGCTAATGCATAGAGGGAGCCAAGAGTATTTAAGTTTGTTCTGTCTCTGAAGGGAGGGTGTAGAAAGAAAGGCATTTCCACAAGATCTTAACATCAAATAGAGTCATCATGATTATGAAATGGCTAACTCCATATTGACTTATGCATTCTCTGAGCAGGCAACATTTAACAAGTGAGGGTCTATAGACAACACAGCAGTAGGCTGAGGAGCACCGTATCAATTCTTGCATGATTGCTTCTATTTGCATAAATAATATGACTGTTAATTCTAAGAAAATAATTTATGAAATTAATAAATAACAACATATTGCCAAAACACAAACAAAGGAAAGAAGAGTAAATGGACTTGTATGAGGCAGAGTCTGTTCTCAATCATATTTGTTGCAGATGTCTTTTGACTGACTTTACCAAGACTTCAGTGCCTGACAGAAAGTCATGTGAATGGATTAGGAAGAAATTATGAGAATTAAAATATGAAATAGATGCGGTAATTAGTTTTAACACTGTAAGTACCTTTTAGAGGGGATATGTTTCAAAGCTAGAGTTTACAATCCATATTGTTGTTATTCATATATCCATACACAAAATAAACCTTCCCTTATGGTTACAGCTGTCATGCTCTTTTGCCCCAAACTGGGGCAACCAGACAGGAGAAGAAACAAAATAATGGCTAGATGAGTCTCCTTTTCCTGCTGCCAGAATTATTGAATTAATGGCTAAGTATGGAATTTATCTGATGGAACTCTTCAATTTAGGAAAGACTCTAAATCTGAGTGAAAATGAAAAGCCATTAGCTAAGACACAATCAAACTCTGTCAGGCCAGTGCACAGCTAGGACCATTTGGTCTTTTTTTTTTTTAAGGAGTGTATGAAGACATTTCCATGATCCTCAGTACCATTTGTCCCTGCTTCTGTAAGATCAATACCATCTGTATGATGCTACCCTATGTATGACCCTTCCCTAAGTCCTATGCCTGTTGGTTATTTCAAATGTGCAGGTCAGGGTACAAGGGAAAAATCATCTCTGTTACAGACAACTGCTGTTGTCCTCTGTGGTATCTAAGCCCTTTTGATGGCTAAGGATTCCCTGCCACCCATATGAGTTTTCTTCTTCAGTTCCTTTGACTGTACCCAATCAGATGCTCCACGTTCTCTGTATTTTAAGAGAATAGGAAGAGAGAAGCACCTCCTGGAGGGGTTCCACTTGTTGCAGACACTTACCTTAGGATGAGGTGAATTGCTCTGCTGGTGCCTGCTGCTCTTTTTTGACCACAGAGAGCGAGAGCCTGGACAACTTCTTAAAGCAGGAGCCTACATTTAAGACAGCCAAAAATAGCAGAGGCAAATCCCATCCTGTACTGCCATTCAGTTAATCAATCTGTCACCTCGTCTCCAAGTTTAGATCTGCTTTTATAAGTGCTGCAACTTTGGCACTGAAGGTTTCCTGTGTTACGTGCCATGACAAGGAATAAAGTATTCAACACATATGCAATTATGAAACCAGCCAGGTTGAAGTTAATGCTTTCTTAGATGGGTTGATGTTGCAGGACAATAAGTGAATATGATTCTATGCTTGGGCTGTAAATCTGCTTGGAGAGAAGACATTTTTTCTATATAATATCCACATTTTAAGCATAGGGATGTTTTCCAGCCCTGTGCCTTGGATGCAGATGAATGCATTTCTGTGCACGTGTCAATAAGAGAGAATGTTTTACTAATGAACACACATAGCCGGGGTTTTTTAGAAGCCCCTGCAGATGTCTTCCTTATATCTGCCTCTCTAATTTACTCCCTGCAGGTAAGACGTGTGACAATTCTCTGTATGAGTGTGATTGCATTTCTTCAGTCCTTGGCACAATCCCATCAGCCTCTGATATCTCTTACATTTCAGGCAAGTCTTTGTTGTTTCGTTTTCTGGCAGTCACCTCAGCAGACTCTTGTAGTGGAGCCTGTTCAGACTTCTCTCACTTTTCCTCTTTCTTCCATTTCCTATCTTAACAGGATTGAAGTCAAGACATATGCTGCAGAAGTGAACGGTTAATTCCAGTAATTCAGGTTGTCCTTAAGGAGAAACAGCTTTGCCAGCTTCCTCCTCTTATACTCATGAAAAATCACCTTCTTCCAGATTGGAGAAATTTTTTATTTTTGATATAAACACTTTTTTTGATTCCTTTGCTTTAAATCTCTACCTTGTTCTAGGCTGTTCCTTACTGACTTTGGTCTCAACTGTGGACATGTTGCCAGAGGCAGTTTTATGATCTCTCCATGCTACTAACCCATCTGTGTTTCACTGTTGTCCTGGGGGAGGGAGAAAGGGGAGAAGGTATAGGACAAAACAAATGTCATTACAGTTGCAAATGTTGTTTTTGGTTTTGTTGCTTATTTGAGTATCACTGTGTTGCTGTCAAAACCAGGCATTGTACCATATATCCTCAGGGTAATTGTTGATGCCCCTCTGACCTTGCTGCAACATTTCAGAAGTCTCTCTGGCTGTGTTTTCCACAAAAAAAGAAAAAAAAAAAGAAAAAAAAAGAAAAAAGTTCATTTTAAGATTCCACTGAAATGAGATTTTATTTTTCCAGTTTCCAGTCATATGTTGCTGTGATTGTGAGTCAAATGCTTGCAGGGCCTTTGCTGTGAAGCTATGAATGACATCGCTATAAACAGTATAACATTTATTTGTATTAAATCTTGGGTCTGCAACTCACAGCTGAGTAGTTCCAACAGAGTCCTTCATCCACCACCAGAAACAGCTGGTTCTTTTCCAGGAGTGTTGCCTTTTCTTTCCCTACCAGAGAGCAGGAGACGCAGGGCTGGCATTTTGGAGCTCAGTGGTGTTGCTCTGCACCCAAGCTGCTAGGCAGCCGTGTGAGCCGTATGTGGTGCGAGCTGTGCGTGGTGGCTGGAGGAGGAGGGGACATGGCAGCTGCGGGAGAAAGCTGCAGTAGTTTTGTCTTCTGCTGGCCAGAGGTGGCCATGAAACCAGGGCCTCGGTGTCTGACTATTCCAGCCAGACTAAGTTGATCCCTGAACGTGTGGTGCTATCTCTGGTCACTTAGCTCTCAATGCTGGCTTGAGTGAGCGTAGATCAAAAATAGTCTGCCAAGTTCAACTGGAGAGAAACCAAGTAGGTGGTTCCTCACACAACGTGCCGGAAGCTAGGTGGCCCTTCGCCACAGGAGGCTGGTGGTGCCTTTACTGCTACATACAAAAGGCCCTAAACCACAGTTTTCTAGAGGCTGGGAAAGGATACTGGGGAAATAGTCCAACACGCTTATCCTGTTCTCATCTGCTCTTCGATGCTGTTGGAGACAGGATAGATGGGCCTTTGGCTTGATCAAGCAGGGTTTTCTTTTTTCTTATGTTTTCATGTAGGTTGTATTTAGCCAAAGCCCTACTTTTGGTGGAATATTGCAGACCTGCTGAACTCACATGGATGCTTCTCAAAAAAAGTACTAGTATTAAGCAGATAGGAAGAAGCCATCGCTGTGGGATTACAGAATGTTCTGTTCAAGTCTTCCTGGTCTGTACACTGGTAGGTAAATAAAACCACTGAAAAGGAACCGTAAAAGTTTGGAAATGTAGGTATTGGTATGATGAATCAGAGTACAATAAGAAGCTTTTCTGAAAGTATTTCTAAGCAGACTGAAATCAGCAATACTGGAAAGTGTGTGAGAGCCTGATTTTACGAGATTAACAGCCCAATTTTCTGTCCAAGTAGGTTCAAATAAATTCATGTGACTACTGAATAATTATACAGTGCTTATCTGACTGAACTTCTAGTCCTAGAGATTCAACACTTTTGGAAGGTTTCCTCAGCTATGGAAACCTTTAGCGAGACATTTTAACTGCAAGAGCACAGGCAGCATCAGCTGATAATATCTGCCATTTCCAGGTCTCCAGGATCTCATAAATGTACTCTCTTGTACTGGGACACCTGCTTTTAAAACTTGCCTTGTGATAACAGAGGTATCTTTTTCTTGTATTTAAAACAAGCACTGTTAATGAGCTATTATGCAATGTTAGTTTAGGATCACTGATGCATGCAGCCTCCATTTCTTTCAATGAGAAAATGACATTATGCATATTTATAATAATACAAAAAAAGGTTTAATTCAGTGTCTACCATGGAAAACATGCTATGAATAATATTCTATCCAAACTTAATCACACTAAATTTTAGTTCAATCAAGACAGATATCGTGCTCCCTGTTTAATGCAGTCATATATATTACCATTAATAAATGACTTTTTTTTTTCTTCATTTATGTTGCTTGCAAAGCAACATTATCTTATTTTTAATATGTTGATATCTTGGAAGTATTCATGTTCTTAATGTAGTCTGAAATTTGTAGGCTTAACAGCCTTCTATTGAATCTTTAAATGTCATGACACTAAAACATAGATTAAAAATTGATTCTTGTGTTGCTTTTCACTTTTTTTTCCTCCAGTGCTGTACCTGGCACTGATACCTACTCAGAGCTTTGAAACTCCTGTGTTTCTCTTTGTATATACTGTTAGAGCTCTTGAGTGCTTAGCTATAGCGCTAAGAGTAGCACATCTGCAAACCCAGCCCTGATTGGCAGTGGCCGCGGTAGCCCTGTGCCCACACTGAGCTTGCTCCCTGAGGAGAGGCACTATCATGCCAGATTCATCCAGACCAGGGCAGGAAGGCTATACAGAGAAGAAATGTGGCTGCACCACTGGGGAAGTAAATATTTGGAAAAAACCTGCCACTCTTTAACTCCATCCAGTTCTTCCTGACCTCCTTCATCAGCTTTTCTGAGTCCTACTCATTTCTTTCCAACTACACTCACCTTCTTCTTGTTTGCCTTTCTAGTGTGTCCAAAAGCTGCTTGTGGATAGTACAGTTCTGCTGTTTGCCAGAATGCAAATGCTTGCCAGCTCCGTGCAAAACCAGCAATGCTGGGCAAGCATCCACATGGAGGAATCACGAATGGGTGTCTTCAAAGGTGTAGGAGACCTGGATTCTGGAAACCACTTGCTAAACACCCATTAAGATCAATGAGACCCAGAGACACAGTCTCGCTGAACAACTGAATTATGCAGGAGCCTACATATGTTAACTATAGGTATAGAGTTGTTTTCATCCATTTAAAAATGCCAGTATTTGTTGCATTGGGATTGTGCTGATGAATACGTTATGGATCCAAAGCATCTTTTATCTTACTTATTTAAGCTTAATACATGTTTTATGGTAGGAACTGGATGAGCCTGTATGGATTTTCAGTGTTTCAAAACATAAGAAAAGAGAGGAAATTTTAGTAATAAATGACAGAATGGCTCCAAACACCAAAGTGTCTGTATTCAAGAAAGCTCTAAGGTGTATGCTTAACCTTAAATGATGAAATGGGGCACAATCACACATCTAATGCTGAGCATATGCCTAATACTGGTACAGAAATAGGTACTGCAGAATGCAAGGTGTCTTCCCAGATCCCCAGCCTTTGTGAGGAAGCTCTGAGCTCTTTTCTTGCCACTTAAAGCGACAGCAGAAATTAACATCAGAATTTCCTCCCAGGTCATTGCATCCCACTGATGAATCTGCTTTCAAATAGCTTAAACATTTGGGTTGAAGGTTTTAGATTTCCTAAATGAAATGCTGGAACTGTAAGAAGGAAACATTATTCTGAAGGAGCAGCAACAGTTTTAAGGCTTGACATCACATGAGTCTTTGAGCTGCTCAGAGTCGGGATATGAGTCCAAACTCAGCAGAGGCCAGGAGATGCTGTTTCATACGTCGGTAAGACACAACGGAGCAGTTGATAGGGGTCATCTCGCCACTGCGAAGAAAACCTCTCCCCAGATCCTGCCAAACAGACGGGCAGCCCCAGGAGCTGCTGTCTCATATGGGAGGCCGGTTTGAGTCCTCCTCCTGCAGGAGAAGGGCTTCCTCACTCCTCCTCGCTGCAGAGCAAGCTGACTTTTAGTGTAGTCAGTATCTTATTTCTGTGAGAAGCTGCCACTCCCGATCCAGCGTTTTTAACAAGGACACAGCAGAAATGATTCATTAACCATTACCTTGGAGGGAGCAGCTCACTGCTTGCATCGTTCCACTAGGAAAGCAGTGGCTCTCGTGACGTTTCTGCAGGTGCCGACAGCCGACTAGCCGGGTGGTGGTGGTCTGGTGCTGCTTGGTGCCGAGAGCGACAGTGTAGCGTGCGGCAGCTCGCTCCTGCGTCGAGCAAAGCAAACGTACATGTGACTGCGAGGAGGGTTGTATCATCCTTATACCTCAAGGAAGCGTGTAGATGCCGGACTTCAAAAACATCTTGTTCTGATTGCTATTCTGTTAACATATTCCTCTTTTTTTTCAGCTGTCTTGAAGATTGAGAGTGTAAAAATAGTGGTGCTGTTGGGAGAGAATCAACCTCAGTTCTCAGTGGTGAAAAAGCCAAAAGGTCAGAAAGTCGCCTCCGGTTCTGTGAGCTGGTGGGAGAGGTTTTAGCGGAATGAGGCTGGGAGCTGGTGAGTGCTGTCATCGTGGCACCTTTCCTGGCTGTTCATGTCTCCAATGCTGTCACTGCTTGTCCCCTACACCCCATAAAGCCAATAAACTGGATCAGTGCCAGATTTGGAGTCAGTGTGGCAAGGGGAAGGTGATGGAGCCAAAGCCCCAGTGCTCTCTGGGGCATCTGCAGTGTCCGAGGTGTCGGACAGTCACATCAGCTGCTCCTGTAGCGTCAACAGGACGACATGAACACCTGGGTGCCAGAGTGCCATGGGTGGCAGGGCAGCATGCCTGGGGATGTGAGAGGCCACCGGGGCCACTTTGTGGGGTGCAGTGTCACCCTATCCACAGGTGTGCTGAAATTAGGAGCCCCAGCTGCTGACTATGCCGTGGAAAATAAGCTGGAATAGGAGCACATTAAAATTCTTCCCTCAATATGTGATAAAATGCAACCTGCAATCCTGCTGTAAGGTCTGTGGTCAATACACAACTGAATCAGGAAGATTTCAAAATATCTCTTGGCGTTAAGAACTCTGCAATTTTCTCTGCTTCCACGACGTGAAATGGGCACAGTTCAGTGAGCTTCCCCACATGCTGCAAGAGCTGTTTATTTGACACGGGGCTTGGGGCAAAGTTAAGATTATGTTTTTGGAATGATGAGAGTGATTTTTGGTTTTGCTCTTGCCAGAATTTTTTTTTTCAGTATATGCTGGATTATTATTAAAACAATAGCTACATATAATAACTACAATGATTCATAACTGCATTTATAATAGTATGTGTATAATGTAATTTTAGAATATGTTTTAAAGCTTTCTGTCAGTATGCCTAATGTTCTTACTTGGGTGGTTTTTTATTCTACTTTCAAATTAAAGTAAAAATAAGATACGATCAGAGCCAGGATTTGTCATTCCAACTGGAATTAGTCATTGGTCATCAAGATGCTAATCAAATTACCTGTTTCTAAATTAACTTAATTTTACTAATATGTATGAATAGTTTCCAACTCAACCAAATTCTTCAACAGATCCCGAAACTTTGTTAGGGTGGGATTCATCTTATCCAGCCTCAGGTGCTCTGGAAGTCAGGCGTCTAGTCTAACCTGGTAATGCTGTGGTCAGAGAAGGGTAGGTCACCGCTTATCTTAGACCCCTGTGCTGTAGGGTGGATCAGCTCACTCAAAGGGGACCCATCTCTCCCCACTGACTTTAGAAGAAGTCTGGACAAGTTTAGGCAGACACCTAAATGTGGCACCTTGGCCAGATTAATCCCAGTAATCCCATGCTGTTATGAGAAGTTGCCCTGTCCTCGGATTCAGCCATGGTTCCCTTGGTTCGGGACAGCTACTGGCAAGGCCGTGAGGATTTCATGGCACCGGTGTGCAGGATCACGCCGTGCAGGCGTGTGCAGGGTGGCCTGTGCAGGGTAGCCCCATGCTGCGGTGTGCAGGCTCATATGTGTGGCTATGGAGGTGCAATTCCATCGCTGCCACTGTGCTGCCGGTCCCCAGTGCAGTTAAGCCTTGGGATTCATCTGTTTAGTTGGTAGGATCTCAGTGCCTGTGGCACTGATTTGGGATTTTTGGATGTCCCAAACCTCTTCATTTGCTTGCTCGATTTTTTTCAGACAGTGCTGCTGCTAAGCAGATCTAGCTCTGGGCCCTTTGGTGCCGCAGGAGCAGGGCAAACCTGTGTTGTAGACCACTGGTGAGGTTTGGGCTTGTGAGAAGAAGAAATAGGAGGGTGCAGGCCGAAGGCTTTCTGTGGCCAAGGTGCGAGGGTGCAGCAAGGAGTGGGCACGACAGGAGGGCCCGTACTCGTTCTCCTTCCCCTGCTGCCCTCGGACACCGGGGCAGGGCTCCGGGGGCACCGGGGACACCCGGGCTGGACCCGGGACACCCGAGGGCAGGACCCGGGGTAGCGGGGGCAGGCGGGCAGCGCCGCGCTGCAGCCGGGGGGGAAGTGCGGGCGGCTCGGGGGCTCCCCCCTTGCGCTCCCCCGGGGCCGCGGGGCCGGCGCGGGCTGCGGCGGCCGCCCCCTCGGTGCCGCCCGGCCCCCGCCGCCGCGGCCGCCCCGCGCGATGCCCCTCCCGGGGCCGGGCGCGGGCGGAGCGGGGGGGCCGGCGCCGCCGAGGCGTGATCGCCCGAGGCCCCTCCTGCCTGCCGGGAAAGCCTTAAAACAGCCCGGGGAGGCGCGGAGCCCGCACTCGGGAGCCCCGACCCCGACGGCAGAGCGCGTCGCCGAGCCCGGAGCCGCCCCGCTGCAGCCGCCGCCGTGAGTACCGCGCCGCGCCGGGGCCGTCGGGGCGGCCCGAGGGGGCGGGCGGGTCGCGCCGGGGGCGCGGGGGCGGCGCGGGCGCTGCCGCCGCCGCCCGGGCAGGCTCTGACGGCGGCTCTCGCCCTTGCCCGCGCAGATGCAGGGCACCGTGAGGTTGTGGCTGTCGGTGCTGACTTTCGCGCTGTCGCTGCTGGTGTGCCTGGGGACGCTGGCAGAGGCGTACCCCTCCAAACCGGACAGCCCCGGCGAGGACGCCCCCGCAGAGGACATGGCCAGATACTACTCGGCGCTGAGGCACTACATCAACCTCATCACGAGGCAGAGGTAGGCAGCGGCACCGCTCGCGGCTGCGGTGCCCCGCGGGCAGCCCGACGGGGCGGCCCTGGCTGCGGGGCGCCCCCTCCCGGTGCCCAGCACCACCGGGGTCTCGCCCCGGGCGGAGCCGGGTCACGGCTGGCCGGGTGGCGAGACCGCTCCGCTGGGACAGCTCGCTGGCACGCGGGAAAATCACCGCCGGGGAAAGAGTTGGGCCGAGAGACCGTCTCCCTTTAGCTTAGACGGACGCAGCCATACAGATGGTGCAGGGGAATTTCAGCCATCTAAGCTGGCAGAAGGAGCTGGCGAAGGGGTATCCGCACTGCCTCGGCTCTCTCAGCCCTGTCTAGCCCTTGTCCAACAGGCTGGGTGCTCGGCATGTGAACCAGCAAGCAGTGCAGCGCAGCGTGGGGAGGATTCCCCCAAAAGGGAGAGTAGCACTGACAACCCTGGGAGCGGGGACGGGAGAGACGGGGCAGCAGGAGCAGTTTCACCCTTCATTGCAGCCACCGTGTCTGTTGAAGAGTTCGCTCGGAGAAAGTGCTTCTCTATGCTTGCTGAGGAGTTGTAGTAGTTGAGAAGCTTTATGGTTCATTAGCTACTTAAGACAGCAGTTATTGTCAAAAAACCTACTAGTCCAAACAAAAAACTTTCTCCAGCCCACAAATAAAAACTCAAGTGCAAACCAAAAGAAAAAGACGTGCAATCCAAACCTACCTTGCTCCAAACTGGGTTTCTAGGAATGACTGTTCTTGTTAGAGTAGTAGTAAAAGCTCAGTCTGAAAAAAGTAAGAATTATAATATAAAATTCTTTTGTTTGGGAACATCTGTCCAATTTAGACTATACGATTAATAGAAGTTTCCCCTGAGGTCCCTGAACAGTGTGTGACCCAGAAAAGCTTTGGAATATTTCTTTATTTGTTCAATATCAAAAACATACAAGAAATCTATAATTAGGCTTTCATTTGTCCCTCTAGAAGTCGGAATAATTAAATTAGAAGGGAGGCTATCGTGTAACTGAGAGCTTTCCCAGCAAACCCATAGCATTGTCTGCCAGGGCACTAATATCATAAAACAGATGAAGAGGCTGATATAACTGCAATTCTTCAGTCCTGGACTTTTATGGAAATATTCGCAACTTGTTCATGTGTATGGCATGCTTCTATGGGTTAGTCTGTGCTCTAATAACTTTTTTTCTAGAGTACTGCTAAAATGATCTGTTCCTCAAGTTTTGCCCTACAGCCCCTTTCCCTTTATTTCAGTGGAACCTCAGTGCTGGTTTCTCATCTCTTCTTTTGTGTCTGTTGTGTCCAGTTTCAAAGGTAGTCCCTGTCCAAAACCAGGTCGTAGAAAAAAATAACTTTGTTATTCAACCTTCCCTTCTTGTATTTGTTTCACATTCCTTATGTGCTTACTTTAATGTCAAATGTGTAACTTCTTTTCTCAATTCTGGGGCGCAAGTACACAGCTCAGAGATTGAGACTACTTTTATTCTTATGTGTGTATAGGGGTTCGAAAGTGAACCAAAATAGTTATTGTTGCTGATGAATGAAATGATGCAGAATTTCACTTTTGTTCTCCAGATTTCAACTAGGAGATTTTCCCCTTTCCCTCCCCTCCATGCACCATTTCACATTTAAGGGAAACAGAATTCACCTGGAAGTAAGAAAGATGACAGATGAGAACACTTCACTGGCAACTTCATGATACCCCCTTTTAGAGCTGGCTACACAATTGGAACATAATTAAAAGAGGTGTGCGGTTTCTGCAGCTCTCCCTGCTTCTCATGGGGGACTGTGAGCAGGCTGTGCTCAGCCTCTCACCAGATGTGGTGGCTGCAGCCTGGTGGAGCCAGCCCAGGGTTTGCAGGTCCCTGTACAACTGGTGAGATGTAGCAGTAAAAGCAGTAAAAGTTGGGAAAGGATGAGGTGGAGGTCAATGCTTTTTCTTTCCAGGTTGATCTGTCTTGTTTTCTTTGGATGTTTCTGTGGCTATGTGTAATCTTCTGGCTCATCTTCCTGGTGTCTGGTCTAACCAAAGTATTAGACTGTCACTCCCCTGTGAGCCACCATAACCCACAGCCTTTGCCCCAGCTCCCATGAAGTTTCTTCCTTCCAGACCATATTTCTCTGTTTCTTCTTGTGTCCAGTCCTTGTCTGTGTGGCTGCTTTACTCCCTCTCTCTTTTCAGATCCATCCCCTTCAGCTCCATCTCACTTAGCTTTAGACATCTGTGCCAATCATCTCAGTACCCCTTTGAGGTTAATTGAGAGCAATAGGTACTTGTAGCATGCAAGTCACCTGGCCTGTTTCAGACGTCTAGTTTCAGATGAGATCAATTATTCCCTAGGTGCCAGATCTTCACTGACTATAAAGAGAGCCTAAGGAGATCAGCACAGATGTAGGCACCCACACTGTAGATTTCTGTGTGTGTTTGGTTTAATTGCACCTCTGTCCTGATCATCCTGTGGTCCAGTCCTTGCCTTATACACCTCTACTGCACTGTTCAGGGGAGTCTTTTCAGAGCCAATCTCTCTGTGAATCCCTCCTTCTTCCCCTAAGCAGTCCTGGCCTGCTACTTAGTCCTGTCTGTGCTTCCTGTCCTGGACAGGCCCTCTTTCTTCCATGTGCCTGGCAGCTTGTTCTTGCAATTGTGTCTGTTCTGTGCTGCAGCAAAACATTACAGCCATTCCTGCTGGAAAGCAGCTTGAACTGTAGGCAGAGCAGAGAATATCTGAAAGTGTATCTGACTTTGGCAATACTCATGCTCTGACTTCATCTCAACACCCTTTAATGTGAAAAGGAGCAGATCTTGAGAGCTTGGGGTTTTTTTTGGCACCTGGCATCTGCCCACCAGATGCTTCTGAGATCCCTCAGCTCCCATTGCCAGCCTTGGGCATTGATAGGATTTGACTCCCGAGGCTGAAGTTTTCATAAGAAGCTTTGAGACTTCTGAGTCTGCAATACCATGGCCCTAATCAAAATAAGTGCTGTTTACACCTAGATCCCTTTTTTTTCAGTTGGAGTTGTGGGTTATCAGCATGCCTGAGAAATAGGCCTTGGTATCTCAAGCTGAACATAAAACCTGACCAAATATTTTCACAAAGCTTGGAGCCTTGCTCTTTTAAAATGGTGAAGACATTTGATAAAGTGTTTCCCAAACAGCAAATAAAGGCCTGGCTTCCTGTGTCCATGGTGTCTCAGAGCTGTGCAGGACAAATGGGGAGAAAGCACAAGGCAGCTGGAGCAAACATCTCACAAGGTGTTTGCTTCAGTAAGAAGCAGTCGACTTCTGCGTTGAGATGTTGCTTTCAGGACTGTTTATGACCTCTTTTTATTATTGTTGTAGCCCGGTTGTTTCCCAGGTGACAAAATCACACGGTGGATTGGAGGCTCAGGCACCTCACATAGGAAGAGCAGGCACTTTTTGGCCGCAGTTGGTTGCAGTCAGTGATTGCCTCCCTCACAGCTTTGCTCTGTGAGGACAAGGTCCATCCAAACCTGCACGCTGATTTAGCCAAGCCCAGGTGCTGATGGGACTGGGTGTAAAAAGCAACTCCCAAGAGAGTCCTCTTGATCTGACTCAGCCTCTGCGCTGTTGCGGGGTGCTGCCTGTTTCGTAGGCACACAAAACTTTCTCAGAGCTTAGTGCAGGTTTGCCCAAGTGCAGCTGTTGGAGCAAGTTGTTAATTCGTTAAATCAATTTCTTTAAAAAAAAGGCAAATTAGATTCACACTCAGTTGAAGCCCAAATCTCACCCATATTAAGTGAAGTAGGGAACTAGAAAGAAGTCCCTTCTTGGTGGTGGAGTGCAAGGCATTGAGTTCAGCACCATTCTTGATGGCATTACTGTAACAGCATTTTACTGTGTGTGTCTGGTTCTTTTCAGATACTCACTTTCAGTCAGTTTCGATTAAAAAATTTGCTTTAAAATTCTGAAACTTCAACTTCCTCTTTCTGGAGCACAGGTGATGAACTAAAATGAAGAATTTTATGCAGTGCAAAAATACAAATAGTTAAGTAAAATGATTAAAAAGTGAGATATGTTTCCACTTTTCAGGAGGACATAAAATCATGAAATGTTAGCTTTTTTAACATAGCTGGTATTGAGACTTTTATTTTTCAAGATTTAGATAAAGTCATTGAAGAAACATCTTGATAGTAATGAATAAAATGTAAGTCCTTAGTTACACCTGTCACTTCTCTGGAGCCAGAATTTCACTCAAATGGCATTCAGAAAGCTATTATCTGTTAATGTAGTTTGTGATTCAAACTTTTACATATGCAAGTTATAAACTGTGATGTTATTTCTTTCTAACAAAGAGAGCATTTGCTTATAGTTATCACTCCTGAGCTATTGAATGTAGTGATGAAGTGTGTGTCAAGCTGGGTGTTCATTGTGGCTTCTGTTTTCAGAGGAAAAGAGGGCAAATTCCTTCCCAAGAAGCTGGAATTGCAATATTTTCAGCTATTGAGCAATGTATAGTAAAATATTCAGGATTAAAAAAAATGCAAAATGAAAGACACAGAGGTAGCAGGTGGAAGGTATCCCATTTAACCAAAAAAACTTCTGATTCAGAAAACTCTCTGTCCCGTAGCTAAGTAATTCAAGAGAGATTAGTGGCTTGGGGAAGCTCAGTTTTTAGGCCCTAACATGGTATGTGTTGGACACCCCAAATATACTAGCTACCTTGAAAAATTGTGGCCCATTCTATGAATAATATGGCATAAGTGAGTTCTGTTTTGCATTCCCTTAATAGATGGTCTTTGACTCCTCATGTACATAATTTCTCATGAAGGATACAATAGCATCTAAATGAATGAGCAAGTTAATGAGAAAATGGAACTGGATTTGTAGGAAAGAAGGAGGCGATGCTTCAGAGGCGATGTCCTGGACAGCCTCCTTCCCCTTTCTGCACGCTCACATCAGTGAGGTGCAGGGTCCTAGAATATCTGGGAACAGCCCTCAAATCACGAAATGTTCAGGGTGTCTCAATACTATCACATAAGGTGATTATGGAAGAATATTTATAACAAATGAACTACTGAAGCGTGAACATGTTCTCACATGACTAAATCAAGTTAAAATACTTGCTGGAAAGTAGTCTTTATGTCTGCTCTATTCAATTTTTCTGAAAAGATTTGCCCTGTGGGTCTATGGTTAGTCTTGATTTTTAAATACTGAGATATGCAAAAATATACTTTTTTTTTTCATTCTTTAGATATGGAAAGAGATCAAGCCCAGAGACACTGATCTCAGACCTCTTGTTGAGAGAAAACACAGAAAATATTCCCAGATCTAGGTATGTATGAAGATATTTTGTGGTGACTTTAATTTTTCATTTGGATTTGACAGTTTCATTTATTATCAAAAAATGAGTTTACAGGCAGAAAACTTGCACTGCCAAGAACTGGATGAACATGTCCTTAAAAACTGTTTTAATTCCTTTGTTGTTAAGAACTAGAACCATGCTATGAACACAAGAAATGCCTTACCAGATCAGCTATAGTCCAAACCCTTTGTGGTTCCTGATTTTGGGAGCAGGCAGTCCCTGCCGTTTGACTGGAAGGGAGGCATTCCCAAAACACTTGCCACTTACTGGGCTTTATTACGCAGAATTGCACACTGATGCCTGATGATGATTCACGTACATCTTGGAGCACCAAAGGTGGCATATTTCTACTCAATTACTTCTCAGGTTTAAATTCTTCCTCTAAAGAGGTGTGAATGGTAAATATGCAGATGTATTAACTTATGTGCAGATGCAACGCTATGACTTTCTTTAAGATACCATATTTCACATTGTTTTTGAACCTAGTATTTTACAAAGTAAAAAAGACCTTTACATTTCTGTTCAAAGTTGGTTTAAAAGAAAAGTGGTGTTTCAAGCAATAGTGGGATTTCAAATGTATGTAGTATATATTTATTGAGGTAAAGACACTTCAGCTAGAATATACGGTACTGTAGTAGTAACTGTGATTTATACAGCTGTGAAAAATTTTACTTCCCTGTGCCTATGCTGAAAAAATAAGTTTTTTGGCTGGAGAAGGAAAATACTAGTTTTAATTTTGCTCATAGTAAAGCACGAATGAGCTCAGTTCAAGCCTTTAATATACATCTTCAAAGTTATTTCTGCTGTGGTCATCTCTGGAGTCTACAAGCAAGTGCTGTGCATTTTAGTCAGTTATGCAAAAGATCAGTTAGACTGGTTAAACACTTAAGTATAATAGTTTGTAGCATGGAATTTAGGGCATGACCTTGTAATGGAAAGGCAACCAAAATTTCTACTGCTGTCAAGGGGGGTCATCCATGAGACTTGCAGTTCTGCACACAAGGGAGAATGTTGCCTTATGGCTTGATGACTAACTGCAGCTGGTGTGATACATTTTTCTCTGCAGATGCTTATGTATAAAATTGCACGGAGTGCAGTGAAATGTATTAGACTATTTTGTGTTCCGTAATGACAAGGCAGAACCCTGACTTAATGGGAAATTTCCGCTGCCATGAATTTGAGGCAACACACAGGGTAGTGCAAAGTCTAATCCTCTCTCTAATTTTCCCTCCTTCACAACAAAACTTTATGGTTGATATTATTGTTTCAATAATGCTATTTATAATGCACCAGGGGGCTAAAACTCATGAGCAAAATAGCAAACTAGCCTGCATTTAAGATCAAGAATTGATGAGAAGCAGATTTTTATTTCATACCCCCTGTAAGAACACTTTAAACTGAGAAAAAAACCATGGTGTTTTGTCATTTGTTGATGACTATTATGTGAGTATTGGAAGCACTCATGTCTGGTTTCCTATGGGTATGTTTTCTAGGTTAAAAGCCTGCATGGATTCTGAATCCAGCTTCAGCTTTTTCCTCCATGAGAGGAAATAATTAAATCCTCTTTCTCCACAGTCCTGTGTGTCATGATACATCACAAACTTAATATCTGTGAGACTACTGTACCTCTGTCAGACCTGGTTGAAATTGCCCTGAGTGTTCAAAAGCTCATAGGGAGGTTGGGGGAGCTGCAGAGGGGCTGGCACAGAGAGACAAGCACCGAATATGCCCATACGGCAGGGCTGCACAAGCCTTCCTCCTGGAGGAAAAAAGGCGGAAAGAATTAAAGGCAGGCTGATATTACTTTGAACTTAAATTAATGATGTATATGTTTTAGAAATAGTTAGACAAGCAGCCAGTTAAGGAGCAGATGGAATTTCTGGTTGGTGTCAGTAGTAGAAAGACACATTTCATGACTTCTCTGAAACTGAACTTTGTAACTAAATATTGAGGTATTAAGAAACAACTTGACTGTGTTCAGTTTGGTTGGCCAGGTTTCATATTGCACTTTTGCTGACTAAAAGATGCCCAAAAGCATTTTGAATTCTAGGTTTATGCCTGAGCATCTGACGGAAGTTTAGGTAGATTCTAATAGAAACCAGGTGAAAAACAGAAAGTTCAAGGAGTGAAAAAAGGGGAAGCCCTGACTTCAGTACAAATAAGTTCTTATAACAAAAACACCTGAGGGAATGTTTTTTTCATCTTGTGGATTCTGTGGAGTCATGAGAAAACTTTTAATGTTCAATAAAGGGATGCATCTCCCCCAATATTAGCTCTTCAAAAGTTAGATATCTAGTCCCTACTTGTCTAGACTCCCCTTGTAGTCAAAGAGAGAGACGGACATCTGCAAAATGAATCATTTCATCTTAAAATGGGGAGGATTGATTGCCCTGTCAAAATGTAAGTGACTCTCCAGTGACTATACAGGGAGCCTGGATACTTTGTGCAGACTGGACACCCAACTTTTAGATGGCACAAATTACAGCAAATGCATTTCCCCTTGTATCTCCATGTTCTCCCACTTGTGTTTCTTTCTAGACAGAAGAGCTATTTGCAAGCAGAAGACCTTTAGATCAAATTCTGTCCTCAGCATCCCCTTCAACAAATATTTCAAACGTACAATATTGAGCAGTGGAATATCACTGCAATATTCTAGGATGGTGGCCATGGGCTTCAGTTTTGTTTGAAGGCCCTCACAGCATGACAGAGTTTTGTTTGGCTCAGTGAATTCTCTTTGGAAACTGTTTACTCCTTAGTAAGAGCTAAAAATAGCTCTTAAAAATGTATTTGTATTTTAACGTGTCACAGTTTTCTAGCTGAAATTCATTAAGTCCTACTTGTCAACCTAAAACAGTCTTGCAGCAAGTCTCAATGGTATAATGACATGGTGTCATGACAGCAGCGTGGAGGGGTAAGTTCTAGTACCAACGCAGAGATTTAGCTATCCAGGATTCCTCTCTTTTGGTGGGAGTTGCATATACAGTCTTCAACTGCAAATTTGCATACATATTTCTTGTTGCTGCTATTATTAAAATGAAAATTTTACGTAGTTTTAACTCTGGATTTTTCAGAAGGGACTTTCAAATGTGTTTAATGGGTTTTTATTCATAATGTGTGTTACAGGTTTGAAGACCCCTCGATGTGGTGATGGAATTTGCAGCACACCGCCAAACTTTTCCTGGTTTTCAGTTCATACTCCACTCCTCTAAGGCAAATCGGAGCGCATCAGTCCCAGTGCATGCAGCCATTGTACTGAATTCTGTAGAGTTTTTCCTTCATTGTATTTGTATATACCTTTATTTAAATAAATTATTTGTGCATTCCAAAATATACCATACTAAATGAAAACACACACCCTGTTATTGGTATAGCAAAGAGTTGTTTTAAACTATTAAAACTGAATTATAACCTTCCTGCAGTCTAAAGTAGTATGGACAACAGTAGTGCCACAGCTTTTACAGTAATTAGCATGCAAAGTGAGATAATAATGTCATTCACTGCAGCCTCAATCTCAGCTCAGCTGTTTGATTTACACAAAATTGTTTCAAATAATTTATCATGCACTACAGAATTTAGGAAAAGAGTGTTCTGAGGAGTTTTTTTCAAAATTACCATATGAAAAACCTATTTACTCCTTACACAGACAAATGCATTAGAATTGATAACATTTTCAAAATACAAAGTAATTAAGTAATCCCTTAATTCTGCTAATTCCTTGAAACTGATTTGAAACTTTGATGTAAGCTTGCTTAGGAGTTTTAGTCGAAACAAATGTAGTGTCTTTGTTTTGGCAATATGCAAAGAAGCAGCAGAAAATAATATCGAGGTGAGCTCACAAAACAGGACAATTCTACAGGTATCTGTGCCAGAAAGGAAATGTCTAATATTGCCTAAGTGTTTATAAAGGCGCACAGTGCTAATCACAGGAACACATGGATTAAGCAGAAAGCTTTGGATACCTGGGCTCTGAGTACTCAGAGCTTCTCTCCTCTGGAGTCATTCATGGTGCCTGTTTCCACCACGGGAAGGTACCTGGAGCAGGGACAATGGGAACTGCCTTCAGTTTTTCATTTTCTATTGCCTTTTTTTTTTTTTTTAAGAATTTCATCACTAGCTTAGGGGTGGAGTTACTTAGACATAGTGACCTCGCAGGAAACCCTCAACTTTTTTAGTTAATGCTAACAAAATGTAAAGGTAGCACATGTTGCCTTTATTTTTTAGTGGTTTTAATTCTCAGATACTCAGCTTTCAGTATGGTCAGGACCTACCCTGGGCCTGTTATACAGCATGGCACAAATTCTGGTCATTGGTTCCTAATGTTTAAGTGCGATTTCTTTTATTTAATCAGGGGCATGATTGGCCATTGAGTAACGAAGCATATAAAAGGTTCTAAGACAGAAAATGTGAAGGTTTATTGCATTTACATCTCATTCCTGCTTTTCAAATCTGTTCACATGGGTGTTGCCCACTGGAGAAAGGCATCATTGCAAGTAAGTTCTAGATCTCTACAAATGCACTTTGGGCGTGTTTGTGGTGTTAAAAGTTTTCAGGTTCCCAAGATTTGCCAGCCAAAATATTTTTCCTTCTAATAAAACACCTGGGTGTCATTTGAATGGACAAATTTTTGCTTTCAGCAGCGCTATTTTCACTAGAGGGTTTGGTAATGTTTCCACAGTACAGTAAGTGAAACTGTGAGGATTAAGAACAGTGCAGTAGTATATGAATGTTTTGGGCCCCCTTGGTATAAACCATTATCACACGAGGCAGTAAATGACACCATTCAGTGGGGCTCCAGGATAGCCATGGCTTTCTGGGGCTGGTGGGAGTCCATCAGCCGCAGGCCAGGAGCTGCTGCTTCGAGTCCATATTAAGTTCTGCTTGGAATATTTTTTAAGAAGAAAATTGGAGATTAGTGAGTTATATGCTATATAATAGCTCTAATTCCTAATAATACCTGATAACTAATTTATATATAGGCACATTAATGACTGTGTAAATTATAAAATCAAGAGTGTAGGTAAATGATAAACTAAACTCATGTTGCTTATTACTCTCATTACAAATTTGCCTTAGTGGAGGAAGAAAGAGTTAAGGCAGAATTAGTGTATACTAATTGCTTGTGCTGTGCAGTTCCACTCAATTACTTGAATTTTCTTGAACTTAAAGAAAAAGAAAGCTAAAAGAAAATAGAAATAGAAAAGCTAAAAAAACGATAAGATGCTAGGTTGATTGCCTAATGAAGTGTGAGTGGCAGAGGCAAGGCAAAGCAGTCAAACAGCATATATCTATCCATACAGAGCTGTGATTTTCTTCTGAAACACCTCCTGTGTTCTTGGTGGCAAACAGCCGTAGAAGTACAATGTGCTTATGGCTTACTTTCCCCGTGTACTTCATATGCCGCTCCTGACACACCTGACACACCACACTGTTCAAAATACTGGATCAACTCCCTAAATCACAGGATAGGCTTAAAAATAATGACCTGTGAAATGAAGCTAAATGCTAGACTTGTTTGGCTCGACTTCTGCGTTTTGACTTTAGGATTAACAGTTTCATCTTTTTCTCTGTAACTGTGAGAAATAGAACCTTGTTTTTAAAACAAAGGCTGAAATTTATGACAGGATCTGAGAAAGGTTCTGAGAAACCAGGGTGCTTCAAGGAAACCAATGAGAAGTGAGAACCGTAGAAGTAGGTGAGAGTATTCTCTTTATTTATTGAGGGTTTGAAATCATGAGGAATGTACGTAGATAGGTGTAAAACATTTAAAAGACAGTCTACCTTTGCCTTTGGCAATTTCTGTAATATATGTCTCTGAGTTACTCTAAACTTTGATTTAACCAAAGAGGGGAATCTAGATGATCCCATAAATCCGTGTATTGTCTTCTCTGTCAGGAGAGGAAAAATTCTCTATCCTTTTCTCTCTCAGTAGCTAGAAACCCAGCCTTTCACAATGCTTTCAGCTCTGAAAGTCTTCCATGACAAAATATACAAATTCTTCAGTCTTCCTCTGATAGGTATTTCCCTTCTCCATAGTCGTGGTGTGAAACATCGTCCCTGTGACCACTGTTGGACCTGATGCCATGAACGCCTGCTGTCTGCCCTGCTGGTCAGCTGCCACTCCCCTTCCCTAGCTAAGGGTAAAGAGCTGGCTGTCAAGCTGGATTTTTCTCATCTGCAAGTTATTAACCAAGAGGCAGAAACCGTTTCTGGTGGTGGGGAGATGGCATGGACAAGCCCTCTACAGACAGGCAGCTATGCTCTGCCAGACCGCCTGGAATGGGGAGACCGTGACTGATCAGGGAGGAGACAACAACCCCATTAAAGTCTCTGTGGTCATCTGTCAGAAGGTGCAGGGAGGCCTGGGAGATGCTGGTGGTGTAGAGGTGGAGATGACATGGGCACAGCAGGTTTGGGAAGGGGGCCCAAGCGCGCATTGCTTTGGCAGTGGATGTAGGAATGATCTTGACAGGTGACAGGCACATTAACTGCTGGCCTGCACAAGACAAGCCAGCGAGGGGAGAGCATGTGTAACAACTGAATTGCAATTTGAGGGTCTGGAGAAAAGCTGGAAGATCTGCATTTTGTGAGGAGGGAGGCAGCAGGGGGGGAAGCCATGTGCGTTGTGGTATCCCACTGTGGCTGTAGGAGGACAAAATTAAAAACACCCTCTCTCTCCTCACACAGTAATCTAGAAAAAAAACCCAAATCTCTGTCATGGTTTAGGTCCAGTGTCCAAGGGGTCAACGTCCCCCTTGGTGGGGAGGGGAAAGACTAAGTTAAGATTTTGTTGTATTTGGGGGGGGGGGAGTAGAGATTTAGACGTGATGCTAACAGGACAGGAGCTGATGAAAGCCAGTGCCATAAGGGACTGGCTTTATGCGCAGCCAGAGCTGGCAGCTGCCATGCGAGGCAGCCTGGAGACGGCAGCAAGATTGTGCTTCAGGCACCACGGACACCCCGACCCTACAGCAGTGGCACAGCTTCCTGTCCGGCAAGACAGGGCAAGGGAGACCCTGGGGCCTTGGTACTGGTCTTAAAGTGCCTTAAGATGCTCTGGAGGAGAATGTCTGCAGGAGGTCACTTTGGGGGAGCCCACCAGAGCGTTAGACAGCCAACAGGCTACTCATGGTGGCTTCCCTCAGCTACATCATCTTGTGTGCCTACAGTTGGAAGATCTCATGCATTTGGAGGATTTCCAGACCTTGCTGGAGAAGGAGAGGAGCCTAGCTTGTTTTCAGGTACCTGGAAAACCTGGGCGTATTCCAGCTCGTAAATCCAGCTCACACGCCCCTCATCAATCACAGCTGGTGTGTGGGCTAGAGCTTCCCATAGCAGAGAGCTGGCCCGAGGAAGCAGGGTGCTTTCAGACCTACCTGTTCCCAGATTACCTCCTCTGGCAGGATTCACCTAAGTATTTGCTTGGAGCAGCCTGCAGCCGCCCTGTGCCACGCTTGCACTATGGAAACACTCCCTGGTAGCTGACTAATAAATACCAGGCTTCATAGCATCAAATGCTTTCCATAGTGGTTTGCACCACCTTCCACCTCTCTCCTGGCCCTCCCTCACCCTCGTGCTCACCAACTGTGCTCTGCACATGCGTGGGAGGGGGATATTTAAGCTGAGTGCTTGACCCATCTCTGCATTTCCCTCGGGATTTTGGCTGCTCTTACATGGCTGCGCAACCTCCAGGAGCTCCGATGTAAGCACAACCTGAGATTTTTTTTCCCCCTTCCCATCCATTCCCTGCACCCCAGCACTGTGTTATGACCCAATGATTGCTAACTGCTAAAAGTCAGCAAACCTTTTAAGACAAAATTCAGAAGGAGAGAGGCAAGAATTGACCGTGGCACAGCCAGTAGCTGTCTTGTGAAATTTTCATGAACAGCTTGTGAAAAGCTGAGGCTGGAGCACAAGGAATGGCAGAACAGGGGAAATGAGCAGCCACGGCTTTGTAATGCAGAAGTCAGGAGGAGAGAGTGCCCTGTCGACATTTCCAAAACAAATCATTACAGGGAGTGGGTGCTCTTTCCTTTGTACAGATGCTTTTCAGCACCTCCTCCCTTTTTAAAACTGCCCCCCCCCCAGGTTAAAAACACATAACCAAAACATCTAATAAAAATAAATTCCTTTCAGAAGGGCTTTAATTTTTCAAGGGTTAAGGAAACACTTTGTGTTATTAGGACATGTTTTCTAGAACATCTTCTCTTTCATGAATTTGTGTTTTCTCTTGAAATCAAAAGCGTTATAGATTTTGATTACTTTCAGGGTAAAATCACTTGACATTCAACAATACAGAACATTCTTTTCCACATGGCAACTGAGAGGAAAAGATGCCAATGGATTCCTTCCCACTCTACACATCTGAAGTATTTCACAAACTTAGTGCAACCCTTGCTGGACCTTGATAGCATTCTAGTGATATTCGGCAAGGCTTTTAAATGTTTTCTAAAATTAAATCCAAAGCAAATTTTACTTTTTTTTTTGTCACAGATTCAAAATCTGTCTTGAGAACTGCACAGTGCGTGTGAGGAATGAGAAAAGGTTAAGTTTTATAAGTGGGACTGCCCCTTTTTGTGTATGTGCAGCTCTGAAAAACACCTTTCATGAGTGTGAAAGTGTATCCCTTAAAGGAGACATGATTTGGCATAAATCAAATAGTCTGTATCAATCCCTGCAAATCACCCTATGCTGCAGTCCACAGACTGATCTCAAAAGCACCAAAAAAGCCCCAAAAGCAAACCACAGCTATACAGTGGCTGGGATATCTTGTGTGTGAACCAGATGGAGGATGACCAAATAAAATGGGTTTCCTCATGAATTTCAGCAAAGGCAGAAATCTAAATGCAAAATCTTTCACTTGGGGATAGCATATGAGCCTGCAATACTTCTCTGAGAGCCCCAGGGTTACAACTCAGTGTCTGGTCTCAGTCAATAATTCAAAACTCTGGATTATCACATCATAATTTGAAATAATGTCAGATTTGGTTGTTTAATTTTAATATTTAACAATGGCTTCCTATTAATAAATGATCAAAGAGTAATTTAACACAAATCACTAATGCAAATTAAAAAAACTCTTTCTTTGTTTCAGTGGGTTAGAGCCCTGTGTGAGAAATTTCTACTGAGCGGAAATTGCCTTTGTAACTAATGCAGTAGTTCATATCAAGCTAGTGTATTTTATTATCTGGCTGTATTGTTATCAGTCATTTATTTATCTATATTACAGCAGCACCTGGAGACTCCAGATATGGGGTTCATTGTGCTCCAGTCTTTTTATAAAAAAATAAACCTAGGCTAGAGAGATAGTCCACCCAAAAGCAAAGAAAGCAAGTGGGAGGAACTCAAGATAACAAAAAAATATGATGAGTAGGATAAATAGTAGTCCTAGCACACCTGCAGCCTCCTTTTTATAGACTCTGAATACAGCAATTAAGAATGTGCTATAAAGTATGTAGTCCAACATTATCTTGTTTCCAGTTTGTATGCATGTTTGCTAAGCTCTTCATAATTTAAGTTATTTGCTTCTCACTAATGACCAAGTCCTTGCCAGGCCCCACAAATCTTCCAAGCTATATTTAACCCAGACTTGCAAGTGGTTCTTGTCTGCCAGTGATCAATACCAGGCTCTGGCTGGAGCCCCTTAACTCACACTGACCTCTGACTATATTCAAGATTATAAATTTACCCCACGCAAGTCCCATCTTGAAGGTGCAGGATGAGTCCAGCACTAACTTCAGCCTCAGTCTGGGGCTAGATTATTGATGCTGATCAACAGGATTAGGACTGTTTTTGGAAAGTGGTTAAGGCAGGGTTGGACCTGTGTTTTACATGCAGGTTAGTCAGCGGTATGAATGTGAATTAAGGTTAAAAACTGGGCTAGCTTAATAAAGCTTAATTCACAGGCCTGAGGAAAGGCACCTGGATGCTAGGTTATAACTGGATGCTGGCTGACTCCAGGTCAGTGAAACGCTTACTTCATTTGAACTAAAGCAAAGGGCCCGAGCTAGGATGAGGTTTTGGTGCTAGTTTACGGGATGGCTCTGTGTGGAATAGTTCATAGGGCCATTCATAAGGCTGTTGAAAAAATGGTATGATGTCCTCTGGTACCACTTAATAAATAGTGTAGCACTATCCTGGGTAAACCTGGCTTTTCTCAGTCCAGTTTTGTGTGAGGGCAGACTGATTTCTTGTCCTTGCCATTTTTGATGCATTCAATGCTTTGCGTGCACGTGAAACGCTCTCCATGCAGGCTCGTGGGGAAGGAGAGGAGGAGCAGGTCCTTGGAGGAGGACAGACAAGCTGGACCCACGGATTCTGCTCTGCCGGGAGCGCAATGCAGGGCTGGCCGTCAGGGAGACACTGACAGCAAGAATAGCAAAATGCCTGAATTACTTCAGACTTTCACAGGAGAACCAAGACCAGGTTGTTAAACACACTTATGTGCCCAGACATGCAGAGGGATGAGTGGTGGAGGTTGTTCAAGCACCCGCTTGCCAAAGTCCCAAGGGGTCAGGGCTGCTTAAGAGCGTGGGAAAATCCCACAAGCCACCTTGGACCATATGATTGCACCTAAATCCGCAATAAGATCTGTGGATTTCGGATCTGCATAATGGACTCTCACACAGAGAACAGCTGTTAGGTCAGAAGATTTCAAACTTCTTTGTTCATGCTGTTTTCTCATGCACTGACCAGAGACTGCAGGTGGGAGATGCCGTCAGCACGGGAGGTATCTGTATCGCTGAGCCCTGCAAGGACCTTGTTCCTCTGTTCTTCCGCCCTCTGGGTCTGAACCTCAAAGTGTCTAAACATCTTTGGAAATGTGGCTGTAGGCATCCCATCTTTGCAAAAGTGGTATTGATGCGAGCGGGAGAGCCACGACCTGTAATTGTGGGACTAGCTGACAGTGACTAACGCTGAACAGCCTGACAGGCTGGCTTGCACAGTAGCTTCTCCAGAGGTAAAAGGGTCTGAAATGCTCTTTGTCAAAGAAATATCTTTGTATCAGTTAAGAATGAGGGTTTAAGAAAATCTGTGTTAAGTAGGTAACTTTATGAGATCCTTGTTATTTGTCCCATTTTTAAGCCTCTTTCCCCTTAAAAATATTGTTTTAGTTGCTGTGTTTGGTTTGGTTTCCCTTATATGGAAAAAAAGGATTGTAATTTTGAGATTATTCTGCATTTATGATACAAATTATTTTTACAATCAGGGATGGTGTTCTTGAATTTATCCATTCATGTACTTTACCATGGTGATTACTGTGGCATCCCTTTCTTTCCACACACCCTTTTACAAATCCTGTTGAAGTGTTAATAACACAGACACTTTTTTAAAAACAATTCCTCCAGTACTTTCTAGGCAGGGACAGTTAAAGTTAAACAATCAAATCAATCAGAAATGGCAAATTGCTTTTAATGGATACATATTTAAAACATTTTAACTTTTACCTTGGTCATTTACTGCCTTCAAATCAGCAGTCAGCAACGTCAGAAAATTATTGACTTTTGACGTGAAGCTTTGCATTGCTGCACCACAGCCTTCATATAAGCCTACTTTTAAAAGATGAATTGCATTTAGAACTGCTTAAAAAAAACGCTTTTTAAATTGGCTCCCTTATCTGTCTTAGCCAGAAGTATGTTTTACATTCCCTCGCACACAAGCGGTAGTACCCGGGTCTGCTGCAGCCCGCAGACGTCAGAGTGTTTGTGCTGTAGCACACATGGTGACTGTCACAATAGCATACGTGGACTCAAATATACATCCTGTACAGTGAGTCAGACCTGGTTATTAATAATGAGCTACATTTAAGTGGGAAGAAATCATTTTTCATTTCATTTAACTGTTCTGATTTACCATCTTCTTAAAAATAAAAAATTCACCACCAACAAAAAAGAGTTTCGGTCTTGTGTTCAGCCAAGGAATTAGGCTGAGAAAATGTGATGTTATCTTTTAATTTTCTTAAACATATTTCTTTCTGACCAGGTGTCTCACGTTTTGTTCCGGTATTCAGAGGAAAACTCTAGTCACTCAATTTTGTTGATTCTCTGTGTCACCCTCCTGCTCTCCTTAGACTGTTACACTTGTTTTCTCTTTTATATCATTTAATTAGGGCACCAACCCCAAACTTCAGAGCTTTTCGAAGTGCCATTGACTGAAGTTTGGGGTTGGTGCCCTAATTAAATGATATTAAAAAAAACAAGTGTAACAGCTCACGCAGAAAAATGTCTGCCACACCACAAGCGAACAACCACAAAAACGTGCAAGCCCTTCCCCTTGAAGAACACCTGAGGGTATACAGGTATAGCTCTGCTTTAAAATTTAGTTAAGGTACCTTAGATCAAAGGTTCTCATTTCCTCACCAGCTGGGTAATTACCTCCTAGAGAGGCTGCCTTACAGGCATTTCCTTTCCAATTTGTAATTGCCCAAACTGCTTCCTTTCCTGCTCATCAGCACATGGCTGCTGACAAAGCAGGCAGTTGCTTGTATGTAAAATGTATATTTCTACTATACTTTTTAACTTCCTGTAATGTAATTTAGAAGAGTTGATCATGTGATTTAACCAGCCACACAGGTACTTATAGGAGATCCATATTCTGCAAGTTCCTCACTCCACTTGCAGTGCAACAGGGGGAGCTTTTGCCTGGTACTTTTACACCCCTGATTGTGTCTCTCCTTTGGTAGCTCTGCTCAGAGATTTCGCTACGACATCTCCCTGTCAAGCTTCCTTTGTAATGATAATTCCTAGTAATTGATCTAATTAGATAACATGAAGCAAATCTAAATGAGATAGAAACTTAGTCATTTGCAAATATCGGGCATAAATGAGTTTATGGGAAATTTTTTTTTAATAGAGGCCATAGAGGATTATTATGGATCTTGTGTGAGTGGAAGTCTGTGTGCTGTGTGAAAACCATGTGTTATAGCAAACAATAATATGTTATTAGGGAACTGTGTTGACCCCTTTTCACCATGGTGAAAAGTGGCTTATAAATTGAATACAGAGTTGTGATGGTTGCTAGCTGTAGCAGAAGATCAAGTCCTTGTTGTACTAGATCAACATAAGATGGCGTCCTTACTTTCTCACCAGGATTTTGGCTTAGTCTTCCTGGGGATAACTACAACTTTCAGTCAGCTGGCACTGGAAAGGTAGACGAATAAGCTTGATAAATGTAGGTTGCTAGCAGTTCTTTCCAATTTGGAGTGAAGGCTGTGGAGGGGGCTGGCAAAAGTCCTCTGAGCTTTAATATGACACACAGTCCATCTCTGAGCAGCAACTGTGCAGGTCATGGAAACAGTGTAAGCAAAACCATGTGGGAGCTCACAGAAAGCCCATGAGGTAGCATATGACAGAATATTCTCATAAAAAATAAACCTGAGAACCCATAATATCCTCTGATTTTCAGGGAGCACAAGTCTTTTGCCTGGGGAGACATGTCATAAAAAAGAAGAGTAGGCAGCTACTGGAAATGAAAATGAGAATAAATAGGAACTGGGGGCTGCATTTTCTGTATGGACCTACCTGTAGAAAATGTTTGCTTGCACCTCTACAAAGCAGCTGCCCCATGGTGTCTGATCAGTCCAAATTACTGCTGGCATGCGGCAGGGGACAACGTGGAGCGCAAAGTACAGGTTATCAGGCAAAACGGCTGCCACCCACCTCCCCTGTCAAACCCCACTCCTGATGGCACGTGGTGCTCATGGGAAGGGTTTGTGCTGGTCTGCGGGGTCGTGTGGGTTGGACTCCCGGGTCCCCATGGTGGCCCCTAAGCTGCAGGTGGGGCTGCAGAGATGGCTGGAGAGTGGCTGGTCTGAGAGTTGGAGGAGGACCCCTTCCCTTCCTCCTCTGCAATGCTCCTTCCTTGTCCTTCTTTACCTGCATCTCCGTCCTCCTCCCACACTGTACGGCTCAGCTAAAAGCAGCTGAGCTGGGGAGGAGGCTGCCGTTTCCAGCACAAGCTCTGCTGTGGAGGAATGGTGTTGGCAAAGCCCCAAAGGGAAACTCAGGCTTTCCCCAGCTTTCCGTGATGGGGTCAGCTAGGGGCAAAGGAAGGAAATAAAAGGGAAGAGAAAATGTCAGGCCAGACTCCTGAGGAAAGAGGATACTGATTTTCAGTTACCACCTTTTCTTGCTGCTAGATTTCATGATGATATTGCTCTTCTCTAAAGTATGATATTTAGGGTTTTTTCCTAGAAGTGCCAGTGTCTACAGTCATGGGGCTATATCAAAACTGAAGGAATGGAAGAACATAACCACCATTTCACCTTCCTTTCTGAATGAGGATATTTCTAGCTCACATGGATGTGAAAGAAACTGCAAAATGTGCCCCCAGATGCTTAGACAGGAGAGTCATTTAAAGAGACCCTACATGCTACTAGCTAAAATACCTTGATATTTAATTCTATAGAATGAATGGAGAAAATGGGGGAAGGGAGCTGATTCATGGATTTTGGGTGCTCAGAGCTGGAATGCCAACAATATCCCTTTGCATTGTCTTAGAAAAAAAGGCTTACAGTCTGTCTTCTTCCCCCTCCACCAATTAAGGCTTTTGGTCAGTTGAAAAGAAAGGATCCAAGGAATTTTTGTTTCACAAATCCGTCATAACACATTAGAGGAAGTAGTACACAGCTCTGACCTCACCAAAGTGGCTCAGCTGATCACCCTGGGACCTTCAGTGTCCAGAGCTAGAACCACTGTTGAATCCCTACAGTTTATTAGTAGTCTTAATACCAATTCATGTTTTCACATCTTTGGTCCTGATTTAGGACACCACCTGTGGAAGAAGATAGGTATAAAAGTCATGAGAAAAGAGGAAAAACTGTCCTGAAAAGTGCAAAACCAAAAGCTACAGCTCACCGGACAATTGTATGTATGTCCTGAAAAGAGCATTTCTTTCTTCTGTGGATCTCATGCAGCTGGCTTTCATGTTAATAAGGTGGAATATAAAATAATGGGATGTTTACTTTTTTGTTTATGTTATTGTTTGTTTACAAAAAAAAATTTGTTTAATAAAATAAAGAATAAAACACCAGTGGAATCATTCAGTGAATTGGCTAGAGGATGTGAAAACATATTGACACACCTCAGGGGGTTTATGCCTTCCTTTTAATCTATCTAGTGTAATATTAGAGACATAGTACTGAATTCAATTGACCATTTGTCTGTCTTGTTGTGGAAATTCCTATCTCTGTCTGGGTAAACAGTTTCATTAATACTGTAAATGTACTGTGTAAAAGGCCCTGCTTTCTTCCCATTCCCTCTCTAATAAGCTCTGGTTTGCAAAGTGCAGCTCAGGAGAAAAATATAAAGAGAAAACCTCTCACCGTGCTGCAACATAAATGTCACCGGGAACATTTCCATGATGAAGAGATGCTTCCAAAAAACAGGTGTAATGGCATATAAAAGCCACTTTATCATGGTTTTGCATGCCCTAGGATGTTCAGCATTCTGCTGGACCCTAATGGATATGAAACTGCACAGCATACTGTGGAGGATATCCCCTTTGAAAGCCTAAAGGTTTCAATAACAGTCAGTCTGAGAGTCCCATACCAGAACAAACTCCCCTGGCATGTAGTGCATTTGGGTTTTCTGTGGAAGAACCTGTTAGGGCTCCCAGTCTCAGAAATTACAGACTTGAACTTCATTTACACAGTGTTTCACACTGATGCTGTTTCCTTTTACGTTTTTACGAGGGATGGGTAACACCCAATGTTCACTCCTTTTTTGCCTTGACCAAAGCTCCAGTGTGACCGAGCTGGACCTGCTCTGCCTGCAGCCCTAGAAGTGAGGCTGTTTCAACAACGCCGCTGCTCTGCAGGGTCCTGACTGTAAGCGTAAGGGGATGCAAACTATCAGAGGAGCGTGTGCATGGAGAGGGATAGAAATTTTGGTTTCATCCCTCAGTCCCTAGTTGGACTGACACCTCAGGGGCTGCCAAACGGGGGGATTTCAGAGAAGCCGGGTGAAGCATGGGGTCAATGCTGCATTTCCAGGAGTGGGAAGGGTGTAAAGAGGCCAGCACATTCAAACAGTGGTCTGTGTTGTTCCTATGGCTGAGGGAATTGTTAAAGCTGACACTCCTCCCACCTGAGCCAGCTGATGAAATGCAGCCTAACATGGAGCCCCAAGTAAATTTTACACAGCTTCAGGGTGGATGTAGTAGATGCAGCCCATCAGCACCAGTTCGGTCGGCACAGCACCGTCAGTCAGAGCTGCGCTGGGCACCACCCAGGTGATCCTCAGGGTGACAACTCCCTCTGCTTCTGTGTACAGCAGGTTATAGCCATTACCACCAAGACAATAAAATATACTTGTCTTTATGCTTGCATACGGCAGGGCTTTTTTTTTTTTTTTTTTTGCAGACCTCAGTTATGAACTGGAAACTGTTGTCTGGAAAAAAAAACAAAAAACAACAGTCTGTTCGCATAGCCTGGAGATTAACTTGAAGATTTTTGGTGGTGACATTACTGTAAGTGATGTTAACAGGATGTGGATGTTACACCTCACTGGTCAATGAGTGGGCAGCATATTTTGGCAGATTTATTCACTTTGTTTATGTCCCTAATAAAAGCAATGTGATCAGACATTTCTTCTATATTGTTTAGAGAAAAGCTCAAAGGGAAATACTTGGAGAGTGTATTGACCTATTAAGTTGCCTGATTTGTGGTCACAGCTGTTCCCTTTGTCTGTGCACAGCCATGAGTGGTGATTCACGTACAGAAAAAGATTGCTGCTGCATTCAGTGGAGTGTGAGCCGCTCTTTTTGTAGCCGCCTGCACTCATGGTGGTGCGAACGGTTTTGGGGCACTCAGCCAGAGCATCTCAATGAGTGCTGCAGTAGGAGGCATAATCGTACTCGTCCTTGGGAGAGCTCTTTCAAGGCAGCAAAGGAACTATTCACTGCTGTGAAAAATGCAGGGGGATGCCTGATTTGTACTAATCAGTTTAAGCCAGGAGACCAGAAACACGCCTGTTTAAGGGGTATCAAGCAAGTTCCTGTGTTTTCTAGATACAGATCCAGAAATCTACTTCTAAAACGTAATGGGAAGCCCTAGCCCATGCAATCTAAGCGTTGCTGCAGATGTGCAGCTCCCACTGCAGTGAAAGCAGGACAGGGGGTGGGGGCATTTATGAACTCAGGACAGAATTTGGTGCTGGGTTTTGTAGAGCCCGGTCCCTGGTACTTGTCTGGTTATGATACACTTGTTATGTAAAACAACAAACATAATCTATTAAGGCACTGTCATTGCCAGAAACACTGTGTAAATCACTGGGTTATGCACTCTACTCAATGGTAGAAGATCTAGATGACTTACAAGGACACTGGTAGAATGACACCCTTTAGATAATTTCTGGAACAAAAACTAAAAACTGCTAAGTACTTCAGGCAAATTATAACACCCACCTTCCATTTTAATGCCACCTTAAACTGTATTCTGCAACAGGCACCTGTGGGAGGAGATGACATAAACAGACAATTAATGTTTCTTTTCACTTGCCAGTTAAGACTGAAAAATGTGGTCACTGAGCTGTCTTTTTCTAATATTTTCTTAACAGCTTTACACTTTGCTGAGAAGTTGCCTTCAGTCCTTGAGCTAGAACTGTACTGCAAACAAATGAGTCTCCTCCCTTTGCTGAGTGGACCATCAACCTTCATGGGCACCAAACGTGTTTCCATTGGCCGTGAAACTCCATGCTTGTTGTCTGGGGCCATTTGCCAGCTGTGCTGGCGATCTGAGTTTCTGAGGTGTGTGGAAGGGCTGGAGGCGAGTTGCTCTGGTGTGGGTGTGCTCTCCCACATTGGCCCCATGTGCCCAAGCAGGGCCTTTTTGGGCCACCCTGCATCCAGGGCCACCCAGACCTAGACCAGGGCTAGGAGAAGACCTCTTCAGTGTCAGGAAGCTGTGATGCTAATAGTTACCCCATTTAGGAATACTCTTTGGGTTTATTTAAATTGTGTTCATACTTGAAGTATTCTATAAGTACAAATCATGATCTTGCAATGATTGAGTACTTGAGTGCACAATCTCCTCAGAGCAAACCCCACCTTCCCTTTCCTGCCCATTGCAGCAGAGACTCGTATACCTGGAAACTCCTGGCTGTCCCCCATTCACCACTATATTTCAGGCACCTAAGAGTGAGTTATGCCAGCTGCTAGTTATTTTAGTGTTTTGAGCAGAACTCTTTAAAGCAGTTTCAGGTTCCAGGGCTGTAACCTGCACTGTCAGCAATGACTTTATGGGTAGTGACAAGCTGAACTCAAGATATATTGTCTTACAGGAGGTGGGTGGTGGGGAAAAAAGATCTGTCTTTTATAAATATATTTGGATAATTGCATTTATCCAAATCGCCTTTGTGTCCTTTCCCACCCCTTTCTGAAGAAGAGAATATTAACAAAAGGAAGTCTGATATTTTATTGCTATTGGGATAACCAGATTTCTGACTTTTCAATCATAATTTAGATTTCTTTAAAATGTCATACATATTGAGTGTGATTGAATTTCTGCCAGAGTTTTATTAGATAATTGGCACAGTACTTTTCCCATCAATGAGACACTGAGGAGAACAGATACAAAGCAAAGGAAGGAAAGGAGGTTGGATGAAAAGAATAGGAAGAAAAGAAAAAGCAGAAGTAACAATCTAAAGGGCAATCAGGTTTTGAGTAAAGTGAGTGTGAAACACAGCCCAGCATCAGCTTTACAGAATCACTGTTGGTTAAAGCTATGTAATTCTCCACGTTAAAAAAAAGCCTTTAGATGTGATTTGGAATTGCTTTAGTTGCACCACTACAATCCCCTCTACAGGCATTCTTATTTTTACTTAAAGCAGTCTTATTTCTGATCATGAATGTCTAAATTACATATAAATCAGCATGACTTCCATCAAATCAAACCTGAGCACAAAGCACTAATTAAATCTCCTGAAATCTAGGTGTGTGCTGGTAGCACAATAAAGCAACCCGTGAATAAAATGGGTTCTTCAGTTTCCTTGATTGAACTGGGATGAGCTGCTTCCTACAGTTTGTGCTATTTAAACTGATCTAGAATAAAGGAGGGAGAGAGGAAGACTTGACAGGGAGGTAAAGCAGGGTGTGAATTCGCAGCATGTCAGCTCTCCTGTAGCCACGGCCTGAGGGCACATTTTTGCCTGTAGTGTGTGGGCAACGCACAGTAGCCTCATGAGCAAAAGGGAGAGCTACCTTCTGTGGGCCACGAACATGCCCAAAGGGAGTCACCAGGGACTGGCTGATGCACTTGTGGAAGAGTCACTCGTTCATCTACCTCTGACCAAAGCCACTCTTTTTGACTGAAACAAAAGTGCCCTGGAAGGATTCGCTCTAGTCAAACTATGCAATTTGGCCATGTACAGAACTGTGTAGCAGCCTATGAAACCTGACCATAACTGATAGCACAGGTTTTGCTAGTGCCAGACTTCAGACTTGTATATACATTGCTGATCGTTTTGCTGTCCTTTGTGTGTGTGTGTGTTTGTCTGAGCACACATATGTATGCATGTGTAGGTGTGCAAGTAAATGCATTTTATATGTACATACATATGTATATATACATACACACACACATGCTTACAACCATGTATGCATGTAAGTAATATTTTATTAACATTTAAGGGATATATACTTCTGCTTCTGATGGGTCTTGTAATCTCCTGCTTATTCTCTTGCTTATTTTCAGGTTAGCAGTAGATTGCTCCTGGTTCGTCTGATACTGCCTTCCTTGAGGGCGCAGCAGAGGAGGTTTTGTATGGCAGGAGAAAGAAATGGGAGGGATACTGAGCAGTTATGGAGAAAAAGTGTAAAGGACAACTTGTTTTCATTAGCTCTGTATTTCCCAGATTCGCCTCCTTTCATCCTTTACCATTAGGTGTGTTCTCTTCAGTTCTTTAGCTTTAAAACTTTGAGTATCTATTTGGTGTGTGTGTCACACCAAATCACATTATTCTAGAAAGCCAGACCATGAATCCTAGTATTTTCGAAGATCACTTAATTGTCTTGTTCCCTTCCCCCTGGAAGGAATCAGACTCCTAAACACCTTGCTGCACTATTGGGCTGTACAGCTTTTTATCAATCTTTTTATGGTTAACCTCTTTGTCATAATATTGATTTTTAACAAAAATATCCTCTCTACCTTACTTAACTTTGATGTGTCACAGAGCCCTGCAACTATGGCTATCTTTAGATCATAGTCTAATCTTAGTATTTAAAATCAAGTTACTATGTCTAATCAGTTTTTCCCAGAACTGCTGTACTAAAGCCACAAAAGGGGGTTATTAAGAAACTCATCTGACTTCAGATTTGCCTGCTGAGGTAGCCACTCAAACCCCAAAGTTACCAAGAGCATTTAGAAAGAGGCTGGTTTTGGCAGCCTCCCTTTCCTCCTCCTCTTCTCCCCTCCTCCTCCACCCACCTTTGAGGAGCAAGACAGAGAGCCTGAGACATCACAGAGGTTGTGCAAACGGAAGGCAGTTTGCAGCATGAGCCAGGAGCAGCGGGGGCTGCTTTGCTTGAGGCCTTCAGGTGCTAGTGCTGAGGCACCCAGGAGAGAAGGAGGTGTCAAAGTCAGAGCATGAAGGCCATGGCTGTGCCTGCTTCCCGTCTCTTCTTCCCTGAAGAGCATGACCAAAGCGCAAGCCTGCTCTTCGAGGAGGATGGAAGCACCCATCACATAGTGTCACTAGCGCAGTCGTGCTGAAGCCACACAGTGCCAGAGGGAGGGACTGCTACCAGGACACATGTGATGAGTATTCTCATCATTTGGAAGATACCTGTGAGTACCGTGGTGGGCATGCTGGCTGCTAGTTCCTTTTGGCATAGTTACTGATTAGCACCAGCTTTCAGGGGCTTCCCATGCCCAGGGGAAGCCTCCATCCACTTCCCTGCAGACAGGAGAGCCCCAGACAGGACTGACCACTGCTCTACTTTCACTGAACTTCTGGGAGGCTCATCGTGGCATGCAGATTTGGTGAGCGGCCTATATCTTCTACTGCAGGAGCTATGCTGTCAATGCGATGGTTGTCAGGGACAATCAACTCTACATTATAGACTCTGGCCCCAATTTCCTGGGATATTGCTTAGATGCCAACATGCAACTAGAGTCTGGTCTCACCTGGGTGGGTCGGAGACATGTGTTTGTGGCAGCTGTGCTCCCAGCAATGCATCTTAACGTATACACCCTCCTCGCAGCTCAGCACAGGTCTCAGGAGTCAGTCCCATGGGCCAGGTGCCACCAAATGCCATGGATTGTCCCTCTGCTCCCTTCCGCCTCTCTGAAGATCACGCCTGCCATTTGTCATCCTGGCCACTCACCCTCTTGGTATGCCTCACAGTAGCACTGCGCACAACCGGTTCTGCTCTGTAATGGTCTGGGAAGTCTCCAAGTATGATCTAAAGAGGTAACTGCCATCTTGGGGCATGTGGGTAGTACATCAGCACTGAGGTGTCCTTTCTTCACCTGATGGTGGGCCATAAATGCACAGTATTGCAAAGAGTTTTGCCTCCTGACATTCATGCCCTTTGCAGCCTGGAGCCCTTGACATGTTAAGTGGTCAGTGACAGCTCTCCGTTTCCTGCCCAATGGATGGTATTTCAGTGATACTCTAACCTGGTTGGCCCCAGGCATTCATTCCTGCTCAGTGGCAAGTACTTCGGCTGTGGGAATAGCTTCTGGCTCAGGTATAGTGTGGAGTGTGTTCCGCTGGAGACCTCTTAGGACCCCACTGAAGCTGTGATCTGCAGTTTCTGTAGCTCCATGTAGGGTTGAACGATAGCTTCTTTAGGTGGAAGAGGCTGAGGAGCATGGTAAAAGCAGCCCATGGGGAAGGTCAGAGGGTGAGAAAGCTGCAGAGCACCTCAGCCCTTCAGTATCATACCTGGCTTGCACCTCAGATGGGAGGGTGGTCAGGGGCTGGCCCCAGTGCTGTACACAGGGCCCCATATCTTTAAGATTTCCTTTAAAGTTTGATTGAATTTTTCTACCCACCCAGCTGATAAGTCTGACCTCCTGCAAATGAACACAAAAGCCTCGAACAAAGTCAAACTCTGTGGTGCCCGTGTTGTGGCACATGACATGTTGATGCAGTATGTTGTGAAGGCAAGTGGAAAAAAAAAGAAAATACAAGGGGAAAAAAAGAACTCTATTTTCTCCCTCCTGCTCACTCACTTTCTTCTCTTTGTGACAGGAGAAGTTTGATATTGGCAATGCAGAAGGACTGAGGAGAGCATCAGGCTGGCTCCTCTGCCTGCTACCTGTGTCATGTGTAGCTTTGTTGTGCACAGCTGGTGTTCTGCAGTGCACGTAGTCTGCAGCACACATGTGCGCACGCGCACACATACACACACATGCACCTCTCCCATCTAGCCCTCTGATAGAGCATTTGCCCTGTGTAAGCAGGCTGCAAAGGAACATTAAATGGCACAATGCACCGTCATCCTAGCTTTACAGAGGCACTTATGTGAACACCTCTTATTGCCGACTGTGCCATTACCAGCATAAGCTCTGTTTTAGCAATCTTTTCCAAGGAACATCTGATTAGGAGTGACAAACTTGCACACCAGACAAAGGTATTGCATCAGTTCATCAAATTGCATCAGCAATTTGTAAACATTTCTGACTGGGCTATATACTGCTTTATAAAATGCTGGTAATTAAGTCCAGATAATAATCCCTCCAGCCCTTATGAACAATCAAACAAAATGTTAATTAAACAATCAGTGTCTTCCAGGAAGAAGAAAAGTAGTTCAGGTCACATCAATTAATTTTTCCATATTCCCCAAGCAGTTCTTACAGCTGTGGTCTGGGAATATTAAAAATAATCTGGTGATGACAGTCCAGATGGCTAAGGGGGTTGAAAATGGCATGTGTTGCTTTTCACTTCTGGATTATGCAGTTCATTCAGGTGCTGTTGCTTTTGCTGGCTGTTGAACTGTCTAAATGAAATGAGTTGGTTAATCATTCTAGGCACCCCTCTATTTAAGGATTATAATACTTATTGTATATTTTAGGAATACATAATTTTAGATATGATTACATTATTCATAAACCATTCCTAATTTTTCTAATTATCTTTAAATTATTAATAATTATTTTAAATTATTATTTTTAATTATTTTGAATTATTCCTAATTATTTTAGGAATAATTATCTTGATTTCCAAGTTGGACTAATTCTGTGGAAAGACTTTCACTGACTTATGTGAATTTTGGATCAAGCTTTTAGAAAGCAGTATGACTTACATAGCTTATTTTGATTATGAATGCTTATGTATTTCTTAAACTGCAAAATGTATCAGCTCACTTGTGTTTTAAAGGAGTTAGATGTATGTGTGGAAGCCTTACATTGCTTGTCATCTCCCTGTCTTCTGGGAGCTTCAGTTTCTAATGCAGAATCCTTAGTATTTCTTGGGAAAATGTATTTTAAAAAGATAGAATAAAAAGTGGAAGAAACCACTCTCATGCAAATAGTATCAAAGCAATAGAACTGTGTGGTAAAAAGGAGAATGGGACAATGCAGCACAATCTTATATCCAGACTTAACTCTTAATTATTGAAGAGATTAATGTGGTCCCAATCCCTATTTTACCTCCATGTTGCATGTTGCATTTACAGCTTTATAAGTATCTGTGTACCCAAGACTTTCTGTGTTTTACTGCAAGTTCCTGGAAGGCACTTTTGTGCTACAAATTGACTTTAATGCTCCTTCTGTCAAAATTTTTTGTTAGGCTTAAAAACTATGCCATGAAAAAGGGATGTAGGAGGAACCTGCGGTTCCAACTTCCATCCTGCCAATCCAACTACTCCTAATGAGAGAAGAAAAGGGATTAAATTGTTCCGAGACAATTCCTTGCCAACAGTGAAATACACTCTTCCAGAGGTCCTTGGCCAAGCAGTCTTCTGCCCTAGTGAGAAGTCCATACCACTTCTGAAGGGATACTGGAGCAGGCCCTCCTGCTGCAATTATAGGATCCCTTTTTGAAGGCTTCTGTGAAGAAAAGCCTTTGAAAAGCATTATTCTTCCCTGTTGCTCCAACCTGAATTTTCTATGATTGGATGAAATGCATTTAAAATACTGATGAAGGCATGTGCGTATTTCAGGGATGTTTAAAGAGAGGCCTGTTGGTCACTCCAGAGGGTCCTGCTGTGCTTGAGATGATGCTTCTCCCTTCATTACAGAAGTAATGGTGCCTGGTCTTAGCACAGGTGGCCTCTTTATTAGAAGCAGCAGAAATGCGTTGATTTGCTCTGCAGCTCTGAGATAAGCAGATCTGAAGTGCACCAAAGGCTGGTTCCAGTCCACTGCCATTTCCAAGCTGACACCCTGAAGAAGTTTAATTTAAAGCTGGCAACTAAAAATAAAATACCATCTCCTGACACATACGCTTTCTTTGAGAAACCAGTAGCAAATCTTTCATAGCCAGTATTTTGTGAAAAAGTCAGAGTCTAATAACAGCAAATGTTTAAATCATTCTTCTACTACTGCATGAGTAATTCCTACAAACAATCTTTACAGTAGTGATAGAGGAGAACTAAATGCCAAGTGTATTTGTCAGTTTTTGTGTTCTGATGAGAAACATGATTATGAAAGAAAGCTTCTTTCCATGGGAAGAAATGATCACAAGCAAGGTATTAGGGATTTGGACTACTGAGTTCTCTTTGTAGCACCACCACTCTCCTGCAACTTTGGAAAGCCTTTTAGGTTGAGATTCACTAGATGTGATTTAAGAACCTAACAGAGATGCTTAACTGAAGAGCATCAGTACTTTATTTAAATGGCTGACTAGCACTTTGGAGCTGCCTCTCTGCCCTGTTTGCCGAGACCTCATAGTGGTCCAAGGTCTGACTTTCAGGGAGGTGATTGCAGGCCACAGCCTCTTGGGACCTCAGCTGCCCCCACTGTGAAAAGGAGAGGGGAGTATTTTTCTGTATCACAGAGCTATTGTGAGAGCTGGCATTTGTGAAGCATTTCTGAGCTCCTCAGGTGATTTTGTATTGATCATATGATTCTCTGCGTAAACCATGACATTTATATATAAATTTATAGACATAATAATCCTTTTCTCTCAAGGTTGATATTTAGTACATTTAAGACAGCAATCCTTCATACAAAATCAGTGTGCTTATAAATCCAATAATAATTCTGCTTTGACTGTTTTGTTTCTTTCTTCTTTATAGGCGCAGGACCAGCAATGCACAATACTTTTGAGACTTTACACTGAGACGTTCTACCTGCTGCTAGGTCACAGGGAGGTCACAGTTTCTTCTGTAAAAATGTCCAATCAACACAAGTTTTAATTTTCTCATCAGGGCTGACAATGCCCATGTCATTTTCCAACTCATATATCAGGCAAAGTCTGTCATTTTTCAAGCTGTGCTACTGCTAATGTCTGATTAACAGTGAGAACTTGTTACTCCTAACATGGAGCACTGAATCGTCGGTGATGACAGCTAATCGAACTGCTCTTATAAGAGGCTCAGCTCCTCACCTTCAGGATAAATGCAACTTTGGGTGCAAATCTGTCAGGGACATTTCTGCCATCTGGCACCTGCCTATTGCTCAAAGACCAGTCTTCTCCTTAAAATTCAGGTGGTTCTGGTCACTCCGTGGAAGAGGAACTGTCCTTTGAGATTTGCACACAGGCACTGACTGAATGGAGGGGCTCAAATTTCAGCCCAGAAGCTGAATTCTGCCTACATGAATCTATCCTGCCAGCAAATAGTTTGCAACTAATTCAAGAACTGAAGTGTACCTACATACCCTAACATTCAAATATTTAGAACCATGAAGAAATTTGAAGACATCCAGTCTGTTCATTGACAATTTTCATGCAGGAAAAAAAATCTCAGAAGAGAGGTATTTTCAGCATTAGCTTATACAGTTCTATTTTCAGGAGATAACCCAGAGGTATATTCCCATTGCGGAGGGGTATATGCCTTCAATAACTATCACTCAAGACCAGATTATTTTTTACTTTCACTGTATCCATAAGGGAAGCTTCATACCTACTTCTCCTAGTGTTCCATACATGAGCACACAAAGCAGAGTACATGTGACACTGTCTGACATATGGAGAGGTGGGCCTTTCTGTTGCTGAAGATTTTCATATAATATGTATTTTTTCTTTTTTCTTCTGCTACATTTCTGATTCTTTTGTTGGTAGGAAGCTCTTCTGTTTTGTCTCCATACTTCAAGGACATGTTTTATTTTGCAATGGTGTTTCTGAAAGTAACTTCAGAGCCTTGTCCAATTATAAGGGTTAAATTCCTTTCAAGCCCTGATGACAAGAAATCTTTTCAAGACCTCTTAAAATAGCCAGATGTCTCCAAGAAGTCATGAGACTACAGAAGTCAGAGGCTGTTGGATGTTTTCGAGTACAGGCTGTGAAAATGTTCTCCCTGTGAAGAAAGCCAGCCTAGAATTAGCCATGATCTCTGTTTTCTTCCCACAGCTAAGAGAAATGATTGGTGATATTAAGTCTCTATGAAAGAGACCATTTTTATGTTTAGTCATCTGGAATCTATTCCTGGTATCTATAACCACTCATCCTAGTATGATGATGACACCAGATATTTTGATGCTGCTGGGAAATGGATTTACACCTCTGCCTTGTCATCTACAGTGACACCCAGTACAGTGTCACCAAAGAATTATCAGAATTTTTTTGGCTAGCCTCAAGCATGGGCTGCACTGGTCAGTCCTGTTCCCACTGAGTCTAGCAAGGACACAGCATGTGTAAAGTTATGATTTACAGCAGGAGGCTCACTTGGTATCCCAGACCTTCTTGTAGGTTTCCCTATGTGCTGTACATGCTACTTCCAGGACCCCAAGCACTTCTGTTGCTATGCAGGGGTCTCTGCAGCTGGTTTCACAGCTGGCATTGATGGGACATCCCTACCAGGTTTTTGAAAGGATAGAAATCCACAAACCTCCAGAGTCTAGAGGCATTGCTGGATCTCTTGACATCCTCTCAAACCTCAAGAGAAATTCAGAATTGCATGTGTGTATCTTGTCTTAAAAGCTGCAGCCAGCTCCTCAGTTTCAATCTGGAGGTAGTACTGGCAAGCAGAACAGCACGAAAAACAGCACAGATACCACCTGAGGAAGACTTCTACCAATTCTTCCTTGTTTGTTGGCATCCCAAAGAGACAAATAGGAGTTGTGAACTTTCTCCTTAACTTTTCTCTCCTCCTACATCCATTCCTCCTGAGAGAGGCTCATTCACTTCCACTCAGAATGATGTTAGATCATTTCAGAGGATTTCAGGATCTCAGACACCATTGCCAGAGGCTATCTGAGTTAATCTGTGTCTTTGCTGCCCTGAAATCTATCTATCTATCTATCTGCACTATTTATTCTCAGAAATGTCTCTCAAGTGAGCCTGGTTTGGCAGAAAGTGAACTCTGTGCAGGTCTTGACTGCTGTAAAACTTAGTCCCTTGCACCTCAGAGACAAAGAGCAAAGAGTTTTATGGTGGTTATTTTTAATGCCAGAACAGAAGGAAGGATGGCAATGCTACTGGACTTAGAAACCTGAATCTTTTCACTGGCTCAGATTCAGAACCGACCTTAACCTCCGTTTCCCTGACTATTCAGAGATGCTTGTGTCTCCTGGCCTCCAAAACGCCCACTGCTGTATACCTATCGTCTTGTCAGAAATACCTTTGTTTCAAAACACTTAAGCAATTTTCTCTTGTTTGGACTGTCCTCTGAGAATCCCTCCTAAGATAATGATATTGTCAGCTTCTGGATGAAACAGGCTGCTGGGCAACTGGCTGATTACAGGACCATCTGAGTTTGAGAACCTCTAGTTTTGAGAGAGATGCCATAGCTTTTTGGAAGTTTGGGTTTAAATATGAACAGTTAAAGGTCTCTTGAAATTCAACAAATGAAAATGCAAAGAATGAATATGGGATGGAATAACCCTGTGCTACAGTACAGGGTCTGTGCTGGCTGGGTAGAAAGAGACTTTGCAGAAAAGCTCCTGGTGGACAACGAGTCGAACATGAGCAAGCATTGTGTCCTGGCAGCAAAGCTGGTCAACCACAAGCTGTGCTGTTTCAGCAAGAGCGCAGCCAGCAGGTCAAGGGAAGTGATCCTCCCCCTCTAGTCAGCATTTGGGAGTTCCGCATCTGGAGAACTGTGTCCAGTTTTGCTGTCTTCATTATAAGAGAGGCATGGAGATACAGGAGTGAGTCCATTGAAGGACTACTACAATGATCAGAGGGCTGGAGCACCTGACATATGAGGAGAGGCCAAGGAACTGTTTTTGGTCAGCCTGGAGAAGAGAAGATGAAGAGGGGATTTTATTGCTGGATTCAACAACCTGATGGGAGTGCACAGAGAAGACAGAGGCAGACCCTTGGAGGTGCACAGTGACAGGACAAGAGGCAATGGACACAAGTTGCAGCAAGGGGTATTTCAATCAGATAGCAGGGGGAAAAAAAGGATAATCAGGAGGAGGATAGTCAGGAGTGTGGACGGTCAGGAGTGAGGATAATCAAACACTGAAACAGGCTACCCAGACAGGCTGTGAAATCTCCATCCCTGGAGATATTCAGAGTTTGACTGGACAAGGCTCTGAGCAGTCTGATCTAAGTTGTTCTTGCTTTGACTGAAGGACTGGACCAGATGACCGCTGCAATTCCCTTCTGACCTAAATTACTCTAGGTTTCTGTGATTCATATCACCCTTATGCATACCTAAGTTCACCAGGAGAACACTGGACTTAGAGGCAGGCAGTGCCTCCCTTTCCTGAGTTGTTTCAGGTGTGCAGGTCTTTACTGCACAGTGACTCTTACCAAAACACAACAAAAAACCAAATCCTTTCTGAGGCTGTGAAATGCAGAAGCAAACACCTTTGTGATAGCCCATTCCAGATGACATTGCAGAACTGATTTCCATTGCTGAATTATCTGGAAGACACTGTTTTTACTTAATAGCCACTGTTTGTCTTAAAGCAAGCTATTCCTCTCCATGATTGCTGTTGATTGTCAGTATGGCCATTTGGTAGCATGCAGCCAGCATGAATGTGTGAGGTCTCTTTTCCTCTGCAGAGATGAAATTAATGGTGTCCTGCTAAATGTTTAACCTCTTATGTACTTGCTCATTAATTGGTATAAAATTTAAATGGCAATTGCCTAAATAAATAAATAAAAAAAAAGGAAAGTCCTGTCACTCAAAGGAAAACATAACTTCATGTTTGTATCCACAAGCATCTATACTATTGACAGTTTGAAAAATGCCACCAAAAAGGACATGAACATGCTAAGTCATTTAAAAATGACATCAGTGGTTGAAGTTACAAAAAGTTACTGATACTTCCTTGGCCACTTGAGATGTTTCAAAGTAAGAAATCTTTCCCCTCTTTGCCATTTTGTCCCATATTTCAAGGAACAATAAAAAAAACAATTGCTTTCAATAGCATTACTGTATTCTTAAGCAACTGGGGATTACCAGTCCATTAACCATAAGGCAAGAGTATTAATCTCTTCCAGTTACTCACCACCAAAACCACATGTACTGTAATTGTTCAATTTCTTTCCCACAACTAGAATCACCACAGCCTTGAAAATGTATTAGTATTTTTCTCTTTGACAGAAATATGCTCTATACTGTACTCTCTTGTAAGTTCTTATTGGTACTTTCTTGGGAGACAGGATTTGAAACAAAATTGGATTGTGAGATATTGCAGGATTGTACAAAGCACTTTTGTGGAAAAAAAGACACAAATTTTACTTTTATTTGTGGGCAGCTAGAACACACAACAGTCTGGTTTTGCAGTTTTTATCCACTTACTCTATTTTTTTCTGGTGGATGCACTGGAAGAAAAAAAATCACTATTTTGAGGGTTGCAGATTGTTACCAATGAGATAGTCAGAGCTAACTCTGCCAGTATGTCACCAATAAATGCCCATTTGAAGCCATTACATGAGCTGGAGTGGTGGAATAAGTGCTTTGCTTCAGTTATCTTTCTCCCTGAATGCTGCTTAGTGCCCGTACATAAAATGTGCCCAGCCTTTGCCTGACAGTAACACTGCTCTACAAGGTGAAACATGATCTTCCATCCCTTCCCAGGATGCTAGCACCTAGCAAGATAAAATAAGAGCCAGATTTGATGCTGTATCTTTTGGGAATCAGAACTAGAGGAGGCAGTGGGAACAAGAGGAGTCAAAATTAATCAGCTGCTATTTCAGCTCAGCACACAGGAAGTCCCGATGCCCCGTTGCTGTTGAAATGCTGCAAATTCCTAGCCTAAAATTTGAATAGTGACAAGGCAACAGGTAACAAAAGAAATGAGTTTCTGCTGAGTGAATATAAACTACATTTTAATGACCTACATCAAATTTTAAAGTATTTGCTAAATCAGTCCTATGCTATGAGGCAATAATGCATTGAGAACAAGAGGAAAATCCATTTAGAAAGCACATAACGAGGTAAGCTTTCTGGTGGTGTACATTGCCAAGGAACAGAAAATTGTCAAGATATAAAACATTCATGAGAAACACGAATGATAAGGTTCTTTTTCAAAACTGTAAAATCAGTGTTTCTATTCTGAACTCTATTTTCGGAAGTTGTTCCTTGTTCCTGAAAAATTGTTTTGTGCAGAGGTGTAGCAGTCAAGATCTTAGTCCTGGAGCAGTGTTTTCTTATTCTTCTGGTTTTAGTTCCTGAAAGAGAAATGTAAGAAATTATTACTTGAAGATCCATTCTAATGCTTTTGCCCAAATAATAAGTGCTCAATTTCTAATTATACTAGCACATTAGGCAGGAAAATATGTTTAGGAAAAAATATGTATGGGAGTATCACCCACCATGACTATGATGGCCAGCCTCAGCTTCCCCTGTGGCTCCAGCCTTTGGGAACTGGAGGCCCTTTGCCTCTCAGTAGCACTTGGGCTCCTACATGGCTTGGTCGCCTCTGCACGAGGGGCTTAAACATCAATGCCATTTCATGATGCTCAGTAATTTGTAGACTCTTGGTGGTGCTCAGGCACTTATCTCAGGGAAACCCCTGTGGAAGGAGAAGCCTCTCTGCAAGCTGGTGCACAGAGTCTGCAAAGCCTCAGTCACTTTTGAAAATACTGCAAAGCCACTCGTATCATTTAGGACCAGATGTTTTTTCTTAAAGCATTTAGACGTCTTAATGTGGGAAATGAAGCTCCAAGCCCTCATGACAGATACCTATTTGCAACATTAGTTGGTGAAGTCCCTTGTAAAAGCTGACCCTTTGGCAGAATTGAACAAAGCCTAAATAGAAAAGCCTAAAAAGCCTCTGATTTGGGACACACTGTGACAGGAGCCAGATTTGTCTGGAGCGTGTGCTCCTCCTTGAGACTACACTTCCCTTAGCATCAGGCAACATTTGGCCTTACTGTGCAGTGCATTGTCTGGCCCCCAAAATTTCATTTTACTTTTTGAATCGCAGTAGAAATTTGTTGCTAACACAAGAAAGCTTTGGAGAATGTGTGTCAGTGCTGTTCTGATGGCAGGGAGCTGGCAGAGCAGCGGTAAAGGGTAAAGGTGTCTCACAGAGCCTCTGAAGCTGAAGGTCTGAGGATAAGTCTGAGGCAGATGAAATCTCAACCTGCCCCAGTGGTAGCACTGAAGAAATCTCTGCAGATTCTTTACCTTGGCAGGTCATATACATTTATTCTTATAAAAGTCTATTGTGTAGACATTAATATCTGCAGCTCCCTTTGATTTCTATCGTAGTGATGCACTTTTGTTATATTATAGTGACCTGAAACTGTGTCCTAGTCTCATAGATCCCATTTGCACAGTTTGCACTGTAGGTTTAATTTCACAGTTTTTAGTTTCCTAGCTTAAAAATATGAACAATTTATGGAGCAAAATTAACAATTTATTAGAAATATCAGTCACTGCAAAAGTCCTAAGGGTAATTCACAGCTCTATAAAGGGTTGTGATATAAATAATTGCTTGATGAATATGGACCATGTCTGTTTGTCATTAAACACCAGCAGAGAGCTAATGCACTTTAATAGTCCTGCTAACTGCTATCTGACAAGCATAGAAATCACAACCAAACACAAAAATTAGGCTAAATAGTTGCTTCTTACCATATCTTTTTTTCTTTACACAAAAGGTAAAATAGTGACATATGTTGCTTTCTTGGCACTTCAGTAGTGGTCACGACTTATACTCCCCCATATAATTTTGTAACCAGTAGCTTAAATATTACATCGCTGTTTTGCTATTTATCAAGTGAAATGCCACATTAATTCCAGCCTCTTACATGTTAACAGGCTGCACTCTGTGAAAACTATTATTCCCCTTCTTATTTGTAGAGGAGAGAACACATTCAAGGTCCCTGATGTAGCCAGTGTGTTTATAACCTATGCATAGCGCTGGTCCAACTACATGCTCTACTGGTAGGCTCTGGTGATCCACACAGATCCTGTATAACTCTCCATTCAGAGTAAGAGCATATAGATTTAAATCTTATTCACAAAGCAGTACTCTAGTGAGGTTTCTTTAACTAATAAGCACTGTGATTTTTGTTTTTGTTAAGGGATGGTTTTATTCAGTTATGCCTGAACCTGATCACAGTGCTCCCATTCAGGCCACTGTTGTGGTTGGGAAGGGGTGCAGAAGTGATAAAGGACGTTGATGGAGGTGGAGTCACCCATCCAAAACATCCGATTCCCTTTCATCTTAAGCCCTGCTATACTTGGCCAGAGGGGCTAAAAGGAAATGAATGCAAAAGGGCCATTAATGCAGAAGGAGCTCAGGGGACATGTGGAGGCGGAAGGGACGGACGGATGGGTTTGGCTGCCAGCAGAAGGGAGCCCGCTCCACTCTCGCGCCCCACTCGCCCCACAGCAGCTGTCCCAAGCTGCAGGGACCCTCTGGATCCCCTTGGAGGGGCCTCTCCCAATACCACAGCCCCCCTTCGGCCTGCTCTGGGGACCCTTGAGCCCATCATCTCCACCTCTGACCAGCCTGACTGTCGTCCCTGGCCATCCTCTCTGCTTAAGGGCAGATCAGTAACTTTCTGTCAACCCAAGCGACATTAGCCTCTCTCACCTCCAACAGGTGGGACAGGGCAAACTTTTTCCTTAGATTAACATTGTCTCTCCTCCTCGTCCCTTTCCCCTGAGTGGGAGGGGGCTTCTTCCTGCGCTTTATTCACAGAAAGGATTTTGGTGCCTTGAGTAGGTCTCTGGCAATGCTGACCCAGTCATACGTGATTGAGTTGCTTTGTTTTATGAATTTACCACAAACGAGCTGGATACTTCACCTGACCTGTGTAACAAAATGAATTAGAAGGCAATCTATTTGTGTAAGAAATGAGTTCGACCAAGACAAAACAGGCAATGCTGTGGCTCAGCTGACATGAAATAAGGCTTTAAGGTGTAATTTCATAAGTTATGATCAAATGCTCAGACCACTTTTGGCACCTAAATCTTATGGTGAGTTGAGCCCAAAGGTAAGAGGATGGCACCATAGAAAACCCACGAGAAAATTAACAAATCTGTATTCAGTTTAGGATCTGGCTCTTGTGCATGAGGCCACATACTGACTGAGACCAATAAAATTGCTAATTAATTGATCACAGTCCATTCAGGGCAAATCAGCTAGGAGTCCTGTGGAAAAAATAATCTGTGATCTTGTAATTAAATGGTGTATGATGTTGAGAATACACAACAGCATGATAAAATGATGTGGTACAGGCATGTCCTTGGTTTTGGAGCTTATTGGACTTTGCAGCGTTGACAGAGTTTGTGCAATGCGGTTTCTTGGATGCAGTTAGAAAATGCAAACTTTATGGCAAGTGTCTGAAGTGAATGTTTTAAAGTAAATCAATTTTATAAACAAACTACTGATAGGATGTAAGATTGGTAATGACAGGGAGTTAATCTTTATTCTGATCAGATGAGATCACATTGGCAACCTAAAATAACATCCGTTAGAATCATTTCCTTTTCTCAGAGGCAAGATAGGACATATGGTGTCATGATAAATAATTATGCATGAGAAATTGTGACTTGGCTGCAGAATCTGGTTGCTCCACCATAGTTTGTTCAAACAGGACAAGCAGTTTAGAGAAAAGTGAGACTTGCACTTTTAATGAAAATATTTCTGGGACATTATTTTCTTTGGGCGGAGAAGTGACTGTGGGTATCCTTGCACAGTTGGGAATGAGGAGATTCCCAAGAGAGGAAGCAGGTTCAGCTTCTCCAGCAGGTTAAGAAGTTCCTGCCTTTCCAGCTAACTCCCTACCTCTCCTTTGCTGTGAGAGCTCATCAAGTAGATAGGATATTTTAAAAAAAGCTCTAACTCCGCTCTTTAATTGATTGATTGTGTGTGTAGTGCACGTCTACATCTACCTGCAGCTTAGCCCTGTGCAGTGGTCAGCAGGGACATGCATAAGGGCCATTGATGAACCCCCTACAAAGAGACTGCCTCAAGCAACTGTGTTCCAGAGTACTTGATTTTAGTGACTGAGATAAGTTTATTTTTTGTTTCTTTCTACAAATTCTGTGGAGCACAGCTCAGAAATACCAGGCTGGCCTTTCTAACCTCGACCAAGCAGTCTTAGCCAAATTGTTTACAAAAATCCCAGTTTCATACCTACTTATGCAGGCAGAAGAGTTCAACAAGGCCAGGGACAGCATGTGGCATTGCGGCAATCCAAGTATATTCCCCAGGAAGATACCTGAAACAGCACAGGAGAGCATGTGCTCCTGGTTCAGGATGCTGCTGCTAGCAGTTGAACGTAGCAGAGAAAAGAAGAAACCTAAGGGCTGACCAGTCATTCAGAAATGTTAGGCCAGTGTATGCTAGTATAGCTATAAAAACATAGGATAAATGCATTAGCAGAAATATTTCATGACTAAATGCTGTCCAGAACAGGATGCATTATTTCAATTCAGACATTATTATTACCAAGTACATGTAACCTTTTTTTTCATCTGGCTCGCAGACAGGACTCTTGCTTAGGTATACCAGGGTGCTGTTTGCCTGTTTTGCAGCAGCATGCTGTTGTTGACTCATGATTGGTTTCTGATTCACTGTAAATCTCAGGTGTTTCTCTGCAGTACTGCTGCCTAGCCAGACGTTTCCCCTCCTGCAGCTGGAGAAATAGATGCAGAACTTTGCATGTCCTTTTTGAATTTTCCTAATTTATCAAGAATGTTTTAAATTCTAGTTCTGTCCTCCTCTGTCCTTGTAGCCTTTCCAGCATTGGTGTTGCTTGGAAATTTAATAAGGTACACTTGTTAATTCATCATACAAGTCATTAATGAAAACATTGAATAATATTGGATCAAGGACAGATCCTAGGGGAATCTCACTTGATACATCCTTCCGTTTTAACTGTGAACTATTGATAGCTATTCTCTAGGTATGGGTTCCCCAGCCAGTTATATACCACTGATAATACCTTCTGTTAGGCCACTTTTTACTTGCTTATTTATGAGACGGTTGTATAAGCTAGTGAAGACAGGGTATTGACAGTGAAGATACTGAAACTACAACATTGAGTGCCTCTCTTCAATTCACATGGCCTGTTACCTTGTCACAGGAGGAAATTGACTTGGCTTGACAACAGCGGCTTGATTTATTTTTGACAAATTCATATTGGATGTCATTTATCTCTTTAGAAGGTTTCAAATTATTTGATTCTTTGCTCCAGAATTCAGAAAGAAATTCTAGATAAGCTGACTAGTCAAAAATTTCTTTGCCCCTGTTTTTCTTCCCTTTCCACAGATAGGAGCAGCATTAACCCTTTTCTACTATGAAATCTCTTTAATTGTCTAAGCTCTCAAAAGCAGCTGTTACTAGCCCTGAAGCTTCTCTGACTGTGTCCTGATCGGCCAGTTTGCAGCATGACTTCTCAGCGGCATTTGCAGCCACAGCCGTTGGGCACGGCCGAGCAGGGAGCTGGACCATGGACTGTGAGCTGTCTCTAAAACAGCCTTTTCTTTCATGGGGACATGGCAGCGGGAATGCATGGTTCAGAGCAGGAGTGAGGTGGCAAGGGACAGCAAATGCTTATCCCGGTTTGAGAAATGCTGCTTAGATGGAAATGTGCAATCAGAGCCCAAGTCCCTTGCTGGGTACTGCAGAGCCACCTGGTTTGAGAGCCTCTGCCTTATATGAATACTGACTAACTGCTCAGGCTCTGGTGTAGCCTGAATTCTTATTTTTCAGCTGCTAGTGTTAATTACGTTAACTATCCCAGTTGGCTCTTTAGTGACAACTGATGACATTTTTCACAATATCATCAGCAGATAATTTTCCTTTCACATAAAGGGGCTGGATGGCTCTTCCCTTAGTCATTTTCATATTGCTAAAGTATTAATATATCCTGTTTACCTGTGCTCCTGAGAAACTGTAGCTCATTTTGTGCCTGAGCTTTTGTAGTTGCATCCCTGCGCAGTTATGGTATTCCTTTATATCTGCCCCTAATAACATGAGATTTCTGGGAGCTTCCTTCTTTCCTTCTCTTGATATCGCTGAAGAGCTTGTGGCTAGCTGTGCTGGTCTCTGACTGTGCCGCACAGCCTCCCTCTGTGAGGAGGTAGTTTGCACTTCTGCCCTTCACATACCTTCTCCAGGGAAATAACCAAATCCTCGTTTCAAGCTTGTTTCCCTGCCTTGCTGCCTACATCCGATAGGATTTTACCTGCTAACTCTCTAGTCTGTTGATTTCTCCTATTAAATCCATTCTCTTTAGTTCTCATCAGTTCCTCTCTCTCCTTTTGTATGACCTGTGAACCCTGTTGTATCACAGGCCCTTTCATTCACGTTGCCATTTGCATCCCCGTTTTCATTCAGCTCATCCTGCCTTGAACCAGTGTCTGAGCACTTAACTGTGTGCCACTGGTGGAGCTGGATAAGGTGCTAACAGTCAGGGAAGTGTTTTCAAGAAAAGAAGGGCTAGCTGAGGAATAGCCAGGGAGAAAGACATTTTTGTGTCTCTGAAATGGAGTTGGAGCCCATTTTTGCCCACCTCTGGTTAAGTGGAGAAGTTCCCAGAAGAGCCAGATGAAGGCAGATGCACCAGAGAACTTCAAGTGGACTTCTTCCTTGTCTCCTCTCAATGCACTGAAACCCACCCATATCTGATGTATAAAAAGTGAAGATAAGGCTCCTACTCATTTAATTCAATCCTTCATTTTTTAAGTTAAAATATTTATATATTATATTTAATTCTGAACAAACTTTCACAGTTGTCTCCAAAAAAAAGGTTGGTTTTAATTGGCTTCTTGCTGTTAAAGCCCAGGCAATCATGTGGCAAAAGCAGAATGCTTTGCTCATGGGGCTAAACGACAGATTTCTAGCTGACAATAAAACTGCCAACAGTCTTATTACTTTGCTGTCATGTATTTTGAAAGCTACAGTACAGTGAACTTGAACACTCACTCAGCCATTACTTGCCATATTTACCTGACGATAAATGTCAGGTCTTTATTGAGTTCCAGCAGCAGAGAAGCTAATGGCAAGTAAAAGAACTTGGTTGCCACAGCAACACCAAAAATCTACCTCTGTGTGACCCATTACCTTCTTTCATAGCATGCAGAGATTGCCCATGATACCTGCAATCACTCCTATGACATGAGCTAGAGGAGAGCATTTTCTTCTGTTCTTGTGCATCCAGGATCTCAGGACAGTTACCAGGATGGGACCTGTTTATATTGCCTCCTGAGTTTGAAGGCTTAGAGTTATAGTTTAAACTTGTCTGTGCGCAATGGCTCCACAGATGTTCACAAGGTTCTCACTGATGATTTCAGAGGGGCTGTATTTTCATCACTTTTTCTGCCAGGGAGCATTAACACTTCTAAGAAAGCACCTTGCCATAAGAACTGCCCTTTAAAAACAATAACAAAAGTAAGCCTCTTGGTATCCGGATGCTCACAGCGAAATCGTGAAAGTTGGTGACCTTGCAAATCCTATCAATAGTAACTGAGAAGATTTAAATATAGACTAGCTCTTATGTTTGGCTATGGAGAGTTGACTCAAGATACCAGCAAACTGTTAAAAATGAAAATGATGTTTTTGCAGGACAGCCAGTATTGAAAGATGTAATGCAAAGCATTAGATACTCTTCAGTTGCTTGGCTTTCAAGAAGAAACCCCTATTTTTTTTATTTATTTGTGTTATTTGCATACTTATCACGCACATACACAAATGCAGTATCTTGGATACTTTACAGCAAAGATTTTCAGAGCATCTGAAAAGAACTGGCAGTCTTCAATACGAGAAATGGTTCTCTAGCCTAATGATTTTGTTATGAAGTGTATTCAAGATTTATATTGCCAAAGCACCCTCTAGTGGGGCAATAATAGAAGAGTTGTTTCTACACATACATGCAACCTGCCCTACGTATTAGAGAACCAAGTAAAAGGCTGGATACAGGTGAAGATAGGAAAACACATTGCATCTTTAGATTAGTTAAGGTCTTTGTTGTTCATACAACAGGCTGCATTCACCACACCACCTGGAAGCTCCTTAGGTGGCTATGCACTTTATTACATGGACTCATGGAATAATAGAATTATTTAGGTCGGAGGAGATCATCTCATCCAAACTCTTCATCAAAGAAGGTTCAAACAGAGCAGGTGCCTTGTGGCTTTGTCCAGTCAAGTTTGGAATATCTCCAAGGATGGAGATTGCACAACTGCTCTGTGAAACATCTTCCAGTATTTGAGCAACATCATTGAGAAAAAAAATTCCTTATACCTAACCAGAATTTCCTTTGTTGCAACTTCTGTCTGTTGCCTCTCAGCCCATGACTGTGCACCTCTGAGCATTTCCTGTAGTTGCTCAGGATCTTTACAATGTCCTCATCTTGAAATATTTGAAAAAATATTCAGAGTCACCTCTGGATATTGTTTGTTCATAAATGCCTTCATAAATGACAGCGAATTGTTGGAGATAAATCATGATACTATTAGATGCAATACTCCTGGCACAATGAAGTAGATAACTTTCTGGTCTCATGCGGGGACCCTGGTTCTGCAAGAAGTTTCTCCTGCCAAGTTATTTGGAATGAAGTTTAGGATATGCATTAAAATGTCTAAGACATAAGCTTGCACAGCTGCTTGTGGGATCTAGACCAAATATCGTGACTGCAAAATGTCAATATAAAACAACTCCCTGACTAGATTTGTCATTTATCAAGTGAAAGAAAAGAAAATTCTAAATTAAATTTGAAGACAATACATGTATTGCTAAACCTGGTTAAGATTTATTGAAGCTGGGGGATATAGCAGCCACCTTTGCAGCCATCATGTAAAGGAGCCAGTGAGTGCCCTTCTGTAATCAGATAGTTAAACCAAAAGGTGCCACCATCCAAAACACGCGCATATAGCTGAAGAGGGCTTCTAGGTTTATCATGTCAGACAGTGTGGACAGAAGAGTGTTTGATGAAACCCATGTGGCTGTGTGTCAGCAACAAACAGCAGTAGGAAGACGTGAAAAGGCACACACTGAGGTGGCATCAAGTGCAGCCGGAATAACCACTGGGAGCATGCACTGGAGTAATGAAAAGGCACTAAAAGAGAAAGCGAGCTTTTGGGCCAGGTGCTGACCAAAAGTGGGTTGGGGCTGTAGTAAATAAACCCCTCTTTCTTCAGGAAAAGGACGTTTTGTAGGTGATTTGTGAAGAAATGCGACTGCATCAAAGGAGCTCACTAATCTCATTGTTTCTCTTTTTAAAGGAAATAGCTGTCAGGTTTTGAATGAGGACCACTCAACCTGGCTTCAGGCAGGTAGGCGTGGGTGCACAACATAGAGCTTGTTTTTTTTCTGGTGGGAAGATTGGCAGCACAAGCCAGGGCACAGTTTTGAGGGCATGGCTTTGCATAATTTTAGGAAAACAACAGCGTTGAAGTCTGCTGCTTTCTTTTACTTCCCGGAGATGGACCTTCGAAGCTGCTGACAGCCGAATGGGAGAGGTGGGTGCCGGGGGAAGGGAGCGCCCAGGCACCCCTGGACCTCCTTGCCACCTGCGCGGGCTGTGGTCTGTCCCCGAGCATGGTCCCTGCCTCTCCGGAGCTGCAGGGTCCCATCCGCCACCCAAGACCATGGGCTGCCAGCTCGAGCAGCCCGGTGCGGAGGGATGATGAGGCAAGGAGTAATGATAGCTCTTTCAAAGCGGGCTGGATAAAATTAGGCACGTATAATCAGTGGTTGGGCGGCCAGGGGAGAGGAGCTCTGCTGGTGAGTGCTCGGCGCCTGCTGGCACGCAGACTCACGACGGGGTGCTCGAGCGTGAGCACCTCGGCGGGGAAACACTCGGAAACTCGTTTTTGCCAGTTAGTGGGAAACAGAGGGTGCTACCTCTTCCCACGATTTAAAAGCCGCGTGTTTGAGAGAAGACAGCCGCAGAGGAGCGCTGATGCTCTGCCCAGTATCGCACCGGTGGAGGCCAGCGCTGGTCTCCCCCGTACAGCAGGAGGCCCCCCTTTCTCCTGATGCTTCAGGAGACCTTGGGGCTGGCAGGGAAGCGCGGCGCCCGGCTGGCGGCTACCAGGAGGCGCCTCCAGCTGCGGCCGCGGAGCAGCCTGCCGCCCCGAGGAATCGCCCCGGCTGCCCCAGGCGCCGCGGGACCCACGCGCCCAGGGCTGGTAGCCTGCGGTAACGGGAGGGCTGCTAAAGCTCAGAAATGAGGACAGTTCCCCGCGCCCTGGGGAAACTTGCTTTTCTCTGCTGCTGAATTTCAATCGATTTTTCTCGGAATTTCCTCCGACTCTAGCTCTCCCCTCTTGGTACTTTTCTTTTGGGTACAATTTCGCTTTGTATGAATTTCCTTTCAAAGTGGCAGTTTGGAACTGGAATTAAAAAGGGTGACAAAAAGCCCTAATCAGAGACCTGGCTTTATTAAAAAAGACAAGCACTTATTTTATTTCACTGTTTAATAATAGATTTCTTTTCTATGGCTGCAGTACTGAAGAGGCAGAACGGCAGCATGTAAGGCTGTTGTTAATTTTACATATCACTATAACTTATTAACCTTGAAATGTGGAGAAATGAAATTGACCCTTACTTAACATTTATAGCAACACTTGATCAAATGTGGTTTAAGCCCATACACAATTCCTGACACTAGAGGGAGTACATAATTTATTTTATGAAAAGAAAAAATAAGCCTCGCTTTTTAAATAAGAAATATATCAAAGGGGGAAAAGCAAAAATATTCAAGGGAGAACTTCATTCTCTCTCTACAAGGCATACTAAAAAAAAAAAAAGCAAAAAAAATCTGAGAATCTGTCTTATGTGTTACCTTAATTAGGTAGGTTATACAACTGGTGTCTGTAAAAGCTACTGCAGGCCGAATAACCAAACAGCCTGTGTTCAGTTTTTGTGTGCGTGTCTATTGGGTCTGAACACGTGGGTGGAGTAAGCAGCCCACAGGATAACATAGACGGACATTTGTGCCCAAAGCTTTCTATCTCTGGTGCTGCCATATTCCCACCCCTCTGCCCCCCATGACGACCGCAGTGTCTGAATAGCGACATCCTTCCCAGCATGTTTATCCTCACAACATGCCTGGCGGGTAGGAGAGAAGCACCATCCTATTTTACAGCTGGAAAACCAAAGTGTGGTGAGAATGAGCAATGCACCCACGGCTCCAAGGGAGCCTGGGGCAGAGCAATGAAACCATGCCCTGACTGCTGGACAAGCTGCACGCGCTCTCCCAGGCTCACAATTCATCGTGGGGTATGCAGGGTTGTTAAGCTATGAGGGGTCCGTTTTGTGGCTTGCTTTTCCAAACCACAAGTACAAAGATTGCCTAGTGCCCTTCTGTACAGAGCTTTTTGTGTAATTGAATGCAGATGTAACTGTGGCTCTGTATCCCTTTCTCCAGGCCGAATACACATGAGGTGAGCCAGGCTGACATGAAGACCCTGCCCTTCGTGCGGCTGCATGGGGCAAAGCCTGCACGGCTGTCCAGCGCTGGGCCATGTGGCACAGTCCTCACCTCCTCAGTGACGGGGACTGTTGCACCAGGTGAAGCTGATCATCTCGTCTCCATATTAAAATATTCATAAAGTTGCAAGGAAAATACAAATGCAATTGTCCAGGTTGACCAGAATAGCTTTGCAACCCAAGCATCTTGATTTTCATTGCCTATGTGATCTTTCTGACTTGCAGCATGTAACTGAGTTTATTGCATCCTTATCTCAGTTACAATCTAATTATCTGATGCAGAGATCTCCTAAAAGTCTCTTTATCAAAAGGAGGATTTCTTTTAAAGGACAGAAATGAGAAGCCAATTCTGAAAATGTTATCACCTCGTTATCCCTGTACATGCTTACAGCTTTAGTGACTATCTTCTGAAGCGCTCCACTGAGGCCTTATTTTGCCCATCTGTGGCTGTAGTTAAAAAATCAACAACTATCTTAAATAACTCATCCTATTAGGGAATATTATGCAGTGGAATTGCACTATTTTTAAAGTACTTTCTAAGATCTTTAGCAAAGATCACTTGCTACACAGTGATATCAGGGATAGTAATTCAAGCCAAGTAGAAAAATACTGCACACATTTGTAGGCGGATCTTGTCTCCTGCCAGCCATGGACACCAAATGCTAAAGCCACATCAATGAAAGGCTGTCTACTATGCTCTGGTCCACCCACAAACACAGAGATCCAGGCTAACAGAGCTTACTGAATAAAAAGAGAGAAATAAACTTCTTGCCCTCCCACCCCTTTCATTGCTCCTTCAGATCAGGCAGCAAGTCCCTTCTCAGTAAAGGGTGGTCCCTCAGTCTCTGGCCTTCCTGAGAGGCAAATCTCAACAGCTCTCTTCTCCTGGGAAGACTCATTCCCACAAATGTTTTCCAGCACCTGGGCAACGGCTTGTTATTGAGATGATGAGGCCGCTCCCTCCGAACCTTGAACAATCCCTACAATCCACTACAGCTGCTTTTGGAGCCTTTTTCTCTTTTCATGCACAAAACTTATGGTGAGCTTTGTGTGTATAAGAAAAGCAAGATGTAAGCTATATAGGGAGCACATATTGCTAAGCATCATGATCTTCCTATCTCTTTCACTCAGTTATGATATAATTCTCTCCCTTTCAGCTGCTACCCTTTGAAAAGATATTTTTTCCCACCCTATTTACAGATTTAGAAAGAACAAAAAAAGTCATAAACATGCTGTCAGACACACTATTCACTGGCTACCTGAACACCAGAGCACATCAAGTCTCTCTCCTCACTTATGTCAAAACTTCATGTGGAACAGAATTGAACAGACTATTCAGAGAATTGACATCTCTTGGCTCCCCTCGTGCCTCTCTCCCCTCCTGGCACACAACAGGAGGTTTGACGTAAGCGAGGAGATAGGCTTGCTGTTTTATTGGTGTTCTTATTTCACCTGGGTAGTGAGTGCCTTTGCGTAGTGCCTTTAGAGATATGATTATCTTCTCGCCCCTAAGGGAGAAGAGTGTGTGCAGGGTAATGGTCCATTTCGGTAACTTTTTTTTTTTTTTTTTTTGCAAGCATTAGACAATTTCTAGGGACACAAAATATGTATTCCTTTGAAGTAGTCAGACCTTCTCCAGTGCAATCCCAACAGCCAGGAACTTCACTGTTCCCTTCATGCTTTTGTTTAAAAGAAAAAAGTCAACCAGTCCCCAAATATGTCTTCTTGTTGTTGCAAGTACCTAAAGGAGAATTGAAATGAAAACGGAGAGGGGAATAATCTTTTTGTTTCTTTGTTTTTCATTTTCACAAAAGGAAGTGCAAAAGCCAACAAGAGAGGTGAAGAGCCAAGGAAAGGGGAGAAAGGAGGGTGACTCCACTAGCACAAGGCTGCAGTGACCTGCCCTGACCCCAATGCCTTTCTTGTGGTTCCAAGGAAATCACTGAGACCCCAGACCATGAAAGAATTGAGGGATTTGCTTCCTCATTGCACTCAGCTTTCTCTGTGTCTATACACCCAAGTCTTGAAACACATCTTAGCCTCTTGTTTGTCAAGTAGGGGACATAGCTCTACATGTTGTGAGAATGAACCTATTAAAAGATTGTGAGACACTTGGGTCATATGGATTTGGAAGGTTCACAGAACCAAAACCTAAATCTGAGTAAAAAGGGGGGGCAGGGGGAGAGAGGAAGGATTAAAATATTGAGCAGGGGAGGGGGACAGAAGGTCATAGCTAGTTTCAGAAACAGAAAAAAAGATGCAGTAAATAAAAAACTAGGAAAAGCAAAAACCTTAGGGAAAAAGCAGTATGTTTTCATGTAAAACTGCATGTGCAGAATATTATAATGAAAAATACAGTACCGTTGTCGAGGGACCTGGCTGCTTGGGAAGCAGAGGATCCGGCAGTGGGGAAACAGCTCCAGGGTCCTGGGTTCCTTAGCCAAAGGCAGAGACGTTTTGTTTCTACATGGTTTAGTGCACCACATAAGCAGACTTTTGGCATGATTTGATACTTTTAATTATGTACAATGATCAGGAGTATGTGCAAGTTTGGCACTCGGTGACCGTGGTACACCTTTGCTGTGCCCACGATCGCGCATTCACAGCCCCTGGCTGGGAACTCCATCTGGGTGCACTGCGTCTTTCAGCTTCCCCTCATTGCAACAGCTCCTCACCACGAAGGAAAGACACAGCTCACCTCCCCATTGTGTAACATGCACTGAAATTTTCCCCTTAATTTGTCTTTGCTATATGCAAATTTGCCTAACTAGAGATATCAATATATCTACATATCTATCTCTCATGGTGGCTCTTCACATTTATTTCTTCTAGTTTTTAATTTTGTTCTGTGTTTTATTCTGCTGTTGTAATTGTCGGTTTCTTTGGGTGTATATTGTATTACATGTGTAGACTTTTGAAAAAGTCAATAGCAATTAACTTAAATGGGGAGATGTAAGTATGCTCTAGTCTGTACCAGCTAGCCCAAACAAAGCTTTCAGCTCTGCCAGCAACCTGCAGTATTGTAATTTGGGCTGAAATAAAATAGGATATATAACTTTTGCATTTTTTCCAAAGATATTTGAAAGAGAAAGACATCGTTTTTGCCAGTTACTGTGACAAGCAGCCTTTCTGATCAGTTGCAGCTCTTCTTTTTGTTATGGAAAGTGAGATCATGGAGAGCTTTTTAAATTTGTTGCTGAATTTAGTCCTCATGCAAGTATGGAGCCAGGCCAATGCAGCAACTGCGCTGTGTGAGCTCCTTTCCTGGGCCTACTAAAGCACTGCTTGTTGACTAAGCTGCAGCGTGCCTGCTATCTTAGTCCTTAGCACTTCTTTGGTAAGAGTAAACATTAAACTTTGGTGCTTAGCATTTAGATTGAAATGGGAGAAAGCAACTTACCTTTGCCTACTATTATCATGTGATAAAATTACACTGACCTTGACTATACCTTTTGTTTGCCTAGAACTCTGAATTCAGGGGGACTTTGGATGCATGATGAACACTAGGTCATCCCCATCACAGTTAAAGTGAAATACCTGGACGAACTAAAAGGCAACTTCTTTGCCAATAATTGGATTCTGCAAAACAGGCTCTCTGATCAAGCTTGGTATTTTTTCTCCGTGGCTTTCAGATAAGATCATCTCAGATGAAAAAAATCCCCTTCCTGGTCATGGGCTGCTTTTCCTACAGTGCCTACTTGGACTTTTTGCTCCAGATGCAAAACTTCATGCAGATCTTTTCCTGATATAAATGCAAAATAAACCTACATATCCAGTGATTTATGGAAATCTGTGGGTCTGATTCATAGAAACCCAATTTACAGATAAGAATTTCATTTCCTGTAGTCAGGAACTTTTCAATAGGAAGTGGGGATGAAAGAAATTGAAAGAATTAAAATAATTGCATTTAGCTATTTTCTTCCTCTCCAGATACCCCGTTATCTAATCTCTTGCATTTCTAATAATCAGTGAATAGGCATTTAGTTTGACCACAGCTGATATTCTATGGAAGGATTTCAACTAAGGGACAATATAGTAAACCTTATATAATAAAGTCTTTAAAAATATGATTAGATATTTGATTTGGTCATAAAACACAATTTGTTTTTACAGAAAAAGGTTATGAAATTTTGATTTTAATGTCAGAATTGACCACATGACAGTTTGACTTTTGCAGGCAAAAATCAACCCCCCAAAGTTTTCAGCCAAAGACTCTTGTCTGAAAGCTAACATTTCTGAGTTGTCCTTCTTCTGGTAGAAGGAATATAAAAGCCTGAAGTACATGGGAGCTTCACCAAGGAAAAAAAGCAAGAGCAAAACTTAGAAGACATTGCTTTACAGCAGCAAATGGAACAGTGAGTGGCAGGATCACTCTTGGTGCTATTTGATTTTTAGGGAAAGAAAGAAAAGAATGCGCACACTTTGCCTTCTGAAAAAGCAATTTTCTTCCCTACCTTTTAGAACTATGAATGTGCTCTTAAGGAAGTGGAATGAGAGGAACATTAGACCAAAAAAACGATGCAAGAAAGACATAACTTTCAGTAGGATGATTTTAGCATTATAATATTTCTAATATGCTTTTAAATGTAAAGATAGTTAATGAGAAGTTCTCACTTCTCACTTTATGAGGAGGAGTTGATGCGCTGTATTGTGAAAAAACCTCAGGAGGCTATACTTGTACTCAGAACAACCTAAAACCTGTTTAAATTTGCATGAGCTAAAGATCATCGCTTTTCCCCATCATTTGTGGGAAAGAAGCAATTTGGTACTGAAAGACTGATCAGAGAATACATCAAGTATATGACTCAGATTTATTTTCTATGAGAAATTTTAATTCTCAAACAGGTAAAAAGAAAAGAGAAACAAATAACTTGTAGTTTTTGGATGCTCAGATTTTAATGAAAAGTTAAGCATTTCCATTAAGAGATCTTTTTCACAAAAAGAAGTTATGTATTTCACTAAAACAAATCCATTGCTTTTGAAATACAGTTCCATTAACAGCATCACCACTGCCAACAGCATCCGTACTCTTGGCAAAGGAAAGAGCAAAAGAAATCTCTATCCAGAAGACTGTCTTCCACCCTAAGAGCAAGAACTGTTCTCCTCCTTATGCCAAGTTCCTAGGAAGAAGTAAGGTGAAATGTGACGTCTGATGCATTGAGTGTTGAGGGATAGGAAACTGTTATGGGCTCACAGAAGTTAGTTCTGTTATCACAAAGCCCCTTACTCAGCCCACTTGATTACTAGTGTGAGAAAAGGCTGGAACAGAAAAGAGCTCAAGGATACTTAGTGCAGGAGCTGGCTGCCATAGTGGTTATTATTTAGCCTTTTGCAGCATGATTGCAGTTGATCACCTGCCCACAAATGTGAGGGAACGTAAATCTGGAATTTGTGAACTCATCTGTTGTGTTTTGACAGGAGAGAAGCTTTTGGCAGCCAGTTAGTAGAAATAAACTCTCTATCCAGGGCTCGGAGCCATGTTGCAACTGCTAGAGCGTATTTATGCCCTCTCATCCCTTCTTTTCTGAGCGCCTGTAGTTCACCCAGCTGCAGGGCTCTAAATCGAAAGTATTGTTTTAGAAAGAAGGAAAAGTCCTTCAGCCTGAGAGATGGAGCTGCTAAATAACTGTTTCTGAAGAGTTAACTATCTGCTTTTGGACACAGGCTCTTTTCAGGTAGTTTAAGAGGATGCGGGCACAAAACTTTAGTAATTGTCTTTAGATCAGGTTCATTCTTTCATGTTATCGGTTTTGTTTCATGCGTGGGAAGATTTTGTGCTTTTGAGGGGGAAAAAAAAAGCATACAACAAGCTTCTTTTCAGTTTAACTAAATCTATGATTACAAAGCTACATGCTTGGTACTGCAGAGCAGTATCACTTGAAGAAACATCAAAACCTTGCCAAGCTTGGTCAATTAGATAAGTACCCCAAGCCTGGCTGCTAATCTGAACCACTTCATAACTAGTTTTAACCACTTGAGACTGAAAATGAAGCTCAGAATTGCATGAGAACAGGTGCTCCCGTGAGAGTTCCCATGCTTTCTGCTTCCAGGAAGAATGGAAATCCTAAAGAAACTAGTCCTGCACATTTCAGCATCTGTTTCCCTTGAAAAATGAATAATACTTTTTTTAAAGCATGAGACAGTTTGGCTCCATTTAAGTTTACGTTTTAAATAAAGCGCTGTAGGGTGTGGAGCTCTGATATCCTCAGGACTTGTTACAATAAGATATAAGATACTGACAATAAAGAACGTGAAGTACTAAAACTGCACTCTTTGCAAGCCAAAAGAAAAATGAAGTAGAAAGGTGGAGTGGATTCAAAAGGCCAAGCCTGGGTCCGATCTGAGCTGGCCTTAAAAAGCAAGGATGCACCGATCTAAAGATACTTTCTAGCTGTGGACTTTAAGTAGTTGATCTGGGCCCCATAAAGGGACCTAAGCCTGTATGCGAATGTTTTCTGCTGCTTTTTCAGCCTCCCAATGGGACAAGCACCTCTTGGACAGGGCTATTACTGGTAGGCTGGCTTTCAAGGCTTAATTCTTGCCAGCAGCCTCTCGAGGTGAGGCCAGTACAGTGTGCTTCATGGTAAGGGAGGGTTTTTATGCTTGACAACAGTATGTTATTTCTGTGTTTTGTTATGCATTTATCCTCCAGGCTCATGAACCTTTGGCTGGACTCTTAATGCCCCTTGCCACATCCCTGAGCAAGAAGGACTACCCTGAGCTCCAACTCTTAACCACTTGGGTATAAGAGGAATCCCCAAGGCACCATTTACCTTGGGGAGGATTCAGGGAGGTTGCAGAGCAGGGGACCTGGACCCACACGAAGAGGGCCCGGGACAGGACAGGATGGGGGCACGCGTAGGCAACGCTCTCCAGGCAGGCTTCAACATTTCGGCAGCTCTGTGGAGCTACTACCCCCTATTTTTATGCTACTTGCCACCTGTCTCCCCACCGTTCCCTCCTGCCGGCTCCCGCGCAGGAGCTGTGGTTGCAGCATGACGATGGGAGAGATGGGCAGGGTGGTGGGTGGCTGTGTGGGCACATGTGCGCTGTGGCAGTCACCCGCCTCCTGGTGCAGGCTCATACAGGACAGCCTGGGACAGGACTAAATACTGTGTGTGTGTGTGTGTGTGTGTGTGTGTGTGTGTATGTATGTTTGTGTGTGTGTGTGTGTGTGTGTGTGCATGTGTGTATGTACGCCTCACAGGGTAGTTGATAACATAAAAGCATATGAATGGCTGTATGCCATCATACCAAAGCCTGAGTTTGCCCAGTGTCCTGTCCCTAACAGTCGCCATACGTGGATGCCTAGGGAAGAATAAGAACAGGACAAATGTGAATGATATTTTCCTCCAAATACCCAAAATGGTGTTCTCCCAAATTCAAGCTATTTTCTTTCAGGGACTTCCTGAAATAGATGTCGCTTCTCTGTATTCAGTAGTTCCCAAAGGGTTTCCCATTCACGAGCTTCCCTAGTCTCCCCTGAACTTATTGTGATTCCTTTTAACTCCATATTACCCTCCACTCCTGCCAAGTTCTAGCACTGGAAAAGACAGTGAGTGACTGATTTTGGTGCATCCTCACCCTGCCACTCTCTGTGCCCTAACCCTCTTTCATATCCTTTGTGAGTTGTCTCTGCTCCAGACTGGAGAGCCCTAGCCAGCTAAGTCATTTCTCATACTGAAGTTGTTTTATAGATGATCATATTTTGAAGCTGATCATGCTTCTTGCCTTTCTCTGAACTTTCTTCAGTTTCACTGTACCCTTTTTGAGATGAGAGGACCAGAATTGCACAGGTCATTCACAGTATGGATCAACCATGAATTTATACACTAGCATAATCTTCTTTGTTATGTTCTTTATTCCTTTCCTACTAACCCCAAACATTTTACTTGCTTTTTTGACCACTACTGAGTACCAAGCTGACATATTCATAGATCTATTTATCACAGTCCCAAGCACCTGAGTGCTAATGGTCAGCTCAGAGCCCATCATTTTAGATGTGAAACTATGATTGTTTTCCTCCTCTATGTATCACTTTACATTCATCTACACTGAATTTCGTTTGCCATTTTATTGTCTAGTCACTCAGTCTCATAAAATCCTTCCACAATTCTTCGTGGTCAGCCCTTGTCCTTAACACCATATCTACCTTTGTCAAAAAACTTTTTCTCCTTTCTGTTCACCCTCTCTTCAGGTCTCTTATGAATACACTGACAGCACAGGTTGTGCTACACAGGCCTGCACAATTCCTCTGGTCACCTCCTTCCACTGCATGAACTGAGCTTTTAGTTCCCTCCTCTGTTTCCTGTCTTCTAACTGCCTAGTTATCGTGCAGTGACTTTCCCTCTCATGACATAGCTACTAAATTCACTTAAAAAAAACCTGTAGTGGGGAATCAAGGGACAAACTCGCTGAAAACCTTGGGAAATCCAAGCAGACTATATCAACTGAATTACTCTTATCTCTGTGTTCATTGACCTCTTCAGAGAACTCCAATTCATATAAATGGCAAAGGTCATACTGACTCTTCCTAAGTAAATCAAATTTATTGAAGTGCCCATGAATTTTGTTCTTCATTATAGCTTCTACTAATTTGCCTAGTACAGATTTCAGACTTAGCAGTCTGCAGTTTCCCACATCTCCCCTGGAACCTTTCTTAAAAAATTGGCCCGACATTTGATATTTGATATCCAGTCTTTGAATATCAGGGGAGTTTTAAGCACGAGGTTACAATCTGCTATTAGTCATTTAGTGACTTCATCCTTGAGCTCCATTGAAACTCCTGGGCGATATCATCTGTTTTTTAGCAACTGGTTTGCTGTTCATTTTGTTAAGGTGTTCTCAAACCTGGTTTCTGGGCACAGGTATTTCAGACAGACTCATTGATGAGAGTGTCCCCATCCCAAGAAGGTTTCTGATATGGGAATCACCTCAGTTTCTTCCACAGTGAACAAAGTGATACAAAGAATTAATTCAGTTTCTCTGCAATAGTCTCATTTCTCTGAGCGCTCCCTTTAAACTCTGATCATCACTTGATCCCACAGATTCTCTGGCAGGCTTCCTGCTCCTGGTATGTTGGAAGAAAGATTTATTGCTAGTTTTGATTCCTTTTGCTAGATACTCCTCAAACCCCTTTTTGGCTGTCTAATTGTTTTTGCACATGTAATCTGTCAGAATTTCTGTTACTTTCTAATTTCTTCTTTTGGATCCAACTTTAGCTATTTGAACATTTCGAAGTTATTCTTCTGATAATCTCCCTTATCTTGCTATCTTGTGAAGCCATCACATACTGCCCATTCTCAAGAATTCTTGATGGGTGATATACATGGGTCTTGTGCTTCTAGCACATTACCTTTAGTAGAGTCCTTGCCTGCAGGAAGCATTTAATTGTCTTTGTTGCCCTGTTGAGCGTCTTTTTAACAAAATTCCTCATTTATATGTGTTTCTGCTCCAAACCAAGTCCAGAATTGCCTCTTTTCTGCTTGTTATGCCTAACCAGCTGTTCCATGAAATAGTCACTGACTGGTTCATGTTATATCTTGTGCACTATCTGACCAATTCGCATGGAAATAATTGAAGTATTCTCTTTCCTGTTTTTGTTGCATCTTGGAATTCCCTCCATATATGGCAGCTAGTGTCACCATTGCAGTTAGGCAGGTGGTAATATATGCAATATTCTTTCTATGTTACAGTGACAATACTATATTATTCCTCTTTAGGCCTGGAATTTCAATCCACACAGATTTTATGTTTCATACTGAAGCAGTTAATGTGCTAATCTGATTGATTCTAGGCTGTCTTTAACAAGTAGCATGGCCTACTCTAGCCTTCCTGAAGAGTTGTATCCTGTATCCAGTGTCCCACTGACTGTCTTCCTTCCAGTATGTTTCTGATATGTCTGTTATGTTGGTGCCTTCACTTCGACTAGACATTCCTGTTCCTCCATCTTATTTCTTAGCCAGGTGTTAAAAGTTCTGCCTCTCTCTCTCTCTGGAATTGCATGGGTGGCAGGAGCATTTCAGAGACAGCTACTGTAGAAATCCTGGTTGTCAGCTCCTAAGAGCTTCATCTTTGCCTCCAGCACCTCACATCACCTCTCTCCCACTCTCCCCTCTCCTTGCCTTGCCTTTCCTATGGCATTGCTATCCACATGGACCACAGCCATCTGGTCCTCCTCAGCACTTCCTAGGAGCTCATCAAGGCTCCCCATGAAGTCCTCCCGCTTTCTGCTGGATGCTGTCTCTACATGGAGATGGCAATTCTCTAAACCGGCTTTCTTGCCTGAATGATACCACTGACTTCTCCTTCTGCTGCTGTTCCCAAGCAAAAAAGGAAGTCCTCTTCCACTTGCCAAGCAGTAGCGAGCATGGAGAGGGAAACATGTTTGAAGAAAGGAGAGGATAGACAGAGGACACAAGACCTTGGCTTTTTTGCATTCTGAAATGGGTGGTCCACCTTCACATGTCTAGAGAGCAAACAGGTCCCACCCATGTTTGCTAACCCCGGGGGACCACGCAGCAGCCCTGCTTGGCTCTCAGTGCATTCAAGGGCAACAGCGCATGGCTGTGTTTGCTGCTCACTCCAACACGAGCTGGCCAGAGGCGCCCCTGACCCTCGGGGGAGGATTATTCTTGCTGTGTCCAAACACCCCCTGCATCCCCCCATGGCTGTAGGCAGCTGGTGCAAAGGGGGCTGCGGGGCTGCTGGTGCGGGGCTGTGCGAAGGCGTTCGCCCACCCCAGCGTGGGCTGTGCACGAGGCAGGCAAGCAGGGTGACACGGTGGCCTTGCTAGGGTCGGCGCAGAAGCTGCAGAGATACGAGTGGAGCCGAGTGCATCCCACGCAGGAAATGCAGAAACACCCGGGATGCTTTCAAGAGCCTGCAGGTACTTCAGTGTGAATCCCCGTCACGGGAATATTCCCCCACAACAACACAGCCAGGCAGCCGTAGCCCTCGAGGGACTGTTCAGGTGTATATAATTAAGTGGGTGCACAGGAATTTACAGCATTAGGGCCCTGACGCATAAATTTAAGACAGGGCCTGGCCTTCCTCTGTTCTAATTAACTAGAATGATTCCAGCAGCTCAGATAAACACGTATAATTATTGGGATGCTAGTGAATGCCACGGGAAGCTCTTAAAATATGTGTTTTCTCTGACTCAGTTTTTTCCCTCACGCAATTTCCCCTGTCAGAGAGCCAGGACGTCTGGGCAGATTGATCATTATAGAAACATTAGTAAGGAGGAGTGAATGCTTTACCTAAATTTTGTTATGCAAACTCTGTCAAGGCTGGTGGGGGGAGAAATAATGAAATAGTAGGTAATTCTGTAAAAATACCATCTTGTACATTATCCTGTATGGAGCTGCTCATTCTGGTAACATTTAAAATCCGTTTTAACACCAGCTACAAGGAGAGCTGTTGATCCTGAAAGCTGTCGTAATTTGTGTTCATTTAATTAGCTCAGTGTCGATGCTGTTGCCCTGTGCGCGCTGCTGACCAAGCTGTGTAATCTCGTCCGCTGTTGTGCCGAAGCCCGGCTAAGTCCTGTGATGAGATTCTGTGGGAGGCATTAACCTTCTTTGTCTGACCCTGACCCTTTTATTTGCGCTCCCTCTGGGCTTTCATTCATCCCCTCTGCCAGGTCAATTAAGAAAGCGAAAAAAAAGAGTGCGTTTTCAATGGCTCGTCCGCAAGCATATATTTGTCTGACATGAGACAGCCTCCAAAGAAATGTTCATAATGCAGCGAGAGCTCAAAATACTACGGGGTACATTTTAAAGACAGTGTTCAGAGATTTAGCAGCCTGATTCCCACTGACATTAATAGAAGGCATGGGGCTAAATCATAGTGCATTGCTTTCAAAACTGACCCCGGAAGACATTTCCTGATGGGAAGGGGCACAACCTAAGAAATAAAAGTTTACAAAACCAGAGAGCTGAAATAATTGGATAAAAGCTAGGAGACATAGGTGCAAAACTGAACGAGTTATGATTCTGATAAGCTTATGTGTAAGCAATAAATCCCTAGACAAGCAGAGAAAAGATGGAGTTTAATCATGGCTGCAACTTTTACGTATTTCCACTCAGTGGAAAACATTATGGGCTTGACCTTATTTTTATTTACTCAATCTCAGGATCTTGATGTCCTGTGACAGCGAACACTGATTGACAGGCTGCAAAGCTGACAAGCTGCAAGGCACACAGCTTCCCAGCAGGTGGCTTGGGCAGAGCAAACCTGGCTTGGGCTTTTCTGAAAAAGGGCTTAAAATAGCTACCAAAAAGTATCAGAAGACTTCATGCATGGCCTCTTGATGCAACAGACCTCAGGTACATTTCAAGGACTGAGGGTTACAGCAAGAGATCCTTTCAAACCCTGAGAACTGCATTAATATTGCATGACAGTTCCCTTTAGGATATTATGTTTTTTTCTGCATCTTTACTGTGATTTTGCATCAAGTGATGCCAGTTTACATACCTGAGGATCTCGCCTGCAAAATTTGGAATTTGATCTCTGCTTGGGAGTTGGGAATGGACCCTACAGAGACGTGCAGCTGGAAGAGGGTGGATTTTGTGGCATACAGTTTAGTAAAATGAAAGGCATTAGCACACAGCCGCTGCGGGAGATCGCATGAGCTGACACCTGGATAGCAGCTAAAGAAGTGTGTTCTTTGTGGCTGCAGGTAACATTTTCAAACACTGATGTAAATTAGCAGCTCAAGTCTCTAAAGTTCGTTAAGTTTTGCTCCCAGGTCACTTAGAAGATTTTTAAAATCGTATACTTCACATTTAGGGAGGCAGAGTCTAATTGGCAAATGAGACAGAGTAAAAGCAGGCAGGAGACCAGCTTTTTAAAACAAGGAAACATAAAAGCCTTCCTTCCCTTTGTTCATCCCACACACATTTCCGAAATATTAGTTTGCTTTGATAATTTGCAATTTACATCAAACTACAAGGGTTTGCCAGTATAAAGTAAGCAAAATCCTAGGATTCAAAATATGAGCAAGTCACCACAAAAGTGTTATGAAGCCAAGAGAAGAAAACTGTTTTTTTGGAAAAGGGACAAAAGACTAATGAAGAGCAGACAGACATAGACTGCTAACACTTGTGACACTGGCTTGCAAAGAAAAGTCATAATCAACTGTATAAAATAGTAAGCCAACAAGAAGTATGTGGAGAAGAATGCGCAGAGCAATACCCTAAATTGTAGTCTTCTTGCTTCCAGCCAGAACAATGACTGCAGCAGTTCAGCCACCCTGGGTAAGAGCAATGCTTCCTATCTGCTCTGCCCTGAAAGGCAGCCTCTGTGTTTCAAGTGGGGAAAATGCCTGCTAGACCATAAAACAAACGGCGTTGCAGCCTTGAATAACGAGCAGGAAAATGAAGTGGTTTGGTGTGCTTTCGCTTCAGCAGAGGCCTGTGTCGTGTGTTCCTCACTGCTGCAGCCCTTTCTTCTTTCTGGTTAAATGCTTAGGAGGGAACGAGCACAGGATTCAGCCATGGTCTGACCTGATGCAATGACTGAGGTTAAGGGACAGTGTTGCTCGCGCTTGAAGAAAAATGTTTCTGATCAGCTGTGGGAACATACAGTAAGAAAATAAAAATCTTTTAAAAACCCCAACTATAGAGGCATGATCATTATAATTATGGGTAATGAAATGGCTGTGGATCCTGTTCTATGTCTAGCCGTCAGAACCAGGGCATCGATGTCTCCAACAAAGATAGGATCTGACTCCTCTCCCCACCACGGCTCCTCATTCCTCTCAGCTGAGCAACCACAGCATCCATATTCATACACTTTTTTTTTTGCCCCCAGTCTTGCTCATTTCCGCATGAGAACAGCCCCACAAAATTTCCTACCCTAATTGCAAGGGTGCTGCGGAGAGCGGTGCTGCCACAGCCAATGTAAACAGGGTCGAAGCAGAGTGGAGAAGAAAAAGCAGCAGAGCTAAGCAAAACAGAGACCTTGCCAGTTGCAGACTGCTTTTGGATGCTCTGCCTGAATCCAAGAGCAGTGTCTGACTTGACCTCTTTTGTTAATAGCCCTAGCGTTTCCAGCCTTTTCCTGACACTGCTATCTACTACATCTGCTCTAAGTGTTTATCTATGTAAATGTACTTTTTTTGCTCAGAGTGGTTTGGTTTAGAGCTTATTAAAAAAGCAACACTTCAAAAGGAATAGGAAAAAAATCAGGGAAAAAAAAACCCTCTGTGTGGCTGAAGTCCCAAAATTCATCTCTGAACACAGAGAGCTGCAGTCTTTTGAGAGTGCCCATTCCGCAAAATGCTTGGCAGTCCCTGCAGGGCACCGAGTGCCCTCAGTTCTCAGGCTACTGCTCGGGATTTAAAGGTGCACAGGATGCTGCAGGCAAGCAACTAGCTGCTAAAAAATATCCCCCACTTCATGCACCAAACACGTATGGTGCTACAGTAATTAAAGAATTACGGACTCTAATAGAAGGCCTGATCTTATATCCTTGGGATTAAATCTGGTGCTCAGCCTTGTTTTCCAAACAGAAAGCCAAAACACCTGCATAATAAGGCAGATTAGTGGAAAAATATGGAGCTGCCAGAAGTGGTGACAAGGTAAAACAAAAATAAAACAATTTAGAGTTCACTGATGATTCTTCTGTCAGTACATTAGACTGTGGTCTTTCAGATTTCCATTTTACAGTGACACCAACTGAGAAATTTCATTTGGTGATAACATCTGTGTATGTCCAGTGGTTATTTACTCCCCTGAACAAAAATTAGGTGTATAGTGTTTCTGAAAATGCATTTTCACGCGGCATGAAGAAGTTGCTTTGCTTTCTAGTGGTGAAGAACTCAATTTTGCAGGGGCTGAGCAACCTCATTCCTCAGTGAACTTACCCAATGCCAGCTGGGGATACTTAGCACATCACAGAAATGCATTTCACCTCTGAGGAACAAAATCTTGGCTCTACTAAAGTTGATGGAGTTTTGCCATCAGTATGGTTAGGGTTTCATCGTAGGTCCATGTAACAGATCTGTCTATATGATATGATCTATGATGTATATGATATGATCTATTTGATCTATCATATACCTGCTGCAGATTCTTTGACACTCTGATGGCCTTGGCCATTATTACGTATAATATTAATTATATGCATTATTATATATAAAAACCCTGCATAAAACCACAGGTCATCTTTTGGAGCTTACCGTATTTTATAACAATAACATGGAACCTTTTTTGTTTAGGCGCTCCTGGAAAATATAACCTCAGAAAAGCCTAAGCCCAGCTTCCATTCACAGCTCTCTTTAAAGCGTGGAAAAATGAGGAGGAGAATGTTTGCCATAATTTAGACATCTGCCAGCCTGCTCTGCTGTGTATTGCAGAGGGATTGGCTAATAGTGGATGTGAACATATTCCTCTGAATATGTATAAACATAAACAATGCCCCAAAGCTACTGCCCAGTTCCATATCCTGACCCCCTCCTCCACATATTGAATTAGTGGATTTATAATAGCGTCTTTGTTTATTTAATAAATCTAAATTTCAATTAGAGATCACTAACAATTAACCATGCAGGCTAGATATGACAGATGGGCCTCATCCATGGCTGATTACACTAAAAAATGTTATGTGATTCTATTTTTAAAGTAGTGCCATTCTAATACCCCTGCTTCTTGCAAATAGCTGAGAAGTCCATAACCAATTAGTGAGAAATTCGGCTTCCTGATAACTTTGCAATTTGCACAGGATGTACAGTCTGTATTGTAGAAGAGTTCCATTATTGTTTCCTATTATCTTGAGTTCATTACTAAAAATTGTGGCAGTTTGTGTAAAGCAATGTAGCACAGTATGATAATTTGGTTAGTCTTATTTCTCTATATGGGTGTGATTTAAAACATCAAACTAACAAAATTACCCAAGGTAGACAAAAACATGCATGGATCATGAAAAGTCTGCCTAAATTACATAAGGCATTTTAGATTTGCTTTTGACTCACCTTGGGTTTCTGATATTTTAAAATTCAGCCATTAACTTACAGCTATTTAAAAATATTTCTGCTAATAAAAGTGAAGGATTCCATGCCCCCCAACATGAAATTAGTAAGTTGTAATTTCTGCTCCTTTTGACACATTCATGTAAACTATTCTGTAATTGGAGGATCATTTTATGTTTCGTCAAAAGGACTTTAAGATTTCTGGCACTGTTCTTATTGCCTTGCTTATTTTATAGCTATTTGAACCTCCCATCTTGTCCAAAGGAATAGGAAAAATGATCACAGAAAGGCTGCATAGAGTAGTGATGCTGTTGAACGTTTGAATGGCATTGAACTTTGGGGTCTTTTCTTCTTGTCCTTTCAACCCTGTTCACAAATGTTCACATTGTTTCTTTCTCTTTACAGCTGGCTAGCAAAACTGAATTATAATACTATGCTACATGGAATGATGCTGACAGAGAGCCATCTTTCTCCTTAAAAAAAGATCCACTTTGAAAAAGAGTTTTATCTACTTCTCTCGAAACATTTGCAGGAAAAAAAATCCCTACGTTAAAGAAGAAAAGGTAGGAGAAAATCCTTTTGCAGAACACCATTGAGAAAATCTGGAAAAGGGGCATATCAGATAACATAAAACAGCTCCAGAGAAGCACTGACCTTGAAAGATTTAAGCTAAAACCAGAAATGTTAAGGTGAAAGGGCCATTTTAATCTACAATGTAAAAATAACCTAATTCATTTGCACTGTTTCATATTTACAGCACAAACCTTTGTCCTTTTCATTTATTTGTATCAGAAGAACTAAACCTTTAATATCTGGAGAGCCAGTTTGTCATCTGATAGAGCCTCCGGCGGCTATGAAAGATGAAATATATATGGAATACAAATATCAGACCAGAATGTTAGTCTCACAATACACAGCACTTCTGCAACCGTATTGTAACACAAAGGGCTATAAAGCAACTTAACAGGTCTCCTGAGGAGCCTTCACATCTCAGCAGGATCCTGGGTGACCACTGAGCCACCAAGTGCTGGGCAAGGAGGAGGCGACATGCCAGAAACGTTACTGCAGGCCAGTGACCCCTGGCTGTTGGAGCAGCCCCCTAGGTTTGACTGTAACTTAGGTTATTCCTGAGGCCAGTCTCCTTAAGATATCCCTTGAGATCCCGAAAGAAAGGAACAAAGAGACAGCACAAAGCCATCTTTTCTCTCCTGTATCTGGTATTGTGCTGAGTATAGTTTAGCTAGAACGGCGGTAACTTGCTAGTATGTGTAGCTCTATTTGGAAAAAGTCATGGTTGGTAATTCTGTTAAATCATATTATCCCTGAGTACAGCAAACATCAGAGCAGCTTTTGTATTCTTATTTTTACAGTTTGCTTACTTGGCTGACAAAATAAATAAAGTTTATATGCTTGTCTGTCCATCTGAGTCAATGTGGGTTTTCGTGTTTAAGCTGGCTGTATTCCCTGGAGTAAATGCCATGTTGTCATTAATCACTATGTGATGATGTGCACTAAAAACAGTGTCTGTGTATGTAGCGAAAAAAGAGCTGCATGCAATTCTGGAATCACATGCTGAATTCACTCATTTGCATGGCTTGCAAATAACTTTTTTCAGGAGGAAAAAAAAAAGCATCATATAAGGAGAGTTGTAGGGTGTTTTCAGGGCAATGTCTAATCCATGATTTGCTCAAGATCCTCAGAAGTTCTTTGTTCGAGGACAGCAGAAGAATTTCTACCATTATGTTACTGATTACAAGTTTTAGCAGGTTTGAATCTTGGCTCCCTGGGCTAAGGTTAACCCCTTATAACTGTTGACTCAGCACTGGGTTAATCTGCAGTTGACTCGCTCTGGTTAGCTGGAGGTCTGGCACTGTACAGAGTCCCTGGTAAATAGCTGCTGAGCTGTTCACAGGGGAGAAAACATCCACCTCTCCGCAAACAGGAGAAAACTTCCAGCTAATGGGTCTGTTACCTGTCATTCACGAACACCTCTCCGCCAGCCGGGATTCTGAGAAAGGCCCCTTTTTCGGTTTGAAATTCTATATTCCCCATCTGATCTCAGCAGGGAAAGAGAAAGAATTTGCTATCTGCCAGCACTCTCCTTGATGACAGATATCATACAACCAGCTGACTCTGGTCTGGGAGGAGCCCCTCACGCCTGGGACACCAGTGAGGTTGGCTTGCCATGTATGATGTTGGCCCTCTCTCTTTGGGAGAGACCCGGGGTCAGATGATGTTGCATAGGTGATCTGTGGAAATTCCTGGGGCTCTGTGCCACACATGTATTTCTCACACCCTGGTGCAGAGTTTTGAGCTTTTTTGCATTGTTCTAGATGCAAAGGTTCATATTATTCTCCAATAGATGTGTGCACGCTAAGTTAATAAATCTATTGAAATCATGAGTTACACTTAAAAAAAAGATGATAAAATGATATAGGAAGAGATCATTCTTATGCTGTTGAGTGATGTTGAATGGGCTATAATGGATAAAAACTGCTTTTTTTTCCTGTTTGTAGATCTAAGAGAGAGAAAGCAGAGCTGTATATATGCTCGAAGTCTGAAAATGTGACTACCAGCTTCTGTCGAGAGGTCATGAAGTGCAAAGTTTAATTTCTAGTTCATGTCCAAATATACCAGCATGAAAGATGATTCCTGCTGCTTTTTGCTGTAGACCATAGTTATTCTTACAGGCAAAGTACCGGAGATATATGAAATATAGAGAAATTTCAGGTTGTACCCTTTAGGGCTGCAAGAAGATGGATCTTTTGAGGGATTCCCCTTTCATGCTTCTGTTCTGGCTTTCTAGCCTTCCCAGCAGCATGGCCCTGCAGGAAGCACACTATCCTCCTCAGATTTTTTTTCCATGGCAGCTCAGTAGAAGCAAAAGAGGAAGCCCTGGGAGAGTTAATTCTGTGTCAAGCCGTATTAGCCATAGCTCTGATTTCCAGTTGGAAATCCCTGGGGTCAGCTGAGGATAGTGCTATAGACAGCAGTCGGTGTCCTGCTCTGTCCCAGCCACCTCACCAATGACTCCAGGACCACTGAACTACCTGGGGGCATCTTTTCTGTATCCAGCTGGTGGAGGGACAACACTACGGAGGTATTATGGTCTCTGTCCTTGTCCCAAATTATGTCAGGTTTTCATCATTCCCACTCAAAATCAGAAGGAGTAGTTTGGTTCTGGGGTCTGTAATACTTCAGCAAAAGAAGTCTAAGACATTTCTTTTTTCTATTGGTTCTTTCATTATTGCATGTTGACTTGTGAGCCAATCTGAAGAGAAATTTTCTCTGTATGGAGTTTTATGCCTGATATTGCAAGAGTAGCAAAGTCCCGCATTCCCCATAAAGCTGGGCCTGCACAGCTGCACTGAAGTTTCCTCTGCCATCACAGGATAGATTTCCTATGGAGACTCTCTCACAGAAACATGATTCTTCGATTAACACAGTCGCTTCTAAAGAACTGTTTGGACTGAAAAATCCTGAACAACACTTGCCTCAGAACTAGCTTAGCTAGGGCCATAAATATAGGCTTTCCTCCTCAAACTGTGCTCCCAAGGTTGCAGGATTTTCAGAGTCCTTCCTCTGACCCAGCCTCCAAGATTTCTCTCGTTTCACGAGCCAAGACATTTCTCTGTAGCTGATGACAAAAGACATTTCATGGTCAACTGGTAATCTTCTTTGTATATGTACTTTATCACTTTTAGAAGTGACTGACATTTCAAGCTCCATACAGTATTTCTAGCAGCTGCTTCTTACGATTACTCTAACCAGCCTGTTAACTCTCAGGCTATTGCTAAATTTTGGGAAATGGCAAAAATCTAAATACATGAATGTTTACTTCACGCCACTAGGGCTCGAGTTTTTGCAAAGTGGCAGGTCTTGCATTAACATATCACTAAATTTACTAGTAAATAACAGTAAAATGTAATCTGGAAAGATTGTGTTTGACTGTAGTTATTCTTCTGGCTGGAGATGGTACTTCAATGGGAAAAAGTGAACTTTCACAGTATTAAAAATATATTTTCTAACACTTTTAATTTAAAGTGGGGTGCCCCTGTCTCCTAAAAACATGGTGCCATGCATGTTGTAGGAATTTTTCTACAGGAAAGTATTATTTTTTGAGGAAAAATGGCCACAATCTCTGCTGGCTTAACTCTGATGGAGTCACATCATCAGGGAACTGCTAATGTTTTTCCTCTGTAAGTCTTTATCTCCTGATCATAGAGAAATGCAATTTCAATCGCTTGTTCCTTCTGCTGTGCTAAGAATGGGTAATGGTTTCAAATCCACGGTGACTATGTGGTATAAAATATGTCTTCAAAACAAGATTTAAATGCTATCTAGTTCTTATCCTACCTGTCTACCCAGAAACATGTTCTATCCTTAAGGACAGGAATATGAAAGGATTGAAGTAATTGTTGCAGCTCTGATTTAAAAATCAAATGAATTAGGAGGAGATAGTTATTTTTTATTACCTCTGAGGTATCTTGTTAGCCCGGCCTGGAAGTTTTTAAAAAGGTATTTCAGAGAGATCTTATTTCCTCCTGTACTAAAATGTCTTACAGGGTAATCTAAGCAATGCCCAGTTTTATGGAAAAGATTTGCAATCTGCATTGGTGACACAAACAGAGCTTCTCATTGCTCATCTGTTGTTATCTGCTGGAAATGGACAACTGAGTTGCCCTGACAGTACCCAGATGCTCCCTTTCAGGAGCAGAAAGTTGTAATCTTCCCAGGAATTATTCAGTTTACCTTTCATCAAACTAGAAGGATTTTCGCTTTCATTCTCTATTTTAAAATTCACACAGGATTCATGCTGCAAATGTCAGGTGCCTGATAACAAAAGCACATATTTACTCTGAAGTTGGAAGCAGTTGACCGCATTACATGAGACTTGGAATCTCAAGAAAACCGTGATTCCTCTTTGACTGAACTGCAAGTGAACTGGTTAGTGGAGGTTATATTTTAAATGATTTGATATTTCCAGTAATTTGTTTTGATCCTAGCTGGATGTAGATAAGAAGTATCTCTGGTGATGTTTAAAAATAATGAACAGTGTTCTTCAGAAGATTTCTTTCTTCTGGGTGATGACAAGAGCTTCGTTAAATGTATCTTTTTGCACAGCACTTTTAGTTGTGTACATGCCATTGACATCATACCCTAGTAGCTGATGATCAGGGACACTAGCTAATGCACTCATTTAATCTGGCAAACGTTAAAAATCCCAAACAAACAATTTAAGCAAATATTCTCAAAAGCAGCCTCTGACCTGGGGTATGCAAGTTTGGAAGTGTGGGTGCCTGCCTGATGCATCAACACTTGCTGGAACTGGAGCACAGGCAGCCAGGATCTCCTGACCAAGGTCCTATCACCTCCATGGGGGCAGGTTAAATCACACAATCCCTCTGGATACTGGGACACTTTAGAAGTAAACACTAAAGATAACTGAGTGAGAACCTCAGACACATCCAGACTTGCCCTGCTGCCGATGCAGATGCCAGAGCCTCAGTCTGAATTCAGCTCAGGTTGAATACACGTGTATGCCCACGCATGCTTTCTCATTAATGGAAGCTAGGACAAAATAGTCCATATGTTTATAAATTCAGTTGCATATAAGCTGCCATTCAGCAACTGTTTGGTTCATTGCCTTTGTTTTAAAGTACTTGCTTGCTGTCTGTTCGAATGCTTCTGCTATTAGAGTGCCATAAACAAATTCAATTAAACCTTCAGATGTGACATACTTACACTTTCATTTTCTCGTTAAAATATTTTCCTGGATAGGAATCTAAAATAAAAGGAAATTTCAAAGGGATTTATAAGGTTCTTAAGGTTTTTTTTAAGAACTCCAACTAATAACTTGCATATGAATCTCCATTTCTCTTTAGGTAATTGCAATTGCTTGAATAAAAAATAATAAATAGAGCATAAATTCACTGCCACTAGAATGAATTTCATTAGCATAGCTAACATTTACTGGAAATTTGTTTTTCATTAAAATTAAATGATCAAAATTCTATTGCTTGCTAGAGCTGGTGCTGTTCTTTAAGGTGCAGATCGTCTCTTCCGAAGTGCTGAGGGCTCTGAGTTTCAGAAATTATTCAGAATTAGAGGCACATAGCCTACAATAGAATTAGTCCTTTAGTTTAAAAATGCTTTTAAATTAAATGAAGAGCCATCCTCAACTTTCTAGAATTTGACTTGGAGCTTTTAATAGGTTTGCACATTGCTGCAAATGTAGCCCAATGACTCTATTAATGAATGTAATTACATTTATGATTCTTGTGCATATAAACTGTAAATTAAATTATTTATATCTTTGTACATTTTCTAGTATAAGATTATCTCTTTAAACTCCCTGAACTATCACACCAGGGAACTAGACCAGTTCTACCAGCTACACAGACAGCAATACCAGCCTGATTAACCTGAGAAGAAGCTCAGGTCTGAGAATGATGTTTAGCGACGATCTGTGTGGTTCCTTTCTATAGTAAGCAGTGAATTGCAGTATTTCTAGGCATGTATTTGGAGGGGCAGACTACAGGGATCATTTAAATGTTGTAATCTGGCGGGGAGTATATTAAGGAGTGTGACTTTTTAAAAATGTTTTTGTGATAACTGCCCCCCACACACACACATCTGAAATTTTGATAGAGAGTTCCTGGGTCCTTTTTGCTCTGCAGACTTAAATCATTGCACAAGAGTTCAGGTCCGTGAGATGGTCTGTTTAGCTGAAATCCTGCACATCATTGGTTTGGTCTTCAAACAGGTCATAACATCTCTTCACAAGGACTCATTTTCCTAAGAATCAAACGGTATTATAGATATTTGTGTATTACTCTCTCACTAGTAGAATCATTTTAAATTTAGTGTTTATACCCGGATTATCTGGTGAAAGCCAGTGATGTCCACAGATGTCAAATATGTGTAAATGTCCATGTTCAGTATGTATGAGTAATGGGTGAATGCTGCAGTGGCCAAATCACAAGTGGCTAAACCTCAGCTGTATCACTGGTGTACTGTGACTCAGCTGAAGTCAACAGCAAAATTCCCATTGATCTCAGCAGAGATAGTGCTTTACTGACCCTGCTATAATAGAAAATTCATCTAGCACAGGGATCAAGCACTTTAAAAAAAATGCAGAATGTCTGGGCCATCTCCTGAAATGGGCTGATTAAAATCAGTCAAATCTGAATATTCTCTGCCTCTTAAATCAGTCTGGTTTTAATCAGGTTCTTTCAGGAGTTGCTCCAAGGATTTTTTTGTACGTGCATAAGTGCTTTGCAGACTTAGGCCTCCTATTTCAAGCGCTGAAATACATACTGATTTTTACGAAGAGGTGAAAGAAACAAACACATAATACTTTTCCTGCATTGATTTGGGGAGAAGGAGAAACCATAATTTACCTAAAAAATCCAAAAGCACATTTACTATTCCCTTAGCAGTTCAGCTGAAAAATGTGACCCTGGCAGCTCTGGATGTTTTTCAGCTTTATTTTACTGCTTACTTTAGTGTAAGAATTAAAGCTAATGTAAGTCAGTAAACTCAAGCAGCATAAACATGTAATTTAAATATAATAGTCGATACTAGTAAGGCCCCTTTGTCTGAACTAACAAAGGAGTTAAGCAAGGTAATGCATTCTTAAAAGCAAAACCGTCCACAAAACAGCTGCACCGCTACAGAGGAGGTGGGAAGCTCTCAAGGGGCAGTGGTACGGTAAGAAACAGGCAAGCAAACACTTGGGATGCAAACAGATTGTGCATGCAAAATAAAAAGATATAAAATAATAGAAATATATGAACTAACAGAAATATATAAAATACAATAAAAGTATTCTTTACAGGAACATTTTTGCTCCATCCTTGCTACAAAGCTAACCTAAAAGTCTTCAGCTAGCAAACGGTCAGAGCTTTAGAGGGACGTGGATGGCTTAGAGGATGGCTTTGGGGATATAGGAGCTTTCATCTGCTTTTGGCTCTAGTGCAGCAGGCAGTGAGTGACCAGCGGCTGGTGTGTCCCCGCGGGGGAGATCTGCAGCAGTCATTACGGGGTGGGGAGGGGGTGTCCAAATCAGCGGTGCTCCCAAACCAAAGTCTGCTCACGGCGCGAGGAAAACGCTCCCCAAATGTCCACCCACCTGCCCTGTCAGGCAGCGACGTGCCGAAGGGTGTCTTTCCTCTCACCAGTACCAGCAATATCATCAGTTATGCTTCTCATTAGACAGAAATTGCTAGCAGAGGAGGAAAGGAGAAGGAACACAAACCTTCTGGTTAATGTTAGCACTAATGGCAATTATGGCCTAACTTCTGACAGCCCTTCGTAGCTCTGTTCTTGGAGGAGATGTTAGAAATTTCAGAGGGTATGAAACATTTTCTAAGTCAATCCAATACTTTGATTTTTTTTTTCTTGTGTCATAACAGCAATTTGGAAGAGCAGACCTACCTGCTAGGTTCTTCCAGCTACGTGGAAACGAAGTTTTGTGTTTATGTGGGGAAAGAGAGAATTCAAAAGTGGGAAGGAAAAGACTGGGGTGGGGAAGGAAACTGCGTTCCTCCTGTCAAAAGAGGGGTGAAACTCATGATGTGGCTCCCCAGGAAACTTACTGCCAGCTTCTATGGAGCTACAGCTGTATCAACAGACATCAGGTGCACAAATGCAATTTTTAAAAAGAGTTACTATTTCACGTGTGAGAAAGTCTATGAGGAAAAAATAAATGAATGTGGGTTACTTCTGCTTTACATAGATCAGATTTTGAGAAAACTATGTTTTACAGACAGAACCCTCTGTCTTAAAAAGAGAAGGTGTTTTCAACCACATATCTGCAAAGGTGTAAATGGCTGCTGTTTACATGGCTTAAAAAAGACCTGTTCTCATAATTATGATCTTATGAAATGACAGAAATGCTTGGTATTAATTACCTCATGAAGAAGCTGGAATTTATGCTAATAAGTAGTATCTGTGAGGTATGAATGCATTTGTTACAGACTGTCACCCATTAACGTGGGTGAACAATAATGAAAGACAAAAATAACCTGAATTACTGCCACTGAATGGGTACAAAAATCCTGTGCAAGCCAATGATTTTTACGTCTCATGTGGAATAGATATAACTGATAAAGCTGATGAATAAGGAGAAGTCAGTTCCTTCTCAACCGGAAGAGTATGCGAGGACATGCTGCCTCTGAGGATTAAGAGACGCAGGAAAACAGAGCAGGAGTTAAATATATGAGCTGGAAGGGAGGAAGCTTAGCTAGCAGGCAGTCATGTGCAAAATAACAACTTTAAGGTGGCAGCTGCTTTTCTCTCCCAGTCAGAAAACACAGCATTGTGGGATGGGTTTGTATAAAACACAGACCCAAACTGCAGCGTGCCCGGCTGGCCAGCTAGCTGCCCAAGCCCAGTTTTTTTCTTTACATCCTTGCTGCTGGTGGATGCGGCTCAGAGGCCCCTAGGTGTGCTTGCAGCATGTGCCTGGCATGCTAGACGCTGTTATCCACCACATTTTACCCTCCAAATAGGGCATTCTGCATCTCTCCCCACCACATTTTAGCTCTGCTGGAAAGATCCGGGTGGTGGCAAGAACACAGCTCATCACCTTTGACAGGTGATATACTCACATAATCACGTGACTCAAGGAGCTGAAACTTTGAGAAAAGCACCAGAAGTTTATATGCCCTGAGATAAAATTGCAAGATTTGGCAGCGCAGCCGCCTGGAGAGCCAGGAGTCTGTGGGGAAGGCACTCCTAGGTTTTTATTGCTGTGGGTTAGTGTATTTAAGATGACAAGCCTGATACAGCCCTGAATTTGAGCTTGTGGGACGAGATGATAAGCAAACAAGGATTTGGGTTGCTTTTACATCTCTACTTCCTTATTCCAGAAGGCTTCAGTGCACTAGGCCAGTTAGAGAAATCCTAGGCTTGCGCTCACTCATATCCAACTACCGATGACTCCTGCTGGGCTATTTCAGCAGCTAGGAATAGCCAAAACACAATACATTTCCATTCATGCTCCTTTCTCCCTGGGAACGCCTCCACTGCCTTGGCACACTACTGCCTCAAGGGTGGCAGGGAGCCACTGTGCTGGCTCCAGGCAGACTTCCCCTCCCTGGGAGATGGCTTCGTGACGGAGTCAACACGCGCAGGGCAAGGTGCAGGGGAAATTGGCCTTGTGGACTTTTTTCTTGCCTTGGATATTGTCCTTACGGAACGGGAACTGCATTGCTTTGCAGCCACCAGTTGCTTGCGGCGCTCAGGTTTAAAACTCTTGTATGAAAGGAGCAGGTGTAAATGGCTGGTTGCCGGCAAATGGCACAGTCGCAGCTGGGGATGAGACGTGGCTCTGCCGAGTGGCTTTGCTAAGTGGCTCTGCTCAGGATGATGCTTTTGGCAGCAAAGTCCAACGGGGGAGGCTCAGGATGTGAAATAGCCTGGAATCAAAGAGCTCTGGTCTGAGTGGAGCTGGATAGCTTGTGAATTATAAATGCATTAAAAATACCAAGCATTTTTGAGAATCCTGTTTCAGAATTTTTTAATCTATCAACAGAGTAAAAGAGGTGAAGAAAGGTTTTGCAAGGTGCAGGGTAAAACAGACTGGAGAGTAATAAAATACTACTTGTAAACGAGCCCAGTTGGAATGAGAGCCTCTTTATGACAGCTTGCTGAGGCTGTAGTGTTTTGCAAAACTGTGTGATAAACTCCAAATAGCTTCTCTGCAAATCTCTGGAGGCAGAACTGAGCTAAGGCTGGCTGCTGTTGCTGCCACAGCTTTCAATGAATGAGCTCAAAATGAACCCTCTAGTGACAGCTCTGTCAAAGAAGAACAATCAGATATTTTCAAAAACAACTACTTCAACATATATATTTTTGTAAGGATAAATGAGCCTTAATGTGCTGGCTTCAAATGAAACTAAAAGCTCAAAGTTTTTAAGACGTATGGTTAGTCTATGAAGAAAATAAAACCAAACACAGACAGTACTGCATTTTTCCCCTATTCTGTTTGCAAAGCACGATTCTCACTAGAATTGAGATGAGAACAGAATACAAATATAGGTGGTGTTGGAGGGGGGAATGACTGGCTAAATGGCTCTGACATCACCTTCAGAAGGGGAACGCTACAGGAGTCACCATCACCCAACAGTTCAGGTGAACTGATTTCCAAGAGGGAGGGCCTGAATGATTTTGCAAACTCAGAGCTTTGACAAGCAGCATAAAAATCATGCTTGGGGGAAGCAACTTCAGACTGCAAAAATCAGTCAGCTAGAAATGGGCTTAATCAGAACCAAATTATTACCTCATGATACTGTTGGTTTCTCTACAGATAGCTGATTTCATATTGCCAATAAATTTTGTGTTCAGAGATTGTGTCGTGTCTTCTTGCCTGAGCATTACAAAACTGGAGTGTCTGCCCCTGAAAAGCACTGGAAGCTTTTTAGCATTTGCATGTGGTGCAGGTTAGGTGAATCTCCACACTTACATCTATACTAACTAAAGTGATGGTTTGACTGTGAGTTACAGTCAGTTTCAGCTGTGTGATTGTCAGGAGGACTTGTACCTTCCCTGACACCGAAGTACCGGGAGCTCTTTCACAGCCCCTGTGCAAGAGTTAACGTTTCTGCAGTGGAAGCAAGGTCTACTTTCTGGATTCTGCTCAGGTGTAGCTGCTTTTGCAGTCTGAAGGTGCTACTGCTATTGCCAAAGGAAAATTAAAACAAATCTGGCTTGGCTAATAGAAGGCCATGAGTATTAATGGCTTTTTCTCAGTTTGCCAGGAAGTTTCAGTCTCCGATGTGATGAAGACAAAGTATGTACAGACTAATGTTGTCACGCTCTTTTTAAAATTTTGTTGTGCTAGGGAGTGTAGTCATTTGCTCTGGTCTTTCAGCAAACAAATCTGCAGGGTATGTAAGAGTCGCAATAAGAACATGATCATTATTTTCAAGAGAGGAAAGGACAATCCTTAGGCATTAAGGCTATTAGTTTGGACAGTTATAAAAATAACAACACTTTATGGACCCAGGTCCCAGAAGTGCTGAACATTCATAGCTCAGTAAAATCAATAGTCTTTACTCACGATTACTTAAACCTAGAACATAGCAACATTCAGTGCAATTCAATACCAGTTACATATTAGCTTTTAACAATTTTATGTATTTTGACAAAACTGCTAAGTTATGTTGTTATAAATGGGAGACTGAAATACTTAACTGTTCAACACAGTGGAAAATAATCCACCCATACAAGAAAAATTATATTAACACATGGCACTAAGAGCAAACATATTTACAAACTGAAGCTGAGCAACAAACACATATACCAGATGTTATTGAGATATAGATAGCTTGAATTGCTCAGCTGAAGTAGCTGAAGTTCTCCAGAGGAATTTTTGCAGAGCATCTATTTCATGATTGATATCCTTGTTCTTCAGCAAGTTGTCATGGAAGTCAGAATATGGGTTTTTTGAAGCTGTCATTAAAATTCAACATTGAATAAAAGGTTAACAACTTCAAACTTTTCCCCTCTTTCTTCCACATTTGTTGGTAAGAAAGAATCTTCAGTTCTCTTGATGATAGCTCTGGCTTTTTGCTCTTCCGAAGTGGAAATTCTGGAAGGAACTTACTACAACATCAAATAAAGCCCATTCACCAACAGGCAAGATTGTCTGTAGGGTGACAGAGGAAGTCTGTTCAATCCAGAGCTAGCTACCTGTTTCCCCAGGATAAAACTCCATATCTTTTCAGCAAGTCCCATTTTTCCCAATGGTTGAGGTAGTCAGAAGGTAGACCCACATTGTCGTGTCCATTTGGTGCTGAGCCTGCACTCCCCGCCACGTTCCCTGGTTGCCTACAGCACCTACATTTTGTCTCATGCTCTAAGTCCATCCTGGAGGAAGCCTTCCGGCTTCCTGGCAGGAAAATCCAAGTGTGGAAGAGAGCCTGAGCTTGCCCTCAGGGGCTGTAAGGACCCATCAGGCTCAGGCCCCTCAGCTGTGTAGGCTCTTCTCTGAAGTGTCAGAGCTGTTTCCAATGGTATTCGCATTGTCTGTCAGATAACTTCGTCCCTTTTGCCCCAAACCCTTCTTGTTCAGCTTCTGTTCTTGCTGGCTGTTTCCAAGACTACCTCAACACCTTTTGTTCATGTTGTTTGTTTCAATTTCTTGACAACCAAATTGAAAACTATCAGTTGAATACAAAAGACAGAAAACAGGCAAACCTCAGAGAGTCCCCAGAGAATTCCTGCAGATTGTAAGATGCTTTTCCTGAGATGTGAAGTGTTATTTCAGGCCAGCATAGATTTCTTGCATGTGTTCAGCAGCTGGGAGCAGCCTGATATGTCCCTGGACATTCTACACCACACTTCAGTGGATTTGTAAAACTATTTCAGCTTTTGTACCTAACTGGGATACAGTGAAAATTACTTGTAAATTTCTGTGATTGCATTCTGCATGAGCTGGCAATGAGTCAGCAGCAGTTTGACCATATCAGCAATACATCCGGAGACAGGATTTTTTGTTTCCTGATAGTTTTTACCTTGCATCAAATGTTGTCTAGTTGTATTTAGAGTTCCCCACCAAAACTGGTAGTGGCATTACTCATGAAAAAGATTTAATACTTTACTTATGATGGTAGAAGTTTCTCATTATGGTGAAGGAAGCCACAACTTTTTCTGCTGTCTTCTTTTGGCAGATCAATGAAATTCAGCAAATTTCCAGAATGTGCCAGGCAAGAGTGAAGTGCCACCCCACAAGGCAGGCTTAAAATGGCAGCCCTGGGAATGGCCCTTCCTTGCTGAGTGGAGGTTGCTAGCAAAGAGCCGCTGCCCTCTGACCACCAGGAAGTAGCACATGAAGACAGGGTGGGTGGAAGTTGCAGTACAGGTTGATTTCTGTTAACTAGTAGAATTACAAGAACCCCTGAGGGTGGCCAAGAAAAACGGGATTAAAAACAAGATAGCTTGACAAAACTGGGACGAGGCTAAATTTTTACTAGTTACTGGGGGGCACTGGATCATGCTAACTAAAAACAGGGCTGTCAGGAAACTCATTTAGTAGCTTTTACCTATGACTGTCTTGCACAAATCCAGAGGTGTTGCTGGATGCCTTTCCAGCTAGGTAAAAAAAGTCATTACTACTAAAAATACAGGGTTTTGTTTATGGTTCACCACACAGTGTCTCCTGGAGCAGAGTAGAAGGCAGAATAAAAATGCACCAGAAAGGCAAAGGTTTATCTCTGAGGTGGATCTGAGCTTTGCTAATGTCACATCCCCAATTTGGGTGGTGTTTAGGATGGAGAACTGAGGTGGCACTGATATGGTTAGGAAGCCCTGAAGAACCTGGGTTGGTTCTTACCCAACCTCCAGCATCAGCATTCCCCAGCTTTAGAGGGGAGAGCACTATTGCCTCACTCAACCACACTGCCTGGAGCAGTGAGCATTAGGGCTCAAATTCACCCTGTCTGCTGGCTTCAGGCAGTTGCATCCACACTGCAGTGCACTGTGTGCCGAGCTCGCTTCTGGTCCACATCAGATGCAGCCATGTGGCAGTGCGAGCTCACCAGCTTTCCACACAGCTTTGCACTACCACAAAGGTATATAAGGGCATTCATCACTTGACTCGTCTGCACCATACGCTTGTCTAACGCACTCAAGTAAGGAGCCCTGCCTTCCCTCAGTGTTCACATTGCATCCGCGGTACGAACATGTTGCTTGCTGCTGCTGCTGCTGCTGGAAAGATGTGCAATGGCACAAAAGGAAGCAAGAGCACAGCCAGGACTCAGAGCAGTTCTCTCCCAGTCTGAAAGTGCCACAGGCAGCAGCTAGGGTCTTAAAAGAGAAGGGGAGGCTATGATATGAGTCTATATAGCTTAATGTTAAAGTGCACTACATGCATATGTTGTAACATCTAGACTTTCATTGCTAATAAAAGCCCTCAAGGATTGCTTTCTGCCAGACCCCTCAAGCGTCTCCTGCTTCTGCTGCTCCTAAGTCCTCTCCCACATGGCCAGCCATTCCCCTGCCATCATCTCCTGTGAAGTCTCCTTTAGCAGTTGTCCCTCCTTCTGCATCTCCCTGTGCAGTTCGTGAGCTCACAATATATGCTGGGCTTTGGAATCCTCAACATAATCTGTCCTAATCTTCAAAATGAAGTTTCCCTGTCATGATGAATTACTGTTGTCTGGTGGCGTCCTTCCGCCTGTTCCCCACACCTCTCTTCTCACTCTGAGATACCTCCTGCAATGCTTGTGCCATCTCCCTGGTGTGGACCCTGCACCAGGGTGTCCCCAGGACACTTAACTGAAGCCCAGTGGAAGCTGATCATGCTATACCTCAGCTGGTGCCTGGGATAAATGATAAGAAAACCTTCAAGAAGCAAGAGAGCATTCAGCTTCAACAGGCTGAATATATTTATTCTCTCAGGAACATTGTAAAATATGGCTAGTCTTGGCTTACAGTAAGAACATAAGTAATTAGGAAATACAGAGCCTGTAGGTACATTACATGCCACCATAGAAAGTGGCAGCAGCAAGATATGACCTATGCAGGCTAACTAGCCTCTTTCAGGAGTCCAGAGAATACAGTGAATCACTGTGTGTTTGGAACCAGTATAGATCAGCCACTTTTATTCAGACATCTGGGAAACAAATTTAAAAATTTTGGCCTAATTTAGTACAATGTATATTCTTTTTTATAACAGAATTATTAAAATTAAAAGAATGTGAGTAAGATCTCTCCCTCCCCCCTCAACACATACAAGCAGACAGCACTCTAAAATACATTCATAGAGGTTTCTTATCTTCAAGCAGAGGTCATTCTGGAGCAAACATGTCAGCAGTAAACATCATCCTTACTCAGTTCTGAGCAAAGCAAGAGATGGCTGTCTGTCACATTTATCTCCTCTGCAAATTCAGCTTATAATCCAAACATCCAAACCAAACCCCTCAGTGCATTAAGGCAAACTTGTCAGTAAGGATAAGAGGATCTATACCCCTTTCAAGCTGTACCCACCCCAGAAGAGCTTTCCATATCCCCACCTGTGTCCTCTCCATGGACTGCCTCGCCAAAGGAAAGCTGGGCCAAAGGCAGATGGGGAGATGCTCTTGTGCCTTTGTGTTTGCCGCTTTTACTCCTCTGGGAGGCAGCTGAGGCTGGAGGCCATCCAGCAGGTAAGTGCTAGGGTGAGATACTGGAACACAATCGTCAGACTGTGGCTACAAGTGCTACTTGGAGGCCTCTCACCCAAGTGCTAATCTGCTGTCTCTGTTTCCATGAGATATGATGAGCTCCAAACTCACAGCTGTATTCTTATCACTGGTTTACTGCCTGAGGAAAATAACTTGTAATTCTCTGGGCTTATCAGGGATAAATCTGCCCTATTACTCTCATTTAGTCTTCTGCCCTGGTGCTTCTCAGTTGGCATGCTTGCAAACACTACCTTCCCTGAGCACTGCCAGCAGAAGCAAAGAGCATGTACTGCGAGTGCAAGCACCGAGTCTGGCAAAGAACATGTTGTATAATATATGACTCTGGGTTCTTTTACTTTAATGATCGTAATAATACATTTTGTTTGGATAGCACCTATTTGCATGGCAATATGAACAATGTGTGTCCCTCAGTGAAATGAAACATGACAGCCAACAGATTAAAAACGAAGATTCATCTTGAAATGAGGGAAAACAATCAAATGAATCACGGAGCTGAGCAATCACAAATCATTATTTTTAAAATATCATAATAGCAAAACAAATGAAAAATATACTATATAATTCTTTTTCCTTGTCTGAAGGCAAATATTGAGTGACATGGCCAAGTTTATGCAGAGACAGAGCCCTGTGCACCATTTAAGTTTCACAGAAACCTTCAAAAAAAAAAAAAAAGATGTAAGTGGAACTTCAGTTGTGCATTAGCTGTGTGCTAACCCTCAGTATACAGATGGACTTGGACCCCTGCAAGGTAGTATCTCCTAATCCTTGCATTATTCATCACATCACAAGAGTGAGAAAATGTGTTTTCCCAAACTTTAAGCCACTTTAATGGATTTAAAATTGGACAATGATGGGGCAGTGCCTATTAATATTCAAACTCCATTTTCTCATATGGAATTCATCAGCTTCCTCAGCCCTAATTAGTTTTTGTGAGTCTGTCAGTCTCAGGCAATCTCAATGCTCTGTTCATCTCTTTTGCCTTCTCCTCCCATCTCTTCACCTATATTCATTATTTTTGTTATTCATATCCTCCCCATACTGGAGTGCCAAGCCTTCTCCACACTGAAGTCTCTCCTAATGACTTATCTTCCTGTAAGACACCAAAAAAGTAATACAACCGTCCATATACAAGTAAAAGAATCTTGACTTCAGGACAGGAAAGAATCTGGTTTTGTGCCAGTGGGAGGGTTATGCATCTTCTGCCCCCGCAGATGCTGGGTACCTTGGAGGACCAAAGCAGTCTCTGGTTTAATGAGAGAAACTCTTCATTCATTCAAGTTTACAGTAATTTGACTCCAGCTGTTCTACGAAGCTCTCTTCATAGGAAAGCTAGGATTTTCCCTAGCATATGCATCATTAGGCCTGTATGTTTCTGTTTATTATGCTTTTTTTTTGCTGAGAAAGCTCTTCCCTACTAAATATGCTACATAAATATTTCAAATAAGCTGTTGAATATAGGGACTAGATATCCCCCTGGCAGGAGATAGGATCTGCCCCATGTTAAAGAGTAGCAACAAGAGTAGCATTTCTGTCAGCTTAGAAAAGACACACTATAATTAAGGTTAGCAAGTCTGCCCTTTCGAGTGCTTGTAAATGTACACATCTGGACATCCTGAAAATGCATCAACACACAGACGTATTTTTCCTTTCTTAGCAGTTGGTCACTTACAGCTGAATCATGCTCCACTGAAGCTCATGGCAAAACTCCCCTCAACTTCACGCATCAAAAGGTTTACTCCTGTTTTTAATATACCTTCTCCCATTTCTAAGAGAGAAAAAAAAATTCAGAATAATTCAGGATTTTTTAGGAAAGCAATGTAAGTGCCTTAAACCCTTGTGTGCCTTCTGTTCCCTGTCACTCTGCTACTGTTAAATTAGGTTCTGACACACAGTCAATGAAAAGGTGGGGGGGAGCCAATAAATAACTTGTGTAATTAAATTGAGCCAGCGAAATGCCTATCTTTCCCGAACTTGGCCCAGGCAGTGGGCAGCAATGGGCTGTGGTAAGTTCTCGAGCTGCACGTATGCAGCGTGGTGGGAGGGCCAGCTCTGAAAGGATTTGCAGCCGTGCACATAGCAAGCATGTGGACACCTGGGGCTGGCTAAGAGGGGACGCTGCAGCCAGGGACCAGTCTTCAACAGCACATCCCTTCCCCAGGGTACAGAAAGGTGCCTCTAGCTGCTTTACAGAGACATGAGCAGTGCTCACTATTTTCTGTGAAAATAAGAGAGAGGCAATAGTAAGAAACGGGCTTGTTGGGAAAAAAGATGAAGCAGGAAGAGACCAGCTGGAAAAGCTGGCTGAGGGCTGTAGCTGGCTTGAGCTCTCATACCGGTCCCAGGAAGACTTCTATGGCTGCTTTTGGCTCACGGGTCTTCTTTTCACTCCCTTCCTCTTGAATGAAGTTCCCTAAATTTAAATCCAAGCGTGGGTTTAAACCAGGTCAGGTGTGCAGTTCTGGAGTTGCCCTCTGATGCCTACTCCCTCTGAGGCACACAGAGTGACAGTGGCTGTGCATATTGCCTGCAGGTATTTATATGAGCCCTGGGACCTGCACACGGCTAAATGCAAATAAAGGTAGTTAGCAGTGCTGCTACATAAACGTGATTACAGCTGCTCCCCCCTTTCCAGCCCTACAGGCACTGAGCTGCTGCCATCTCATCTGAGAAGAACAGTCCGACTGGGTGCAATCACATTTTTTCCAGTACTTCGCAAAACCAGTAGAGCCTTTTCCTGACACGGTTCATCAGATCCCAGTTCAGGATCCCCTGTTGAAGATTCCTTTAAGAAATATGACATGACTGAAGAGGTACGTTAGTTTAAGCATTTTGTTGTGTGATTTTTCAAGCATTTTCAAGCACTAAAGCAGTTGTCATCTGTCTGCAAGCCTCTGCTGAACCACAGAGGAGCGTGCTTTGAGATACCCCTCAGTCACGAGCAGCCATATCAGACTGCCAGCCCAATTAACTGTTTAAATGATCAACTTAAGCAAATCACAGTTCAGGCTAACCTAGTGATGAGGCCCAAATCAGAACCACCATGTGCAGTAGGGTTGAAGAAGCAAAAGGAAGAGGATGTTCGGGGTAGGGGACATTTATAGCCCCTCTGTGTGATCAACGCTAATGGCAGCTGAACAAACTCACAATGAACCAACATCCTACAGAACTGCAGTGATCCATCCCGTTTGGGAATATACTTTGCTGCTGAGCTCTCACACACATATTTATAATAGTAAGACACCATGATGTTGGAACATGGTTTTGCACAGTGTGAAGCAGTGCAGATTCAGGCTAAGCATCTTAGTTTGCAGATTTTTTTTCCCCACAGATTTGGTTATTTTTACACAGGCTATTTTTTGCCTTTATACTTGTCCTTAAAGAAGTAGTAAACTACAGAAAAAAAACCACATATTAGATAAAAAATAAGGGACATATTGATGCATGTTTTAATCATAGCAATATTTTAATGTTTAAATACTGTTACTACTAAAATGAGCTGGTTTAGGATATCAGTCTAGGAAATTAAAAGATAATGTTTTGACCAGCAAATGGATCCTATATTTTCCTATTAAAACAATAGAAATATTTTGAAAACCTTTAACATGATAATTTCAAAATAAGTATAAAGATTGTTCATTCGGTACTTTGCCCATTCTGCCAAAATCCATGCCAAAATCTACACACATACTTGTTTTATTGAAAAATCTATTGTAATAGCCTATATTATGTTTGATTCCTGAAAGAGAACAGTCAATTATATGTTTTTAAAATTCAGATTATTTTGGAATGAGCAAGATAATTACAGGCCAATCCTGCCTTCAGTTTCCCATCACAGCTTGAAAAGTGCTATTTCTGATTTCCATGGCTGTAAAGCAGTTCAAATATAAAAAAAAAAAGAGTAAAATACCTTTTAAAATAGGGAAGAAAATCTTTTTTTTTACAGGAGTACACATATTTTGCACAAATCATTTCCACTGGGAATGAAGTTTCTGATCCTGAGAGAGGTTTGGAGTCTGAGTCTCCTGTTGAAATTGCTGCAAGCTGGCATGGCTCAGCAACTAGCAGGATTAGTGGGTGGTAAAGTCTTACGAGTTTTTGGGTGCTCCCCATTGCGTGGTCTACCTTGGGCACTGTCTGTCCCGAATGCGCTGTAGCAGTTATCAAACGCTCAGAAGGATTAGATCCATGTTTTGTCTGCCAAAGTACCTAGTGAAATTTGTTCAAAGTAACTGAAACTCACTAAGAATTATTTCAAGATATTAAGACAAAAGCATGAGCTAGATAGCATAGTCCTGCGCCATGTTCTTCATGTCTAGCTCGAAAGCAGCTAAGTGCCTTTCTTTCCTTCTACAGTAGCACTCAGCTCTTCAGAGCACAAATGAAGTGTTCTCTTGCTGAGCACAGCGTACTATTTGCTCGATTAGTAACATCTGTAAACACCCACATTTAATGACAAGAGTAATTCATTTTCAGCTTAAAAGCAGAATTTGTGATTTTCCCTGTGAGAATAATGGCAAGAATGCAAAGAGAATGAGAATACAATCTATTTTGTCCATACATTTTTAATAAATGAAGCACATATTACAAAGCAGTATTTTTAAAGCTTTTTTGTCTGTGATGTTAAAGTGTGTAGGTACAAAATCCATCAAGATAATATGTTAATGTTTAATAGTTAGCACATCAAACTCTATTCTGAATAAATAGAGAACCTCTTTTACTAACTTGATTCCATTTTCTCCAGTATTTCTTTATACTGTCATAGCTTATTTACCTCACTCAATTTTTAAAGCACTAATGTAATTTTTGTTAATGTTCTAGAAAACTTAAAACTACTACCCTATTTTTAAGCTGCTCTCATAGCACACCAGTTTGGGGTCCTTTATTATTATCTGTTTATTAAGACCTGATAAAGTACTAGACACAAATATAAAGACCATTTTCTGCTCTGAAAGTTTATACACTGAAAGACAATAAGGAAAAAACGTTCTGAGATCCCTCCAGAGGAGCAAGTAAATTTGAACCATTTAAAAATTAGTCTGTTCTGGTTTAAGAGCTTTTTTTCTTTTTCCCAGTACCTGCAGTAGTGATGGTAACTAATTTTGAGCCCTGATAACACTGTCTGAACTGTGACAGGGAGAGGAAATATGCAGCTAGTCAAGACAATTTTAAAACGTATTAGGTCAGAGAATCTGGTCCTCGCTAGGTATCCACAGACGTGACACAGATGATTGGAGGGGCTCCATGAGGTGACTGTTGCCAGTTTTCCTTAGATCATCCCCTTCTGGGGAAGGGCTAAAGAGCTCATGGAGATGACCTAGCAGGAGCTATGAGGCAGCAAAAACTCTTGATCAGAAATCTATAGGGTCAAGTGTGACACTTGTGCTGAGACCAGCTCTGTTACCTGTTTCCTGTTGCCTTGGAAGAACCAGAATGCATCCACAACAAAGCTCCACAGAAAGTCTGGAAAACGGTGCTGTAGAGAGCTTACTTATCCATCTGTCTATCTGTATGTCTGTCCATCCACAGCACATGTCTGAAATATTTAAATGCTGACCTAGCAGGTTTCTTATGGGTGGAAGTGGTTGCAATGGTGTCACTGAGGTGCCTACACTTAAGCATTTAAAATCCTTCAGATGCCATAAAGTGTATAAGACTTCTGCATAATGATGACAGAGAGGACAAAGAGGGATCTACAAGAGACTGGTACCTTCTGAAGAGACAGCTAGACACCATGCAGGCTGCCTGCGGTGCCAAAAATGCCTGAGTTTGGCAACAGGTTCCTACCCAGTATGATTCATCTCTTTCCACAGAGCTCATTGAGGAGAAACGCCACAATTTTCTGGTTCTCCCAACACCTATGGAACACAGTGTTCTCAGTCCTTTTTCAGGCTAAAAACAGTCAATATGTTCTCAGTGAAATGCATCTTGTTGCACTCTGTAATATATTGCTTCAGCAATAAGACACAACAGGCCATGGTTTAATGGTCTATTAAAATGCACCTAGAAGCTCAAGGTTGAGTAACTTCAGCTACCCAAGAAGTGTACTATTGGCCAATTAATATATTCCTTATTGTGTGCTATTCTTATAATAATACGGCTCTTTAGTATTTATCAATAAACATCCTTTTTAACAAAATGTATTTCAATGAATTCATATTCATATTTAGGGGAAAATAGATTGTAATAAAAGCAAAGGGCTTTTAGTGCACTCCATAACGATTTTTTAAAGGTGTCATTTTAATCTAGTGCACTGGAAATGTAAGTGATAATCATGAATCATATCTGTCTGTGTTGGGTTAAGATTTCTTTTAAAAAAATCAAACTCAAGTGTTTAGTTTAAATCACGAATTTGTACATGGCAATTAATACACCACTAAAAAGGTAGGATTTCCTAACACTCCCCTTCCCTTACACAGGGAAAAAAGGTCATGACATAGAAGATGGACATACCAAACCATACGTTCCCTTCTGTTTCTGTGAGTGGAAGAGAGCAGACAGCTGCATATCCCAGCAACAGGATGGATGCATAGCAGGGGCTGCCAGCTCTGTGCTGGCTTTCAGTGCAACACAGAAGAACTTCACTAACCCTGCTTGGAGGGACTAAATTCATGCCATATCCTCTACAATGATTTGACATCCCTTTCTTTCTCAGGCAGACCTTGCTGCTGAGACTGTTGTTATGAACAGCAGAGGTTTACCCCCGAGAGCACGGCTGTGTTTGTTGCAAGTGGCAGAGGTCAGACCCTAACTTCTAAGCACTTATTTCAAGTTATTCAAATAGCTGATGTCCTTGTTCAGTGTTTGGCATTTTAAGCCTCATTTTGACGATGATTACCTTGCATTTGGAGGGTCTCGATTCTTATCCAAATTATATTTCCAGCTTGAGGAATGAGCCTACTAGCTGTCATGAAACCTCAACTACTTGTCTTAAGGGCAGTGGAGTGGGACACAACTGGGAAAAGCAGTCCTTGTGAGTACTGAGGATTTGAGAGTGGATGCATCTCCCCAGAAGCAGCAATGAACTGAAAGTCCAGACAGGGAGCCTACTCGGTGCTTAGCGGACTGTACTCTCTCTTGTATCTGGGCAAAACCAGTCATGCTTAGTTCAAAGAGCCACAAAATCAGCATATGGAGCCAGAAACGGAGCAGCTGTAGCCTCTGCAATAGCACCAGTGGATACAGTGTGCTCCTGAGATCGTATGATATGGAAGCAGCACACAACTATGTACGCCATTGGCATCTATACAGTGGTTGCACCTGGCCTTGCTACAAGTCACTTTTGCCCTGCCTTTGGGCTGTGTTTTGCATTCTTCAGACACAGATAGGAATCTAGATAAGATACAAACTCAGAAACCTGATCCCTGGTTGTGGTTAGAAGGAATCGCACAGCCTCATGACCTGGCCAAATTTTGTGTGCCACCTTCATAAATCCAACCTGTAGCTGAACACTTTCTTTACTTCATAATTTTTTTTCCCCAAACAGCTGTGCACAGTCAAATATCAATGGCATGTCCTCTTTCCTTCTCCCTTCCCCCCTCCAAATTCCTGTATTTGACTGGGAGGCTAAATAGTGTCTCCATACAACATGTGTGTGAGTTTATAAAGTAATTTGGTCTCCCTTAGGCTGAAGTCCAGCACATTATAAGGTTGTAGGTTGTTACCACTATTATCTAACTTTGCTTTGAGCAGTCTTATGCCTTGGATGCTGCTGATTTCAAATTTCAATTTTGATTGAAGAAATATTTAATTTGAGGGGGGGGTTCTTTAATGAGAAATGAAAATCAAAGTTACCACCAGCAGCAAGGAAGCTCTATTAAAAGTCACTGGCAGTCTGTTACAAAAAAAGTTTTTTGCTCTTGTCTGATAGCACTAACTCAGCTGTGGCTTTCCAACTTTGCAGCTTCTAACTTTTTCTTTAAAAAAGTCCTTAGCTTCACAGCATTTGATTTTTACTAAAATCTTTAAAATGTTGAAAAGAAGCACTGTAGTGGGCACACAGCTTTTGAAAAGCATAAAAATGCACCAAAATACCAAAGAGAAGCCTGCTAAAATCTGGAGCCAAAACAAAGTATAGGATTATGAATGTAACATCGTTAAAAACTAAGAAATATAATTTACTATTTTTAGCAGTATTATTTATGGAGTGCCTAGGGACCAACCAAGGAGTGGAGTTTTAATAGATTAGGCACTGTTCAGACACCGAATGAAGATAATCTTTGTCTTGTGGAGCTTAGATATAAATAAGCAAGACTGACGTTTGTAAGGAAAGGGGTATATGGTTCATAAATATTGTAGATATTTTCCTTATAAGTTAGAGGATATAAATATATGTATTCCTTATAAGTTACAAACTTATTTAAAAATACATAATTACTATGTGTTAGTATAAAAATACTAATTACTATTTTACTACTAATAAAAATACATAATTACTCTGTGCAAAAGACCCTACAGGATATTTTAATAATCCAATGCAATGTAAATCACCGTATAAATACAATTTCCATTTGGTTTATAAATTAATCTCTATAAATGATAGAAAACTAGGAATGCAAAGAACCTTAAAAGTCAAATAGTCCATAAGCCTGTCAGGGACATGGCAGGATGAACTATACCTATGACACGTCTGACAGATGCATGTTTAATCCATTCTCAAAGACTGATGATGACGGAAATTCTACCACATTTTCTAGGTAATGTGTAAAAATAATACCTTGCATGAGAGAGGAGTTTAACCAATAACCAGAAATTCATCCCTGTAATGGCCTTTGTATTGTGAGAAGTATAAAGTAACTATTTTTTACCTTTCCGCTTGCAGGGGCTGCCCCATGTTTAGTCAGCTGTGTTCTCAGTTGCCTCCTCTGCCAGAAATTTGTCTGAGGCAAAGGAGATCAGAACTGCGTCTATGGTCCCCATAGAGAGCTTTGCGCTGCGCAGCTCCGTACTTCTGTTTTGTAACCATCCCTTTGACCCAGAAGAAATTGCACAAACGGGTTCAGGGAGTCCACTTCCTCCCTGGCTTACCAAAATGCACTTTGCAGCAAGAGTGATGTTTTAACTAGACTTATAATTCAGAACAAAAGGACACCATTAGTCCTATGAGCCAATTTTCTCGACCGATAAACAATTTTATGAAAGAAATCAACTGCAAGAACAAAAAGTACAGTTTTCAGGCCTATTTAGACCATGCAATAGAAGTGGTTAGACTTTAAATGGAGACATTTTATTACATGTGCCTACAGTCAATTTTTATTTCTTTTTTAAGCTTGGTTTGCTGCAGTGGCCATAATTGAATTTCTTTTAAATACTTTTAGGACCAACAGGCTCAAATCTGAAAATCACAGGATTACAGTCTTAAAAACATAGTGAGACTGAAGAGGAAAAAGAACCAGAAAGTTATGTAAGAACAGCATTGGTGGAATAACTCCTTAAATACTCTGTCCATGATACTACACCTGCCTAAAATGAGAATTTGATCCCTAAATGTGGTTGTAAGTAAAATAAGCCCTTTCTAAAAATATCTATTCAGCAAAATATCTATTCAGCTTCTTTCCCTTCTCCAATCTGTATAATCTTTAAAATCACCTCATATTTTGTCTTCACTCCTTCTTTGTTTCCCCATTCAGGCAGAAAAACTGTCCCCTGACACTGCTGTCATCCTTGGCAGACTGACTTGTGATTTTCTTTAAATTAATTTGTCATGGCAGATAGCAGGGAACGGGCAGCAATGCCTGCTACTGATGGTGGTTATCTTCCACTAGATTTTCATTAGAAGCACAATCTTTTGCTGGCATCCCAATGAACTGGAGACATGCACAGCAATGGGCTTTGGCTTGAAAAGATTTGCAGCCAAGCAGTTCTGGAAAGGAGCTGTCTTTTGTAGCCAGAGCTACAAAAGCAGCTTCAGGAAGAGAGCCATGGAGTCCAAAGTTGCTAATACTGCTTTTTTTTCTGTTGAAAGGGATAATGCTTCCTGACCTCAGCTAACTATTAATTTTGCCCTGAAGCATGAGGATTCGTAGTTTCTCAGACAATACTTTTTGTAATGTGCAGAAGACTTTCTTAGGAAATGAACTGAGTCTACTCATGTAGGCCACTAAGCCATGGCTTTTCTGATACGCTTAGATTCACAAATGATTTGACTCCCCTGAGTTTATTTGAGGTTTTTAATTAAAATTCTTTGCATTTGTATTCTGATTTTATTGAATGTGACAAAGATTTCTTGGGACTTGATTCTTGTCTAAACTAAGGCCCCTTTACAGCTGTCATGTAGCAAATGGATCTTCCAGTGGGTATAAATGACATCATTTTAGCAATATAAAGGACACCTTAGGGAAAATGAGAATGTCAGTATTTTTTTTTTTCTGGAATTTCAGCTTTGTGTCTCTGGAGTGAAGACAGCCTGGTGCAATAGGGCAATTTCTGCACTTTCTGTTAAGAAATTATATTTGGATATGAATACCACTGACCTATCCGTCAAGAGACCTGAAAGTTTTATTTTCAGAATTTTGCCATGACTTCTCTTTCGCTGTGGGAACCTGTTAGAAGGAGGCTGTGGAAAGGGAAAAATCTAAGAAATCTGCTAGTGGCCAAAAAAGACTTCAAAACATTCAAGCCTTCTTCCTGAAGCTGGTCCCTGTGCAGCCAAGAGTGCAAGGTTGCTGGGGCCAAAAGGAGAGCAAAACGGGGGGAGTATGGAACTACATCTAATTAATTATGGCAGAGCTGAGCAACTGTAGCTGGGATTCTGGCCCTTGCTCCCGGTATAATTTGAGATTTATCATTTCACTGGATAAACCGTAAATGCCAGAACTGTCTTCTTCCACTGTAGACACAGCCACTTTTCCGTATGTTTTGTATATAAACCATAGACTCATTGAATCAGAATCATAGAGTGGGAAGGGACCTCAGGAGTTTCATAGTCCAAATTCCTGGTCACAGCATGTCAGGTATGAAAGCAGACCAGGTTGCTCAGGGCTTTATCCACTTGGGTCCTGAAAACCTCCATGGACAGAGACTGCACAGCTTTTCTTGGCAACTACTTTCAATGTTCGACTGAAAAGGTTTTTCCTTATATCCATTCTGAATCTCTCTTGTTTCAGTTTATGTCCTTTGCTTCTCATCGTCCTGACATGGCCTGCTCTGAAGCTTGACTCCAGCTCCTTGATAACCTTCCCATTGGCACTGCCAGGCTGCTGTTAGGTCCCCCCGAAGCCATCTCTTCTCCAGGCTGAACAAGTCCCACTCCCTCAGCCTCTCTTCACTGGGCAAGTGCTCCGGTCCCCAGCCATCTTGGTGGCCCTCTGCTGAATTCACTCTGGTTTATAAATGTCTTTCTTGTACTGGGGGTCCCAAAACTGGATGCACAATTCTAGATGTGGTCTAAAGAGTGCCAGGTAAAGGAGAATAATAATCTGCTGGCTTTCCTCTTTTTAATACAGCCCTGGATGCTGTTGACCTTCTTTCCTGCCAGGGGACATTCCTGGTTCATGTCCAGTTTGCTGTGTACAAACATCCCTAGGGCCTTTTCCACTGATCTGCTCCACAGCCAGGCAGTCCCCAGCCTGGATCAGTGCAAGTGGTTAATCCATCCCAGGTGCAAGACTCCCCATTTGTCCTTGATGAATTTCATGAGGTTCCTGTTGGCCCATTCCTCCAGCCTGTCTGGGTTGCTCTGCTCTCCAGCATATCGACTGCACTCCCCAAATTGGTGTCATCTGCAAAAGTGAGGAGCAAGCAGCCCTCTGTCACCTCCTCCAGGTCATTGATAAGGACGTTAAACAGGAGAGGCTCCAGGACAGACCCCTGTGGTACTCCACTTGTTTCTGGCCTCCAGGTACAGTAGGGCCCATTAACTATGAACATCTGAGCCTGTGATCACCCAACCAGCTGTTTACCCATCTGGTTGTCCATCCCTCCAGACTGTATAGTCTGAACCTGGATACAAGAATGTAGTGGGAGACAGCGTCAAAAACCTTGCTACAGTCTTTTAATTTTTTTAAGCCTTGCTGAAGTCTTGACATCCACTGTTCTCTCCTCATCCACAAATTCAGTCATTTTATCATAGAAGGCAATCAAGTTGGTCAGGTTTGATTTACCCTTGGTAAATTCATGCTGACTCTTTCCAGTCATCTTCTCCTTCATGTGCTCAGAAATATGTTCCAAGAGGATTGCTCCATGATTTTCCCAGGAACATAATTGAGGCTGTCCAGCCTGTAGTTTCCTGGATCATTCTTTTGGCCTTTTCTTAGGATGAGTGCAAAATTTGCCTTTTTGCAGTTGTTGGGGACCTCCTCTGATCTCCATGACTTTTCAAAGATGATAATGAGTGGCCTTGTAAGGACATCAGCCAGTCCTCTCAGCACCCTCAGATGCAGCCCATCTGGCCCCATGGGTTGTATGGGTTGAGTTCTCACAAGTGAACCCTGACTTGACCCTCACCCACTGCTGGTTCTCCTCCCTGTGCAGAGGCCTGGGAGACCTGGTTGGAGAAGAATGAGGCAAAGGCGGCATGGAGTACCTCAGACTTTCCTGCGTCTGTTGTCACTAAATCACCAACCCCATTCAAGAACAGATGCATTTTCATTGTTCAGCCTTATGGATCTTTGTACCTAACTCTGTATTTTAGTTTGTAGACAGTAGATACTTTACTGAATCTGTCCCTCAGACCTGAGGAGTAAATATAAATTCCATTTTTTCTTCAGTTTCCTTTAGTTGAGTGCTCCACAGCTCATGACTTTGTAGCCTAGGGAAAGGAAGAAGTTGAATATTCTTTACATAAGAATAATTGGCACATTTGTACCTGTGAAGAAAGCTTGAGATAATCTTTCTGTAAGCTCCTCCCATGTTTTCTTGATTTTCTTCTTATTTAACCCAAGTTTCAAGATGGAGGTGAGGTGGTGTTTTGGTGTTTCTTTTGCTCCAGACAGTATGTAGACTGAGAGTTGAGAATGTATATAGATTGTGCACAAGGGAAAAGAATACATCACCTGAGAATAATTAATACATTTAAAATAAGTATATATGAGGTAGCGGTTAAGGAAGTGCCTACTTGTTGTGTCTAAAGTATCACTCGTAGAGAGGGAGTTCTTTTTGGAATACAGTTTTTCAAAAGATGCTATTCTGCTATTGTGCTTTTTCCATCTTGCAAAGAAAAAAAAACCTCGTAAAGAGTATCACATTCATATATAGAATATAAATTTTGCAGAAGAAATAGCAAAATATTTTCAGTTGCAGCTAATATCATTTCTCTGATGCCCACACTGAAGGAAAATAAAATTCAAGTATACAGACAGAACACCTACAATATGTTCAAGCAATTAAAGAAAATGAATAGTACTTCTCAAATGAACTATTCCAAACACATGTCATTTCGGCTTCTAGCTAAGAGCAGCTGGTTTGGGACCATGTCTTTCTGCCTAAGCCACTACTGAGAAGCAAATTCCATAACATTACTGACCTAACCAGAGGGCAATGTGCATTTACAACCTGCAACCTCTTAATCAATACCGTCCTTGTGTCCAGTCAGTGCCTGCTATTTTTGAGCTGGACCACCAGTCACAGGTGGAAGAGTTTTTCAGGCAGTAATATACTTAGGAAATTATGTTCAGGGAAATATTTTTTTAACAAACTCGAGTATTATAATTCTAAAACAATGGACCTGACAGGAAAGAGGAGCAGAAGGGACATAAGAAAATAGTGCTCTTTTCTCTATCTGGCTAAGTACAGCCCCTGTTCTCTGCTAATGGTAAAAGTTTGTTGCTTTAGGAGGCTGTACCTCTGCTCCCCAATAATAACCTTGCTAATTGTGTACTGTTGTATATAGTGGAAAGATTTTTCCTGACCCCGCAGGGAAGCCTGAGATTTGATTAGCCTTATTATCTTAGCTTGCCCAGTTACCAATGTTGTAAGCTGCCTTGAAATTATCCACTCCTTTTAAAAATAAAGCCATACTATTTGTCTTTATTATCTCTTCCTGTAGAGTTGAATTCCACATACCTCAGTGATGGAAACAGCATAGGGACTTAGAGGTATAGCCTTTTAACTCTAAAGGTATAGTCCCCTTTTATTTTTTCATACTGCCTTTCCATGTAAATCAACATTCTCCTAATTACTGTTTTCAATCAAATCCCCTCCACCGCAAAGAAAAGAGAACAGTTTTTATTCTACCCTCAATATTTGTAATCATCCATGCAATCTTCTAATGAGTTTCTCTGGGAAAGATTGGAAACTTGTGCAATTTCTTGTGAAATGCATTTTATAGATCTTGTTGTCTTTTGCTGGATCTTTTTGCATATCATCAACAATGTCCTGTGTAGAGACGTGAATTCATATGATATATCAAAAAAAAACCCAGCTGGTTCCTTTGGCACAAAGAACCTCATAAAAAAATCTCACTGCTTTGATGACGAAGAGAAGCTATGGTCGTAAGATCCCAAATGGTGACAAACACAGCAAAGAAGCAGAGGCTGTATTGTCTATAACTTACCATGTGGTGAAGACAACATAATAATGCAGATGTGGTGGGAGGATATAGTATTTTTTTCATTTGTACACCCAAGGGCCGGAAGGGACTGAAAACCACATCATCCTCACTCCCATATCACGTGCACAGGAGTGCCTGCTCCTCCACTGACTCAACATCAGGTAGGAACCCTACCAAAAACAAAGGACTTCGGAGACAGACATCTACCATGCTGCTAGTAGCACCAGCAGAGAGCTGTCCCAGTATCAGCAATCCTAGTCTCTGCAGTTTTATGGAGAGAAGCATTAGGCTTCATTGTAAAAGGCACCATTTGCCTGAGAGAGATCCATATTGTCAGAGTTTCAAAGGCAGAGTTCAAACCTCCATAGAGTCATTAACTCCAGTTCAAGTGAATCCTAATCAGCACAAAAGCAGGAGGGCTGGGGTGGACCTCCAAACTTTCTGTATTCTCCCTGAATCCTGTAGCTAGACAGAGACTGAGATAATCCCTGGCATAAAACAGCTCAGCATTGGCACTAGTCTAACTTATGCCTGGCTGCCCATGACCACTAGCCAGAAACTGCTGGGGCATAATTCAGCCCTGGCCAGGTCCCCATTTTCTCTGCCCTAAACTGGGAACAGGTGAGGCTTGGCTGAAGTATGGTAATTCCCTGCTAAATGGATAAGAGAGATTTACAGTTGTTTTGCACAGCAGGAATGATACAAAGCTATCAGATTGGACTTCTCTATCAGGGTCCTAATGACCATCGTTGGGTAGGGGATTTTTGTTATGAGTGGCATGTGAATGTAAGTAATAAAAAGCCAAAAGGATATGATAATTCCTGCCAGAGGGTAAACATCAATTTCTAAATTCTGTTCTAAAGCAATTCATCTCTGTTCCTTTCTTGACCCTAATGGGTCAAATGGATTAAGTATTGGGCAAGAAGTGGTGTGTGAGCATTTGGGACACATTCCCTAAAGGGCTTTAATAGCCAAATAGCAGCTGCAGAGGCCAGAATGGAAGACATTCAAAAAGCTGTGGAGCAGTCAAAATACTTCATATTTAGATATTTCTGTTACAGCCAAAAAATGGGCTTTCATGTTTCACGGGTTTGAATTCAAGCTTTGAGTTGAATTGTAATAAGGAACCTCTGAGTTTTGCAGTAAAGTGATTTTCTTTCATTGGCCATGAAAGTAAAGTTAGGATATCATTAAAGATGCCAGCACAAATTGCTAGAACCCCTTCTCCTTAATAGAATAATTTTCAGCATCCTCAAATACTGGGATTGTAACAGAAGAAATCAACAAGATGTTGAGTTGTGTAATACAGAATAAGATGACAGTTATGAATTTTGTGGCTCTGGTTCAAAAGGTTTTCCATTAAGACATCACAAAAAATAAATGAGGGGTAAAGAAGAGAGAACAATCTGGAGTTATTTTGGGGGGGATGAGGATTTCTATGCCTGTCAGTTTTTTCATTGGTTTGAAGACCAAAAAGAAGATAGTTCATTACTTAGCTTAGAATCCTTGATGACATGCTATGCTTCCTTTCAGTTTAACTGGGAAAAGATAGATCCTTTTGGAGGAAATTAACAAAAACATGTTTAATTTGGACCTTTTAACTGAGAAATTGTAAGAGGATTGTAAGCCCTTTGGACCTGGGGACACAAAATCCCATGCACTTGTGAAGCTCCTACCACAGTGACTATGCTCTGAGTAGAGCCCTTGATAGCTATTGTAATTCAAAGAGCAAATAATAATAAATCATAAAGGAATTTTACATGCTGGATCCCTAAGATGAAGACAGAAAGATCTTATTTACTTGAAGTGTCTTTATTGGTCAATCTGAAAAAGGTTTTTCACTTGCTAGCTGCTGTTCCACAGTTTCTTTAATTATGCCCATCATACATATGTTGTTTCTTTTGACCTCTTTGGTGGTATAAAAATCAGCTTATTTGTTGTCTGGTACAAAAGCACAACTTGAACCCACTAAAAGGAAAATCAATGCTTGGTGGATTTTCTGTTCAAATGAACTCTACCCCTGCATAGCTCTGGCTTTTCCTTCTCCCCAATGGCTTCCACAGCAAAAGCCAGTGTGAACTGCAGAAAGCTATTATTAAGGGTTACCGTATGTCACAGCAGGCTATCATGTATTCTTAAAAGAGCATAATTAAGTAGATTACAGCCAGACTGTATGATTAGTTTAAAATTTTTGTAAAGTCAGTAAGAGAAGGGAGAAGTGAATGAAAACAATCTGAGGAATGAAGTATTGTTTGGGATTTGAATGTTTTCTTTTATGGGGCAAATTTTACTCTCAGATAGTCATGCCAGCTTCAGTGAGAGTTGTGCATGCAAGACTCAGCATTTGCAAATCAGATTTCATTAAGTCCGAGAGCATCCAAAGGTGAAAGCCTCTGTGAAACCAAGTAAAAGCGAAAAGTGAAATTGTCAGTCTATTATCACCGTTCAACACAAATGAAATGAAAAAAATAAACAGTGATCAGAAGTGCAGGAAAATCACTTTTGCAATATTCTTTCCGTCTCAGTGGTCTTGGATGTTATTAGTTGCAGGGGACAAATTTTTTTTTCTTTTAAATATTGGATTTATCCTTTGCCAGCATTTCTCGCACTCGGTGACTAAATACACGGTGCTAAGTGGAACACCGGTGTGACCCCTTGTGACTTTGACCAGGGGGGAAGATTCAAAACCTGCCCTGGCAAACAGTCGCATCAAATCCAGTCAGAGGGTACATGTGCCCTGCACAACAGCAGGGACACTCACACACACTCACACACACACACTCTCTCTCACCCCCCCCATCCCCTCTCACACACATCCCCTCTCACTCCCCTCACACACGCTCCCTTACACACACACCCCCTCTTACACTGCCACACACACATACACACTTGCTCACACTCACACACTTGCTCACACACTCCTTCTCACACACACTCACTGTCACCCGTTCTCTCTCTCTCTCTCTCTCTCTCTCACACACACACACACACACACACACACACACACACACACACACACACACACACACACACACACAGAGGCGGGGCGGGGCGGGGCGGAGCCCGGGGCCGGGCAGGCGGGGGGGGGCGAGGCTCCGGCGCGCGCGCCCCCTCACGCGCCCGGCCGTTTCCTCGGGGAGGCGGGGGCGGTGCTCGAGCGCCATCGCCGCGGAGGCCCCGCGCGCGCGCCGCGGAGGCCGGGGGCGGGCGGGGGGGAGGAGGAGCGCGAGTGCGTGCTACAGGCAGCCCGGCGGCGCGCGCCGAGGCGAGCGCAGAGCGGCAGGAGCGGCGGCAGCGGCGGCTCGCGCGCTCGCTCCTCCAACCGCCCGCTCGCGCGCCCGAGTTCGTAGATGGGGCTGAGCGGCGCCCGCTGAGGACGGCACGGGGAGCGGGAGCCGGTGCCAGCCGGTGAGTGGCGATGCCGGAGCGGAGGGCGGGGGGAGGAGGAGGAGGAGGAGGAGGGTCTGCCCGGCGGCGAAGCGGCGTCCTGCGGCCGTGCCGGCGCGGACCCCTCGCCCCGCGGCCGCGGCAGCTGAGGCTCCCCGTGTGCGTGTGGTGCGAAGCGGGAAGAGCCGCCCACACGCAGGTACCGGCGCCGGGCGGGCCTGCAGAGCGGCGAACATGGCAGCGCCGGAGTCCGGGGAAAGGGGATTTTTGCCCCCAGAACGAGGATTAACCCTCCGCCTCCGGATGCGTCCCCGGGAGACTCGCTCCCTCTTCATCTGCCGCTCCGGATTATCTATCCGCCCACCCTCCTTCCCCCACCGCCTTCCCGGTATTTTCTCTCCTCCTGGAGATTATCAGATTTCCCGTTCCTCCCTCCCGGGATCCTCCGCCTCCCCCCTCCACGGGGGGGATTATCTCCCCCTTCACTGTCGGATTATTTCCCCGCTTCGCCGTCCCTTCCTCCCTGGCCGTGCCCCTCCGCAGCCTCGCCTCTCGGGGATTATCTGCTCCCCCTTTGGGATGATTCCTCCCCTCTTGATCTCTGCCCTGGCCTTTCCCTGCTTATTTTCCTCCCGAGGAAGTCATCCCTCCCCTTCCGTCTGCCTCTGACTGGGGAAAGGGGAGAAAATGTGGTTGTAATCGGGTGAGCAGGAGTTTGCAACAGTGCTATCACCTCCTTAGGCTCTGTGCTAGTATTACAAGCAAGTGGGTGTAGGGTGGTAGGAGAGGCACCAAGGGAGGTGGCGGGCTTGTGGCAGAGGTCAGCCTGGGGTGCTGATGCCCCATATTCAGGAAGATGTATGCCCCCTTTCTAGGGTGTTTAAGCTCTTGGTGGAGATGCTGGTGAAAGAGAACCTGTCTGAATAGGTCTGAAACCTTGTAACACACATGCGTGGCTGGATAGTGGATATCAACTCTTAACCAGAGACTGCACTGAAAAAAAACCAACAAGCTCCTGGTTTCCGGTTGAGAAATGTACAGTGTACAGTAATGACACTAAAATGTAAGTGGGAAGGTACATGGATGACATTGCTGCTGTCCAGGGGTCGGAGCTGACTTGGTTAGCTTCTGTCTTGGCTTTCAAGACAGTTGGCTTAGGCTGTTTTTCCCTAGTGAGGAAGAAGGAGGTAGGTATCTTTTGCTTAGGCTCTGATGCTTATGTGGTTCAACGCTATCAACATGCTGGCAGAAGAAAAATGAGTTTGTTCCAACGGAGTAGAGATAAGGTTTATCCCATGTATTTGGCTCCTGTGTGGGTTATACCATTCTCTTCCGCTTATTCCCAGCCTTATTGCACATGGGATTGCTGGAAGAGAGCTGCAGAGCTTCTGACCAGCTTGCGGCACGGGGCCCAGGATTACATCCATTAAACTTCTCCTGACTTGGCTTTGGGAGGAGGAGGGGCTGTGAGAAATTGTAGAGAGGCTAGGCAGCTATGAATAGATGTCAGACTAGAGAAGGCTTTGAACAAATCTTAGCATGCTGCTTCTGAACAGATAGTGTCTGTTAAACTGGTTGAGTTGACAGTAGCATCATAATGTTTCCTTTTATTTCTGCTGTGATGGTTGGCTTTTAACACTTTGCTATGTGACTGGACCATGCAACATCTGTCACAAAATTCTTCCTGAGAATGACGTAGAGAAAATTCTCATTTAAATAACATGCTGATAATTGGAGGCTAGATTGCGCTAATTTATGTGATTTTTTTTTTTTTAAGAGGTCTCTTCAGAGAAATCTTTAATTTCTTCTTTCCTTCCTTGAAATGTTTGGAATTGATGATCTCGCTCTCCTTATTTTGCTCTCTGAGTCTAGGTATTGCACTATATAGATTACCTGGGATCCATGTTTCTCTGAAAAATCTGCAGTACTGAGCCATGGTGTCATGATAAGACTGGTATCTTTGTTAGCTTTCAATTTCCCTGTCTTTTCTAGATGAGACACTACTACTTGCTTCTTTTTTTTTTTTTTTTAATGGAACCTTCAGCATATGAGTGAACGTGTGTATATTCAGCTTCTTTGAATTCTGTGTACTTACATTTGATTCAGATCCTGCAGATCACTGCTGTTTCAGCCTCTCTTGTCAAGAACTATTTAGTATGGAAGTTATTGACAAATATACCATAGCAGCTTTTTGGAGCCTTGTCTGTTCTGCTGCTATATTAGTGGACTAACTGTGCATACCAAAAATCTCCAAAATGATTGAAAAGCTGTTGCAACATATGTGCAATTGGACCTTTCTTGAACTACCTCTTGTTGCTTTTTTTTTTTTAAATAAATAATGGAAGCTAATAACTTAAATCGTGGCTTAGTCACATATGTTTTTTTAAGTAAAACAAAAATAATGAAGAAAGCAGTGAAAACATGCTTAGCTAATACGAAAGTGTCTTAAGGAAGCTATAGAGAGGATGAATCTCGGAGTCATTTTTTTGGATGCTTCTTATTAAAAGCATAAAATTTTTAGTCAGACTTTTTTTTCCTAAATTACTGTAAATACGAACCTCAGGGAGCAGAAAAGAGCAGAAATCTAGACAATATGACTTGCTACTTTTGGCATTTTTAACTGATGTTTAACCACAGTAAAAGCAGTAAAAGCACAGTAAAATCCTACAAAATAATGCGGTAGGTTTTATTCTGAGCTGTAAGGATGTGATCTAAGCATTGTCCTCAAACATGCAACTTCTTCAGTCAGGATTGAGCTCCAACTTGATATTAGATCCTAGTGTTGGGTATTCTACAAACTGCATATATAAATAAAGGTTGATGATCTGGAGAAAACTTTATAGTGCCATAACGGCAGACCAAAGAGCCTTTGGTATGAGTCTATTACTACAGTTACTCAATCCCTGGATCTTACTTTTTTTTCTAAATATGTTTATTTGTAAAAATTACTTACACTTTTAATGCAGTTTTAACACAGTTTGGTGTCCTGCTTTAAATGCATGCTTTCTGCTGTAGTTGTGATTTAAAGTTTTGACTTCATGTGACTGTCCCAGGCTCTTTTTTCTCCTTATATCTCCCTTGTGAGTGCCCTTTGATATACTATGCAGGACACTGGTCTATAAATCAGTGAATCTTTTCTTATGCTATAGAAAGCAGGGGGGAGGTCTTTTTACTTAAGAGACAGGTATGCGATTGGGTTTGTGATAATGTTTATGGTAGTACCTGAGGTGTTCCAGAGCTTCCGTTTAGATATGGACAGCTACACTGTCCTAAAACTTCAAAGAATAAAAACACATGCAAGTTTAAGTGATATGCCCTCTTGTGTTCTGTGTTTAAAGTAAAAATAGGGAAAAAGTGACTTGTCCTGGTTTGGAGCGCTGAGGTAGTGATCATGCTACTAGATCAGGAAGAGTATTTGCTTCAGAAGAAATATCGTAGAATGGACAAAAGGGGTCTCAACACTGCCTACAACTCGAGCTTGCTTTTTTTTTTTTTTTTCTTTTTAGCTGGCCTTGGATGAGATGGTCATGTTTGTTATGAGCAAAGGAGAGCCAACAGACAAATTGAGGTGAGGGGAGAAACCCACCTTAATACTTGCTGTAACAGTATGCCGCAAAGAGTATGTGTTCTATAAACCCAGTGCTGAGGACAACTGGAATGGGTAGACAGAGCAGATGGTACTGGAATTATTTGTGTGGAAATGCAAAGTAGAATATGATTGCAGGGTAAAGAATGAGTCTGTTAGGGGAAAGTGGTTATAGTGTCTGCCACAATAGAAGTTCATAAAGGGTATGGGGGAAAAAGTGAGTTTAGTTCAGGCTGACATTTGAAAGGCAGGCTAAAATGCAGATGTGCAGGTGACAGATACTCTTAGAGGATCATAATGCTTTTGTTTTCATTGACATGAGGGTGTTAATGTGACTGTTTATTATCACAAGGTAAGTAGTAGATGACATTGATATAAGATTTTAGTTAAGTGCATGCTAGCTAGGAGAAGGCAGTGCCAAATAGCTGGACCAGTAGGTGTTTTGGACTAGTTCAGAACAGTTGTGACTAAAATCTTTCTTATCTGAGTTCAACAAAATGTCAGAATAATGGTTTAGGTTCAGTTTGGTGAGGAGGAGTTAAGATCACTTTTAAGTTCAGGACTTATTTGATTTCCTGGTCATTACTACTAACCATCTGCAGTAGATCTCAGGTTACATTACAGCAAAACTGTTGTCTTTTGCAATGGGATAAACAAAGCATTGTGATAATAATGTGCTGTCCTGTGGTTTGAAAAACAGCTTTTTTCCAGAATAAAACAAGCTTGAATTATTTGGTTATGGGTGGTGTCTAAAAATGATCAAATATCCTGCAAGAATGATAGAGACCAAAAAGAGAGGTGGGGAGAGGTGTTTTACCTTATCAAAACACTTGCATTCTTATTTTGTGTTAATTAGCATCTTTAAAATGATGGTGAATTATTTCACAAACTTTATTAAATAATGAAAATGCAAATTTGAAAATGGGAGGTTCTACACTTTTCCTTTATGCTTATTTATTATCAAGGTCTTTTTGGTTTAAAAAAGTTTTGTGTATTGAGAATGATTCATATTAGCAACTATTCTGTATGTGTTAAGCAAGTCATTTATTTAAGGAACTCTTTCTAATGTTAGTGTCCAGGTCTCATGAAAGCATGGTAGAAACTAGCAAGATATTGAAATTAGATGACTGTTCAGATTTATTGGCAACAAATGTTATTTGAGAAATTACTTGGATATGTTATTTTAAAAGTATTGACTGGTTTTCATTCTGACAAGCAACCTTTTGAGAACAGGCACAGAATGAAATCTATGCTGATTGTGGGAAATGCCAGTGATTTCCACAAAATCTTTGGAAAAAACAAAAGGAATCCTCTCCCCCCCCCCCTTTTTTTTCCCATCTTGCATTAATATATTGCTGTTATGACTATTACTTATCTGAGTCTCAAAGGATCAAACTAGTTTTTCAGTTAAATTCTCTTTTCCAGTAGGTGGAGAGACAGCTGTTGATTTCAGGCAAGCTTAAGCCTTTACTTTTTGGTTCCAAATGTTTTGTCAAAATGCTGTTACAATAATGCCCATTGAGATGTAAGAAAAGTAGTTTGACTTTTTAGGTTCTGTCCATTTAAGCCTCTTTGAGACAGTGTTGGCATTCAAGTATTAATTCTGTTATGAAAGTGACTACTCAAATACTTTGTTTTTAGCATCCCAAATAAAGCTTTATCTCACCCACTAGTCAAAAGTACTTTAATGAAAAGTTAGTGATACCACTTTAAATACCTAGACACAGGGTGGAGGGAAATAAATCGAGTAGAATAGGGTAAAGCTTTTTGTTAGGGCTAATAACATAGTGTGGGGGGACACTGAAGTAAATTCCACAAGGGAATGAAAGAAAAATACACTAGCTGTTCTGTGTTATTACATTCTTATATATAGATAGATAGATAGCTACATGATTCCATGTTCATTTATTTCTTACCAAGGTAAATTTTGGCGATATGCAAATAATGATCATATGAAAGGTTTTTGTATGTTCTGAATGTAAAATGTCTTAACAACTTTTTATGTGACATTGATTTTTTTTTTTTTTTTAACAAGTCAGTGTGACAATTGGTAAGTAAGCCTTTACATACCTTCTTATTAAAATTCCTCCCTATGCCTTTTCTGATTCACTGTTGAAGTTTACAGAAGTCTCTCTGGCAAGATGAAACTGCTTATATAGCAGAAGTTGTGAAACTGAGAGACAAACTGCAGTCTAGTGGATGAAATGATTGAAAAGTTTCTTTTGCCTTTCTAAGCAATTCTGGCTTTGTCAACTATTGTATTGTAACAAAGTACAGTGTTGCTGGACAGAATTTACTTGAATGATACTAGGTTACAATAGTCATATGGCTTCTTAAAGCTTATTTTTCAGGTCAGTAGACCTGTAGGAGGAGGAGGAGGTGTAATTAACAAGTGAAAGTTCCGTTTATGTGTTCATTGCTGAAGAACATTTGGGCAGGGAGGAATTGTTAAGTGAAACTTAACGTTTATAGAATGTATGTCTGGAAGACGGTCATCTGAATGCAAGTCATGCAGATATTCAGTTGCTCTTCCCAGATCTACTCCTGTAGTTTTGCTGCTTATGCTAGATTTGGTAAGCAATGGCAAAATGGGACAAACAGCACTTGATTTGGTCAGTTTTGATCAGAGTAGCTCCTCTATATAGATTCTATGTAGTATCTGAGCAACATCCAGAAGCATGTTACTTAATGTAATTGGCACTTGTCATATGTGATCCTACTCCGAGGATAAACTCTTACTTTATGTGGTGTGCTGTGTGTGATATTTAAAGCAATAACCAAACTTATTCATGAAGTGAGAAGCTGATAATATTTGGGGTGGTCCTGTGATGTTTGTTTCATTGTTTCATAGCTTTCTCCAGGGTGGTCCAATTGCTGCATAGATAAAATTTAACTTTGCCATAGACGTGTTGTGTGAGGAAAAACTGTCCATTTTATTTTTCTGATATTAGTACTATGATAATCCCATAGGTATCTTGGCTCAGGACTGCTAAAATGGACACACTGCATTTGAATCACTATTCTATGGGAAGCAAGATGAACTGATAGCCAGTGTTACTGGGTTTCAAACAGCACTTCTGTAACATTAGCTTGTCACATAGAGCTAATGACTGTACTTGAATTGCTGACTGATGGTTGAGAACCCTTATCCTTCCCCTGCTGCATGCAGGGATCATGTCCATTTTGTGTTGCCAGTGGTAAAAGAGAGAAATGTCTGTGCAGCCTCAAGGACAGGCAGGAAATGCACCAGAACAAACTTTAGGAAATGGGTAGGCAAACACTGAAAGGTTGGCTGTTGTATTTTTCTTTTAATTTTTACACCTAATTAGGTAGGGCAGCCCCCCACACCACCTTGTTGTGGGAGATGTAGGTCTTAAGGATCAAGGTATTAGAAATCTCAGCTGTAAGAGTGGAGAGAAACTGGATGTTTGCATAGGTGAGAAGGGGGGAGGCTTTGAGTGTTGTCAAAAGGTGTAGAAAGGCATTTTTTTCTTCCCCCTTCCCCCGGTTCTGAGTGTCAGTATGAAAGCTTAAAACAGAACCCTCAATAGAAATTTAGCTAGACTACTCCCTCTAGTGGTTACAGTATAAAATCTAAGATGGAGAAGTCTGCTGAAGTCGTTGTTCCTCTGGTTGATGAAGTGACTTAGCATCCAACTATTTTTGTACAAGCGCGACTTGCTTAGCTGTGTACAGTGATAAGCCAAAGTCAGTGCTACTTAACAAGTAAGTAACTAAATACATAAAAAACACTGTAGCTAAAAGTTGATACATTCAGAAATCTTAATCTAGTAACTAGATTTAAAAAAATGATTCTCCCGTTTAGTAGTCTGTAGCTTAGGGAAGTCAGTGCAGTCAATTTGCTGAAACATTTTTTGCTGTCTGCTGGAATCATGCGAGTTTACTGTTGAAGGGAATTTATTAGGTATATTTATTAGGAAGTTATTAGGTAACTGAAGCTTATGCATTTAATTGCCAAATCTTGGCAAATAGCTCTGTAAACAGCATAGCAGAACAAAATTCTTACCAAGCTTACCATACAGTTCTCAGTCTTAGGTCAGATTCAAAGCTATTGTTCAGCAATGGTAAAATCTAACAGTAAAACTGCTGAACTGGGGTCTTGAGAAGGAAGTACTGGATTGGCACTAATCAATACAAAATGGAAAAGGGAAAGGCTGACTAATTAGCAGCTAGATTAGGAAAAGCAGCCCATCAGGGAAATATTTTTCCTTTAGAGTGATGATGTTGTGTGGTACAAGAGGAAACTAAGCTGCTCCTTTACAGTTAGGGGAATGAAGAACATTGTGTTGTTCATACTTTGTGACTGTTAGGAAAAGAAAACTTCTGAAAATTGAATATGTTTAGGTAGAAAACCCAGTGATTTCCTCTCTTTCAGAGTGGGTTTATGCTTAACTGTTGATAGCTTTCATGTGACAAAATGGGATTTGTGACCAATGTAGTTTCTACCTGAGTTATCTGTGAACTTATTAGCAAAATTACTTCTTTTTTGAAAAAAAAAATTGAATTTTTTTTATTGCTTGGAATTAGCTAGTGAAAGCATGGCCATATCCATGCTAAAACTTTGTTGTCAATGTGAGTTTGGCTTGTCTTGCAGGGATAAAAATCATTCATATTGGCCTGTATAGAAACACCTGAGTTTTGCTGATGGAGGGTTATATGAATCTGATGGTTTGTTGTGAAATACATTCGCAGACTGGGAAAAAAAAAAAGGCACAAGCAGAAGGAAGCTATAAATGTGTAATCTTCAGGTAACTGTGCGAAAAAAGTCTTCGGGAGTATGGTGAATCTCCAGTGGCGATGGTGTTAAGTTACTTTAGGGCTCAAAAAGTATAAGTAACTTATACTGCCTTTGTAAACTTAGATTTCTCAACCTTCTGCAACAGTGAATGCAAATACTACTTGAAGGAAATCAGTCTAATGACTATCAGTGTTTTAATTCTAATTTTCTTGAACTTCCATCAACAATGTAATGATTTTTGTACAGAACTTTTTAATATGTATCCAAAAGATCAACCTAAATGAGTGAGCTTTCTAGGTACAGCTGAATACATTTGTGGTCAAAGCTAGCCTGAGATTGAATAGTGTTGAAAGAGTCAGTCATTTAAAATGATGTTATTTAGTGTTCAAAGTACTTCAGTTTGTTTTTTGCCTTATTTTAAAAGGCCAGGTAGGGAGTCCACTAAAATATTTTAATATTCTGAATAACATCACATCTCTGACCTTTATATAAGCAATAGTATTCCTGGTGAGTTTAGGGAAAGAAATGCATAGTATAACAAAGATCCTTGATTTCCAAAACATGTTTTAAAAATGTTGCATTCCCCTAATTCATTACTGCCTTCTGATAAAGGTTCTGCAGGCTGACTTTTATCTTTTGTATGCTATGTCACTCTTAGTCCTTATGCTAGTAGGATGGAACATCTCAAGATAGTTTGTCACAAGTTGCTCATAATTTCCAAGAGAAGTGAATGCTTCATAACTGATTCCAAATTTTCGATATTGTTTCCCTTTGTTTCTTTTTTAACTATTCAAAACTTGAGCTTCTGGTTCCTCATAAAGTTCTCTTTGTTGACATGACATAAGGTTAGGCCTTGTTTGATCATATGTCATATTTCCCAAAACAGTTTTGGTGCCTTTTTCAAGAATGTGTCACAGCTTTTATGACAGTGGGACTGTCAGAATGGTTGTGTTTGGCCTTGCTATTAACTGGAGATATTGCTGAGACAAAACACTTTTTATATAGGCTACTAAGTTATAGCTTATAAGCTTTTTATTTTTAAAAAATCACAGAATCACAGAATGGCTGAGGTTGGAAGGGACCTCTGGAGATCATCTAGTCCAACTCCCCTGCTCAAGCAGGGTCACCTAGAGCACATTGCACAGGATCGCATCCAGGCAGGTTTTGAATATCTCCAGAGAAGGAGACTCCACAACCTCTCTGGGCAACCTGTTCCAGTGCTCTGTCACCCTCACAGTGAAGAAGTTTTTCCTCATGTTCGGATGGAACTGTCTGTGTTTCAGTTTGTGCCCGTTGCCTCGCGTCCTGTCGCTGGGCACCACTGAAAAGAGTCTGGTCCCATCCTCTCGACACCCTCCCTTCAGATACTTGTACACGTTGATAAGATCTCCTCTCAGCCTTCTCTTCTCCAAGCTAAACAGGCCCAGCTCTCTCAGCCTTTCCTCATAAGAGAGATGCTCCAGTCCCCTAATCATCTTTGTAGCCCTTCGCTGGACTTGCTCCAGTAGTGCCACATCCCTCTTGTACTGGGGAGCCCAGAACTGGACGCAGTACTCCAGATGTGGCCTCACCAGGGCTGAGTAGAGGGGGAGAATCACCTCCCTCGATCTGCTGGCAACACTCTTCCTGATGCAGCCCAGGATACCATTGGCCTTCTTGGCCACAAGGGCACATTGCTGCCTCATGGTTAATTTGGTGTCCACCAGCACTCCCAGGTCCTTCTCAGCAGAGCTGCTTTCCAGCAGGTCAACCCCCAACCTGTACTGGTGCATGGGGTTATTCCTCCCCAGGTGCAGGACCCTGCACTTGCCTTTGTTGAACTTCATGAGGTTCCTCTCCGCCCAGCTCTCCAGCCTGTCCAAGTCTCTCTGAATGGCAGCACAGCCCTCTGGTGTATCGGCCACTCCTCCCAGTTTTGTATCGTCGGCAAACTTGCTGAGGGTGCACTCTGTCCCTTCATCCAGGTCACTGATGAAGAAGTTGAACAAGACTGGACCCAGTACTGACCCCTGGGGGACACCGCTAGCTACAGGCCTCCAACTAGACTCTGTGACGCTGATCACAACTCTCTGAGCTCTGCCATTCAGCCAGTTCTCAGTCCACCTCACTGTCCATTCCTCTAGCCCACACTTCCTGAGCTTGTCTATGAGGATGTTATGGGAGACAGTGTCGAAAGCCTTGCTGAAGTCAAGGTAGACAACATCCACTGCTCTCCCCTCACCTACTCAGCCAGTCATTCCATCACAGAAGTCTATCAGATTGGTTAAGCATGATTTCCCCTTGGTGAAGCCATGCTGACTACTCCTGATCACCTTCTTTTCCTCCACATGCTTGGAGATGGCCTCCAGGATGAGCTGCTCCATCACCTTTCCAGGGATGCAGGTGAGGCTGACTGGCCTGTAGTTCCCTGGGTCCTCCTTCTTGCCCTTTTTGAAGACTGGGGTGACATTGGCTTTCTTCCAGTCTTCAGGCACCTCTCTTGTTCTCCATGACCATTCAAAGATGATGCAGAGTGGCTTAGCAATGACATCTGCCAGCTCCCTCAGCACTCGTGGGTGCATCCCATCAGGTCCCATGGATTTGTGGGTGTCAAGTTTGCTTAAATGATCTCTAACCCACTCCTCCTCCACCAAGGGAAAGTCTTCCTTTCTCCAGACTTTCTCTCTTGCCTCCAGGATCTGGGGTTCCTGAGGGCTGGCCTGAGCAGTAAAGACTGAAGCAAAGGCGACATTCAGTAACTCTGCCTTCTCTGCATCCTTCGTCACCAGGGCACCCACCCCATTCAGCAAAGGGCCCACATTTTCCCTAGTCTTCCTCTTGCTCCTGATGTATTTGAAGAAGCCCTTCTTGTTGTCCTTGACATCTCTAGCCAGATTTAATTCCAAAAGGGCCTTAGCCTTCCTCGTCACATCCCTGCATACTCTGACAACGTTCCTATATTCCTCCCAAGTGGCCTGTCCCCCTTTCCACTTTCTGTATAAGTAAAGTATTCTCATTTGTAAGGTACTGTTAAAAATTTGTACAGATGAACGTTCTGTGAAATCAGTGAGAGTTTTTCTTTAGAGTTACAGGGATTAGTTTAGTTACAAATCTGGGAAGAAGTGCTTTTGCAAGAAGTTCCAAACCACTCTGCTACTTAGCTTAGAAGGTAGGGGTAATATACGCAAAAGTGGAACTATATGTCCGTTCATGTTTGACATCTGGTGTTCTATAGTCTTAGCAGTTACATATATCTATGAACCACTGGAGAAGACCATTGCTTAGAATGTGTACTCTTGTACTGTACAAAACTTTTCTCAGTATTCATGTCATTGTGAAACTTTTATGCATTTCAAATTAAAAAAAAAACAAAAAATCATTGGGCATCCCCACCCCAGGCACAAGTGATTTTACTTTACAAATATAATTACTGCACTTCTAGAAGGTAATCTCTCTGGACAGCTATAAACTAGTTTGAATTAGATTAGTCTGCTTTTTCCTCTAGGGTGATTTAACACATTGAGTTTTATTTTCCTGTAATTACTTGAAAATTCAGATCACTTTTAAAGCTTACTACTCTTCCGTATTACTACACTGGGATAGCTCAGAGTACTTGCATTTTAAAGATTACATTAGGTTTTCTCTTTACCTGTAACTTTATTTTCTCCAGGTAGGTGTCTGCTCTACTCCTAGAACTTATGTTATATTCCCTTAGTCTCAGTAGTAGTTTCTTAATTTAGGGTGCTTGGGAATATTTACTTAATAAGCAGAGAGTAAGCACACTAAATCTTTCAGCTGTGACATTTAAGGAAGTCTAGTTAGAGCAATGCTTTGTTAAATCTGTATTTCCATAGACCTGGGTTTGTTGTGGCTTGTAAACCTTTCAGGTAGCTTGGCAATAAGCTGCATGAACAAAGCAGGTTACTTCTTCCTACTTCTGTTACAAAGTCTTGGGACAGAAAGCTGGTCAGTATTAAATGAATGGAGCAGCAGTTTGTCTTGGGAAATACTACAGTCAAGAAAATGTTTTTTCCATTTTTCTTGAGGACCTTTGACAGGAAGGGTAATTTTCTGAATAGATGATTGTGAACCACAGTGGGACACTAATTCTAAAGCCCAAATGCCTTGATAAAAATGGCCTGTTTCTATTGGATTTTACTTACTTAAAGAAGTAGCTATTCACTTAAGCATCTTTGCAGATTTCACTGATCTGATAACTTTCTACATCAACCTCTACATCAACCTGAGAATACAATGCTGTTCTGAACTAGGCAGAAGGAAGTTTTGGGTTGTTGAGCTCTAAGGCCTTGATTTCCTGTTTGTGTTGAATACAAGACTAGCCAGAAGATAGGCAGAGGTATTCATTTAATTCTGTAGTTTGCATCTTGTATCAAAGTACAGGAACATTGTACGCTAATGCAAGATTTGCTTGTTAAATGCAAGATTAATGGATAAAACTTGTGTTATCAGTTAAGTCCTACAGTTTGGCTACATAACACTTGAGACCATTGCAAGACTGAAATTATTTGGGTACTCTTTAATTGGGTACAATTTCAATTGATAAGAATTGGTCAGACCAAAGGTCTATCTAGCTCCATTACCTATTTCCAGCATTCAATGCAAGTTCTGAAACCATTCAGAATCTAGCAGCAGCTCCTATTAACATTATTTCTGAGTAGAGTCTCAGGAAGGCAGAAGAGAAGCCACAGCTCATTCATTCTGGATATCTAAGTCTCTTGATAAGAAGGAGCTTGGGCTATGAAATCTAGTGTCTGGATAGGCTTAAATTCAGCTTCTAGAAAGGGATAAAGAAAAAGCATATTGTGGTCTGTAAGTGCCTACATGCCATTAGCAGCAATCTTATGAAGAATTTCACTGTGCTAGTCTGTGATAGTGTCAGAATCCAGAACTTAATGTGATGATCAAAACTAAAATAACATCTTATATAATTGCCCTGGCCCTGCGCATTAGCAGATTCTAAATAGATCTGACTGTTTTGCAGAGGGGATTGAAAACCAAGAAAGCAAAATGATTGATATTGCTGAAGTCTCCAGAAAGAAAATCCCTTTGTGGCCAACAAAGACAACAGATTGCCTATCCCTTCTCCTCCCCCTATTTTTCTACAAGTCATTGGGGAGCCAATATAAATGCAAGAAGATGATCTAAAATACCAGGCACAGCTAAGCAAACTGGGTATGGCCGCCTGTGAGAACAAGATTCCTACTCCCTGGTAGTGCCTTGAAGAAAGACCCACCATTAGGACCTTTCTCCTGTTTAATTTGACTTTGTTCAGTGTTGGGATGTTACCCATTTGAACCAGACAGGTTTGTTAACAGTAATGGGTTGGAGCAGATAATCAATCCATTAAATGCTCTTTAAAAGTTATATAGTGTGTACACACACACACACTTGTGTGCGCGCGCACACACACAAATATATATATATGTATATAGAGAAAATTTTTTATAAAGTATATATATTTTATAGATATGTTAACTGTGTGTAAAAACATACACATGCATGCACACACACACACACACATATGTAACAGAAAGCTTGTCTATAAACAAAAAGCCCAGCATCCGTAAGCTGTCCAGGAAAGTGTAAACGAGGTAAACATATGATATTTTTCCCAAGTAATCTCTTAGTTTCTGACTATTTTTTTAACTTGAAGATTTCTTGAACTAGATGCAGATGTAGTTAATATTGTGTGCTTCTACTATTCAAGATACTTTCACTTCAAAACTAGTCTCAACTTCTTCTTGGACTAGCATTCATATATGGATTGCTACAGTGCACTGAAGATCTGTTTGATTAAACATGAGAAACTCTTATCCTTGAACTGGATTACTCTTTAGCTTCTTAAAATAATTTACAGGGATTTTCTTTAGGGCTCTTGATAACTGAGATGTGATATGCGTATCTTTGTAGCCTACTCTAAGGACTGAGCCAGTACTAGTTCTTGTTTTGGTAACAGAGCTAAAGGTGAGTTTGCAGCGGATTAATGATTACCCATGTATGTAGGTTAGGAAGCATGTCAAACTGACCAGGATGCCACACAGATTGCTCTTTAGTTGGCCTTTGCTCAGTTCTGCCTAATGGTGCGTCCAGATGGAACAGCAGAAATAGTTGTTTAGCCTCCAAGCCCCAGAGTACATATGTTTGCATGTTTAGCTGCCCTCCAGAAATCCATCTGCTGCTATCTGATCCATTTCTTCTGATGCCATCTTCCACACAGGCATCCCGTGTGAGGTGGACCTAGCCTTGGCTAACATCTTGGTGTGGTTTTAGAGGCTCTCCTGGTCTCAAGGTGGGCTTTTCATAAACACAAAAAGGTGCAATGTGATGGGGTTAGATGAAAAACATCTTAATAGTTTTGATTTTTGGCTTGGTGGGTCATAGAGTCCTGTAAACTTTTATGCCATTGCACTGCTAACGGGTGGTTATCTGAAGCTGAACGAAAGACTGCTAAATTAGCAATAGAAATACTCTTTCAAGTTAGACTGACAGTATGCTATCTGTTGTGTTTGCAAACAGATCTTCAACCTGTGGAAATGCTTAGAAAATAAGGAAATGGTGATCAGTTTTAGATTGCTGTGATTAAAAAACACTCCCTCTAAAGTCTCCCTTTACATTATACTACTTCTAGGTTCAGAATTGGGGAAAAACTGTAGCAACTGTCTCATCTTTCTCTCACTTCAATCCTTCTACAGGTAGCTGGCAGTCTGTTATATTGTATCATTTGACACTTCCAAGTTTACAGTAAGACCTCTTGACTTTTAAGACACCAGGAAAAATATTCTTGGTGGCCTCTTGGTTCAGTCCTCCAATGCAAGTGAGAAGGATGGAGTCGGGATTTCTAGATCATCTTGTGTTAATGGTGAACAGGAAATACTTTAATAAGTGAAATCAGCCTGATGCATCTTGGAACCCAAGAGTGCCATACAGAAAGAGGCATGGTGCTATAGAAGTAGTTTCTGCTACCTGTTGGAAATGAGATGACAAAGATGTAAATCAGTAAACCAGAGGTACGGAGCTCTCTTTTTAGTTTGCTTTCAAGTATTTCATCTTTTTACATTTCTTGGCATAAGACCAAGTTCTTGTGTTTGATCCTTTCATCAGTTAGTTGAAGAAGTGATAAAGAAGCAGTGTCCAAATATAGTTTTGTAAAAATGTTTGAAAGAAATATTTTTTTCAAGGCTACTTTCTTGCTACCTTTGAACAAGGAGTGTGGTCACTGGCAAACCACTAGTTTGGGATGAGTGGATTGTAGAAGTTCTCAGTCTTGCTATAAGTTGGGAGGTATATAAAAGTAAGAGCAGTTCCACTACCAAGAATTTGGTCTGGACTTTTTGAGGTGCTCTTTCCTCTTGGCCTAAGAAGTCTTAATTGTGGTGGGTAAAACAAATAGTCTTTTCTTTAAGTTAAAAATACTGCAACAGCTGAGCTCAGGAGAAATATATCAACTTTTCTTACCCCAAGTTGAACTGGGTTGGCAAGTCTTCCCTTAAGTACTGATAGCTTCTTGCTGAGTGAAGTGACGAAGGTATGTCTAACTTCCATTCTCAAAAACAGCTGTAGTTTGATCTTCTGATTCCTTGATCATTGGGATTAACTGGAGGTGCCTATTCTCTTGCTGAAGAAATAGATCCTTTGGAAGAAAACTGAGGTAAAGTGCAGCAGGCATATACTTCTTGTACTGAAATAGGGAAACTGAGAGGAGTAAAATTTCTTGCCAGCAGTACCTTGAATGCTGTCTCTTCAAGTGATACCCCAAAACACTCTTGTGCTTTTGAAGATGTTGAATGCATCATAAATCTTGGCTAATATTATCTAGAATTATTATACTTGGTTAGTTGTGAACAAAATGAGAATCCTGCTAAAGCTTTTGTTGCATAGTTTTTAAAGTTCATTGGCAACTTCTGACTGAGTTAACCAGATGGAGAGGCAGAAGAAGTAGGGTTGTCAGGACGCTAGAAATCACACGTCTTTTTAGATAAAATTTAAACCTTTTAAGAAGATATCTAACACTTTTAAGAAGAACTTTTTTTTTTTTTTTACCCAAACTACTTGTCATTTTAATGCAGTTTTGGAAGCATTTGGGGACACTTAGGAAACAGAATGAGCATATTCTTGGGTGAACAGAAATAAGCAGTGGATGGAAGGATAGTTGGAAAGATTAAGTATATATGAGTAAGAATAATCTTTGTGAACCAAATGGGTTAATCAAGAGATATACTATACAATATTTCACACTTTGTGCTTAAAGAAATATATACAAATATCTCTTGTCAGTCTCTTTTGAGGGCATCTGACTATAAAACTCTGCATGGGTCTTTCATTCAAGTAGTTCACTTTCATCCTTGCTTTTTTTCCTCTGGCCTAATTCCCCACAACAACTTTTGCAGGTGCCTTAATTTTGAAGTCAGTGGGTCTACTCACCTGTTTACAACTGAACATGTACTTAAATCATTTCAGTAACATGTTAGTAAAAAAGCAAGCTTCCTGTATGAGCCCCTTCTCTGTAGTATTGTAAACACTTCTTTTAAGGCACTAGGCTGAAATTGGATCGCAGTGAATGGCAAGCTGAACCTGCTCAGCTTTGGGAACCTCCCTCCCGTTTCTGTCATGAAAGGAGTGGTCAGCATAATGACAGCTTTCAGGTAGAAGTGCCAGGCTGTATACATGAAGATAGGTGGAGTTGGTGGCAGTCCCTTTTGAGCACTACCCCTTTCAGCACAGTGAAAGCACTAAGTGCTAGACTGTGTGCAAAAATGACAAGCCAGATGTGGTTGGTGGGTCATCAGCTGGATCATGCTATAAGCTGTATTGTTTATTCTTTTTCCTTCTGAGACACTTCTTTTGCTGTATCTAGTTTTCCTGACTTCAACATGATATGCTGCCTACATTCCCATCGTTTTTGCCCTTTATTCAATAGATCTCCACATAGTTCACTATTAGATAGGTGTTTGGGACTTCCAATTTTACTCTTGCTCTTTCTGTGTTAGAGAGATGAGCAGCTTTTTGGTCTATGGTAGGCTTGAAGTTTTAGCTAAATGTTGTAAATACTTGTGTGTGTGTGTGTGTGTGTGTGTGAAATGATGGCTGATATAACCTAGAAATGTACAAAACAGATGACTGCAAAAAATCTCCAAAGTTAATCTGACACTAAAACGATCTTGAATTTCTGTATCTCAGTGGTGATTAAACTCATTAAAATATCTCTATTTTCCACCCATTTCCCCCCCCCCCCCCAAATAAAATCCAACAAAAACCTTCAAAGGATTAAACTCGGTTAGCTCTTTTGTGTTAGGTACCAGAAGAGTTGAGTCTGTAAATTTGTTTTGGCCTGCTCTTATTGTAGTGTTTTTTTGTTTGCTTTTTTTTTTAATGGTATCTATTTCCCTTCCTCAAATATTAAGGGACACGATATGTTGCATTGGCTTTGCTGTTATCACTGTAGATTTAATTAAAAAACTTTGTGTGAAGCAAGACTGCCTCAGATGCTGTTGCAATGATGGTTCTGTGCTTCAAATTTACAGTAGTCTTGCAGCTGGGCTGTACTAACAACTTAAGTAATGCACTGTGCACTTCTCTTGTTCGCTGTTAGAGAGTAAATGTTTCTTTTGGAGAGGGGGTCTGGTATGAGGGTAATTTGGAATGTTACTTGTTATCTTGCATATAATCTCTTCTTACCCTTATCCCTCTTTCTTCATTTCTCATATTGTTAATTGTCTCAAAGTATCAGGAGAAATTTCTGTATCAGCTGGAGTGGTGATTGCAGTGACATCTGGGGACTTGGCATTCTCCAGTATAGTGCAGGATCATCTAAGCTACTTTCTGTCTTGGATCTCCTGCATTTAGTTATGTAGAGGAGGCTTCGCAGTAGATAACATTATGCTTCCTAATCTTGGATCCTCAAAAATTTGATGGCTATGGCACAGACTTTCTTGATGATACTTGGTGATACTTGAGGAAATTAAATGAGAGGGGGTCTCTTTTTTTCCTCTCCCTGGTTGTGCTGGAATCTCCTACTTCTGTAAAACTGAGTATGCTCTCTTCCTAAGTGTCTTCACCATTGAAAACTGTTTTCTCTAGAAGTGCCAAAACTTCTCTGATCATGAATTTTCTCCTGAACCAGTGTATTTGTATAAAGTAGGTCAAGAGGAGTTGTATGGAGCCAGAGTATGGATTTACAGGTACTGCTGGAGCAAAAAAGACTGCATGTAACAGGCACATGAGACCAGGAGATTACAGGGTACATGTAGGCATGTCTTGGTGTATTCTGCTTAACCCTGTTCAGTATGCTAACGATTCAGTTAAACACAGAGAGTTCACAGTTTTGAGCACATCTAAAATTTACATAATTACATTGTGAAGTTAAAGTAATTACAAGCTATACAAAAAAAAGAGCACTACACTATTTTATTCACTACCCTTTCAGCTATAGTTTAATCCTATGTCAAGCTGAGATGATGCATGCTTGATTGCATCTTTTCCTTTCATAGCACTTGATGTCCATTGTTCTGGACAGGGAGGGTAGTAATTAATTTGAGAAATTAAGTTTTAAATACATAGACTTGGCTTTTTTTTTGAACTACTGCTGGCAGGAGCTCTTTTGAGACCAGTCTCTCCGGTATTAAAAAGCCAAAGTTGATTCCTTCTGTGTGGAAGTTGGCTCATCTGGGTCTGAAAGCTTATGCTGAAAAGTGATGTGGTGTTTAAATCCTGACGCTGTATTTAGAAAACCATAAACTTTGCCAGGATTACTGCAGTTGAGAAAGTTTCTTTCATGTTTCAACAGCTTCAATCATTGTACATGAATTCCTCTTTGCAGAATCAAGTGTCATTGCTACCATGGCAAATTTCTGTAGAGAAATACTCAGTGCCATCTAGTGAACTTGATTTATAGAAAGAATATTACATTAATGGAAATAAGAAAAATACCTTCCCAAGCAGCATACTGTGTTACTCTTATTGTAGGTGGTTTCCAAAGTGGGTACTGCAAAAGGAGTTTCAACACCAAAATTTGATCCTTCTAATGGATCTGTATGTACAGGCTAACACTACTATGTGGACCAGTAAACCACTGAGTGGTTACCTGGCTATGAACGAGCATCAGGGTTAGGATGGTCTTCTGTGTTGTGCCTTGGTTGGTGTGCCATTGGACCTGTCTCCAGGAACAATGTAGCGGGAAACAGAAGAAATATAGCCAAAGAGATTAACTGAAAAACAACCACACAGGTTGGTGTTCTTTATATAAAATGGAATTTGCATTTTCTCACAATGCATTTTCACTTAGACTAGGTTTTGTTTTAAACCCTTCAGAATGATTAGGAACAATATGACCATTTAAATTCAATGCTGAGTTTGCATAGTTGATGACTACTCCATCTCTTTGTTTATTATTATAATGCATGTGCTGTATGACACCCCTGCTGAGATAGTACATATTTTCTCTATTGCCAGTAGCTATGAATGTTTTTGACTTTTTAATGCCCAGAAAATATTGGATGTCTTAGCATTAAGAAAAAAGACATCATTGCCCTTTCAAGTTCACTTGAAAACTTGAGGGTAACTTCACATTAAATTATTCCACAATCTTAAGAGCTAGTTCTTTCCAATGAATGAATTTATCCACAGGAGGATACATTGCTCTCTTTTTATGTTATCTCCTAGGCCCAATACTATTCAGGTAAAGAGGAATTTAATGGGGAGTGTAATAAGCAGAAACTACTGTGGATGAGACCAACTGCTCTGAGAACTCGTTTAGTGTGATGAGCCAGTCCTCTTAACTGTTGTGCTGAAGAAGGTGGGCAAAGCAATTTCACTTTTCCAGGTCAAGACCCTAACTTCATAAAGCCTTGTAGAAAGACCAAAACATGGAATTATTTATCTGTTGCAGTGGAATTCCAAGGCTGGGGATGGAGAAGCATCATGGTCCCTATTCTGCTTTTTTTCATTGTACATGGGAGGACTTTAATAGGCTATCTTGAGAGTCCTCTCTACTTCTTTTCTTTTGATGAAATTCAATTCTAAGTCATTCTACCTCCTGATACCAAAGCAGCTGTACCTAGAAACTTGCATAACTCTGAGAGATTCCATTATCAAAAGCTAATGAGGATTCCTCAGTGAAGAACTGCTAATACTAGCATCTTCCCCTCTTCTCTCTCCTCCCACTCCCTTCTCTGAGACACCCTAAATGATAGGAGTAGAATAGAACAAAAGACTTTGGTCAAAACCAAGAGAGGCTGTGGCTTTTATTGTTTTGCCTAAATGGGATGTGTTGAAAAACACATCACAAAGACTTCAGGACTGAAGAGAGTTAACACATAAAGATATGAACAAACTGCTTTTAAGAAACAGCAATTACAGTTTGGAGTTTAGAAAGGAATATTCTTAAAATTTCTTTAATTTTTTTCCCCTGTAGACTTTTTCAAGTTTTATATGCTCTCAAAAAGATAAGCCCAATCATGGCCTACTTCTTACAAGAAAGCATCCTATAAGCAAAGTCATGAAATATGAGTAAAGGCTGCAGTTTAAAATATTTCCACTTTCAGATATTAGTGATTTACCTTTCTAGGAAAATAAGAAGTCTTGATAAATTGTATTCTTTGATCAAGATTTGCAGTGGTGTGAACTCTTCAGGAAGAAAAGTCCAACTATCTTTGCATTTGGCAGAATGCATAGTGTTGTGGATGACTGGAAGTATCAGCTCGAATAGTTGTTGCTATAGAGGAAGAGGAATAAACTGAAGTGGTATAACTGCTTCTCAAATAGAGGAGTATTGGACTGCTTTCATGTCAACTGACACAGGCTTGGTACAATAGCAGCAGATTACATCTGGGGATATATTGTGTTTCTAACTTAATTTTTAGTTCTGGTAGTAAGCTGTACTTCATACTTCATTTAAGCACTTTCTTCGGACGTTGGAAATGAAGCCATCAATAGTTACTGGAAGCGAGGTTTTTGTTTATACATGAAGCTGATTGTTATATTTCTGGGCATGAAATATACTTTATTTCCCTGTCATTTACTGAAGTCCATCCACTACTCTCAATTGTCAGCTATGTCCTCACACTTCTGTCATCTAAGTATCTCGCTTCCCAAAGTAAGAGTTGCTTGGGAAGGTGAATAAAACTCACTGTGTAACTGGAAAACTTGCAACTTATTTGGTCACAAGTTATTAACTGGAAGGCTTTGCTAAAATTTCACTGGTTTTCCTTTAATTAGTGTGATGGAATACATGTTTGAAAGTCCAGAAGTTCTTTGGCAAAACTTGAAACCAAAACTGGTATTCTAAGGAAATAGAGTGGGAAATTTCAGACTTGTCAGTACTCATCACTGCAAAATATCACTTTGAAGACATCCGTTTCCAGATCCGGTTGTGCTTTGCAGTTTTTGTATCTGTGCCCATCTTCTAAAATGAAAAACTTTGTCATTCAATGTTTACAGCAGTAAGTTGCAAAATGACTTAAGAGTGAAGGTGGTTGGTTAACACTCAAAGTGGTAATTTTCTTAGAAAACATGCATTTCTTAATGCAAGCTGCTTCAAGACCAAAAGAAATATATTTTCCCCTACTGTTGTGCCTTGATATTCTTAAATTGAAATTAATTTTCCACCTTCAATTAAGCATTTGTGATCCTGAATAAATCCTGATTGCATAGTGTGGAGTAGTAGTCTGGGAGATGAAGCACATGACTAAGTGCAGTGTGACTTACTCCACGCAGTCTTTCAATTCCCTTCAAAATCTGGAGAGTCAAGGTGATCTTTTTATTCCTTTTCCAGGGTTCTTGAGCATACTCTTCAACGGACTAAAGCAAGGTGACTATTGAGGATAATGAATAGGTAACTTGAGTGTTAAAAGAAAAGCAAAGTGTGTGGGATTTGTTTTGTTTTTTGTTTTTTCTTTAAGTAAACAAGGTGCATTTTGGGCAGTAGTACAGGTCATTTAGGCATGTAACATGTTTTGCCATCTCTGTCTTAAAGTACAGAAGGTTCTATGTAGTGTTTTCCAGCACTAAAAACCTCAGCAATGTCATTCTGCAGATAAATTCAGAAAAGCCATTTTCTATCCACTACATCACTACTAACATTTTCAGAACTTTTCAGGTATGTTTTGGTAAATTTTTTTTTTTGTCAGTAAGGCTTTACCTTGTCCTTAGGCTAAACAAGAAGTGCATCGTATGATAAGTGAAATAATTACAGCTTTTTTTTTTTCCTGTTGCAAGTTATCCTGAACTATGAACTTGTTAATTTAAGAGCCTGCTTTTATAGCTTCATATTAAGTGTGTTTGGGCAGGGGTAGAGTGTGCTTGCATAGAGGGATTATTTTGGTGGAAAAGGGAGTGTTAGAGTTTAGGAATGAACTACGGATAAAACTTCTGGAAAATATATTTGGTGTCAAATTGAAAGCTGAGGTTGTGGGCCAGAGCCTATTTCATTTAAATTTTATGATTTTCACAATCTCACTGCTGTCTTAAAACTTTCACTTGCAAGTTGCATGCAAAGGGAAACTGACTGAAGTTAAGTAGACTCTTGAGTTAACTGAGAACTTCTCCATACTTTGTCTTGCATGGTATGGGTTCCATCCCCTTCCCTCCCCTCTCCAAAAAAGGGAAGTAAGTGTAATGATCGAGTATCTTTTTTATTTTAAATTAGTATCACTTTCATTTTTTTATTGAATAATGTGTTGAATTAGTCTAAATTTCTTTTAAAGTGCATTAATTTAAATTGTACTATAAAAAGCTATTTTGTGTTCCTGTTTTCTGCACATGAATTTATTGAGCAATTTTCAAGTGCTTTGTACAGCATCTGTAATAGGACCTCAAATAGAAGTGTTTAAATGTCTGTATTGGTGAAAATCTGATGTAAGTACTCCAATGTTTTAAACTGAAATTGACAATCAAATACTTCACAATAACAGAAGTCTGAAACAGAGCATGTGTGAACTGTTAATATATGCGTGTGATGTATTAAAGGGCAGAGCTGAAGATTTTGGAGTGGCTGCTTCATAACAGGGCAGTCAGGTTTTGTAAGTGCTGTGTTTGGATGTTTTCATTTAAAAAAGCATTCTGCTCTTATTATGAAATAAATCTGAAAATGTGTTAATACAGCTTTACTTGACTCAATATCAAAACTCCTCATCATAAAATTCTTAATTGTTAGAATTCTTCTTCAGTGTCTCCTCCTCTGAGATCCTACTTCAAGTTTAGGGGCCAAAGATATCTTAATTAGGCTTTATTATGCCTTCTGAAAAAGTCTTATTAAGGAGAGGACCAGAGACTTGCACCAGTATGAAAAGAAAGGATTTCTCTTGAGTTAGAATAGGCTGATACTACTGATGCTTGAATCTGAGAGATGAGGGAGAAAGCTGAGGAGTTAAACTCATGTTCATGATTTTCATGCTCTATTTGCAGCAAGAGAGTAATAACTGAGGTTAAAGGATGTCAGTGGGTAGAAGAATGGACTGGAAGGATTAAAAAAATACAGCAGTAATTTTAGATAATAGCTAATATTAGAACAGTAGTCAGTTAATGACAGTATTGCTTTGTGTGGTTGGAGCAGAGGTCTTCATCCAAAGAAGCAGTGGGTATATTTGTAGGTGCCTGAAGAACAAAATGGGTAACTTGAACTGCAGGTTGTACAGGATGTGAAACTAGGTGGTTGATGAAAAAGAAGTATATATAGATAGGCACATAGATCTTGAAGGTAATATAGAAATAAAATTACTCCTCGGGAATGAGGGAAGTATAAAAATAGAGCTGCCCTGTGTTTAGTAATCTGAAGAACTGATGTTTTAAAAAAAAAGGGGGAGGGAAGGGGCAGTGATAGGCACTCTCAAGCAAGTAAAGTAAGGGCAGTCTAGGGATAACCTAGGTGAAACCTAGATCTAAATCACTTTTCGGTGGTGAGAGATTCTGTTGGCTGATGCTTGAAGTCTGCTATAGGCTCATTTGGCTAGGCTTGCACATAGGATAGATGCTACTGGGAATTGTTTTGTTTTGGGAAACTGATCATCTTAGAAGTTCTTGTTCTGTATTTTATGACTGACTATGATATGGCCCATATGGTTGTACATAAAAACACCAGCAGACATGACCAAAGAGTCATAAAGCAGAAATTAATTCTTTAGTGGATTAAGTAGCAGGTTGTGATCATAGCAACTTTTGTGCCAATATTTGAATGTTAGTTGAATGAGCTGAATTGTATTTTTAAGGCTGAAATTTTTATAGCAAGTTGTTTAAAAAACAATTTTGTGAAAACAGTGTTTTGGGAACTGATCATAAGAATTATGTGTAAAGACTGAAGAGTTATTGGAATAAAATAAGAGTTGCTTTAAATCTTGCAAGTTAGGCCTTGAAAGTGACAGTAAAGCAAATAGCAAAAGGTTATTTAGCTATATTCTTATTTATAAGGAAATAAACATTGGTGCTACTTTGAGATTAGGAATCAAGATTCTGGTTTACTGAAGGCTTCAGTAAGGGACGTAGCAAATTTGAGATGGCAAATGAGGACATGGAAATAAAATACATCCTGAGTAATAGGAAAAAAGAACTCCAAGAGCTTAAGATGCTCAGACTGAAGGATTTATATAATCTCCCTCGCAGAGTCATGAAAGAACTAGTATGTGAGTATTCAGACTGAATAGCAAATACTGTCAGTAGGACTACTTTTTTGGACATTGTACCATAAATTTGGAGAATAGCAAGTGTACTGATATGTAACAGACTTTGTCTCATTACTTTTTCCATCTTTGCTAGTATGTGTGATTTTATGAGTGGTAGAACAAAATGCAGGAGGTTTTATGAAGGGTAGATTGAACAATGACAATCTTTCTTCAATGAGAAATGCTTTTCTAGATGAAAGAAATAGGAGTTGCTGTTTGTTAAACCACTAATAGGAAAAACAACTTAATTTCCCTGCTGGTTCATGCTGTTTCTTTTGGGATGAGATGAGGAGGGAAATGTGAAGATAGAGACACCTCAATGAACCATCAGCTGTGTCTACCATATCTACAGCCTGTCCTCTTCACTCTTACAATGTTTCTTTGTTTCCATTTCTCATTGTACTTTCAACAAGCAGTCTCCAAAATCCCAGATAACAATGCATCATGGTAAATCAGGTTAAGAAAGAGGAGTAATGGGAGGAAGTGAAATGTTTTATTTTACCTCATAATTGCAATTGACGATCTTACTGATTTATTTTTGGGTTGCAATTGCAGAATAAAATGATGGTAAAAGCAAATGTGCCCAAATGGAGGTCTTCCTGTCTTCCCTTGGTAAAATACTGTCACATGAGATACTGGTTGCAATGTTGAAGGAAAGTGGAGAATAGTACAGAAGAATAGTGTGGTGAGTAGAGAATTACCTGTGCTGGAAGTTGTAACAAGAGGTAGTGTTAAAAGCAGCAGTTGTATCAGGATGAAAGATGGCTCCTGGTGAGGTTCCTTGTCTGAGAGATTGTGCTGAAGCAAAAGGGGATGAAAATCAAAGTGCCAAAAAAACTGATTTGAAGCCTAGAGTATTAGTAGTGGGACAAAATACAAATGTGTAATGTTTTGTACTTCAGGACAAGGACAATTCAGCTACAAATTAAGTTTTGGAGGAGTCTGTAGTTCAAAATGATCTTTTATATTCTGTTGTAGCAGACCAATAGACTTAGCCACCAGTATAATGCAATTGTGAGAAAGACAAAGTAGATCTCACGATCCATCTGTATCAATAGAAAGAGAGATATTAATGATATTGCACAAGGCACTTCTGAGACCCACATCTATGAGACCCACCATACTATGCACAATTCTGATTATCCATATTATAGAAAGGTACAGACTGGAAGAGGTACAGAAGAGTTATGTCAGGCTTGCTTCTTTCCCAATCGCCTTGCTATATCGGAGAGGATAACTTGCCTTATTTAGGCTAGAAGAATGAGAGCTGATGCATTGCTTGTTAGCTATAAATGGATTGGGGTAAGAACAGAAAGCAGAAAGAATTGTTTAAGCTAAAGTCATGTTGACCAAGATTAAGGAAATGCTTGTCTCAGGTGTTTGAAGGGTGGATTTTTCTGATGATTTCTTAGTGATATTCTGTTGAATGATCACAGTGATCAGGTGCCTTCAGATGGAAGGATGCAAGTATCCTGGAGATGCAAACTACAGTGAAACCAACAAGATTTCTAGTGACCATATTCATCACGCATCTCCTGAGGTTCTAGAGGATGGGAAGGATTTCACTACCTGTACAAGTGGATGCAACATTGTTACTTTGCTGTGCAGTAGAATATCTGCTGTGTACATTAAAATATACCTTGTCTTCTTTGCAGACATGCTCAAAGCACATCACAAAATAGCTCTGTAATTGTTGTTCTGAGCAATGACGTTTACACTGGCGGCAGAGTACATCACAATTCTTGTGGATTTTAGCTTTCTCCTTTGGAAATATGCCTACATAGTGTGCCTAGATGAAAATGCATATGCTTGAAGAAGCAGACCAACAAAATTTGAACCTCCTGTTCAAACCTGTCCTGTTGCTGCTGGGGTGTGTGTTTTTAGAAGTGGGGCAGAACTTGCATCTCAAAATTTCACAGCTCACATTTAATCACTGTGACAATGTTGACTGGAGACGAGTAATAAGATGAAAGCAGGTAACAATAGTGGAATTCTGCTTCCCCTTTGGGAGGGTGTTCGTTCTTTTCTCCTCTGGTCTAAATATAATTCTTGTGTGGAGAAGAGATCTGATTTAGGAAGATCTCTTCATTGATTTCCGGTTGGCTTTGGCATAAAGCTAGGATATCAGTGTGATAAGGTGAAGACATACAGAACCGTCTATACAACTAACTTTTCCACCAAGAAAAATGGTACTTTAGTATTTTGTCAGTCAGTTACACTGTCTTCAGGCTTTGTCTCCCCTGCAACAGATAAATAGTTTTGACTACTGTGACAGAAATATAGAGATACAACAGATTTGATTCATTTGCCAGGGTTAATATTAGAGCTGAAAAATTAAGATGAAAAGAGAAAGGCACACTTCAAAAATCTGTACTTACTTTGTTGTGTCTGTTATGCTGGTATTTTGTATTTATGCTGGTTTCTGAAACTTCAGCATTACCAGAAGGCTTGTCAGTGTTTCATGTATTCTCAGTGAAAGAGCTTGTTCATACTAGTCCAAAATGTTAACTTATTCATAGGTACTCCTTTTTCAGATCTAGGCTACCAATAATGTTTTAATTTATAACTGGGGAGAGAAGTGGCTAATCCAGAATTTTTTTTTTTGGCCTGCATTGTGTTAAAGTACACATACACATACACTTACTTTATAAATATGAATACTCATGGAAAAAATTTAAACTGTTGTCTTTTTTTTCAGGGCTGTATGAGCTATAAATCAATTTTTCTTGTACATGTTGGGTATCTTGTGAAACTCTCCTCTTTTTGATACAGCTCTTGAAAAGTTTTTCAGTCACACAAGAAATTGTGTCCAAACTTTATTTATGTGACAAGATCTTAATCAAGCTTTCTAGGCTTTTTGTGAAGCACTTCAGCCTTACCAACAGTCCTCGAGGTATTTATTATATCCCCCCAGCTGGGTGGGTGGGTGGATATGTCATGTGTAAATAAATATGCACACATTTAAAGTGTATTGTACATAATTTTCTTTTAATTCCCTGTTAGCATGTAAGCTTGGAGACTAATAAAATGAAATAGAGATAAAAAAAAATCTGTGCAAGGTATTCAGTCTGAAAAACTTTCATTTTCCCCAGTAAATGACACATTTGCCTTCTGTCTACAAATCAGGAAAATTTATTTAAATGTATGCTTTCTCTTTCCTCTACGTAGAAGTAATGTAGACTAGGATTAGGCCAGAGAGAAGAAAGAAAAGAGAGAAAGAGTGAAATCGAATTTGATAAAAGAATCACAGTTGAGGTCTTGGTGAAAACCTGTCTTTTCTCTTACAAATACAAGAAGAGAAGAGTCATTCATAGGAAATTTTACTTTTATTTGATCTGAATTTACTATGGTAATGTACAATATGTAGATTAATCCTTTGAAGCATACTTTTTGGTTGTCTAAAAAGCTATACTAGAATTGGGAGGAGTTAATAATTCTGGCTAATAAATTTCGCATTCAGAAATGGGATTTCTGTATTCTTATGCCTCAGGATGTACAGTAATTGTCACAGAGCTCAATTAACATGTCTTCCCTCCACATCTCTCTCTTCCTTTTTGATACGGGGTTCAAATAACAAACTAGTTGCTCTGAGTATGGGGTCATATGCATAGTGGGATTAAATTGTTCAGTATACATACAGTTGACCAGTAAGCTCCAGCTGAGTCTTGCTTGAGTAAACTTTGTCAAGTTTGGTTATAAAGACGTCCTTAGAGAATTGACTATGGAAATTAGTCCTCTGTGTGTGTATATTCTGTGTCACCAAGCCAGGGACTGGAGTGGAGGGCGTCCCATTGTCATCTCAGTTTCTCTTAGGGTCTGGAGTCCCAGCCAGAACTCCATTCTGTTGTCGCTTTCTCCTAAGAGTCCCTTTATTTCAACACCTTGTCTCAACTGAGAGCCTGTTTTTGCTGCTCAGTCCCTACTGCTCTGTCTGGAGGCTGTTGCTACTGTGCATTTCTTGTTATGTATGTATTCCTAGGTGGCTGCTGACACTTGTGCTTTTGTTAACCATTGTAGTCAACTGTGCCTACCGGCTGATTTTGCTGTCCTAACAAAAGCAAATCCTATGCTGTGGTGAAAATTTAAATTTTACCCAGGTGGGTCTTTGAACACAGAACACAAAAAGGCCTTTCTTTTGGTGGGAGGAAGAGATACATAGTAGAGCTCTCACAGACAGTATGTTCATACCAGTTTCCTGTAAGCAATGGGACAAGAGAAGCAAGAGAGATCCTATTAGTGTTCCCACTGAAGGAAAAGCACGAGCTTCCTTTTTATTGGAAAACAAAAGGATTCAACAGTAAGGAACATCTCTGAGAACCTGGCTTGTGCAGTTCTGATGCTTACCAGGCTATGTGTTTGTTTACTCTACTTCTTGGTTTTTGCCTGACTTAGGTTTAGTATGCAAATTCAACAAGTCTGTCTCCCGTCCATCCGCCCCCACCCACCCCACTCCCTGCCATGTGAATCCGGTTTAGCAAGTACTCTGTATCTGCATTTCAGGGGCGAAGATAAGAAAAAGATGGAAGTTTGAAAAAGCAGTTTTTGATAGGATATTTAGATTTGGTGACTTCTAAATACCTTAGTTCCATCTATTTCTTGCTTGGTAGGACCTGATATTTTAGTGTAAAACTTCCCTATATGAGTACTTTCATCTTCAGCTTTCATTTGTGCTGCTGAAAGATAAGATACTTTTCTAAAAGAACTAAACTTCTTTTCCCTCAGGAAAAGATTATGTGAAGCAGTTCTTAAGGCTGCTACTTAAAATATTTATATTGAAGTATGTTGCCTGTGGAGTTAAGCACTATGAAATTAAGGTTGGAAGGATAACTAGAGCTTCCCTGACTGACCTTATGTAGGTGACTACCTGTAGGCATAAAATCTACAGCTCAATAAGAGAAAGGGCCAAATATTTTTAATTCGTTAGTGATAAATCTGAATAATTCAGCAGCTGAAGAATCCACTGTGCTTTGGGAATAGGTGAAAACCCCATGGGTTTGGTGCCTTGCTAAATCTAGCATCCTGGCTTGTTCAAGTTTGCAGTTTTATATCAAATTCTCAGTAAATGTTTCTTTTTCAGTTTTTTTCCAGATTTACTGCTCCTGAGTCTGTTCATGAGGTAGGGACATAGGCAATTGAGACACCAAAATTGCTTATTATCAGAAGTCTTCATCAAAATCATCTTCATACTTGCATATCCAACATACCTTTCCTACTGCCTCAATCTCTTAAGAGAATTTACAGCTAATGGGAGGCAGTAGAAAATAAATGAGATTGCTAAAGCTTTGTGACCACTTCTTACAAATACTCTGCTACAGTGCTGAAGGATAATACTGGGCGATCTGTAGAGACTGCCTGAAGTTTCACAATTTCAACCATATTTGGCCAATGTATTCCATAAATCTTGATGTTGAGTCCTCCTTAATGTCTGAAAGTGTTTCATGGGAGGAAGCTTGCTGAAATTGAGATTTCACTTGTAGTTTAATTTCTGTTGCCAGAAATCTTCTCCAACATAAACTTTTTCAGTGTGGTGAGATCAAACATGGGTTCTTGTCCTGTAACTATAAGTGTGTGGATGTTGATCATATGCTAAAAAATTATACGGTATAAAAACTTGATCATAATGCATTCAGAGTGTTGCTGTCAAATAACTGTAGCTCAGGAAAAAAAAACCTTCAGCAGCTTTAGCAGTTGAACACTAATTTCTCTGTATAGATTTGAGTGCCACTGTTATCAGCTCCAGTATCTGGTGACTCAAATCCTTTTTGTTCTAGCAAACAAAAATGCAGGTCTTATCTATACTATTCGAAGAGTAACTTATATATCCTTGGGAAGACAACATTCTTGTTGCTTGTTTCTTAATGCAGATGTTTTTGGAACAAGGGTGAGGCTTGAAAACTGTATCTTACTGAAACATTGTTCTGAAAGATCATTTTAATTAAACCCAGAAGTGACAAACTTCTCCTGCTGTTTGTAGTTTAATAATATTTTTTTCCTAGAAATGAATAAACAAAAGCCTGTTGAATCGATATATAAAAAGAGGATCTATAATACATTTAACAAAGCATCTTTCTCTTATCCTCTCCTACCCTCTCCCTCCCTCCTTCCCCCCCCCCCAACCAATTAAATTCTTTGGATAAATCAAATTGTTTGAAAGTATACATATGAATATCTGAGGCATAGGTAGGTAAACAAGTTGCTTAAACTTTCAAAGCTGTTTTCACATGTGAGCAAATATTAGCATTTCACCTCTGTCTAGGAAGCTGCAAAATGTTGAATGGGAACTACATTTGAAGTCAGCATGATACTTGCATTATAAATCTGAAAACAGTGAAATTAAGGCACTTAGTCTAGTCCATCACAAAAAAATATCTGTGATACCTATGTAGTATTTCCTTTTTTTTTTCCTTTTTTTTTAATTGAGCCAGCTGCTGAAAGATGCTCTTGATGAGTTTTGGAAAAATAACATTTGGTTGTGTTCTAAACTTTTGCCCTGTGGATGGAAAGCAGTGAAGAGTTAACCGTATAAACATTGCTCTAGTATCTAGTTACCATGTACTATAAAAAGCAGAGGCTCTGTTGATGCTTTTTAAAATTTTCTCTGAAGCTCAATATTTTTGCTTTACCTTACAGTTGGTGTTAAAAAGGATACTTAACAGTATTATTTTTTTATTTAACCACTTATAAAGATCATTCCCTTAAGGTGGGGAACTAGCAACACTGAAATGTAGAGGCTGAAGTTGTGTTCAAACATTAGAATTAGTCCAAGGTGAAGTAATGGTACCTTATCCCAACTTATGCATATGTCGTTTCCCCCCCCCCCACCCTCTTTATTTTTTTTTGGTCCCTTAATATTGAGGCACTACTAGTTACACCTAAGAAGGCTTTCACTGCCAGAGTCTGGTAGCTTTTGTCATGAGAGACAATGCACACAACAGGAAGCTGTTTCTGAAAACATTTGGTTTTGGTTTTGATCACTTAAGATGTGAGTCTTCTTTTGTGAATTTTGTGAACTCTGCATATTGATAAAGGTGTTTGCTGTATTCCAAGAATGCTAAAATATGCTTCAGCAGTTTTGATGTAAGAATTTGTTAAAACTTTATTAAATAAAACATTCATTTGAAAATATCTTGTCTAGCCGCACAAAACCTAAAAGACACTTTTGTGAACTTAAATGTTGCTCTCAACAGCTTCTCTTGGATGATAAAGTTTTTATGTAGGGATTTTATCTTTTAATTTGATCATTCTAAACTATACAGAGTTTTGAAAGGGTCAGGTAGAAAATAGCTTATTAGTATGGAGATATAGAAGGAATATATTCATTATGCATGCCTTTGTCAGCATAAAGTGCTGAAAATGCATATGGTAACTGAGATGAGGGCTTTGACCTGAAGGAAGCTTTATATTCTTACTAACATTATTTTTAAAATTGTAAGTACTATCTCGAAGTCTCTCAAAAACTGTTTGTATAACCCTTAAAAATGTAGGGAATGTAAAGCAATAAATCTTATTATATCTATAACACTTTTAGTGTTTATACAACACCTAGTATACTATCTAAATTGGTTAGCAACATCTGTGTACTTCTGCAAACACTATAGCTTGCATGACTGCATTAAGAGTGTGCTATGAATGTATAACTGGGGATTGAGGAATCGTGAAACAGAAGGCGGTTGCATCTGCCTCTGGTCAAGATATAGTGAACATTTAGTTTGAGGAACATGTGGACTATGTACAGGTTGATTTGTTGGCTTTATGCACCATGAATTTGTGTGGTTGCTAACAGCACTTTGTCTATCAAAGAATAAAAATAATATTACTGTCAAAATCTGAAAGCATGATATAAGTGTCATTTTCCCTCCTACTCATGGTTTCATGGAGGATTCATTTTTTTGGAAGTAAGCGAGTGTATGCTTAGTGAGAACATGGTTAAAATACATTTAAAAAAAATAATAAAAAGTCTTTTGGCATAAACTACTCTAGGTAAAATGCGGCATACCAGATGATTTCATTGTTGAAAAATCAGTTCCACTTGAGAGAGAGAAAGAATGTCAAGAAAACATTTTCTTGGAATGGAATTATCTAGGAAGGGTTGAAATTAGAAAGTAGGTGTTGAGAAATGCTGTCTGTTCTGTTACTTTGCTGCTTTTCATAATAGCTTTCATTATGAAGCAATAAAGAAAGTTCAGGGTAAATTCCTGTGTGGGAGAAGGGACATATAGGCCTTCTGATTCTCTTGATATATGCTGCTGTGCAACATGCAGAACACTGCAGTACACAGTGTTTGGTTGTTCTAATGCTTTTTAGCTGTTGGAGATCTCAACAGAAAACTTTGTGGTAGACCTGCGTATGTGTCTGTGTGAGCATGGGCATATAACTCAAAAGGAGTTTAAAAGAACAATATTGTAAAAAAAACCAAGAACAGTATAGATTTTTCACTGCTAAGATAATAGTAACAAGATGAGAATGTTTAGTTATATGTTGGAAAACAGGGAAAAGGCCATTTACCTTATGAAGGACCTTATAACTACTTTTCATGCTCAGACTAAGTTGCCACATGCTCAACTCTGCAAGCTCAGGGCTTGCCAACGAAATCTCTTCTAAGGGCTACTGTTCATACACCCAAATTTGCAAGAACTCTGTACTTTGTGAACACATTGAACCTGTTGTCTAACATAAATCTATAATTGAACCTGTTGTCTAACATAAATCTATTTTGTTCAGCTTATGATAAGTAGGAGGGTTGAAGCAGACAGTTGCACAAAAAAATTCTCATCACTCACCTCACAAATCACATCATGGGACAGGACAGCTGGAGTAATGGGATCTTTTGACCTTTTCTTGGGCACCATTTTCACTCTCAGTCCCAGGTGCTGCAGTTGTCATTGTAAGTTTGTAGAAAGCCAGGAAAATCTACACTGAGGGTACTGTGCAGGCACAATATACTTCAGTTCTATTACATACTCCCCATTCCAGTATGCTGGGGTGCTGGATTGCTGCTAGCATCTGCACTGTCTGGACTCAGTGCCAGAGTGCAGTAACTCAGAACTGAGGGTTTAAAGGACTGGTGGGGATGGACCCAAGTGTCCCCAAGATAAGAGCTGCCTTGGCAATACGCTTTTTGGTAGAAAAGATTGGCAAATATGCATTCACTTGAAAAACACTGACATCTGCCTACACAAGCACTGTAAAATGTGTAGTTGGTTGGTGTGTATATGACAGCTGAAAACTTTCTCTGAAAGAGAGGTTAAACAAAAACAGTCATGAATGAGATTTTATTGTATTTGGAAGGTTATCTCTATGCATATCATATACATAGTTTTATGCTTGTTCCTGTTTTTCTCAATCTTTAAGTAGCTGTGAATGTTAAAAGGAATGTGCTGGGCCTAGATTTAAGTTGATTGTGATGGTAAAGATTTGGATAGATTCCTTAGATTCCTTATTTCCTTCTTTCAAAAAAAGTCATTTTTCCATTCTGTCTACTTGCTCTCAGTTGATGCAGTTGACTGCTTTGCATCTCTAATGTTAATACTGTGGTGTGCTGCAGAGTTTTTTGCTATTTATGCAAGGCTGTTTTGGTCAGCACCTTTTGTTTTTTGTTTGTCAGCAGCAATGCAGCAGGTTCTGGATAACCTTACTGATCTACCAACATCAACAGGAGCTGAAGAAATCGACTTGATTTTTCTCAAAGGAATTATGGAAAACCCTATTGTAAGATCACTTGCTAAGGTATTTCAACTTACTGCTCTAAGTAGAATTTGGGAAAGTTTTAACTCTTAACTATAGTGTGAGCATGGAATATGGATTGAGGTATAAAAAATGGCTTTTATGTCAGGTATGTCTTATTAGTAGACTTGAAGGAATTCCTGAGCACAGATATAGCAGATTTGGTATAATGTAATTTGTGTGCACTTTGTTTTATTGTTATATGGAAGATTCTAGAAGAAAAATAAAAATTCAGACTCCAGATATAATGTGGTAACATCATTTATTGAGAAAATGTCAAAATACTTTAGAAGCAGTTGTTTTTAGTGTAGTGTTGTGACCACTGTTGTGTGCAAGACCCATATGCCTTCTGACTTTTAGCACTTTTGCCAAAGACGAAAAGTGAGAACAATAACCTACTTTTCCCTTGTGGCTTAAACAAGTCTTCTTTTTTTGTTTTTGACTCAGAATGACTTTCTGATCAACTCAGTGAAATATTCTCTCCATGAAGTGCATGCCCTTTCCTGGATCTCAGAGTAGTACTGTGACCTTTGATTAGACATGGGCTATCCTTAGTTGTGATCTTGCATTATCTGAATCTTTTATTCATAGATGATAGTAATCATTTATAAATATGTAAAGATTATGGATACAAAAATTCTTCCTGTAATTAAAACATAGCTAACCTTATCAGCAAGTGAGGCAGTCAATATCATACAGCACTTCTTTCTTATTCTTAATTCATAGCTGTAACGAACAGTTCCTTACATGAGGAAAACAGTCAATTTAAATATACAAATCTCTTTAATATGAACAGACATCTGAAAATAAGGCTAGCCAATCCTCTGGGCAGCCATGAAATATTCTGTAGTCACAGCTTGCAAACTTGTGAAAGCTAAAGGATTGATGAACAGGAATTTTGCCGAGTATAAAAATCTGAAAAGGAAAACTTTTCATAAGAATCATGTGAGAATTTACTTCTGTTCAGCTATTCAGAAAGCATTGGATAAAAGTGGAAAAAATGCATAGCAGTAAACTTAGAAATAATTGAAGTTTTTCACCTGTTAGTGATGACGGCTGAGAGTAAGATTTGTGTACTGAATTTACAGGAGTAAGTAAAAGCACTTTCTTGCTTAGAGTTGTTTCCAACTTCAGTATTTGCTACATACTTCATCTTTAATGTTTATCATCAGCAAAATGTTCACTGCAAAGCATATTTTCTTTCTTATCTCCTGATATTTGTACTTTAATGGCCAATTACAATTATGGAGAATTTAATGACTAGCAGATACTTAAAAAAAAAAAAAAAAAAAAAAGTACTGATAATGGAAACACAGACTTTTAACTATAAATCTGCTTTATCTAGGATGCTGAAAGTTTTTAACTGTGTTCACATGGCATGACCACACTGATATTTTCTTTTGTAATTATTTCAGAATTAAATCCAGAAACTCAGTCCAGCCAGCAGAACTAAATAAGGACAACATCAAAAAGACAACAAAGTTCATCAATATCAGTTTCTCTCTAAAAGTGTATAAACCTTGTTTTTTCTATTAGCAAAGCTAGTTTTAACAGAATAGGTAATTCTTAGAGTTCTGAGATGGCCAGATTATTTGTGAAGATTCAATTCAGACCAGGCCAGAACTGTAAAAGCCTTTTCACTTTCTTTTATTAGTCAGCTATGAAGACTAGTCATTATGTAAAGTATTGCAAAAAGGACAAAAAAGAAACTTATGGAAATGTGCCATGAGTAATACAAACTCACTTTTCTTTCAGACCTTAAAAAAAAAAAGGCAAGCAATAAGCATGTTTTTTAGTTTATAATAATATTTTGCAATGCAGTTTGACTAATCTTTTAAAGATGCATTTAATTTTTTTCACTCTTCTGTCTAGAATAAAGCCATCAAAGTAGAAATTACAGGTCTCTCTTTTGGGAAAGATTCTTTGTACACATTCCTCTGCCTCTCTCTGCCTCTCTCTGCCTCTCTCTGCCTCTCTCTGCCTCTCTCTGCCTCTCTCTGCCTCTCTCTGCCTCTCTCTGCCTCTCTCTGCCTCTCTCTGCCTCTCTCTGCCTCTCTCTGCCTCTCTCTGCCTCTCTCTGCCTCTCTCTGCCTCTCTCTGCCTCTCTCTGCCTCTCTCTGCCTCTCTCTGCCTCTCTCTGCCTCTCCCTTTTTTTGTTTACCCTTGCCTGTGAACTTGTTTTCCAGTTCCTGTGTGTTCCCAGGTGGGGGGCTTTTGAGGGGAAAGGGAAGTAACTAAAATTACTGTAAAATGCATTTTCCTGTTAGCTGCTGATGTATATACTCAGCCCTAACTACCCGATAGAATTGGTTTTTGTTTTGTTTTGTTTTTTAAGCTGTTGCTAGCTTTGGAACATGCACTAACTTTACTCAGTTTTGTTACCTACCTATCTTATCAACATTTTCTTCTACCTAGATTGTCAACTATTCTTTGAACTTCAAACCTTTCATCTCTGTTTTGCAATGACACTAAATGCAGTGCTTTTAGTATTGCACTTACAGTCTAGGCAGAGCCTATGCCATACTGGGTATATGGCTAACCCAGCCCAAGGATGCTTAATCTTAGAATAAACTATAAACACAGAATCCAGTGTTTAGGATGTCAGACTGTGGAGTCAAAAGTTGTATTATTTGAACATTTGGCAAGTATAATAGATACTGAATGAATTAAAAAAAAATTCAATCTGATCACCATTTCTGAAATGGTGAACTTAAAAAAACAAAAACAAAAAACAAAACAACCCCCCCCACACCAAGTTCTAAGTTAACACTTTTTTAATTCATACCACTCCATATCCTCCTAATCCATAGTCTATTGCTGGATGGGAGTTTGTTAACTGGTAAACTTTCTGTTCCACCTTATGTACATAGCTTTGGTTTTGGGGTTGAGATGAGGATGTTTGTATTTAGATTAAACTCTGTGGTAGTGGTAGTATTTTAAAGAAAAGGAGTGGGAAAGGGAAAACATGTAACCCAGATTCTTTAATCTTGTAATGTTTTTGCAGATGGAGTATGTTTAAAAGTCAAAAGATTTGTAGGGTTTTTTTTTTTTACTTTCTATAAAAGAAGTAAACCTTAAAAGAAAGATATTGTTTACTATATGTATTATGTACAACAGAGTTAACAACAACATAGCATTCCTGTATTAAGGAGAATGTGTGTAGGTGCCAAGGTCTCAGTGGGTGTTGGTAGTGGGAAATATTTGAAGTGTCTTTCTCTGTTAACTGTTCCAAAGTTTGATCATCAGTCCTGAAGAAATACCATTTTATAGATATCAAATAGAATTTAATACTCAGGTGATTTCAGGGGACAAAGAAAGAGTTCTTTTCTGTTTTTTGGCAAAATTTCATTTTAACTTTTATTTAAGCAGTAGTAGGAATGTAGATGGGTGTGTACACCTTCAAGTTACATATACATGTGGTATATATAGACTACTCCTAAATTTATCTGTTTTCTTGTTGTTTTTTTACCTGCCACAGCAATTGTTCTTTGCTGAACTTCTTGTTGCTACAGTGTTGTAAATAACTCATAATTCAGTGTTGGGAGTTTCAGTTATTTTTGGCCTCATGTGATTACCTCATTTTATGATATAGCACTGCCTGCAATAAATAAGCAAAGCATTTGGATTTGTGAGGTATTCCTCTTGCCACTCAAAGCTCTTACCTTTCAATGAATTCAAGTATCTGCTATTTTTAGGGAAGGGTTATGTCTGCAGCAATATCTCTAGAAAGAGGTGAAAAATTATGCAACTTTCCTTCAGAATTTGGCTTTCTGAAGGTATTTGAGTGGGAGGAGCCTCAGGTAAATGCTTCTCATTCAGCCCTTACTTTTTTTTAGCAGATCCCTGAGCTGCCTTTTTGCTTTTCTAGAACATGTACTTCAGATCTTTTCTTCTTCAGAACCCAGTGAAGTGCTATGCTATTCAGAGAGAACTGTTTAGTGTATATGCCTCTTACACAGAGGTTACAGGAAATACAGACATGCAAGTATCTCTTGACAGGTGCTGCTTAGAGAGTTTGTCTGGTCATGCAGTTAAGCATGCAAAACCCTTCAGCAGTTCTGAAGATAAAATATATAATTAGATTATATGTAATAGTTCTGGCTTTCCTGCTGAAGGAGGCACCAAAAAATTAATGAAAAAGTGATATGAATTGGAAGTACTATTTACTTGAAACTTATAGTGTAATATGTTTATTTTATTTACAGGCTCATGAGCGGTTGGAAGATTCTAAACTCGAGGCTGTCAGTGACAACAACTTGGAGCTGGTGAATGAAATTCTTGAAGACATCAGTCCCTTAGTAAATAAAGATGAAAATATTGCAGAATTAGTTGGAATACTCAAGGAACCTCATTTTCAGGTGCCATTTTTTTCTGTATATTGCCCATTTATTAGATTAGTGCACACTTACAGATCTAGGTATGATAATAAAACAAAAACAACTGCAACCTAACAAATAAAAATAGTTGCAGCAAACTGTCTTACCTAGGATTTTACTCTTATTGAAAGGTAAAGCAGAAGCCATGTGGGGTCAAGAATGAGTAGGATTTTATCTTCTCAAATATATTTTCATTCATTGTGTTAAAATCTACTTGAGTTTTTGTTTTAAATCTTGGACAAAAATGTAGTGTTTGCATGCTCACTAGAGATTTCATAGATGCCATTAAAAATCTACTGGAGGTTCCATCCTTCTTAGCATTTTCTCCAATAATTCTGTTTTTTACAGAAACTTCTTCTAATTTGCATAGTATCAATGTCAGACCAACTGGTATGTGGTTTGTTGACTCTTCCCTTGAACACGTTTTAAAAATTGATGATAAGTTTATTGCATGCTATGAATAAGATTGCATGCTCTTTTTTTCACTGTACTGTGGGGTGAGTCATGGATGTGTAGACATAAGCTATTTCTAGGGTTTTCTACTTCATTTGCTGCAAATCTTGTGCTGTACACAAAGAATCAGGTAGGAAGTTAAAGGAAAATATTAATGGCTAAGATGCTTTCAATGCTGTCCTGGAGAGCTAACCTATCTTCTTTCACTGGGTCAGAATTATAGACTTTTTTTTTTTTTTAAAGGAAGATTGAGGCTGCTTTGCTTCTGTGTTTTTGTTTTTCCTAAGTGCGTGTTGTGAAATTGTTAGTCCCATTTGCAGAAACAATGAGCAGTTTTGGCTGCTGCATACAGACAAAAAGCAGCTAGTTAGTTACTTTTTAAAAATTCATCTGATGTGATTTACTTTGGAAACCTATTTGGCGCCCAATTTTGTGCTTCAGTTCCCCTTGTGGAAGCATGCAGTAAAGACAACTGAGTGCAAAGTAGTATTATTTCAAGTAAGTCTTTATATAACTGATATCATAGTCATGACCACTCTGGAAGAGCTTCTAGGAAGATTTGCAGACCAGAATGTGAATGTAATATTCTTTCTGAGGCTTGGGGAGGCTCTATGTTTCTCTGTAAGGAGGAACAGAAAATTAACCAATTACTCAAGAATTAAGTACATTCTATCCATTCTGCCCTACTTGTAGGGAGGAATATTCCAAATCCTACAAGATGGGACCTGTAAGGAAGAAAGGAAAAATAAAATGTGATTTCTAACTATAGAAAACGTATTTTGTATCCTTTCTCTAGGGCAGTAAAGGTGCACAGTAAGCCACTGTTGAATAAGTTGACTTAAGTTTCATGGACACTATTATGTAACTGTGTTAGAGGATCATTCTGTGTTGTACAGATGAATGGTACTGTTTTATCACAGCATCATCTTAACCATTGTTACCTACCTGAACATACAGGTATCAAATGTGGTATACAAGTCATCAATGTAGTGGCTTATTTTAATGTATTATTTAGTACTAAAAATACTCAACTATAGAACTTACCATTTATGAGGTAAACCTTTCTTTTTCACAGTTCTCCAGAATATACGTGGGTGGGGAGGGAGAATACATGGGGTGGGGAGGGCTGGCTTCTTAAGTAAAGAATACATGTATGGTTACACTACTATGTTCGACTGTCTGTCCCTCCCCTTCATCTTTTCTCCTTTCATATCTCTCCCTCCCTTCCACTTTTTAGCCTTTTGACTAATTTTAACCAAACTTTTCGGGGAATCAAAGTGTGGAAGATAGTAGGTTCTTATGAGTTACACAGTATCGATGACTGGCCATCAGGCCAGTATGTGTTGAAGAGCCAATTGCACTGCATGGAAAAAAGCTATAGCAAGTCTCATCAGGCTTGCTGGAGAGCAGAAGAGAAGGGTGGCAGGAGAGGGTGCCTTGAGGGAGAAAGAGGAGTTGAAAGTATTGCACTGCTGAAGTGGTGAAAGAAAGATGAGAGAGGGAGAGCTAACGTGCAGAAGAATCACTTCTGCTGCTTCTGGAAGAACTCGTTCAGTTACTTTCCCCTTTCCAAGAGTTTATACAAGCCATTCATCCTAAATAGTAGCTTGCAGTGGCAATAAAATACTTAATCTGAAAAGCAGCCAATATTTTCTCCTAATAGTTAGCTTTCTAATGGCTAATCATACCTTAAAAATAAGTTTCATTTAGAAAAGTGATCTTTAGCTGCCTCCTAGACAGATCTTTATTTATAGAGCTATTTTTCCCCAGATACTCATGCCTCCTTATCAACCCCCAGTGATTTCTCTAAGATCTTAAATGATTTCTTCACTGTACCCAGAGCAACCTTTAAAAAAGTTTTTTCTCTTTTTTGCATGTACATCAGCAGCAAGCATTCTGCTGATTATTCTTATTTTTAAACAATATTGTCAGAGAAGACTAGCACATACTTAGTGCTTAAAAGGAGAGGGGAAAGGTTTTAAGCACTTCTGAGGCCTGAAGCATTAGAAAATGAGTCCTGAATTTGAGAACATTGAGTTCTTTTGCCTCTGTGCATCTCTCCCTACACCCCCCCCCCCCCACAAAATTGTAATTTAATTGTTCTGGTGGAACATAGTTGGGAAATGATAATCATACAAGGACAAACAATGCCTCATAACTTGATCATGCTGAGGATTTTGGGGGGGGGTGTTAGGGGAACCAAATTCTTGAATTTGAACTTGCCTTCAGCACTGAAGAGAGCTGTTGGATGTGTTTAATGTTTCTGGGCTTACTGAATTATGAACTACATATTGTTTGTTTTTTTTTTTAACTGGCAAATAAGTACAGCTACAGAGAACCACTGTAAAGAAGTGAAGATATTCTAAGCTTATGGACTACTTAATGACAGTATCTTGCAAAAAGAGGCCATAGTGTCTGCCATAGGAATATGTCCATTGTGCCATTCTCTTCTGATATGCAGAGAGTTCTTCTAAGCATTGATTTCATTTCTGTGAGAACATTTCTTCAGTTATCCAGTCTTGGATAGCCTGCTGATGCTGTTTAAGGATTCTGTATGGAGGAAACTTTGAATCATCTTTTGCATATTGATTATTTAGTCCGTGCCATTTTGCAGGCTCTGATAGTGGTTTTATAGATGTTCTGACTCCAGTATGGAAAAGGTCAGATTTCAGGGGAGCTCCAGAGTTGCAGGAGCAGAGGATGCCACTGTTTTTCAAATGTTGTAAGAAAGAAGCAAGTGAAGTCCATGCTTCACTTGAAGACATTCACCATGAATTCTATTGGAAGTATTTCTCCAATCACTCAACCATGCTGCTGAAATAAGAAGGTAATTGTGATCAACATAAAATGTTGGAAAGTAGTCTCACAATGGATATGAATTCATGGACTCTGTTACCAGGTGACTCGGTTTCTTAAATGTTCTTCAGGACTGGGTCCCATGTCCTGGCTGGAATGAAAACATCCTGCTAAAACTGGTATAGATTCTTGAGTCTCAGAAATGAGAGTTAGGTATGAGAAGGTAGTAAATGGACCGTGGCTTGTTTTAAAGAAACTGATAAACTTCTTTTCTCAAAGAAACCATTTTATAGTTGTAGGCAGCAATTTACTGGACTGATAGTCCTTCTGTGACTCAGCCATCATGTAAATAGCATGAGAAAGATTTTTGCAATTGAGAGATACTTAATGAGTTGAGCAGCTGAAAGAATTCATGATTATCCATGAAACTGAGTGAAGAAATATAATCAGAATGTGGATGAAGGAATCAGCTTTTAAGAAGGGAAGAATCTTGTGGAGCATGTTAATTTGAAAAGGATAGCCCAGGCTGTTAACTAGTCATCCCTGACTGTGGATCAGATTATACTCCATAAAGTACACTACCATTATGGGAGGGAGGGGTATGTACAAGCATGGTTACACGTGAGGCTCCATGAGAAAATGTGAGAGTTGAATGGTTTATGGCAAGAAGGTTTGGGACCAGCTTGTTCTAGTATGTGACCAAAAAGAAAACTGTAAGCATCTTACTGATGCATCTACCTGGCATTGTCTGTGGTAATGTGTCAAAATGTGTAGTTGGTACTAGCTGGTTTCATTTTGAAAATGTAGAAAGATCCAAAATGTTTCTTGCAAACACTGGCAAGCCAGAGATCTGTTATCCTGTTTTCTGGATTGGATGCATCTTGGATAATGAAGAACTAGAAATTGCTACCATCTGACAGCTGCTTGATTTAAATAAATGATTGTTTTTCCTATTCATTTGATTTGGTTTATGTCCACAGTATCTGAGCAGCCACAATAACCAGCTGTCTTTACAGCTTTAATGGAAAGGGCAGAATCACTGAGTTAGTAACTCCTTCTAATCTCAGGTTGAAGTATCAGCAGAGTCACTATATAGTTTATTTTTTGGAGGCAACTGAAAATAACTGTTCAGGTTGTGATGCCTTGCAAGGCTTGCTTGTTGAGCTTAGCACTAAATTAATATGGTTGCAGAGCTTTTAGGTTGGAGGTTGGCTTACAGAAGGATGGAGCAGAATGCATGGCAGAATTGTTAAACTGAAGCACTTAAATGTCACCTGCCCCACTTTCTAGTCCTGTTTGCTGTTTTCCTCTGGCACATGCATGTCACTACCACTGCTAGTTCCTATGGTGTCCTGCTTTCTGCTGCTCTCTCCAGCTTCTTACTTGATGCCAATCAGTGATCTAGCTTATGACTGTATCTCATCAGGTCACTGTTTGAAACAAGGTTAGTTCTCTATGTTGTTTGAGGCAAGATAGGCCTAATAGGCATCGCCTCCACTTGTTTGCCTTTCTCTTCCTATACCTGTCAGTGAGAGTGTATGATGCAAGATGCTTTATCTTGAACACTGTATGTGGTGGTTATAGTGTGCCCCTTTTTCCTCTTTTAAGACAGAAAGTCTCCAGTATAATTTCACATGTTTGATTTCTTGTTTAACCTGTATGTATTATCTTAGAAATTTTTTCTTTAATCTTAAACTAGACTTTCTTATAAAAGGTATTTTAAATTGTATTTTCTTCCAAAGATGGTTATATTTATTTGGATCGCCACCTTTTGGTCTGTACTTACATATGTGAACTAGTGAAAACATTGTTAACTATAAGGTCTGAGTTCTTGTCTTCCAAAAAGGGAAGTGTGTCAGCTTGGATTTGTTATAATTTTTTGGGGCTAGAATTCTGCTTTGGTTTTATACAAGCAGAAAGTACTCATTCTGAAGATTGTCAGAAATCCTTGCATACCTATAATTATCTTTAATTTACAGTTACTTCCAAGTTGCTGTAGAGGAAATTTTATTACATTAAACACAAGTATACAGTATACACTGGATACAGTCTTGCTAGGTGAAAGACTATTTTAAGTGCACCTTTTCCATCTTCTTCCCTGTAAGTTAACACATTCCTCTCAAATTCATTGCATTTCTGCTATAATTCCTTAAGAAAAAGTACTTGTGTTTACAGAAGAGTATATTTGTCAAGATAGTATAGTGATCAGGCCATGTGAGTATTTACATTTCATATGAACATGAAAGTTAAATTTTGCTGTTCCATGCAAAGTAAGAGTTTTAAGCCCTAAATAGGCAATTTCAGTGGTTACTAAGCACTAAATCCTTTTGGTTATTTCATAATATAAAAAAGGCTTTTTCTGTTCCCTTGCAGTCACTCTTGGAAGCGCATGATATTGTGGCTTCAAAATGTTATGATTCCCCTCCTTCTAGTCCAGAAATCAATAATTCTTCAGTGAACAACCAGATCGTTCCAGTAGATGCTATTCGTATCCTTGGTATTCACAAAAGAGCGGGAGAGCCACTGGTAAGTAATTGCAGATGAGTGTGTCTTTAAATTAAAATGTAAGTGAAAGTGTTTGCATCTGCTTAATTTATTGCATTAAAGTTTTGATTCTTTCCCTTATCATGCTGTGTAATTTAAGGGGTGAGAGGATCAGTATTGAGAGGTCAAAATAGGAAGATATCTGTGTGTTCTCTATGCTGTTTCTTATAAGAATTTATGATAATGAATAGATAGATAGTCATTAGGCAGAATGATTTGGTAGCATAACTGACTAACACGACATCAGTTTGGTACTAATACAAAATGGCAGGATTGCAACCAGGCGCAATGCAGTCATGGTTCATCATATGAAAAACTTGTGTGAAAGCTCTTTTGGGTCACTTGACAATTACCTGTATATTAGGAACTCTTACAGTGTAGTAACTATTATTGTCAGTGTTTTCTTGCAGGGAGGGAGATGGCATATCCCATAGCAGTATATTTTTGCTTGAGGTAATGGTAAAATGAAAGTGGAATTCAAACAATGGTAAACTTGGTGTCATGTACTTCTTTCAGGGTGTTACATTTAGAGTTGAGAACAATGATCTGGTAATAGCACGAATCCTGCATGGCGGAATGATAGATCGACAAGGTCTTCTGCATGTAGGTGACATCATTAAAGAGGTAAATGGCCATGAGGTTGGAAACAATCCAAAAGAATTGCAGGAACTGCTGAAAAACATTAGTGGGAGTGTCACTCTGAAGATTCTCCCCAGCTATAGAGACACTGTTATTCCTCAACAGGTTAGTAGCGCACTTCTAACAATTCTGTCAAAACAACTTCTGTTTGGTACTTTATTGCGTAAAATTACTGTAAGATTTTGGATTAGCCATGATTTGATTGTTTTTGTACAAATAATGTTAGCAGGAAGGCTAAAATGCAGGTATCTATATTCCCCTTCAAGTACATCTTGGAAACTGGATTATTCAGTAGATTCAGGTCACACCTAATAGAAATTTGCTTAAAAAAATCATATTAGAATCTAAGTCTGATAAGCATTTGTATAATTTCAAGCATGTTTCTTTGGCACCTAGTAACCTCCCATGACCTAGCCATAAGCACACTAAACCGCAGTAAACTGCATGTGTTTGACATGATCAAGTGTCCAGGTAATCTGTTTCATAGAATTCAGAAATGTACTGAATTCAACAGACTGGCTTGACTAAGACTAAGCTTCCAAACCTTAGGTTGGAACTTGGTGGCTATTCCTTATCCTTTTGTTGTTGCTGTGCTCTGTTGATTTCTCCATTGCAGAAGTAATTGTTGCTCTAAATCAGCGCATCTGAAACACGTTTAGGTAGTGGGTCTTAATGTCCGCAAGTATAATGGACTGTGCTTACGTTGAGCAGATGCAATATGCATGTACTGTATTTGAGGCAGGTACACTGCTTTCTTTTAACTTTTTTTCTGCCAGCTTGGATAACAAAGATGTCTCCAGCCTACTGAAGCAATTCAGTGTTTCTTCCCCTGCATCAAATTTGAGTCTTAAGCAGTCACATCTTATTTGTTTTAAAACCTTGAGGTCATGGCAAAATTAATACTTAAGACTCCACAAACCTTGAGGGCACTGCTCACACTCTGAGAAATGTATAAGTTTTTGAGTAACTTAATGTCAGAATACTAATTGAGATGTGTATATTGAAATGCAAAAATGAATGTTTTATAATACACTGTCCAAACAGAACAGTTGGCTTTTTATATTTGTCATAAAGCTCCTTCAGCCAAGGTTTGCACTGCAGATTAATTTTACTCTCTCAGCTGGTATACTATTTGTGATTTTTTTTTCCTCCCATAAATTGAATTTTACTTACCAAATGCAAATTTGATCATGTCAAACTTTTTAGGCTCTAAGTGAAGGCATTACTTCAGCTTGACAGATAAAGTAGCAAGAATGTATTTTGTATTCTTCAAACTTTGTAAATTTTACACATTTCAGGTTTTTGTGAAGTGTCATTTTGATTATAATCCATATAATGACAACCTCATCCCATGCAAAGAAGCAGGTTTGAAGTTTTCTAAAGGAGAAATTCTTCAGATTGTAAACCGGGAAGATCCAAATTGGTGGCAGGTTGGTAAAACAATAAAAGAAAAATTATTTGTATATATATATTAAAAAAATTGAGACCTTCACTGGTTGCATTAATAAGGAACTCTTTAAATAATGAACTATTTATAAATAGTAGATATAAAAAAAAATATTTAGATTGTAATCCATTTTCAAGCTAATAACAAGATATCAACAACTGAAATACAGTTTATACTATTCAATTTTCAGTAGTATATGTAATACAGTCCTTTTGCTATTGCTACTATTTATTTGTCTTTGTTCTTGTATCATAAGCCTAGACGTTCCAAAATCAGTTTTAAGTGGACAATTTCTAGCAGAAAGTCTTAGGTTGACTATAATAATTGTGGTAAGCCTTCCCTGACAGTGACTGTGGAAGAAGTGGACCCCTTCCTGAGTGCTCAGAGTTGAGGAGAAAGAGAGGGAAATTAGCCCTGTGGATTTGAAGAGGGGTGAGAATAGTTATTTTGGAGAAGGTGTATCTTTTATTTCCACAGTGGTGGTCAGTGTCTGTGAGCTGTAACATGCATGTTCATAATCAGAGTGTTTGGCACTTTCAAATAGTAACAGTTCATCCTGCTTTCAGATTGTATTTCTGCATTCGGTCCTTCAGTAGAAATGTAATCCAGCGCTTATGCTATCTTTTTTTTTTTTTTTCCAAAACGCAATGCACACAATTAAACATCATGAGTACCTTTGAATGTAGGATAAGTGAACTTTCAAGACACTTTTCTCAACTGAGATGTTCAAAGTTGCAAGTGGCAGTGGCAATCCAGGCTAAAATTTTAGCATTAATTTCTCTTTCCACCCATAAATTGCTAACTCTGTGCTAGATAACAAGGAGTAGTGGGCCAAACATTACTTAAATGAGCAATGTATATATTGCTCTGAAGAGCAACAAAAATATTTGAAAACACTTCAGTGGGTGCTGCTGAATTCTCTTACTTGTAAGTGACTAAGAAAGAAAGAATTAAAGGGGGGCGGGGGAAGAGGCAGAAAATTTGTTACTGCCAAGTTAATTAGTTTTAGGAGTTAGATGCTCTGAAACTCCAGCATAGTTTGAAATAGCTTATGTGCTGTCTTCTATGTTATTTTTCAAATTTCTCTAGCTTTTAACTTGACAGAACCCGGGAGAAGTAAATCAGAAGGTCTCTTAAACAGCCTCTATGAGTTGGGGGGGGGGAGTAGATATGTGTTAAGCCAATATAGTGTATTGCAAGTAATTCTATGCAGATTATACCACTGGAAAAAAAGTTAGTGGACGGTCAAGAAATACTAGACTGTTACTGAAAACTTGCCAACTGTAAAAATTCAGTTAGTCACTAAGAGGTAAAAGAATACAACTTGAAAAGCATATAGTTCCTGTTAGCAAGAGACAGGTCTACCAGTTACAGAGAAGAAAAAATACAACATTTCATAACTGTGTGTTTGTATGTATTAAGCTTGCTAGGCATTAGTCCTGCCATGGACTAACTAATTTATAAATGGTGTCAATGGAGAATATTAGCCAAACTTTGATTACCAGGAATACTTAGTAACTAAGACTTAAATCTTTAGTTCTGTAGTGCAGAAGCTTGAAGGACTGATTAGATATGTGTTAATGAAATTCCCTGTTTGTGAAATGACAGTTAAAAAGTTGCACTGGAACCCATTTGGAGCAGCACAAGAATACAAAATAAGTCTGTGTACTAGAAAGTCCTGAATTTTGCCACTTGAGAGTTCAATATTTGGAGCTATGGAAGTCCATCTAGGATTTTGATGCCAAAAGTTTATAGCTCTAGGAGGTTATTAACTCAATAGGAATCAGTAGTGAAACTTGTGTCTGTTTTATCTAAGCTCTTTGAATTTTAATACCTCAGTGGCAAGCTACTGTAACTGTAAGGCAAAATTTTAAAAACCACATGTGAATTTGAATTGCTAAGTCTCAGTAATAAAAGTATCAACACTCACCAGTGAGAAACTGGCAGTATGAAAGTCAGTCATCAAAATGTTAATGAGAAAAGTGCTTCTCACAAGTTACCTATAATTTTATTAATGTTTTTTCCAGGCTAGTCATGTCAAAGAAGGAGGAAGTGCAGGACTTATTCCTAGCCAGTTCCTGGAAGAGAAAAGAAAGGCATTTGTTAGGAGGGACTGGGACAACTCAGGTGAGATTTAATGAATTTCAGGAACATATTTTGCTCTGACTCCATTTTTTTCCTTTTCCTGCCATTATAGAAACTTGAAATTTGCTATATGGGAATACTCAATATTGGTAAATGCTAATTATTATATTTGAATAACTTTGTTTTTGGCTTAAGGACAAAAGTAAAAGTATACACTTGGTTGTCATAGATATATGAATCACTTTTGCCACCTGCTGATGAAAAGCTAAATGACGGGAGAAAGCCATAGAATTAGTGTTTTTTTTTTTTTTTAATGCACTAAAAGTTAATATAGTAAACATGTATTTTGAGGATTTTTCTGGAATTTTTTAGAAAGTTTTCTTGGTAAACTAAGTTTATTTTCAGTGTTTTGTTCTTACTATACCATTTAATATGTGAAAATAGATGTAATTTTCCTTAGGATATATAAAAATTCTAGAAAGGAACATAATCGTTTCTTCAAAATAGTCCTTGTAATTTAAATTAATTAAAATTAAATTAAAACTTGCATATATTCATGTAAATATCAAAACATCAAAAATGATGAACTTGTCTCAATTTTTTTTTTTCCAGGGCCTTTCTGTGGAACAATAAGCAGCAAAAAAAAGAAAAAGATGATGTATCTCACCACAAGAAATGCAGGTATTTCTTAATATTACATAAGAATGCAAGTTCTCTAGGCTTCTAAACTTGCAGATAATCTAATGTATCCAAAGCAGAAATATGCAGTAAAATATCTGATTATAAATTCAATAGATCAGATATTTTTTGACGTTTAAAAGGAATAGTGACCAGTGGAGATATGGTGCTGAGTACATATTTCAGTAGGTGAAAGTCAGAGCAGAGTGGTGTGTTAAAAAAGAAAAAACATTAAAGCTCACTAATTGGTAATCACAATTTTGCAGTTCTGATCACTCTGCAAAGTTCTCCTTGGAAGTAAAGGTAATAATCTCACTTTACGCTGCCCCTGAAGGAGTAGCTATTGTATTCCAATACCAATTTAAAGCCAGAAGGCTTATATCGGACTTAAAGCCTTTTGAGTACTATTTATATGCACATATGTTCCATTAATATATAACAGAACTGCTTAATTATTTTTGCAGTAATGACTGAGCATTAACTATTTTTTGTACACCTTTCAATGTAGAATTTGATCGTCATGAAATCCAGATATATGAGGAAGTAGCCAAAATGCCTCCTTTCCAGAGGAAAACACTGGTCTTAATTGGGGCCCAAGGAGTGGGGCGAAGAAGCTTGAAGAACAGGTTTATAGTACTGAATCCCACTAGGTTTGGAACTACAGTGCCATGTAAGTTGTCAGGACTCCTGTGGTAATACCCTATTTTGAGTCTCTGATTAGCCAGAAAATAACCTGAAGTTAATCCCAGTGATTCAATGTACAAGTAATTTTGGCAGAGTATAAAAATTGCATAGAGTGGGAAAACAAAAGGTTCTTCATCTTCTCAGATAACTGGGCTAACGTATGACCACAGCTAGAAATACATGTAACTATCAGTTAACCATTACTGATGCTACAGAAAAACAATTTTTATGTGTGTGTCTGTCAGTCTTTTAAGCATCTGCCTGTCTGTTAGGTTTCGAGTGTCGGTCATCATGAGTAAATTATGGGATTCTATAAGTTCCTAATAGTCTTCACTAATCAACAGCTAGTAGAATTTCTCAGGTCTACTCTTAAGTTTTCCATCTGTAAAAGCATCTTAGCCATTATAAATTGTTAGTTTAGCATCAGAACAGTAGGAGAAAGAAGCAAGTAAACTTCCAATGAAATTGAAGCATTTGTAATCTATAAGGTCCGTATGGGTAATCTGATGTTTTATTCTGTCTAGCATCAGACCCGTGGTCTTTCTTTTTGCTCCCTGCAGAAAAAACCTGCTCCCTTACTGAAGTATTGAATTGTTTTCTTGCCTTCCCTCCATTCAGACAGTTGCTTTTGCTCGTCTGCAAGATCTTTGGTTTTTAAGTGCCCTCCCTCCCCATTGACTGCTGACCAGAGAAGTCCACCCTGGCTCTATTACTATTCTCTGCCTGCCGCCTGCCCTTTAGAATTTCAAAAACAATGTTCCCTTCTGTTTTCAGTGGACAAAAAGTAGACCTGATAATAGGGGAGGAGGGATAAGTCTTAAAAAGAAATTGTGGAGCCTGAAGAGAGAGACAGTTCTTCTGATTTGCTCAATCTCTAAACCACCAAACTGGCTAATGCACTAAGGATTGATATGTATGGCTGATAACAGGATTGATTTCACAGTGTAACTTTAAAAAAAAAATCTTCTCCTTGGAATAGGGTTATTTTACTTTGACAAAAGATACTGAGAAAATTACTGCTTTTTTTAATTATCTATTCCCCTTAAAAAAAAAAAAAAAAGCCCTCAAAAGTACTGATTTCTCTAAAATGCTGTATCTACAAATAAGTAATATGGTGCAACATTACAATGCTTTAACTTAGAGCTCTTGAGTCACCTTCAAAGGCATAAAAATAACTTTTCTAACCTAGTGATCTGACAATCTAATTATGCACATGCAGTACATAGTTTATTGTATATAGAATCTCTTTTCTACCTTATATTTAGATTTTGAGTAGGATAATCAGTAAATTCAATTGGCCTCAGTTTCTTTGATTAGAAGAAACCTCTTCAAGTTATTCCCAAAAGATGTTTTCCTTTTTTGCGTTTTTTGGGAAAATGGCTGAAATGGATCCATACCGCTATGAGGAAAAGCATATCCTTGGTGTTAAGTTCCGATCCTCCAGCAAATGGTGCTATGTTTTTTCTTCAGTGTGGATAGCTGAACTGTTAAGTCATCTTCTGGCTGTGAACTGTCATAGCTCATTCTCCAAAATTTAATTCAAGATGCTCCGAGTTCTTTTAATGTTGTATTAATCATTATAGTTTTAACTCTCCCGTAGAATCTTGTCTATGACTAGATGTTCTAGTGTTCTAGTAATACTTTTATTACTAACAGCTTCAGAAGATTATTTATCCTGGGACATGAGTTTTCTATAATAATGAGGTTGATAGGAATTATTGGCTGGGGGGAATGCTTTCCGCTTGTATCACAGTATTATCAAAGGGATCCATTTGCTGCTATGTTTACTATATTTTGGAGTTCAAACAGTGGGCAGGTAAAATGGTGACAGGACAGCAAAGCAGATAATAATCAGGTGTTTTTTTTCTTTACTTTCACTTTCTTGCTTAAGTTAATGTCTGTGCTGCACACTGTAGGCCAACACTTAAGCTAGCTGTTAATGTTTTACTTAACCACTGGCATTAAACTCTCTCCACTGAATTTATCTTGTTTTAAATGGTAAGTTGTCCTGAAAAGCAGGTTGATCTGGCCTCTGCTAAGTTTCTTGCTACTGTGGCTAGGCTGCTTTTGCTATTCGAGCTAGCTTACTTTATAGGTAGTTCTGGTATGTCTACCCTAAATAACAGTGAGGGAAGTACGTGGTATTTTTAAATTGTTTAAAAGGGGCAGGGGGAGCAGATTTTGACAAGTGCTCAGTTACGTTTTCAAAAGTAAATCTGGCATACGAGAGTTGAAGTTATGTGGATTTCCAGGTCACTTGAGTAATGATTTTATTCGGTGAATAATGAAAAAGATAGCATGAATGAGTGTTGTGTGTGGTGTGAACGTGTAATACAGAGGAAGTAACGTAGTCCAGTCTCATACTTGTATTCTAGAGATAAAAAGCTAATGTTCAATTTAAATTTTTTTATTTAGTTACTTCACGAAAGCCAAGAGATGATGAAAAGGATGGGCACGCATACAGATTTGTGTCACGAGCTGAAATGGAGACGGATATTAAAGCTGGCAGATATTTGGAACATGGAGAGTATGAAGGAAATCTTTATGGCACCAAAATTGATTCCATCCTTGAAGTTGTTCAGACTGGAAGGACCTGCATTTTGGATGTGAACCCACAGGTATGTATTTTATAATGTTATATTCAAAAAGTAGGAATATAATGTTGAAGAGGTATGCCTTTAAATTAAAGGCTTCTTAGCTGCTTGTGTCATGAAAGATTACAATGTAGACTGGATTATTTGTGGCACCTCGTTAGAGCAAGTTAGAACAACGAAAAAAACCTCAGGTTCTGCATGAACGGGGAGCCTTGCATAGTAGTAAGCAATCTTTTTGGCCAAGAAAAGAACAATGTTGAGCATTTTGAAAAGAAACCTTGTAATTCAGGCAGTGTAGGAGTTTCTGAAACAGAAATAAAAATACTAGCCTATCATGTAGTTCTGCTCATTGTAACAGACTAGTTTTGCAGTGCCACATAAGTAATGGGGACGCGTGATGAGTCATTCTCATATTTAGTTAATTGAGGTGCATTTTTGTTCTTTGCTTCCAGGCCCTGAAAGTACTGCGGACTTCAGAATTCATGCCCTATGTAGTGTTCATCGCTGCTCCAGAATTAGAGACTTTGCGTGCTATGCACAAGGCTGTGGTAGATGCTGGAATTACAACCAAACTTCTCACTGTAAGCAGAGTATTTCACATTTAGTTTGCTTTGAACAGGATGTTCTTAAAACTTTTTTTAACTTTCATTTTAGATTAAATTTTTCTGAAATTAAAGTCTCTTTAAGAAAGGTTAGACAAGATCTTTGCTGATTACTTAGTGCAAGTTAATCAAATACTATGTATAAGGCAGATTGCTTCTTTCTTAAAAATAGACCTCTTACAGAGAAGTACTAATTACAAGAATTGCTTGTAATATATTCTTTGAGAAGTGCCATATTTGATTATTTGAGGCAAATTATAGATGTTTGATGGTGGGAATTTTTCTTTTGTAGAAGTGCCTTTCCTTACCATTCACCATCTCTACCCCCCAAGAAAGCTTTGTACAGGTCTGTCTGAAAAAACAGGTGTGCTTTAAAAATAGAATCTGTGTTCCTTAGGAAAGATATTGCAGCCTGCATAAAACACTTAATGCAGCTAGGCCCTGTTTCCACTGCTGCAGCAGCACATGCTGCACTGAGAACGGCTGGGGGCTGCCAGAGTACAGAGGAGTGTTGAATGGCTGCTCCTTGTATTTGTCATGTAAAAGCAAGTGGCCCATTTTATGCATTAGATCGTCTCTCCTTTTCTGAGATACAATGTGCAGCAGAAGGAAATGAGCCATGTTTCCTCCAACCTAGCATATTGAAAGTATTTGTATGGGCATGAACTTTCCCAGCTGCAGGACCAAAGCAAAATGTCAGACTAAGAAGTTAAGGAAACCATTCTGTTCAACAGTGCATCTTCCCCTACCTGAGAAAAGCCATGGCTTGCTGACAGCTCATGATGCTACTGCAGTAGCATAGATAGTAGCAATATCTTACATAATGCTGAAGGGGCATTCAAAGTAATAAAATGGGAGATGGGTTAATTTGCAGTAAATGAATGAATGGTGTGAGTTTTTTGTTTTTTTTTTTCTTTTGAAACCTGTGAGATTCCATTCACTTAATCACATGAGAAAATATCCAGTCCTATTTGTGGCTTCTAGTTGTTATCGATTCTAGTATATCTTTGGGTTCTCTGCCATTTCCCCAACTGAACCCTGACTTTTGCAATGGATATACAAGAAAGCAAGATTAAAACTGTCCAGACAAATCTAAAAATAACTTCTTGCATTTCCTAATATTTGATTCTTTAAAGGACATCCTTGCCTTTATTTTACTTGTCATTATGAATAAGGAGGATGGTTGCATTTAGAACATATATATCTGTATGGACTCTATTAATCATGTCTGTGCATGTGTATATAATGAGTATAGTTTGCAGCTTCATTCTGGTGTACTTCCTGAACAAATAAAAACCAAATGTGCATTGGAAGTATTAAGTATGTTCTGCCTGTTAGTGAATCTGTCCAAATTATTTCTAGCATCCTAAGCTAGATCCTATTGCAAAAATTCTGGCTCTTGTGGTCCTACATTTGCTTGCTTCCTTCATTTACCATGAAGGAAAGGCTATAAACAAAATTACGTTTTCATTTTGGCTGTCACATTTACAACTGTATCAGAACTTGAAAATGTTAGTAAATATTGGTGTGGGGAGCAAATCTCACAACTGATCACAAAAAAATTGTTTTTGTGCAAAAGTGGAGAGGAATCTTTTAAGAATGTAGAACTAATGAAACATGAAAAAGTGCTGAGTGGCAGCACTTCATGAAGTCTTCATAATGTAGGAATATAGGTTTCCTGCCTATTTGACAGCTCATGTCAGAAGTAAAATAAAGCAGTAGTACTTTATGAATCAGAAAAAACATGTGCAAGTGAACAAGAAGGACAAAATGTAGCCTCTAAAACAATAGGACATTCTAGAGCTTTATTCTTCTAGAAATCTATCTTTCATTGTCAAACGTACTTGGATTCTTGGATTCTTTCATTTTTGGATTTTTGGCGCTTTCTGTGAAAATAAAAAAAAAAGGGGGGGGCATAATATATTTATATAACTGATTGACTCAGTTATTCCTAAAGATATTAACTTTATTCTAATTGAATCATCAGTTGCATATACAAAATGATTAATTGCCTGTTGTGTATACAGCTCCAGTTCAGGTGCTTTTATTGGCTTTGTTAAAGATAGCAAGATTTGCAAACCTTTGGTTGTGATATTTAATGTTATTGACACAACATTTTCCAGATCTGTCAAAGTATTTTAACTTAAGTTTTATATGGAATAAAAATGAAAACATTTCATTATTATATTTTAAACTTGTGTTATGTGGTTATAAATAGTCCATTGCAGTATGTGATGAACTAATACTTCTTTGAACTGATAGTTTTTTGCCAAGTCCTATGTTCTTAATTATTTTAAAAATCTTTTCAACAGGACACTGATCTGAAAAAAACAGTAGATGAAAGTGCACGGATCCAGAGAGCATACAACCACTATTTTGATCTGACCATTATAAATGACAACCTAGACAAAGCCTTTGAGAAGCTACAGACTGCTATAGAGAGACTGAGACTGGAACCACAGTGGGTCCCAATTAGCTGGGTATATTGAGATTTCTGAAGATGAGCTTAAATAACAAACAAAATCAACTGCAGCAAACATGCTAATGTGACGAGACATTGTGTAGATACAAAAGATAACTTGCAGCGCCTGTGCATTTTTACTCTGTATATTCAAAAGTACACTATTCTGAATTTTTATAGAAATGTTGAAGGGCAAGTGTACTTAAATATGTAATTTATTTTAATTTTTCTAACTTTTTACAGATAACCTTTCTATTCATATCACATGAAGGAAATGCGTTTAAGCATTTTTATATGTTTTGATTTAGTACCTTTGCCTTTTTCATCTAAGAAACTTTCAGTCATTCACTTTAACATTTACATCTTGGTCTTACATTTTCACTGTGATTAACAAAAAAAAAAAAAGATACTTGAAAATTTTTGTAAAACTCTTGTAAATGTCAGTGTTTAACTGGTCAAAAGTCTACAGTTCTTATTAGGAGGATACACTAATCTTTTTTTTTTTTTTTTTTCCTTTGAAAGACATCAATTTCATGGGAGCAGAATTTTAAATATCGAAATCAGCAACCAACACACAGTTCTATTGCTCCAGCTTCTTTCTGCTTAATGTTGATGCATTCTTGACGTTTCACAAGCTCTTGATGTCTCTTGATTTAAACAACTGTACTGTCGGTTCCCTTATATGTGTCTCTTAAAATAATGTAAAGCAGTACCTTGCAAGCTACTTGTTAGGGTGTTCTTGGGCGCCAACCTGTTAGCTTATTATGATTGAAGTACTGAGGTTAGAAAGCCTGTATGCAAGGTAATTCAGTGTAATTTGAATAATGGTGAAGTAGCCTGACAGAGAACTTGATAATGTGGAGCCTTGTAGAGTGAAACTTAATGTTTAGGACTATTTATTCACACTTGTAAAAACACATTGCTAAAAGAAATAAGCATTTTCTTTTCTTAAAACATTGTTCAATATTTGTATATTGATCTGTGACTTAATTTCTTGTGATATTTAGCTGGCTTCTATATTATGTTTTGGAATATTTGTGAGTGATCAGCTGTTGTATTTTTATGAATGTGATGTAATGGAATTTCTGTGCTCTTTGTTACACTGTGTTTTTAACTGCATTTTTTCGTTGGATGGCTTGTGAATTGGACACTGTCAACTGGTAAAATGCAATGTTGTTTATACCTTTCTGTTTTACAACATGTTTCCTTTTATGACAGTTCTCCCCTTAGTAGGCCCATTGATATATTTCATGTTAGGTCCAAGTTAATCTGTTAATTCATTGATTCAAAACTTATGCTAATGTAAATTTCTGCTTAATAAGAACAAAATGAAAATATAGCTTGTCATGAAGACTAGCTCATTTTGTGACCATATTTTATATTACTATGTTAGCTGTTGTATATAGTAACATTTACCATCACTTAATCAGAATAGGTGTCTAAATTGCAGTCATCTGTTTGCTTAATTTCTTTTCCACCTGGTGGCAGGCACCTGGCTTCTGAATTCCTTTAAACACCAAAGTGTGACACAGAATGCTATCAAACAGGCAACTTCCTCAGAATTATTTCTGAAAGAAAAGAGGCTTATACACTGTAAAAGAGTATTGTTTCCTGGGGCTTTTAAAGGCTTCTATGTGCACAAGGAAAAGAGAAAAGATTGAGATACTACAGAAAAATTTTAAGTCTCAACACCACCTCCCCTGCCCCTGCCAAACTACAGAGGATTTACAAATCCCTCTGAAGTTTGGGGTTTTATGGAGGGGAGGGGTTTGGGGGTTTTTTGTTTCTTTTTTTTTTTCTTTTGAGATCCCAGTATATGATGAAAATGTTAGTCAAAATTATATATAGCCTAGGTCATCTTCGTGGCTCTTAATACTGAGATTTATGTCCTCTAGAGGGAATCTGAAATTTTCTAAGGAAAACTTGTACCACTACTTTGTTCCATTCTTACAGTTTTTCAGGATGCTCTGGTTTTGTTTGTTTTTGGTAGAGCTTTTAGATGTGGTACCAGCATGAGACCTCTGTTTGCCTTTCCCAGGGGAAATGCTCTCTGATCCTATTCCTCAGAGTCTGCGTTGAGAAATGGATCAAGTGTTGTATGTAGCAGCAGTGAAAGCAGACCATTGCTTGACTATTCTAATGATTTAATCGTGGTACTACATGCTGAACATGACTAAACTGTGTTTGTATACTGTGTAACAGACCAACATATGCTGTACATAAGATGTGTTATCTGGACAGATATGATGCCTTTTCATTAGGAGTTAGAATATACTTTAATTGTCTACTTGTGATGCCAAAAGGGGGCTGAGCTCACTCTTCTCTAATGAATGGAATGAGAAGATTCTTCAGTTTCCACACCACAGTACTGCAAATATCACTAACTTTTATTTTTTTCCATAAATTCACTTAACCAAATGAAACATGTGAAACGGGCACCAAGGTTTAGTGAGGAAAACAACTCTGCTCTTTGTGTTTCCATTCTAGAGCTAATACTGTCAAAAAGGGCCTACCTAGTTAGCAAGTCTCCAAACAGCCATATATCTGCTAAAGCCTAGCTCCACATAGTGTTTCTAAATCAAGCAATTAGTGATGATGGGGCCTTGTGCCTGACCATGTGGTGTTGTTAATGTAGATACGAATGAGAAGTACGTTTATAAAGCAGTAAGAGAAGGTGGCTTTCTTAGATTGCGTGCAAGGATCACATCAAAGTATCTGGGTTTTAACTGGTCCACCTGCAAGTTGTAATAAACAGATGTAAGGAATGTATTTTTTTCTTAAATGTTGCAAATTGCAAGTCCAGTTTGGTATATGCTTATGGTTTAGGAAACAGGGTGGTTCTTTCTTCAAAAGGAAAATCAGATTTTCATCAGATATTCAGCTTAACTTGTCACTAACTGGTAGGATGACTGGAATCTGAATGGCAACTAAACTTCTATTTATTTTAAAAAGCCATTCTTGGAGGGTCTTAGAATGAAGGTGCCACTTCCATCATATACATAGTGGTGATAGCCTCTACCTGTTTCAGTATGTTAGATCAGAAGTTAGATACCTGTACATTGTGCAATTAGCAGAAAGATGCTATGAGTGGATTGGTTTTGAGCAAGTGAAAATATTTCACATAATAGCTATTTAAAGTATTTGGGGGTTTCAAATAACTAGGGTTTCTGTATCTCATTCTGTACTAAACATTTATTTTCCAGATACTAACAGGTAAACTTATGTTGACTGTTAATAATAACAGTAGGTATGTATGAGCAAGGTGAAGATGCTGCTAAATATTTAAGATGTGTGGTATACATCACAGGATAAATATTTACATAGTTTAGAAAAGTAAATTATCAAATAGCTGTCTGTGTATATGTATGTATGTGGATGGTTTAAAAAAAAAAAAAAGAAAAAGAAAAAGAAAAAACACTCATGTCTGCAATCACACTACTAATCTACCACGACTTAATCCAGCAATGTACCTGCATGTGAGACTTTAGAACTGGTACACTTCTCTACCTGGTTTATTGTGTTTACTAATGTATATTTTTCTAAATATACAAATATTTCAATCTAAAAATTCTATATTTATCTGTAATTTGTTTTAAGCAGTGCATGAGGTGCTGTAAAATTCTGTACATATAGAGAAACTTATAGAAGAAACACTGTAGTTGCCCTGTGAATGAAAATTTATACATAAAAGTACAGTCAGTGTGCCAATACCCATAAGTTATTCCCTTAAATGCACCAAAAATTCCCTTAAGTATGCACCAAACTCAACATTAATATAAATACTTTGGTGCATGTATACCCAAGTGATTACCTTGCTGTTCTCTAAATGTTACACTAGCAGGTCTACTTTAGTTTATAAATAATGTGACAAAATGCAGTCAATTAAAGTTTAGTATGATAATTATACTGGGACATGTCATCTTTCATATTTATAAAGGGCTTTAAAAATGTTCTGCAAATATAAAATGAAAGTAAAATTGGAGCAGAATCACAAACTGACACAGGCAGCTCAAATTTATAATCAATGCAGTATCCTTAACTTCTGCAGTGTTCTCAGATCAGTGCAGCTCTGTGTACTTTGTAGTACAAAAGCTTTGTGGAGCTTTGAACTTGTGTTTATATAAACTGTTTATCTTGGATAGGCTCAAAATGTGACTGACTTTATTCATGATCTCTCTATACAATTCTAACCCCTTCCATCTTCTAAAATCACATCTAAATGATTTGTTGTACAAACCGCCTACAGCTCAGTGTTCAAGAAGTCTTCTAGTTTTTTGTTTTAGAGGGTGATACAGACAATAAATAGGAAACATTTTTGTTGTTGTTGCTAAATACAGAAAATTCCTGGATAGGTATCATTTTGAAACTAAGCTTGTCTCTTCTATGCTCAAATAAGAACTAGTGGAGAATGACCAAGTAAATAGAGCACGACTCTGGAAATCGGGAGACTTGTGTTACTGTCTGTCTTTACCTGTGACCTATTACCTGAACCTAACCAAATCTGAACTTCCTTTACCTGTTCCTTGGTTCCCCTTCCCCTTTCAGAAGGCTGAACTTTGAGGCAGATGCTGTTGCTCAATACATCTATGGTGCCTACTGTAATAGATTCGCCATCACTCTTTGTGCCTGTAGGTACAGTTTTAAGACAAACTACAGATAGAGATCTGTTGCATCTATAATGCAAATGTATATAGATTATTTGCTTCTTACAGGACTTCTTGCCTCACCCAAATTCTGAAGAGTAAAATTAAACAGTAAAATATTGTTATTGCCAAACATGATGATACTACTTTTGCAAAAGTATTGACAGAGATCAATTTATCTATGTTTAAATAGTGGTTAGTGGATACAAACACTTTTAGTCTGCTAGGCCTCTTGCCTTAAATATCCCTCTAGCTGTCAGTCCCTACAGAAAACCTCTCTTGAGCCATTTTTGTGGTTAAAGCTACTTTCATTTGCTTTCTCTGGTTGACTGTCATTATTGATGGTGGTAAAATAAAGTTCTGGCCAAATTCTTCCCCTCTCTCCCTCCCAGCCTTCTTGATTTTTTTTTTCATGTATTTTTATTGAGCTTATTGATGTGAATTGTTTGTGATTCTTAGCTTGTCTTGTAGATGAAATAGCGATGAATATAAACATCAGTATTTACAAGTAATATAACTTACTGTTTGTGGTACCAAGGTAGATACTAAAAAAGGTACAGTGAAAACACTTGTGAAAAATGGTTTTCAGAGGCAACTTTGGCTTCCAAAAATATTAAGTGTGCCCCCCCATACATGCAAGCACATTCATATATAAATGTGTGTATATTTATATAAATTAAAATTTAGGGGTAACGCTGCAAATAATTCAGACAGTATCTGCTAACTTACTTGAATTCCCCATGTTGGACCATGGTGGGTTACTATTCCACAAACTAGCACAGGTTAAACTGCTGAATTTGTAGTTCACTTACTGGTACTGAAGCTAGAATTTAGCTGTACAGACTTAAAAACAAAATCTCCAGCTTGCATAAAGGTTGTTAAGGAGTTTCACCTACAAACATTTTTTTTTTAATTGGAGGGTTTAAGCAATGTTTATATTTCATGAGATAAATTACACTTCAAGAGTAAGTATGAATTTTGTTCTTAATATTTTTAACTCTTTATCATACTAGCTGAGTATAGAGTTCTTTTTGCTGTTAATGTAATGATTGGATGTAGAACAGTGACCAACCTGCAAGGCTTAAAATGGTTGAAGTAGTCCTGGAAACACTTTCTGCCATTATTCTTTTAATGTCATTAGCTCTGTGCTAATGATTTTCCATGCTTTAGGATGTAAAATTTGGCTATCTTCAAGGCTGATCCAAGTATTTATTCCATAGGTAGCCAAGGCTTACGTAAAACATAGTAAAAACCTCTTCCAAAAACCCAAGCAACTTCTCTGTTACTTGACCTCTTAGATGAATTATAGCATAGAGCAAAATTAATGCCACTGCTTTGAACAGTTCTGGGAGTGGCAGCATGTTGGCTGCAAAAAAGCTATTTTTTTGAACTGATTTTTGTGGATTTACATCTTGTACACAATTGTATATGCAGGTAACTGTTCCAATTATTTTCCCCCTTTAAAATTGCATGTTGAGATTTCCTTCTCCCTCCTCCCCCCTCCCGCCATAGTGCCTGTATGTGACATTTGTGTACTCTGCTGTAAAAGGGGGACCTCTTAAGTTTTAAAATATTGGAAAGTTTGTCACCCTCCCACCCCAAACTGAGCTAAGAACTGTAAAATCTTGGTTAAGTGTTTTGATTTAAATGTGTATTAAAAGTCTGTCACTGCATTTAAGATTTTACTTACCTTGCTTGTTCTCAGAAATGTTTTTCCCCTTTTTCAAGCTCTGCATGTTTTTTTTTCTATAATGTATTAAATTAAACTGGATTTGACACCTGTAAGACTTTAAAAAACTGCTCTCCTGTTTTAAAAAAAAAAAACACAAAAAACCCCTTTTCATTAGCTCAAACATGGTACAAAAAAATCTTAACTATTATCTAGAGTTTCTAATGCAAAACAGAAGATGATGATTGTTGTTTAAATACAGTACTGTAGAGCAGACCTAGGAGATGAGACTTGTTAGCTTTATGACTTTATATTGATAAAGTCAGCTATTGCACAGGACATTTTAAAATCATAACTTGTTTTCTAAGATCCCCATTGTCTTTTTCACAACTAATATTTCCACGCTAAACACAGCCAAGCATAAAAGTGTTAATGTACAAATTGTGAAATTCTGTTAATTCCCAACAAAATATTTTTGTATATAATAAAGATTTAATATTAAAAAAATGTAGTTAGCTTTTTTCTGATTTTTTGGTCATACTGTGGATTTTAGCCAAATAAAGAAGCTATCAAGAAACAATCTGAGCAGATCTACCTTTTATCTTAACTTAATCCTCTGTTGTTGAAAATGGGCTCCACATCAAATAACACACTAAATATTATTTCTAGATGTGCTAGTACAAAATATTAGACAAGTGAAGGTTACAGGCCTGTGTCTGACTGCCAGCTGATCTGCACAGATTAGTCTTTGCAGACATGGTTCTTTTGAGGGATTTTTGTTTGTTTGAAGTCTAACAGGCTTCATAGGTATGTACATTGCTTACATAGCATCTTTGGGGCCTAAATTCAGGGCAGTTGTGTACTTTTCAAAGAAAAAGCTTGAATGTTCACTACTTGTGGTTAGGACCATCTCTTCAGATGGCAGGCAGGGAAGAAAAACTACAACACTTTTTTTCCTTCCCCTTTTCCCTATTGTATCCTCTTCTCTGATGAAACCATGAAGCCTTCTGCTAAGAAATGGGCTGTTTGAAATCCCTGGAAAAAGTGCATTTAAATACAGGCTCTGTAATACACCACAGTAGTTTTCCAGGGAGGGGCTGGGACACTGCAGGTACAAGTGTCAGCTGGGAGTGAAAGTTCCAGCTTGGTTTCTACTTTATTCTTAGATGAAAGGTGTAAGCACAGAACTACATAGTCACACTTCTTTCCTGTTCTTCTGGTGCTATATTTTTGTTCCTGGCTGCACAGGTACCTACTTTCAGAGGGAGCAGCAAAGAGTTTCACTTGAAGTGCCTCAGCTTAGTGACTAGGATAGTTTTCTGGCACATGGAAGCTGTGGAGTCCTCCCTTCCTTTCCCAGGCTGAAGTGTTCAGCTCCTGCTCTAAGCTTGGACTTCCTGAAGTGCATGGGAAATGGGGTTCAAAATTTAAAATTAATTTCAAGCAGGTAAAAGTTTTGCTTGTCTTGTTTACCTTGATGCTCTTGAATGCACTGATTCTCCTATTCAATGTATAAAGCTGTTGAGGCTCTCTTCAACCATCCTGTGAATGTCACTGCTGAAGTTGGGCTCCTTACCTTCTGAGCAGTGCAGCATTAGTAGAGCTGTTCTCCTGGATCCAAGCTGTAGCTATTCCAGCATATGAAAGCACAGGGGACTTCAGGGTTGTGGATTTTATGTGAAGCTGGTTACTGACAGCAAGGCTGAACAGGCTCTCCTTTGTAGAGCTCGCACAAGAAAAGAGGCTGTTGCCCTCATCTTCCCTCTGTCCTGATCCGATTCCAAATTGCAAAGATGAGGTTTCTCCCCTTTTCTCCTGGGGAAGGCAGAAGCATATCAAAGGGAAACAACATTTGTTTGGGATGGAGGGAGTGTTAGGGAGTGAAATCAACCCTTTTATGAGGCAAGCACCAAATTTGTCTGAAGGGCTCTACTGACTTCTTATGACCGCTGTCTTCCAGGGAAGATCCTACCTAACCCTGAAGAAGCATTTTCTGTATGAGTCCAGCCTGTCACACGAAATCGCTGTTTCGTCTGAGATGAGGTGGATGCACACCCATCTCTTCTGAGATGGATTCTGCTGCTCAGGCTGGCCCCCTGAGGGCTATCCTCAGTTAGCTTGGGTCAGCTATCTTTTTGGTCTGATGCTCCCTTGGCCCTTCATATCCCCAGTCTGAGCTATTTTGAATATTAACTTACTGTGCATAAAAGCTACTGCTTTCAAAAGTATAGAAGAAGGAACTACTGGGAGAATAGCAAGATGAACATAGAAATTGCCTTAGCTTCTTTTTTTCCCCGCTATGATGCTCGCTCAGTTCTTCTAAAAACACCATCCTAGGCTACCTGTTGGTCTAGAGGTGCCTCTGTGGTGACAAATGCACCTGTCAAAGGGAGAAAATGAAGCCCTGCCACTAAGAGCTCATAAAAGTACAGTGCCAAGACCAAAACGCAGCCACTGCCTTCCGCAAGCAAATTATCAAGGCTAAAAGTGGTGCAGGCAGGAGATGAGAGGCACTGAGAGACCCAAGCCATCTTAATGACAAGCAGGAAGAGGCCAGGAGCATGGGCTCCCGGGCGCACCATGCTGTTAGCCCCATGTCTTCCTTGTCTCCCCCTTTGCTTCAATCTGAGGCTGCCCTGGCTCCTGCCTCTGCCTCTGCCCCTGTGCCCCATCCTTTCCGGGAGTCTCTGCCCCCTCCTCTGCCCCAGGCGCAGGGCACATGTGCCAGGCCTGCAGCAGAGGTGCGGTATCGCAGGCAAGCCCAGCCCACCCCAATAGCAGCAGGACTCTCACAGAACCTCATGCCTTCAGCCTCCTTGTCTTTAGTTACTGCCAGGGAAGTTGCTATGCTGCTGGGCTCCCCAGGACCATAAGCACTGCCAGTGTCCCAGATGCCCCCACCGAGTGCTTGTGGTAACCTTAACACTCCTCAACTTGAACCTGTTCAGTGAATTTAGCTGAAGCAAAAGACATCTGCATACAAACTAGCTGGGCAAAAAAGTTTTTTTTTTTTTTTCAGAAGTTTCTCAAAAACATCTAGGATTTTCTTCAAACCCTCACCCCCATACCTATATGACACAATGTGACCATCCTGAAAGTAGTTAAACAAAATACTGCGCATAAGGCTTAGAGCAAAACTCCATAGAAAACTAGAGCACATGGACAGCAGCACTACATGGATGCCCACATGTCCTCTTGCTGCCTGTTTGCACCATCTTTCAAGGCCAGAGGAATGACTGGAATCAACAAAGGAACAATGGAAATATAAAATACATGAGGCTACAAATTATTCTACTATTTTGACATAACATTTAATACAAAATTTTGATAAATTAGTTACAGAGACAACTTATGAGTAGTGGTTGGCAGAAGAAGGCTTTTCCATTTACAAACACACATGACTCCTGCTAGTGGTATAACATGTACTTCCATGCACCTGAAGGGCCTTTCCACATGCCACATTGCAAGGTTCCAAGAGCCATGGAAACACCAGCACCTCGATCTGCAAGGGCATCCTGCTCTCTGAAAGTATGGAAAAATACCACGGTGCTTTTTTGCAAAGTCTGCCTTTCTCAGGGAAAGCCTACCCGGCATGAGTTTTTTAAGACCTCTTAGGCAATCTGCTCAAGACCATGCGGTAATGAAGCAAAAAACTGAACCCAGGTTTCCTGCATCCTACTTAAGCTGCAGGGCCTGCTTACTGACCACCCCTCCACACAGGTGCTTGCTTGTTTGCCTGTCAGCCATCTCACAGTCTTACCTGAAAGCACTGATATTCTACTTACTTACCCAGAAAAACATCTTCCCAAGTCCATATTTACTGCATTTTCTTCCCATTCACATGATCACAGAAAATTATGATTAAAAAAAGGCAAAATAGTTCAAAGCACAAAGTGCTTTACTAACACTTTGCTATTAGTCAAAGAAACAAGCAAAACAGCTGCACTGAAAATGTCATGCAGGTAAAATGATTGCTTTTGTGGAATGCAACAGGGACATTTCATATGCACACACCAAAAGGAATCATCATATCTCGAAGGGGAAGTTCAGAATGCAATTTAAACAGCTGAAACTTGCTGTGTAAAAGTTAATGCTGTACAGGGGTATAATCCCTAAGGTGGTCTCAGGTTTTGAAAAAGAACTTACTTACTATTTTCTGCAATGCAGAGTTCATATCCATAAACCCAAACTATACTTAATAAATGAAAACCTAATCAAGTACCTCTCTGAGAGCCCGCCATTCCACTTCCCCCAGAGTAAGGGCATTTTGCACATCAGGTCTTAAATGAGCAAAGCATACACTTAGCCCTGGATTTCCACACTTTGCTTGTTTACAAAAAGCAGTTTGTACTTTGCAGTTTTCTCCCACGCATATTAACGCAAGCAATCTGGCTTCTGCTGCTCTGCAGATACAACAACTATTAGCACGGTTATGTTCCATTTCTGTTCCAGGCTTGTCTTTTCTTCTTCTTTTTTATTCCTTCATTACTTATTGACGTATTTTCCACTGCTGATACTACCTTAGTGAAATTGCAGAGCAGTAGCAAATCTTCTGATGGCAATGCAGAGTGCTCACCTCAAGCATACCTAGTCCATGCTGACCTCCACACCACCTGGATGGACCACCAAAAGTACTCAACTGAGTGTGTCTAAAGCTAGAGACATACATCACATCATACATCAATGCTATACTGCAGAGCTACAGAAAGAACAGGCTAGACCAAAAACTGAATACTCATCAAAGCTCCTTTACATTCCCACCTAAAGCATAAAATCCATACAATGCCACATAAATAAGTGGGAAGAATCTAGGTTCTTTTGCAGTTACAGCTTTTACAGAAGACTCTGTCATTTCCAGGTTAATGTTTGATGAGGCAAACAGCCTTTGCACGACATCAAATCTTTCTTTGTCAGTGAGGGAAGCCACCAAAGGACTGCTCAGTGCCAAGGTGCCATCGGCGGAAGTGATGTTAGGCTTTATTTATGGGAAAGATCAAGAGACATAGACAGAGATGTTAAAAAGGTTTTCCAAGCAGTGCTACTTCTGGCATCACATAGCCTGGTTTTCTCTTACAAAACCACTGGAATACTTAGGAGATGGTGGTGAAGGGGCAAGAATCACCTTACTTGGCCTCGGCATATACAATGTACTCATCCAGAACCAAAGCTCACCTCCCCAGAGCCATGTTTCAAAATGCTCCATTAAATTATAACTGCCTCCACTCTTGGTACCACTCTCTGGATCTTGGGGTTGACTCTCGGGATGCCCTCAGGTCCACGCAGTGAATTACAGTACAAGAGAAACCTAAATGCCTACAGTAAGTGTCTAGATGCAAGCACCAAAAATTGAAGCTGTTTTAAGGGACTCCCAAATGGCTCTTTAGATTCCTGCTATAATGAATGCAGAGGTGGATGAGTCATAACTCATTGCCTAGAAAGGTGTTTTTGACTTACTGACTATGGAGGGAGAGCTGCTCCATAGACTGAAGTCAGAAAGTTTGAGTATATGTCTGGTAAAAAAACCTTAATACCCATATGGTTGGTTTTAAAAGAAAGCCATGCTCTAGCTGCAGCCTCTTTCCCCACAGTACTTGAGCAAGGGCACAAAACAGTTCCTAATGCTGGGACATAGCAACTGAGATACAACCCCGTTACCTGTTGTCATGATGGCCACTGCTCTGACAGCCCGAAAGGCGGCAGAGGAGGGAGCGCTGCCTTTCTCACATATTCAGCACTGTCACAGCCCTTCTGCCCACCCTTTGTACTTGCCCTATGGTGCACACTGTGGAGAAGCTTCTCTCCAACTCTTTCCTCTCCCCCACTCCAGCTTTGCTCACTGCAGATGATACTTAGCTCTCACCCTTATTCTGAGCAACCAGTAGCATCCACTTTGCCTCTACATATTTAAAGGTTCTTACTATAATTTTTGTCACTGAGCTTAAAAAATTCAGAGCAAATGCCAATCCTGCCCCATTCCTTCAGCAGTTTTAATGAATGGCCTCAAAGTTTTGGAACTTCAAAATTTGCCAAGGCCCAAACACTGCTGGTACCCAAGCGAAACTTCTGTTTCCCAAGGGCAGGTGATTGCTGTTACAGAGATTTTATAATGGGCTAGTGAGACTTCTAGTAAATTAAAATCCAAGGCTAAGTTTTACCATTTTCTTTTGCTCACAGCTCAGGGAATCTTCTAAACGCATAGATGTTCTAGAAGTCAGGTATCCATCTGCAGTAAATTACCTTCATTGTTTGCCACTGTCAGACTCCGACCTTGCTTAAGCAATGCCTACAGCTGCAATTCGCACTGGATTCTAATATCTTCTTTATTGGGTAAGAAACACAATAAGCCAGAGCACACAGTCATTACTGCTACTGAGGCTCACACGCTACACAGTCGCATTTTGATTACTCACCAAACAACACAATGCAGGGACAACCTGCAGATCACAGCAGGCATGCAGCAGGACAAGAGTGTAATCAGACAGCTCTGTGAAGGAGAACATTATAATAGGGAAAGATTGTTTCCAGTGAACACTGTAACAGGCTGACTGCTGGAAAGGGTACTTCTTAACAGCAAGCTCTGTTATGGGGTTCTCCTGCTGAACAGTGAAAGACAAGAGGCATTTTTGAGGGCCCCCCAGGTACAACACCATTATGAAACGTGTTCTGGAAACCAAAGCACTTCAGTGCTGAGGACAGCTGTCACGAATGCTCTGGGGAACATTCAGAAGAGGATGATCCACCCCTTTCCTGTCAAACCCAGTCTGCCTCCCAGTTTGTAGAACAGAATGGGACAGGCAATGGGTGCAAAACCCAACACTGACTATCCCCACCCTTGAGACAAGCCTCCTTGAGGCTGGACAAATGATTTGGGCCTTGAGTAAAACAAGATTCTTTGCTCTCAACACTGATATGAGATGCTGACTTCAGTAGAAACACAGTCTGAGAGAAATCATATAGCTGACCCCTTGGGGCAGGGAGATGGACTAAATGATCCCTTTGGTACCCTTCAACTCTATGGCTAAAAGGCTGTAATTCCTAATAGAAACAACAGGCATAAAGCAGCTTTTGATTCTTGATCCAGCTTCAGTTACGCCTGGACATTAGCAGTAGACATTATGTCCAAAGCCAGGTGGTAATGCAACACACTCAATTAGCTGTGCCCCACTGTTAATAGCATGTGACAAGCGTTACTACATCAGTGGGTCCCTGTTTTCTATTTCTTTTGTATCTTTGCAAATGAGTTAAGCTCTCCTACCTGGGTACTGTTCGTATATGCATGCACACGGCCATTTTGCTGCACAGTGCCACATCTAACTAATATCACATTGGACTTCCTTTTGTTATCTTAATGTCATGAAATTCTTTATATATGAGACAGAGGAGAAAAAGCTAGGAAATATGCCTTGGATTTTGCAGGTGGCTTTTAATTAACATTGTGGTGCCAGCTAGATTGTGTGGATGGCATTTGTTTGACATTTACATTTAATCACCTTTTTCAGTAGCAGGAAAACAATCCTCTAATTGCAGTGTCTCTATATTAAATTCATTTTTGCTAAATATACTTTGCACCTCAACAGTATGTGCTGTTACATAGAAGATAACACCTAATATGTAATTCTCAGTATTTAGGTGGGAAGAACTCTGGCATGCAACAAGAACAGAAATTAACTTGCCAAACTGAAATGCCTACTTTCAATGGAAACTAGGGTTGAGCAATCTTGAGGGAATGTGTATTTTACAAGCAAAATCTGTCGGTGATGGAGAACTGAATTTAATTCACAGCCAGGAACGCCAAGCACAATGTACCATCCCCATAAAAAGGAACAGAACAAATTACACTCACTGAGCTCACCAACTGCTCAAAAAGAGCAATAACTGCTTTACACAGAGAAGGCTTCTAGAAGGAAAAAAAATGGCTTTTCTCTTCATTCATGGCATACCAGAGATCGCACTGATGAGGAGGTGAGCAGCTGAGAAGAGTTCCTCATTTTGAAGCTGGTATCTCTGCAACAATAGCTCATTCGGTAACCTGCACCCTAAGAGCTGCAGGAAGTCATCTAGTTCTTGTTGCTGTGCAGGTTTTAGCTCCTTCAGGTCTGGCTTGTCTCCTGTGCAGATATCATCTAACTGTAAGAAAAGAATAAGTAAAAGTAACCTGAAAAGAGAAGTGTTTGTGCAAGAAGGAATGCTAGCTCTATTCTGAAATTACTTTTAGGAAGCAAGCAAAAGTTCCTTCATCTTACCACATCTTCCAGGGCAGCTACCATTTCTTCACAGAGCAAGAGTTCATACTGGGTTTTATATAAAGCTCTTTGCTTGTCTTCTGGCAGTTTCACAAGAGGCTGGAACTGAGTCTTCAACCGTGACAGATCTTTCCGAAGAAAGCAGTAAAAAGTTAAACTAAATATTGCTACACAAATGCCGGTAAAAACAGTTAACATTTTTGCTGTGAGTTTTAATAGCTAATTTATCACCACATCTTGACATCCCGATTTCCATCTGTGCAAGTCATAATGAAATGCTGGAACACATTTGATTATATTTCCCTAATGAGTCAATGAAGCATCAACAAAAATTCTGAGAAAAAAATAAATACAGCTACTAGGGATCAACACTGAGTGTTCAACATTTTCAACATTTTAGATGTCAATATCTTAATGTTAATTGACTTAACCACTATGTATTTAATTTTAATATTGTTTCTCACTTGAAAGTTCATCTCCAGAGAAAGTTTATTGAGGCAGAATGAAGAGTTCTACTCACAACCTTACTTCTCAACATGGGTTAATATGAATTACCAAGCCAAAATATTTTATGACCAGCATATCACCAATAAGCTCAAAGAAAATAAGTTTTCAAGTCAACCATGCCAATTAGAAGGTTAGAATGTGTTTTTCCACATTCCAAAAATATGGGCATGCAAGCATTCTTAACCTTGTTTAAAAGAAGTTTCCCTTCATGTCACTCTGGACAAGAAATGTGCTCTCTTTAAGGATGCCTTTTATATCTAAAAATTCCTTTACTGGAAAAAAACAAAAAAACCCAGCCATGAGCAGATTTTTTCGTATCTGATGCAATCGTATGACTGCCAATCCAAATAAAAGAGCAATGAAACAGAGCAGGAAACCTACCTTAAATTACTTTAGTAGAAACAATTTTTTTAGTCCTTTTAAGAGATAGTTCTGGTTAATCAATTAAAGGAAACCTGCGAGTCTTTTCAGCAAGAAAGGCACAAAGGTATGTCAAGCTAAAACACAAACCAAAACAGTGGCATAGCATTCTTTCATTCAAAAGTATTTTTTTTTATCCACACACAGAGATGCACTCATTCCTTTCAAATGAGTCTACGTTAGACAAGGGCAGAACTTTCTTCAGCACAACAAATAACTAGTTTGGTCATAATCAGTCTATTGAACAAGCCATGAACAAATGGTTAAATTTAGAGATAACAAATGCAATGTTCATCATTAGAAACAGCTGTAGGAATTGTACCAAGAACTGATGAAAAATGAAAGGGTGCTGAGGCCTTGATTCACTTTTCACTTTTTCACACCTCTGGGCTAATGGTTTTACTTGGCACAATCCTGACCCTTCTGCACCCCTACAATAAACAAGCTGTGCCTGGTCCATTATACCAATATACAAACTTCCCTTTAAATTACATTTTAATTTCTTCAGTCTAAGATTTCTACCAAAGATCTCAGAAAAAGGTGAGGGTAACTGTGGGGTGAGGGAAGATATCTTTGTAAATTTTGAGACTTAAAACAAACTTTCACTGAGGAGCTTTACTGAAAACAATTTCCAAATTATGAACCAATACTTCAGTGAGCCTTTCTGAATTAAAACATAAATCATTACTAATCTTACAGAGGTGGCTGGAATATAACAGAACTGATATAAAAACCTAATTTTGGAAGATCATATTTATGACAAAGGGATTCAGCATGTTCCTAGGGGACAGTCCACTGCATATAAATGTTCCAGAAGTAAATGTTTTCTTTTGTTTCTAAGCATTCCCCCAGGAGTTCCTGACAAGGGCTATTAAAATGAACTAACATAATTTCTTATGGATTATCACACCAGAATATTTCCCTCTATCATGTTACTTAACTCACTGTAATGTAATCACATAAAGCATTTCTAGTAATACCTTGTTTCAATACACTTAAGGAAGCATCACTGGGAATGATGTTTTTAGCCCCAGAGTATGTCTCATTATCAACAGCATCTAGTTGATACAGAAGAGAAGCATCTCTGAATAGTGCAGAATGGGGAGAAGTTGAGCCTTCTGTGCTTTCTCTTTCAAAACCTCCTTGCTGTTCATTCAGCAGACAGAATTCTGTAATTAAAATTCAATAAAAAAAATCATGAAGGTACACAAGCAAATACTGAATGAGATGCTACTTTATATTAGCTGGTGTTTGTGCATGTGATTTCGCTGTGTCTCATCTCTTGCAGGTGGAAAAAATGCCAAAAATTGCTGTCTCTGTGAATTATCGAGCATTACTGGGGCCTTGATGTTTGGAAGACAAACATCGAGTGCACAAACAGAGGTCGCGAGGTGCAGTTACCAAATACAAAATGTGACACCTGCTTCTGTGAATTAAAGTAGCAGAGTCTGCAAATAATATGCAAACTTCTCACAGACACTATAAACCTGAATGCCATACACAAGAAACGGAGATATGAATTCTCTGCATTTTCTACCAATTAAGAGATGCACTATAATGCCAGCTAGAGAATCCACTCATGATAGAGACACACATGAAAACACTTCTTGAGATGCATGAGAACCTCCGTAAGGGTCCCCCACAGAGCTTTTTCTGGCCATGCCATCGATGGACCCCTCTTTGAGTCAAGCCACAGGTCTATTCCTAAGTCCTCCAGATAAGTGGAAAACAGGCTTCTCAGAGTAAATCTCTTAAGGACTTCACCCAGCCATGTCCACTACCAGAATCACCCTTCAATATAGTGCCTCTCTAAGAGAAATTCACGGCAAAAACAATGCATCCCTGGCCGAGTTATCCTTTCTGCCTAGACCCTGGGCCAAAAAAACAAGCACTGATCTACCTTACCTTACCCAAACCGGACTGCCAACTTCCCATCACTGCACAGCCTTCCCCCCACCTCATGAAGCTAAATGATGCATGTAAAGGTACCCAGGGAGTCTTTGTAAGGGTTATGCTGAGAAATTTGCAATGTCAAGTTCTGTGCTCATGCCTCCGGGATTGTGTCTCAAAGATGCAGCAAGTGACCAAAGCCCTATTATTTTGATCTTCTTTTAATGGCTAAAACACAAGATTTGAAACTAAGGAGAACACCACAGGCAGGCTAGCAAGTGAAAGTCAATTTTAAAGTAACACCTGACAGCAAAGGAAAAATATAACTAATCAAGCACAGTGCTCACATGTACCAGGCACAAAACCTAAATATAACCTTCCTGTAGTTGTAACAGTCTGTCTCACCAAATTAAGGACAATCAAAGCAGATGAGAAAGCACAGAGAGCACTCCATCAGCAAAGAGCATTTTCAAAGGGAGAGCAGAAAAAGAAATCCCTGCCACAGAAAAAGACAGACAGAAACCTTTTTACTCCTGTTGCCCACATAACCCTTCACGAAGAGAAGCAAGTTTCAGTGGAACAGAAAGTGATTAACACAAATTAAAGAACCTCCTAAAGCAACAAGACTCAGGATGGCAGCCAGGCACCATCAGGCCAACGTGCTCCCATTGCTTTCATTGACACTAACAGGCTTTCACATGAACCCTGAAGGAGGAAGATGGTGCTAATAAACTATTTGCCTTCTGAGGCAGAATGATGCTAATAAGGTAAACAAGCACACAGCATCAGGTGTACATATTCAATAGATATACACACTGCTGTTAAATCCTGTAATAGGACTCAATTCAGAGGAAAATACAGGACCTTGAAGCTTTGTATTATTAGAATTCTTAATAAATTTTATACCTCATGAATTCTGTCAGGCTCTTTAAAAGAAAGAGAAGGAAAAGAAGAAATAAATGAAAGAATATACACGATACTGTGGTATTTTTACTATTGAATTCCCTTACATACATCAATGACAGGCCTCCACCAGTGCAGTTAAATCTTGTCAATTATTCAAATTTATTAACAGAAATAGAAGAAATCCAGAGATGATCAACAAAAACCATCAGAAGCAAAGAGATTCCTGTGAGTGGAGCCGAAACAATCAGGACTGTTTAAATTAGAGACACTTAAGATGAGATAGTCAAACGTATATAAGAATAACAGAACAATGCAAGTCAGTCAGGTGCTACTATTTATCTTGTTTTGTAAAGCAAGAACAAGGGAACTTGCAGTGAAACTAGAAGAGACAAAACTACAAAGCCTTTAACAGGAGCAGCTTTTATATGCAATGGAAAATTAGCCTGAAGGAATCAAAGACACAGAGAATAATTACAGGAAAACATTGTGGTAAAGGAATTAATAACAGATTAGACTTTTTTTTTTTTAATGGCCAAGAATGTCCAGTCACATTAGCTGGGATATTTTTAGGAAGGTTTATATACCATTATTCCTTACAGAATAACTCAAGCACTGACTGTCAGTGGCAAAGAAAAAGGAACAAACAAAACTTACATGCATCTTATTCCATAGTTATATGTGAAGGAAATTCATTATGTTACACCTGCTGTTGGCCACTTGCAGAGTCATGACAAAGGACTAAATTAGTCTCTGAATTTAACTTCAGAGGCTATTTTTATTGCCATAAACAGACACTGACCACTGTTCAGACAGGAAGAAGTTGAAGGCAAGCTTCGCCATACTTATTCTTGGTGGCAAATCCCTAACTGTGGTGTTAGTTGCTCCACTTTGACTTGTCATTGACACTGAGGTAAGAGAAGAATGACAGTATTAATAAAAAAAGAAAAAAAAGAGGGAAGATGTATGTTGTTTATGAGTTCCAACAAATAAAGATGAAACAAGACAGGTTTTTTTGAAGCTTAAAAGATTAGAAAATTAAATATGAAAACAGGATAGGGCAAAAGTGGCAAAAGTGAAGAGGAACACATATCATTAACAACACCCAGGTATTAATTATCAGCTAGCAGGTCATAGGAAGTTCTATCTGGAAATCACATAAGTAGGCTGTGTGTTACATACCTGTGTAGTCTGATAACCTTAATTGCACCTGATTACTCTGAATTACAGCTCTATTATGACTGCGAAGCCAATGCCCTCTGGTTTATCTCTGTGTTCACCTTACGTCTGGGCAATTCCCAATTTTTTTAAATTTATTTACAAGTTATATGATGTTTACTTATATTCCTGACCTACGGACTACCTTAATCTCAGAAGTCTGTTGAAGGAGAAGGATCGACAGTATCACCTGCATTTCTTATCCAAATGAAGTGCATCCTAGATTCAAATATCACCTGCACTTCAACTATTTCTTCAATATATCTCTTGTTTCTCTCCACATTAGTCCTTTTCAACTTCCAGCCCTACACAGTCAATCTGATTTCCCTCCTTCTTGCATAACATCCCCTGAAACCTGCTTTAGGTCTGGGACTTTGATTGAGCACGGGCAAGAAAGAAAAACCTAGATGATGTTGCAAAGCAGAGTTACCATCTTTTCTCCTCCCAAAGCCAAGAAAATAGGATGGGGACATTTCTGCAACCACTTTGAGAACAATCTATATGTGAAAATGTCAAATAGACAGGAAAGTTTCAACTCCAGGCCTACACTTTACCAACATTTTTTTCTTGACAGGACTGATTGATTGATTATATCTAAACATTCCTGCCTGACTGCACTTTCAGACCCAGTTCACTGCCTGCACCTTAGATACTGGTAGGGATAACAGCACAGGCTGTGAGCCAGCTGCCTAGGAACAAATTTGCAGAAAAAGACCTGAGGATCCTGAGGGACAAGCTGGACACGATCAGCAGTGTGCTCTTGCAGCTATTAAAGCTCCCTGCATTCTTTGCTATATTGGCAAGAGCAGAGCAAGGAGGTCGATGGAAGTGATTCTTCCCTGCTATTCAGCATTTGTGAATCCACATCTGGACTGCAGTGACCAATTTTGGACTCCTGAATGCAAGAAAGACATTGACATGCTGGTACAAGCCCAGTGAATGGCCACCAAGATGGTCACAGGCTGGAGAACTTCAGGTACGAGAAGTAGCTGAGAGACAGGTTTGTTCAGACTGGAGAAGAGATAGCTAAGGGGGGATCTTAATGCTCTCTACAGTTACCTAACGAAAGTATGTAGAGAAGACAGAGATAGACTCTTCTCAAAGGTGTATGATGATAGAACAAGAGGCAACAGACAAGCTACAAGGAAATTTTGATTAAATATTAAGAAAAAAAAAAGGTGCACAGTGATGGTGGTCAAACATGAAAAAAGATTGCCCAAAGAGGTTCTGGAATCTCTGTCTCTGGGAATACTCAAAACTTGATGGGACAAGGCCATGAGCAACCGGATCTAACTCTTGAAGTTTGATCTAACTTCAAAAGTTGGCCCTGCTCTGAACTGGGGCTTAGATTAGATGACTTCCAGTGTCCTTTTCAACCTAAGTTATTCTGTGAGTCTATGATTTATGTAAATTTGTGAAAAAGCATTATTAAATCAGATAAGCAGCATTTCACACTGCTGCTTTTGCTGCAGTGCAAATAACAATCAAGGCAATGGACATCACACAACTTTGTCATGTTGGTACATGGGGAAATAAAAACATTTCTCAAGAGAGAGTTCTTTTCCACATTTGAGCTACAGACCACACAAATTGAGCTTTCTACTTACCAAATTGGCCACTGTTCTTTATATACAATTCAATTACACCATAGGCAATAGCGCTGGCTGGAGGAATCTCAAGGATCATGCTAGAATCTTTCATTATACTTCCATTTTCACTCACTGAAACCTAGAGGACAGATTTATTCACCATTTATGTGATTCAGTTATTGTATAGCTTACGCACAAAATTAAGAGAAAGAGCAAAAAAAAACCAGAGAAAGAACATGCTTCGTTCTCCACAACGTTTGACCAAAGCACATGTGATATTTGACATCTGTGAAAAAACAACATAAGCAGCAAGGCAGAGGTACCAAAGTGCCACAAGCAGCTCTCAGACTCTCAGCTACCCTGTTCCAGTATAAAGATGAGCTCCAGGTGCAATTTTCACTTTTGCTACAGAATCAGAAACACTGTGTCAGGGGGAATTTGGCACCCAGTTCAGTGTCCTGACCTACCCTCTTCTATCCTGACTCCTCTTGTGCCCAACTGGAGAGACTGGTACCCAGAAAGTGGCATTGGCACGGAGGGCCATGGAACTGCCTTTCCCAGATTTCAGCCAATGGAGACTCCCTGTACACAGAAGTGATTCATCTACAACTTTAAAAACTTAAAACAAATAAGCATATGTTGGACTTTGGTAACTTTTTCTCAATTCATATGCAATTTTTTCAGATGTCCTCAAAGTGCAATTAATCCCTGCTTCCCTGACCACAAACAAATAGCTTCTCAATATATATTAAAACTCAGGAGAAACTGCAAACATTTTTGATGAATGATTACAAGGCTTTTCAAATGAATTTGTTTCAGCAATGCTTTTCGCTCTTTAACTTTCACTGAATTGTTACATCTGTTTGTTTGATGTTCTGCTCTTGGCAGGAATCTACATAGAAACTGAATCACAATTTGAGAGTGTTGATGGAAACCACATTGTAGACTCGCTCTAAAAGCTGGCACCTTTAGTCAGTGAGGTAAGAGGAAAAACATTTTACCTTTTTGAAGTCTCACAGCTAAGCAGTGTAATGAGTTCTTGCAATTGACAGAATTTGTTAAGAAAAAATGTAAAATACTCTGAAATCTATTTGAAGAAATCATATTTTTTTCTCAAATAATCTGCAGGTTTAACTAGAAAAATATACTATTCCCTGCAGGTGTTTAGTAACTTTTACCTTTATTACTTTTGTACTGCATCCCAGGACGCCACCGATTTTGTCTTCTGTCTGTATATGTTCAGATATCATACACTTTTGAGTTGTTACTATCTTTTCTCTCAAGATGCAGAGCACTTCATGTTTTCTTTCTATTACTTGTTGTAGTAAACTGTTATTCAGATTTATTGTTCTGAAATAAGAAAAGACACCAGTAACAACATAAATACAAGAACTGTGAAAAACCATTTTCTTAATTGTTTGAACAACAATCTTTGAATAGCTTTTATTGTAAAATAACAATGGTTTCTGTATGAGCAACCTCCTCAAAATTACCATGTCCTCTATTGTTATTTGGTAGCAGCAAGACTACAAATACCTGTATTACCCAGTAAATCCCAACATACATATTGAATTCTTGATTCTTTACTTTGAGCAAAAATGTCAGCTGTTTGGCTATTTTCATTTAAGTGACAAAACAACAGAGAACTAGAGACAACTTAAAGCCACCAGTGTAATATGAAAACAATCAATCAGCCAAGCCTGCAGACACTGGAGTGAATCCTCTGCCACTGTGAACTCTCACTGACATTACCAGGGCTATGGCAAGGATGCCAGCTAATCATTCTTTTCAGAGCCTAACATTAATGCAGTCTCAGTAAATCAACGAATTACATACTGCAGTCTTTACTCAGAAGAATTATTTTAACCAAAGAAGTTACTAGGGAGTAAAAATAAGACATGCAGTAATGGTCTGTATTGTGACCTTCCTGCACCCTACTGCGTACATTAGGCATGCATGTGCACATAATATAAGTACATATAATAGTGTAATACATAATAAGCATGTACTATATAATATTATCCACAAAAAACAAAGCTCTGTTTAGAGGGAATGATTTAGATGGCAAAATCAAGTTATCAAACGTTAGGAAATACAGCAATTACAGCCTTGCCAGGCTGCTTAGTTTCTCCCTTTGTAACCATGCCTCTCTTTTCCTTACAGTGTCTCTGCAGTTCTCAGTTTTCTGTCTCTTATCTGATCAGATCAAGTCTCATTTCTTCCCTTTCCCCATTCATCTCAGCTTTGTCCCACAGCCAGTCAGCTCCCCAGTCCCATTTCATCTGATTTTCCTGTTTTCCACCCTCAGAGGACACCAGCTAGCTGCCCATGTCTCCCAGTCTTAGTCTCCCCTCCTTATCACAGCTCCTGGTTCGCACTTTCCAGCCTTGCTCAGCCAATGTCAGTCTCACTGATCTCCTCCTTGTCCCCATTTAGTCCTCTCATTCCTGCCTTTGTACAGGAAGTGTCCTCCTGCTTGCAGTAGGTAGGTGTGCCGTCCGGTGCTTCTTAAGAGGGGGGTGACATGGGCTCCTTTGCTTCCAAGTCTTGATGTTCAGGCTCACCCTGGACTATGACAGCTTGAGGAAGGCTGGTTTGGCCTCTGAAGGTGCATGAGCACTGTGCGTGGACACACTGCTCCCAAATTCCCAAGTTCTTGCTCCGAATTCTGAGCCACCAGAATTTTTCTTAAGGGAGAAACAGCACACAAAGATACCAGAGTCTTATTTCCAGTCCTTATAGCTCGCTACTGAGCTGTTATAGCATTCATTTAAACCATAAACTGGCTGAGTGGAACCATTAACAACATAACCAAGTACTTCAAAAGGCTGGAAAAGATTTCATGAATCTTAAGATTGGAGAAGACTACTAAAAATCACATGCTATAAACTCCTGTGTCACTCAGATATATAATCATCTCACAATTCAAAACTAATGACCAGGACTGTCCCAGTCAAAGAAAAAAATAACAGTGTGTGGGGGCTGGGGGGGAGTGGGAGGGAAAGGACCTCAATTTTTTTCTCTGTGCATCCAATTTAACAAATCATCCCCACCGCACAATGTACTTCAATACATGTTTAAATGCTACTGGAGCTCTTCCTATAATTAGGTGCTTAGAATGAGCAGGAGTAAGAAAATTAGGTCCCAGGAACTGCAAGAGAGGATTATCTTCTAAGAAAAGATGACAAAATTCGCTACCGTATCTTCTGGGGTCAGTAACAATCTTTCTGGTAGAGTTAAAGCAACTTGCTAACTGCATTCTATTGATTAAAATGTGTCAATTATACTGTACTTTTGCAAAATACCCATTGGAGGTGCTCAGATGAGATGTCGTATTTTCTATTAACAGACAACTCTAGCAAGACAGCTGGAAGATTAAAAGATTGCTATCCCTGACTGAAGTTATTCAGTCTTTTCTTCTCCATTTTACTGTAAATGGCTATTCATGGGGCTACATGGCAGTTCCCCCAAAATATGATAGAAAGCCATGTTCTGATTCCAATTTATTTAAATCAAGATATCTCCAGCTTTTTAATTAAAAAGTTTTAGGTTTATTAGATTCTAGGGTTTTGGATTTATATAGTCTGTATAACTCAGAAGTCAGCTTGATTCTTTATTAAATTAAAAATATCCTGAGGCAATTTTTGATCTTTGGAGAGTTATGTGCTTATATGAAAGTTCAATCATTTGAAATGAACTGTCTGAAAAACTTAAGGCTGATTGTTTAAACAAGAGAGCAAAAATACCTCTGAAGCTATGCAAAAGCCACTAGTAAAGCATCCCAAACATTCCTGAGATTATTAATATAACTTTTTTTTCTTTTGGTGCAAAGCCATGCTTTATGCTTGGAATCTTTGGAGTAAGCAAAAATTGAAGAATTGTCAAATGATCACAAACACTGCTGTTCTTAGAAGTTCCTGCCAAACTGGAGCTATTAATTAGCTCAGTATCTTTTAATGGTTCATGCCTATTACATAATTCACACTAATTATTTATAATTCTCAAGAGGTGTGCTAAGAATCCTGAAAAAATAATTAAGGCCCAGGGAACTTGCAATTTTAACACACAACCAAAGAATCCACATGGGAAGAAATACAATGAAGATGCACAAAAACAATTTGTCATTTGCTTTCATATCATGTACTTTTTGCCTGCTTTAGAGGATGACAAACTCAACAGGATATCCTCAAAAGTTAAGAGTAAAAGACACAAGACCAACAGAAGGTACAAAACCACAGAGTAAATAGAGATTTGTTGTATCTTAACTAGCATTAACTCAAGAGGCATTTAAAAATCTGATTTAATCCTACAAAAATGAACAACCAAAATAATTCAGAGGCTTTTTCTTCCATCTACTTCTACAGTACCCCACGGGAGAGGAGCCTGGCTCAGAACCCCTCATGCTCCTGGCTTTGAGGTTGAGCTAAGCACCTAACAGCAGCGTGGCAAAGCGAGTGCCGCCGGTGACATGGCTACGCTTGCAATGAGGTGCAGGGAGGAAGGCAGCACTGCACGAGCCGCCGCAGCACCGTGGCAGCACTAATGCTGCGGGGGCACGGAGCTATTCACCCTGGTGCCGAGGCAGCACTCCCGCAGCTGCGGCACTCTGCCTCAGCAGTAACACGGGGTCCGCTGCACGGTGTGGCAGGGATATGGCCAGTGCATCAGACCAAAGGTTGGAGCGACTTTGGTGGGATGTGTTTAGCTCTAAAGCCAGGCAGAAATGCTCTTCTGTTCCCACTAACTTTAATGACCACAGGATAGAAAGTTTAAAATTACATATCCTTACCAATAGTTAAAAATACTTTTTCTTTTAGGACAACACAATTAAATGCTCTCCCCTAGAGTTCTGGCACTCAACTGCCTATGACAAAACCCCTTAGACCCTGGTGTTGTGTGCAGGCATGTTGCTGGCATCGCTGGGACACAGCCTGCAGCAGGCAAAACCCTCTGCTCTTCTCATAGGAAAGCACGGGATGCTGACTCAAACAAAAGACAACATGAGGTAAATAAATACCCAGCTTATCTAAATTATTTTTGAAAATAGTCATCAAGGGCAAAATGCAAAAGGGTTGAAGTTCAACAATCTGAATTAAAATATTGAGGGGCAATGGCCGCTGAATCTCTGAGTGTACTATCGCAAGGGCCGAACTCATTTGCTAGAATAACAATCTGAGTATCAAGAACAGCAAGATGGTCGAGTTAAATGGCTAAGAATGCAGACACCTGGAAGTGCTTTTTTTGTTCTACAGGTAACATTTCAGAGCTCTTATTTCTGCTCTGCAACCATCGTGCTTCCCATCGCTTTCACAATTTGCTGTATGGGTGCCCTCCACTCTTGTGTGGCCTATCGGATGTTGCTGCATTCTTCCCCACCTTTGAGAAGCTGAGCTGACACGTTCAAAAGGAGACACTATAAAATACAATGAGAGGTTGTATTCCTAAATCCCATTATCAACACACAGATTATGAAATGGTATAAATAAAGATCATTTAAAAGATAAAGATTAGAGAGCTTTGTTCAGTTGTTTGCTCTTTTTAAATAACCTTCCTGAGGTCAATGATTTACTATGCTGGGAGCATTATGGGCCAAATACAAACGGAAAAGAATTTCTTGCGAGTTTTGATCTTACTCTGCTCACATTTAATCAGACTACAGACTTCCATATAATGCAAAGAAGGTTTCCTTCATTATGATTTAACTTTTTTCTTCTTGCATGAGGAAAGGAGTGGAGAATAAATAGGCACAAAGGCAACTTGCTGCAGCTCAGAAGCAGGAAGGAAGGAAGAAAAATACAGAAACCAATAGAAGGCAGACATAGAAGGCAGAAAACAGACAGCATCTGGCAATACAGCAGGCTCTCGCAGATCACATGTCTAAAACCAACAGCTGAGGCGTGGGTCTTTCCTTCATGTATAGAATCCCTGACTGGGCTATCCGCAAGGAAGGCGGACTAGGACCATTTTTCCATCAAATCTTGTCTAGACTTCTCAGTAATCCATCCTGCAAATCCTCACAGCAAGGTGCTTACCAATTTACTGCGACTACCAAAAAGAATGGTTGCAACTCTGAGTACTCTTCCTGCTCACACTAAGGTCAGCACACTTTTCTGGCTGCATGCATTTTAATCAGCCTAAATTACCCACATGAGTGACAGCATTTCACAGTTTTCCCTGCAGAATCCCCTGTAAGGTGATTATTTCATAGAACACCTTCCTCAAGAATACCAAAGGCTTTCCAGAGTACAAATGACAGATATTTCCTCTATTATCTATTCAGCATCCTCCTTATTTTTAAATCACAGACACACACAACCGATTTTACTCACTCCTGTGTCATAACATTCTGTGAGTTCATATAACTCATGTAACACCTTTGAGGGAAAACTGGTGAACGGTTATCTCATACTACTCACAAATGCTCACGGAGTTTTACAGATAAATAACAAAAAGTTTGTGTTTGAATGAGACTTCAAACGTGCCCTGACAGGTCAAGCCAGTAAGAACAGGGAGAGCACACAGTTAGGTTAATGGGCTAAATCTCCACTGTTTTTGTCCTAATATTGTCCCAGTTTTGTCTCAGATAATTGAGTGAATCTTTGAAAATGCATCTTAAAGTGCAATATGCAAGAATATACAATAGTGTAAAAATATCTTTCAATCATATCAGAGCTTACTACTAATAATAGCCTATTTTTCTAATATGCTAATCATGGACTGGAGAATCATTCATATGAAATGATGGAAATTCGATAGGCAAACAAACCTGTTTGCAGCTGATGTGGACTGAACAGCTGCTATCTGCTGCCTTCTTTCTGTTGTTTCTGTCCTCTTGGAGTGTCTACTTTAATCCCCTAACCCAATTCAGTGAAATTATAAAAACAAACAAGTCAACCGTTAATCCAGGAGAACTAAAGAGATTATAACCTATAAACATTTTTACTGGAGGGGAGAACATACTCTTAAACCCAGAACAATCTCTCCAAGTTTAAAGTGTAGGACTGTGCCCTAAAATCAGTATGTTACAGTACCCTGTGAATTAGCAAGCACAACAGAATACAAAAAGCAAAAATAATGTATCATAAAATATGCAAAGTTCATATACCTAAAAGTATCTTTTAACTATGTTTTTGTAATATAGATTATATTAATAAGTGTGTTCTGTATTTAAAATGTCATCACTTTGGCAAGTCAGGAGGGATCTCAACCCGCATCCTTCAGCTGTCATCTCTTTTCTGAAAAGGAGAGTCAATGCTGCATCTGGAATCTGGTTAAAAGCTTAGCAGAATTCTCCATTGTAAGATTCACATAAGAAGTGACAGGAGACTGATTTGATGACATCCAGCACTTGCAACTTTTTGAACTTTAAAGATTCACATGACTTGATTAGAAACCACATCAGCTTTCACTTTTTTCAGATTCTTCTGCTATTTATCAGTAACTTTGACCTAAACAGCCAAAACCAAGAATGACATTTAAGTACAACTTAATTAGGTTATACCCAGAAACTATAAATGAAACAACAATTGATCTGACAAGCACAAGCAATGTGTTTCATTAGATGAAAAAAGATGAAAAGAGCTGTTTCTCTTCTCAAAAAAGCTGACTGCTAAACATCCTCTTGGTACCATACTGCTTTGTATCCAAAATCACTCATTTCTAGGCACCACCATTCCTGAATGTTTCCTATTGTCCCCACCAGCGCTCCATGAACAAGATGAAAGCTTGAAATTAGGAACAAGATCCATCAAAAATCATGGAATATTTATGAATGACTAACTGGAATTTCATTTGTAAGGAATTGCCACTATTTCCAGTGAGCTTCAACCTTATGCTGAATTAATAAATAAATAAATAAACAAAAAGCCAAACTGACTGGTTATCAGTTATACACTTTGCATCATAAGCTTTAATAAGCTGTGAGTATCTTTTCTATAAACAAAGAACTAGCTCCTTGTATACAGGGGCACACACACATTAAACTGGACTACTTCATTGCCACACCTACTAAGCAACCCAGCAGGCCTTACGCGTCTGCTTATCTTCTTCATACAGAGTCAGCAGCTCATAGTGTTTCTGAGTCTGGCATGTGGATGATTCAGAGATCTCTTTCAGATCCTTATACCAAAAATATGTATTTTAACAATAATACACTATTATTACAAACACAACTCATATTTACATTTTATATTCAGATCTGTGCAAACCTACTGACCTACATTTTCTATACACACTTTTTCTATAGCATTCTATCCACTGTTAGAAACCAAATTATAAATCTTGACTGATATTGTCTTACACTAGATGCATGCTAATTTTACAGGCCTGGTACACACATTAATCCCAGTATTGTCTGTTTTTCATATGACATCTAGTACAAAGATAGCAAGGTGCCTTTTTTAAAACAAGTTTGATGACTTGTGAATGCTCATGACAAACAGCACAATGGGCAATTATTCCTGTGCAAATGGAACACTGATTATTTCTAGAATGTCCCTTTAACTCAAGAAAATGCACACTGCTTCAGACAACTTTTGCATGGGTAACTAAAAGCTATCATCATCTTTATCATCAGATCATTAGCAATGGCCATTAAAATGTATTACACCACCTCCTACAGACCTAGGATACAATGCTGTCACATATTAACCACCCTCAATTCCCATATGAGTGAGGAACTGTGATACAGAGTAGACCCTTGACTGTCAGCTGGTTGCCAAGTAGGCTTCTGTCTGTGTCTGTCTTACCGCAAGATTAAGTCAATCACATTTCAGATTAGAACAGAAAGTCTTGGATATCTTGTAAAATTAAGGTTACAGCTTGGAATACTTGTTTTTCTCAGTTATTACTCTGTATAATAGTGATCAATAGTTCTATAAGACAGCTTTTGTTCAACTGCTTGAATGTGTAATCAACATGGTGCTCATCTTTTCCATTCTTTCCTCTCAACTTCATATAATTCCATTGTCTAGCATAGCCTCTCACACACACAAAAAAAAGTAATTATAAAGCTTGCTTACAAGAATATTGGTGGTTCTGAATTCAGTTTCCATAGCATTTGCTCCATTAACAGAGAGAAGCCAATCCATTTTCTTCCAGATTGTTACTTTAATACAGTCCTCCAAAGGAAGAAGGATTTGACCCTTGTTCCACATGGTAATTCATGCAAATACGTAAGATGAAACAGCAGTGAGATTTTTTTAAAATGCAAGGGAAAGATCTGACTGCCAAGCTTTCAAGAAGTTGGAAATTTTCATTTTAGCATGTATGATTTACAGAAGATTTCATGTGCTCGAAAATGAGTTTACAAGAGAAGTAATTCTTCAACTGTGACAACACTAAAGAAATGAATTGCTCAGTGATCACACCTAGCACAAGTCTTTTACCTAATCTAAGTTCAGCAATCTTTCTTGGCCTTTGCAACACCAACATTAAAAACATACCTTCCCTTGACGTCTTTCATAAGCTGCTGCAAATCAATCTCCTGCTTCCTCAGGTTTCCAAAGGAGGACTGGCTTTCCACACCTTCCCTCCGGCTCCCAGGCTGATCTTTCCAAATAAAGTATCAATACTTCCTTGAACAAAATCTTCAAATCTCCCCATGTATTTCACAAAGTCAGACTTCACAATTACTAGGAAAACGATAAAAGTAATTTCAAAATATGAAGACAACAAAGAAACAGCATCAGAAGTAGTTGAAAAAACAGAAACTTATAGAAAATTTGAACAGTTAATGAAAGCAAGGAACAGTACTGAGCAGGTAAACAAAGACTTCCATTGCTCTGCAATCTTATCTTTGCTTCCTTCATATTTTCATCATCTTTGCTCTGCTGATCTTTGTTATGTTGCCATGTTAGGAAAACATATGATGACTAAAATGCTAAGCTCAAATGCTACGGAAGACTTACAAAGCATAAGAGAAATTTATTTTGGCTACAAGGAAAAACTACAAAGCAGAACTGCTTGCATTGTTGGCTTTATATTTTTCCATTATCTCAAGGTATCTCATTATAAGCCTGTCCCAAAGCTCACTGAAAACCAATGGAAGCATCTAATTGGTTTAAAACAAATTCTGAATCTCACATACCTATATATCAAAGAACAGACTCAGAATCAGCTGCTCTTCCAAGCTAGCTACAATTAAAATCTACACCTGAGGACTGATCTATTTTCCTGTATGGAATTATGACATGCCGAGAAATACAGGATTCCTCCAGATCATTACTCCTATGACTTGGTTAGGACTGGTGCAGCTGGATGAAGAAAGAAGCACATGGGTCAGCTATTTTTACCAGTCTCTACAAGAAGAAATGGAGCAGTGGTAAACTCACTTGGCCTGTACAAGCACCTCCTGGGCTGCTGTCACTAACAAAGCACTGTTTGTCCAGTGCATTTTCACCTGGAGCACAGTACAGTTTCATGCTGCTATCGCATGCCGGAATCCCCAAGAGATGTCCCGGGGGGTCCTGAGACAGCAGAGAGCACTGTTATTAAACAGTAGCACTGCAGGGCTCAACAACCTCCAGTCCTCAATTGCACTAGTCTCTCTAGACAAAACACTTTTTTTTTTTTAATGAACATTTATTAGTATTGTTTTTAGCAAAATGAACAGTCAAGTGCAGAAAATATCCAGTCATCCCATTTCTAAGGATGGAGAATACTTCAGAGCAGCCCTCTGAAAGGAGCCCTCAAGTAACATGATTGAAAACAACAGCAAAAAAGATTAGGCTCTGCATTCCTTTTATCTGCAACAGTACTGTGCTCTGAGTATGACTTTACCTGGTTTTATAGGTTTGTCTTCAGTAAGCACATCACTCAGTGTGACTGTCAAGAAATGGTACTTGGGCTTCTGTCAGCACCAAAATTTCTTCCTCTTTGTAACTAAGCTCAGCAGCTGTAGCTTGTCGGAGGCATTCAAGTGGGAGACAGGGATCAAGTCACCTCCGCTGTCAGTTTCTCTCACAAAATTCTTTGTTGCTTTTGCAAACATCTTGGAGAATCACTTAAAGCCTGAAAGATTAAGCTTATTTTTAAACAACTACGGTTGGAAAGTATAAATATTTACATTTTTCACTTTAAAAAGTTCTTTGCAGTAGTTAAGTGTTTTCACCCCACCTTCCACACTGTGAGTTGGGAATCAAGAGTTTGAATAACTTATTCAAAAATAATAAGGTTGCAACCTTATTATAATAACAGACAAAAGAATTTTAATTAAAATTTTAAATATGCAGCAGTGAATAAATAAAGAATAATGCATTACAAATACAGCACGGAAGGTTTACATGTTACAATAATAATGCAGGCATGACATTTATGATCATGTGGATAATGAAAGAAAAAAATTGTGTGAGAACAGAAATATTCCAATCTAAAACAAAAATAGTCTTTCAAAGAAAACTCACAGGTAATTAATCTGTTAGGGAGGAAAAACTTATCCAACTTACCTGAAGTTATTGAGAAAAAGCTTTGAAGTAAGTCTAGGAGCATTGACTAATGAGCACCCTGCGGACACTCTCTGAGATCACAGGAACACAGATGCAATGGCAGAAGATTCCTGCCTCCACACAGAATCCTTCTTTTATTACCTTACTGCCAACATAAAATTACCTTAATCTATATAAGGTAAGTGGATATTATTCATACAAATTATCCTAACAGTGAGTAAACACATCTAGTGACAATAAAAAGTATTCTATGAAAAGCAACAAAAATTTGTATTGACTAATCTGTGACTAAGTTGTCTTTCTAAACTACACCCATGGAAAGTTCATTTTTACCTTCCGAACCTTTTTACATTCAGCGTTTTCCGATCTTCTTTACGACCCATTGGCCTAACTACAGGTAAATTGAAAATATGCTGCTTGCAACTGTTATGCATAACTGCTAAACTGCTACTTAGGTTATTGTACTCTATCTTTTAAATTTGCCTTAAAAATATTGGCATCTCTTCTTGTGTAAAGTTTCCTTTATTTCAGCAATTCATTTTTCTGGATTTACAAGGAACTTTTTCAATAAGGGAAACTGACTGAACTCACAGAAGAAATGGCAAAAAATGACCATTCACAAAGAAGTGCTAAATATGCAATTCTAATAAACAAAGTTTTAGTCTTAAAAAAAAAATCTTTTTTAGTTTTTCAACTGTTACTTGATCTAACAATATTGCCAGAATTAAATCTTTTTTTTTAAAGTTGACAGCATTCCTTTCAATCCCCCAGCTGACACTGGAAAGTTCAAGTAAAATGTCTTAGTTGCCCATCTCTTTTCCTTGAAATGACGTAGCTGCACATTCTCCATTAATTACCTGTCCTGCTCCACAGAGGTATTAGATATGTCAGTTACAAATATGGACCAAAATAAGGTAGGACGGACTTCAAGCAAAAAAAGATACTGCAGCAGGCACTCATGACTGTTGCGAGAAAATGAAAAACTGAGTAAAAATAGTGGTTGGACCACAGTGCTCATGCTTTAGTATCTGCGGGAGGAAAGAAAAAAAACCTCTTTGCAGATAGAAACTTAGCCTTCCATTAGCTTTTCCCAAATCCCACTTCAGAGAGCACTTCACACAGGATTTACCAATTCATGTTGAGGGATCTATCTTCTTATGAAATCCCTATGGCCTCCTCCTCGTTCCCTATCTAGCCAAAGTTAGTAAAGGGTATTTCTCAGCAACACCAGCATGGGAAGGATTTGAACAATGTTGAAGTTGTGCAACATTTTACTGAAAAGTCTTCTGGGGCTTTCATCACAAATCACGGTTGCAACATACTTGCAGCACACTTCAAACTATATGCACTGGGAATATTTCCACTGTCTTTCTCGTTCTCTGACCTTTTCCTAAACTCTAAACTGAGATTTATTTTTGCATTTTTAAATTTCTCCTCCTTAAATTTCCCCAGTTTTCATCTCAGCAAGAACCCTTTTAACAGAATGGGTAATGCAGCTCCATTTATATCTCAAAAGAAACCTCAACAGCAGCAGAAAGCAGCAAAAGACACCCTATTTTTTTTCCCTGGGACTTCTTTTGCATGATGCCATATTTCGCAACCAACCAGACGACTGATTTGTAATGGAGGGAACCATTAAGAAAATTCTCATTCTCTGTATTAGCTGCTCTTCCCTAGGAAATGTAACCTTCTTCCAATATTTCTGTGTTTTATGTTATCATTTGCTCATTCTGACTCCATTCCTACACACAACAGTCACATGGGCAGGCCCTCTGAAGACAGAAAGACCCTTTAATTTCTAAGGTGTTTGTAAGAAGAGAAATTGCAAAAATCAGTTCCTATGATTTAGCTGTTACACACTCACCAGATCAACTTCACCTCATAAGAAAAACAAGTAACACCATTCTATAAAACTTGTTTCTGATGCGTGATGGCTTGTTTTGTGTCTTCACTCAGTTACCACACTTTTGACTAGCAAAAAGGACATCTGGGAAGGATCACAGCTTGCTAATGAAAACTGCGGAGACTCACCAGACAGGGGAGATGGCACTGTCTTTAGCCACAGAATGACAATATTAATGTCTCCTATATTTGCTGTGTTGGGAACGTCTTTGCAGGGAGCATATTTGCTGGGGCAGCAGTACCCGCAAAGCAATAATATTCTGGGCAAATTGCTCTTTATGTCTATTTGGATATAGTGCCTTTAACATAAATTCTAAAAATTCACCCAAGTATCTCTTTTTCACTGGTTCTCAAAACAAAAACACAGAGCAATCAAATGCCATTACTCAGCAGCAGGAAGTTAGTGCAGCTGCCAGGACCGAAGCCGTCCTGACTGAATGGATGCAAAGCGGTCATGGACACTGCATTAAGAAAGCTCTGCCTTTCGATGCTCTTGCTCTGAAAGTTTTGTTAGAACTGTGCGTGGTTTGGCAGAATGAAAAGGGAAGGTACCAAAGCCGGTAGGAAAAGCCTGACAGAGTGAATTCATCCTTACAGACTGACAGCTAGGCGTGAAAGCAGAAGAGAGAGCAGAAGCACTTTCCTTGTCAACCCAGGAATTTAAAATTAGTCTGAATCTGGGTTATGGGAGGAGTATTCAATGAAGAGGATGAGATCAAGTAAAGTTGTTCAGAGCAACTTCATTGTTTAGTTAAGCAGAACAAATCTTACCCTGCCTCATACATTTATCACAGCTCCCTAACTCAATACCTTGGAATATTAGAGCCAAAGAAACATTTTATGAAGAGTAATAATCAGAGTTTACCTTTGCCAGCAGAAAAGCAAGTTCTGAGCAGTTGTCCAATATGTTTTACATTCTGTACGCACGTACAAAACCCCCCCCACAACACCTTTAGAAAAAAAGCTTTAAAAATTTTAGCATAAGACTGCCCAGAAGCCTGGGCACAGCAGACAGGGAATTTGTGAAGAAGGTGACAACTGAATCACCAAATAATATTAGCGCACTGATTGCCAGTTCCAGTTGTAAGGAAACACTTTAAAGGCAGCCCTTAGGGGCCACAGGCGGCCGGGCCGCCGCTCGGCACTTGGCAGCGGTGAGGCTTCCCACTCGAGGCGCAGCAGCGTTACAGCCTCCGAATTCGCGTGGCGACAGTTTAGGCTGAGAGGCGAGTAAAGCGAGTGAATGGTGACGAGCAGCGCCTATATTTTATTACAGTTTCTTGAAGTTACTGTCATATCCTTTCCAGACAATTTAAATTACAAACGCCATAAGCGCTAACGCGCAGAGGCTAGCAGAGATGCTCCTGCAACTAATTTCAGGCCAAGCTGCCCAGGAGCGGCCGCAGCCAGGCCGCTCCCCGGGCGAAGCGGGACGAGCTGCGCCGCGCAGGTCCCCCGCGCCGGCAGCGGGCCGCGGGGCCCCGCCTCGCCCGCCCGCCCGCGCTGCCGCGGGGCCGCGGCCCTTCGTAACGGAGCGCGCAGGCGGCGCCGCCCGTGGCTGCTCCCGCGGCGGCCCCAGGCCCCCTACCGTACTCACGGCTGCCGCGGCGCGTCCCCGCCGCCGGGCCCCGAGGATGGGCGGGCGCCGCCCCGGCGAGGCGAGGGTCGAGGAGAGGCGGCGGCCGCCGGGCGCGGCGCGGGGAGGGGAGGGGAGGGGAGGGGAAGGGCGGGCGCCGCCGGCGGCAGCGGGTGGCGAGACGCGTGGAGGGGCCGCCGCCATTTTGCGGGGGGGGTCGGGCCGAGGGTGGGCGCGGGCCTCGCCCTGCGGCTGCCGGACGCTCTCCCGTCCTCCCGCGACCCCCGGGGGCTTCTGCCTCTCGCCAGCTCCCTCAGCCTGGCCCTTGCCCGCCCTGCGCCAGGCCCGCCGGCCTCGTATTCCCCGGGTTTAGAGGCAGGGGAAGCGGAGGGGCGTCTGCCGCAGCCACCCAGCGCCAGAGCACCGCAGGCGGCAGTGTGGCCCCTGCCACGCTGGGGCAGGCGGCTCGGCTCTTCAGAGGGCTCAGCCACCATCATGGGCCAGGATGAGGCTGTGCTGAGTTTTGCTCGGTTAAGTCCTGTCAAGTAGTCAGGCGGCTGCTGTTCCCGGCTGGTCGTTGCCTGCCGGTAGCATCTCATCACATGGTTGGAAACTGGCGTGGCATCCTCTCAGATCTGACTCAGGTCACCAATGAGCAGAAACGCAGAGGCGCAGTGGCCTGCGTGTGAAATCGATAGGAGGCAAGAGCCCTGCCGTGGGCGACCCAGCCCGAGTCACTGCGGTTACCTGGGTGGGAGTTTCCAAGCCAGGTTCTCCCCTCCCCGGGGCGGCTCAGCACAAGCGTTGCATTGACAGGGTAGCGTGGCGCCCAGGCTGTGTAACAAAACAAGGTTAAAGGTTGGATGGCCTTAAGTGAACAGTCCTCAGGAGAGATAACAGCTAATACGCACAGCCAAAGTAGCAGCAGTACCAGTTTCTCCCATTCTGTTCAACTGTGTACATTACCCAACGCTTCCAATAAATTTCAGCAGGTTTTAATCCATCGCCCCTTTCTCTGACCCCCGCCAAGTGACAGCTTCAGTGAGTCAATGATAAATAGATTTTCTTTCTTGTGCTACACCTGCATAAAGAACTTTGAACAAATAACATGTAACTAAGTAAATATCTCCATATGTAAAAGCTACTTCCCATGGACTAATAAATAAAAATATACCTAAAACATAAAACCTCTATGCTTAGAGCCTCATACTGAGAATAAACTGGAGACCTACAAGTGCTCAATAGATGTCTTTTTCGGATCAGATCCGAGCTGCAGAATCACTAGCTCCAGCAATAATCTTCTGCAGTGGCCCATTCCCAGGCATGTTTCATCAGCTGTCATGTGTTTTGCCCTAAGGAGTGGCAATGTGTGATTCATTTCCAATGGAAGCGTCTGCTAAAGCATATTTTGAGAAGTCAAGCCAGGAAGTTGGACTGAACCACACTGCCATGGAAATACTCAATGGGGAGGGAGGAGACAAATACAAACAGCAAAACTTGCTAGTGAATTTGAGGAAGTTACTGTCTGTCAGGTATACACCAAATAAGGGATGCCTGCTCCATGGATGTTTCCAGCTTTTCAAGAAAAAAACTTCAAGCAGGCATCAGGCCATGCAGCAATTAATTTAAAAGCTTCAGACAGACTGATACCAAAACTGGCTACAAATGGGAGAAGTTTAGGGTTGATCCTCCACCTTGAGCCTTGAGTCATCATGGAAATATGTGCTCTTCGGGTGTATTGCAGAGTCAAAACTCACGGCACGGTTATTTCACGACTGACTGGGAAGCAGGGAGAACACGACACCAGAGAAATGTGCTGTGAGCGTGGTCTAGGCAGGGATCTGCCTGCCATGCACTGACCCTCCTGAACTGGGGCGTGAAATCCATTACTATAACTGCATTAGAAAGGTGTTTTGTAGCAAGGGCAGGAGGAGGAAAGAAGAAACTTTTGCCTGTGTGACAAACTGCCTTCACTGCTGGATGGGATTTGGCTACCTCATCTAAATAAATAAGTAGTTAACAAAATGAAGCAATCTGCACAAGAACTGAAAGAGCCACAAATTAAAAATTAGTAATATATTTTGCCTGTAAGTAGTGACACATATAACAGAAAGCATAGTAGTCTGAAAGGGAAAAAAATCAATAGTGGGATGTCCCTTAAATATCTTCATGTGAAATTCCTCTGACATGGTATTGAGCTATGAAATCATTGAGCAGTCCACCACCAGATGTCAGCATTGCAGAATGGTTATTCCTGCCACATATAGAAATGGTCTTCACACCCTGCAAGTGTTGTGCATTAATTTTTTATATGCTAGTATAAGCTGCCCTTATTTTTTTTAATCATTGGGATGGGGTGTAAGTACAAGATTGTCTGCAAAGGGGAATTTCTTTAATAGCTATCTTTTGTCTCTCTTTCTCTCTTAAAAACTTTTCTAACTGCCTTTGTAGTGTCAGTATTGACAGCGATACTAATGGTGTACAATGCCTGGTAGCCACCACTGACTTCTGTCAGGCTGCATCCAGCCGTGCTAGAAAGTGCTCACTATAATTCAGTCTGTGTATTGAGATGGCAGGAGGCTGTCCAAAACTCCCTGTTGTTAAACCCTCACAGTGGCTGGAAAAGGGTCTGCTGGCTTCAGTTCTGTAGAGGAAATGAGGAGAAGAAAATGGGAGACTATTTTGGGCTTCCATTTAGAAAAGAAGGGTATTTGGGGAGCACAGTTTCTTTTTAAAGGTGTCCAGCATCATGAGCCAAATCACCAGCAAAAGAATGAACTTCTTTCTCCTTTCCCTTTTGCAAGAGTAGTTTTTGTTTCTTTCAAAACAACTAACCAACCTCATTTGCATTTCACTTTAAAATTCAGCTCTTGTTTTGGTGGCATGTTCTGTAATTTTAGCCTATAACCATTCAGTCCTCTTAAACATTTCCTGTTGCAAACAACAGCCTTCTCACTCTCCCGCTGTTGGGCCTGTCATCAGCCCTTCCAAAGTGCCAGCAGTTAGTGACATGCTTAACAAACAGCAAGTTACTGAATCCTGCTTAGAGGACATGGTGGGAGGGCATGGTAAGCCAGAAAGGACTGTTTGAGCTCAGAGTAGCCAGAAAGCCATTTTACAACATTTCTCTACCTGTTCATGTGAGCTTCTGTCCAGAAAGCTCTTGAGGAAGGGAATGGGAAGATAACATCTTTAACCATTGGAAGATGTTGTCTGTGAATTTTGTTTAGCCACTATTTAGAGGAGATGGATTTTATTGTCAGATGCATCTCTGCTACCTTTAGAGGCCAATATGAGGAGAAAAGAGTGTTGTTCATGAATGGATGTTTTAATCCCATTGACAGAGACAGCCGGAGAGTGCAATACTGACAGACATAGAAGAATGAAGGAGATAGACATGATCTCTATAATTCAATATGCCATGTTAGTTGTAACTCAGTCAGTTTTGGTGTCTGGAGTATTCATGTTGGCATGGGGAGAAATGGTACCATATTTAGCTTTCTGTAGCAAATATGTTATGGCGTAGGGCTCCCCTCTGTCACTGTAAGAGCTCTCCTATCCCTGCAATGACTGCATTGTAGGGTTGCCCTAAATTTCTGAAGATCTTCCTCTGAAAACCTTGTGATTATTTTCTGGTTTTCCTATGACTTTAAGAAAATTGTCAGAAGGAGTAAGCTTCATTGATCCTTCATTTCTAATACATTGTGGTTACCTAAGGAATCATCTAGCTACATCTCTAACAATAATACGGGAGACAGTTTGCATGAAGCTGCATGAGCTGAGTGCTTCTAACTTTAAAATGTAGACAGAACTTTCTTTTATTTCTTTTGCAATATGATAAATGTAGACTTAGGGATAGATAATGTTTCCTGCATGTCTCCAAAGTCTTCCATAATAGTTTATTATGAACCATCTGGTCTCATTAATGTTTTATCAAAGACCAGCTGGCTGCTATATTGTTCAAGCTATTCAGTAGTAGGACTTCATCATAAATAAACCAAAAGGAATGGCTATCAAATACTGCCTAAGAGCCCAAAACATTTATTTAGGTCCTATATAAACACAGTTATTTAAAAGCATATTGTTCCACATTAGACTACAAAAATATAAAAAAAATACATGACTAATAAAATTTGAAGTGAAACTTACTATGCTTCTTAATTTTTTTTTCTTATTCTACATCTTTGGTTCTTGGGCAGTTGGAACAGTACCTATGAAGGCAAATGATCAACTATATTGAAATAAGAAACATCAGAATTTGTTTTTGAAAAAGGTTGCACACACAGGATACCTGTCACTGAGCCCAGGGAAACAAAGGCCTCCAAAAATGAGGTCCTTCATCTTTGTATCTCTGCATGCATATGCCTTTCAGACTAAGCATTCTGGTAATCCTTAAAATATAATTGTACACAGCACATAGTACTATTTAAATTTTTGTTGTACAATGCCTAGCACTATGGCAGCTAGGTACAACTGATTGTGAATTATTATATAATATGCATTGATTTAATAAATTATATTTTAAGTCATAATTGTTCTACTGTTACGGTTTTAGATTGATAACATAGATGTGATCCTAAAATTAGTACAGTTACAATTAGTATTGATTTTGTTATTTATAAGTCACCACTGACAACCTTAAAGTTAAAGGCCCAAGGGGTGGAAGAATGAAGCAAAGCATGTCTGAAGAACAGATAGAAAGTTCAGGACAAAACTGGCAAAACAGGAGGAATTAAGCAATCTATGGAAAAGGACCTGTGGCTGAGGTTGCCTGTGGAGAGGAAAGCTGACTGTAAGGAAGATTCCTCTTTGATCAGATCCCAAGATTTATTTTGGTTCACACCGTTCTTGCATCCTCTGAATGGATGTGTATGCACAAGCACCTTGAAACTCACTCAGTATCCAACTGTGGGAACACATTATTTGGGCAACATTTTCCAAAGAATCTGCAGCATTTGACCGCAATTCCTTACAAGTCAGCAGGCCTGATGGTGTTTGTATTACACTGATATAGAGCTCGAACACAGTCTTAGTCAAATCTTGCAAAATGTTCAAAAGCTAACATTAATATTTCATTGAACAACACTAGATGAATGTTTTCATCCTCAGCAACGTTTGCAGCGATAGCTTTATTATGACTTAAAATGAATTTTGTGTCCCTTTAGGGCTTTGTGGCTCTTTTGTTATATTTCCCAGTTATTTTGCAACTCCTTAACCCCCATTGTCAGTATTTGTTTACTGTCAGCTCAATTTCTCCTTTAGAACTGAATGACGACTGGAATTCCTATTCCAGAGCAAATTGAAGGGCTCCCTGGAGAAGAACAAAATAGATGCATTTTTTAATTACCCACAGAAACAGAAATTGGGAGTTTGGTGTAGAGAACTCTGAGGCAGGCCATGCCCCATGCCAGCAGCAGATGCAGCAAGGAGGCTGCAGAGGGCGAAGGAACCAGCGGCTCCCAAGGAGCTGCAAGGCTGCATTACCAGCGAAGGGCGAGCCAGGGCCCCTGGTGAAGGCTCTTGCTTTCAGTATTGGCTTACGGGTGCAGGACTAGGAACGTACTTAGCTTTACCCCTCTATAGGGAAGCAGAGTGTTAAAAACCACAGCACGGCAGCCAGATTTTTGAAACAAGGAGGTTGGGAAGGGTTGGCAAACAGCTCAAGACTGTGTGGGCCACTAATTTTATGGGTGGTTCGGGTTCCTTTTACATTATGCAGCGATGTTGCCCAGAAAGACAGCAAGCTACTATAAACAGCGTGTTGTGGGTCAAAAACAAATTGGTAGATGTAAAAGGCTGTGACTGCCCTGAGGGAAACCAGCACACACCAGTGGTATCTAGCAGATTTGTACTAGGTGGGGATTAGGGCTAACATCACACAAGTCCCAGTTACTGATACTTGCTATATTGTAGCTACATGTACAGACTAATGAATACTTCATTACACTGGGAAAACACTCAAAATATGAAACAAAGTGCTAGTCTGTATTCTGACAGAAATCTATCGTATGTACTCCATCATAGGACTGAAACCTGTGTCCTTGCTCCTTAAACTGCCCTTGTTTGTCTGGATGATGCACTGATTGGGGTGAATAGTATCTCTAACAGATGATGCAAGTAGCTTGAGAGGACGGCTTTCTTGCTGCCGGTATCACCCTCTGCAAATGGGAGATGAAAATGCACGTCCTTTGGCAGGACTAGTCTCAGTCAGCTTGAGCCGGGGCTTGCTTGGTTTCTCCAGATTTACTGGCTGGAGTCACCAATGCCAACACACCACAGTGTGGGCAATGCAGCTTTTAAGAGAGGGAAGACCAGCTGCATCCTGAGAGGAAGCATTAATATAAAAATAAACAATGAGCAACCAGCACTGGCAAAGCATGAACTGCTTTTGGCAAGAACCTCCTGACTGCACACTTCAATACCAGGAAACTTATTTCAACATAAGTACCCTTCCCTCTCACTTGTCCCCCTCACCCTCCCATCATTTCAAACAAAGTAATTCCTGTTAACATTTATATTGGGATCAGTGTCAGAGAACAAAGCAGTCACATGAGCATCAGCCTTAGGAAGCCTTGTGGCCGGATAAAGTCTTCTGTGAAGCATTTAGACCTCACACCACAGCAGAGTTCCTACCATGGCTTTTCTTGTGCTGTGGCACAATCAGGATCTCATTCCTCTCCCAGTTTCTGATGTCCACAAAGTATACAAATATTACATCCTTGAGTTCTCTGCCATCTGCCAGCTTTGCCTGAAGTTTTACTCTCTCTTCAAAATGAGGAAAGGGGACTGATTAAGGATGGGCTAGGCTCACCATTCTTTGGTACACTGAGAACTCAGCCACATGAGCTTATGTTTATATCAAGCTTGCTCTAATTGGGCTACTTGTAGTGCTCTTTCTCAGCAAAGTTCGCAGTGGAATTTTCTCCTGCAGAAGGACTTAAGGATGTGGTGCAGTATTTTTGAACTTCATAAGAAATTTGATTTTTCCATCTCCAAAACCTAGCTATTATATAGCTTTAGTTGCTTTCAAAGGATTTGTTTCATTGACTGAAGTACAGATATCAAACAATGAATACAAGTAGGATGATCTCTTGACTTCACTCCATCTTCAATTTGACAACGGTTGAAAAATTGTAACAGACCTAAGAGTAAACAAAATAGTAAATCTCTCTCTCTAAGCTATTAGACAGGTTCTCATCTATTGATAAATCTACATAATCTTCCTTGCTGTAGGCAGCAATCTAGTCATTGCAGATAGCCTCATAAAATCTAAGAAGGAAAAGATTTTTCAAGGCATGTGCTGCAGTAATTTTAAACAGCTTTATATAAAAAAGCCATGGCAAAGACTGCAGTAAAGTAAAAAAATGGTGAGAAATTTGTAATTTAGGAAAGCAATTTTTATTGTATTTTTATTAAAGAAAAGCGATGTTAATTATGCAAAAAAATAATGTTTTCCAATTTTAACACTCAGTCTCGGTAAAACAGCAACTGAAACATCAGCTTAAACAAAATCTTCAAGAGAAATAAGCATCTTAATGAGTTAGAAAAAGCCAAATCATTCCTGAAGTCTATGGAGTTACAGACAGAAGTCTCAGCTGATGCATTTGTACACAACTACTTCTCTTCCAGAAATTTATTATTGAAGAGTCTGTAAAAACCTGCATTGATGAACTCAGAGTCAAATTCTCAGTTAACTTAGGCCTCAGAGTCATACTCAGCTCAGCAGAGCAATGTTGCTTTACCCCAAATGAGGGTTTACACATAGATTTGGTATCTGGCCAGCTTTTAACGCCATGTACAAACTTTGATTAATCCTGCAAATTCTTATGCATATGCTGCACTAGAGGGGTCTAAGTTAAAATCAACAAATTCAGCATGCAGAGCAATGCTTGCGAGATGAAAGAAATTTAACATAAAAAAAAGAAAAAAAGAGAAAAAAGAGAAGCCAAGATGTGAAAGTTACCATACAGAACAAGCATTGCTCAGCTGTCAGTGTTTTTCCTCATGCTACCATGCTTTAAATCACTATGCAGTAAGGACTGACTTTAATTAAAGATTACTGTAAGTGAACAGACAGCTGACCTTAAACACAAATCAGATAAGGTCTGTATAAGCAAGGTTTAACTCACAGTTCTGTGGCTAGGAACAGCCCATTTTGTCTGCATAGCACTGACTGTGCTGTGGGTACTTGGTGTGTTATTAGCTCCATGGGCAATCGTGAGGCATTGACCCCACTCCCACCTGTCTATAAGGTTAGGTGCTATTGCCCTAGGTATTTATGATCCAGGCACCAAGAATGAGCATCCCTCTGCCCTCTCCCTTTTATAATTATGAAAAAATACTACTGCTTCTGTAGGCTGCTTTTTCTGGTGACTTGGACTGTATGCTTGTTGTTCCAGGTTCCTGTTAAAGCACATTAGATCTCTATGACGTTAATCAGTAATGAAATGATTCCCACTGACATCATGAGCAAGTTCCACAGTTAATAACCCAACACAGAAGCAGAATGGCTGGATTTCACAAAGCAGGAGATGATCCTTGCCCACTATAAAAGCTCTTTTGGCCACTATAAAGGCTCTTTTGGCCTTTACACTTACTCTGCCATATACAACAGCTGAAGATACCGTGTGTGGTAACAGATTTATTGATGCAATTTTCCCAGTTCTTCCCGGAGCCTCCACGCTCCCTCTCACCAACTCTCCTGTACATACTGGGTCTGGGAAGTGCTGCAGAGCTGCAGTCAGGAATTACAGGTTGGTCATGAATTACATTCATTTTACACCCACATTTTTCAAGATCCTAATTCATCCCTCTGCCTGCATATTGTATCTTATACACATATGGTGGGACTGTGAGGCACAGTCTGATCAGATCTGGCAGTTATACTGAATCAGTCTCTCTAAGGGCGAAAACAACACATTAGTACAGTTTCCTTCCCAGCTATTTATTCTATATAGTAAATACCAGGTTTCCTTGTTTTTAAAAGCTGTTTTATGGAGAGCATGTCATCTGTGGTCTCCACTTTCTTGCTAAAGTGTAACATTTATGCTGCACATCTGTCTACTAAAACTGCTTTTAAGAATGAGGTTATGGGTGTAAATGAATTGCATTGGCTTACCCTTTTCCCTGCCCCACTGTGTGGCATAATAGTCATGACATGGTATTGTACAGTGTGTGTAGGTAACTGGTAAACAACTAGAAAATTGCAAAAGTTAACTCCAGGACAGATTGTGAAAATGATAAATAAGGCTTCTAGCAGATGGAAGCTCTTTCATACTTGCCATTTTGGCAACTGTAAAAATCACAGATCACTACAGCAGCTAGACTTGTTTCCGCTGTCACTAACAACCTTTGAAGAAAGATGCTTACAATCCCTGGGAAAAAGTTAGGGTGCTCTATGACCTTTAGCAAGCGTAATTTATTAACATCCAACTAAATTGGTTACAGAGAGAGAAAAAAAATAAATCAAGCTGTAAATTGTGCATCAAGGTGCTCCAACATTATTACAGGTTTTTACAGTAAGTGAAGCAGAAAACAAGAATGATCCTGACTACAGAAACAGTATTCTCAAAAATCTGAGTAACATGATTACTGTAACACATACTGTAACATAAGATACCTTTCCTTAATCCTGAAGTCAGTAATATCCTATCAGAACAAATAGCAAATTCAGCATTTAGCAGCTTTGCATATGTAATACCTCATACATGTGGTATGTTTTTCCAGTACTGGTAGTAGCCAAACGCTTAACATAAATACCAGCGTGCCTGATCCTCAGGGATACCAAATATTCTTACAACCACCTTAAAGGTGTAGAGCTGAAGGAGCTCATCACCTTGTGTGGATAAATCTCCACAATGTTCTTGCAAGCTTTATACAGTTTTGTTTTATACAACAAAACATCAAATCCACAATTTATATATAAAAAAGAACCATTTAAAATACTTTTTTTATCATATGGCAACTATTTATAAGGAAAAACTTCTCTTATTGCTTTCAAAAGCTGCAGCAATAACAGTATCTAAGAACTGAGAGATACAATAATATATTTGGTGATAAGTTACAGCATTTACTAAGTTTCAACAGATAAATTAGGTAACATTTGCATGTTTTTATCAACTCATTGCTGCTGAAGTAAGTTGCACCCAGCAGTAGCTAGAAAATAGAAAGGATGAGTTACTGAATATTGGGAGATTTATTTATAGTAGGAATATTTAATCCATGAATTAAAATATATTCAGCCAAAAGAACCTTCTATTTTAACTTCAATCCTCCTTTGAATAGCACCACCCAATTCCAGCACTTGCAAGGTGTATTCAGCTACATGGATAAGCTGAATTTCATCCTTTTCTATTATATATGCACTGTGGGCCAAGTTTTGCATTCCTCTTCAGCTTGCTCCCCGGTGTATTAGTCATTTGTGTACAAAATAAAGCTGTACTGAACAAAACAAGATGCACTGAAAATTTCCTGCCCTAAAAGCTCATCCTGTAGAGCAACAGATCACACAACAGAACAGATTTACAGAAATGTAGATCCAAGGACATTAATTAGGAGCATATGGAGCAGGTGTAGTTGCACATTTCTGCAGTACACTACCTGTACCAGGCAGTTGTCCGACTGACTCCAGAGCTGCCAGAGGCAGCCAAGAAGAAGGTCCTGTTCAGTCAGAAAAAGGTATGGAAAGAGGCCACAGCATTTACAGAAAGTTTTTAAATTACAGATTTTAGATGTGATTTGTCATTTAAAAGCCAATTAGAATGGAGTGTTTTCCTTCAGCCATTTTTTTCAAGGGAGAGAAAATGTCTACCTGGGACACTGGAATAAGGACTTTTAGATATGAGGGGCCACAGCCCTGTAAAGAGGGCTGTACACAACCACAAGAAATTGCAGGAGGGGGGCACATTTTTTTGTTTTTTTTGGTAACAGTACAAAACTTGTTTACCTGCTAACAACAGAAGTCAGATGAAAAATAACACATAGAATATGTTGTAGTGACTGATTTATAAAATAGATGTAAAAAAATCTAAATTTTGACACTTGCTGCTGTGCCCTAAAGCTGCACAGCTTTTCAGACCAACACTGGAAGAAATTCAGCATATAAACTGTACTGCTTAAAGTTACTTGCAAAAGTGAGTTTTTACATGCCATATTGTTTTTGCTAAACTTTAACTCTTCCTAAAAAAAACCCCTGAAAAAAACCACAAAACCGTGTGTTGCACATAGAGATGCTCTGTTGCTGATTCCCAGATTTTATGTTTTGTTTTAAAAGTAAAAATAGTATAACTGTTAAGAACCTGACAAGCAATATACTGTGAAATATTTAGTCCTGAAAGCATTGCTTGTCTGGCTCAGTTCTTTAGATTCTCTGTTGCCCAATCTGCGGGTACTTACTAGATAGCAGCCAAAGTACAATGAGACACAATCAATGCTACATCAATGCAAGAAGTTTGGAATTGCATGGCATCGCCACATGTGTGCTATATAAGTGCCAAGGTTATCCAAACAATAACGAAATTGTAGCATAGAAGCGAATACAAGATTTAAAAAAAAAAAAAGCTGTTTTAACAGAGTTTGTATAAGGGCTTACTGAAAGCATTGCTTGAACAGCTTCTATATTTGACATCATTAAAGAAATATATAGCTCTAGCCTTATCTTAAGTAGATCATTTTTTAAAAAAAATTCTCTTCTCTAGCACGAAACTTCTCACCTTTCTAAAAAAAGCTTTCCCTTCTCCAGCACTGACCTACTCAGGTTAAGACAATCATACTTAAACCCAGCATTTGTCTTAAGGCATTGTAGATACTTCAGATATCAAGAGCAGAAAGAAACTATAGCAGCTATTGGCAAGCCCTTCTTTATGATGACAAATATTATGTTAGCATATATTATATACATACATATGTATACATGGGCTCCATTCCTTTCAACAGGGAAAGGAGAGTTCCACATATCCCCCAGGCTCTGTTTTTTTAATCCAGTGGATTTGCCTCATATAAAAAAAATGAAAAGTCTTGGAAGCAGAGACCAGCACTGGACCATCTCCCTCCCAGTCACATATCCCAACCCCAAAGCTGTCCCTGGTCACGCTCTGGCCCCATGAATCTTGTATTCCTTTCTGCACAGTGATCTGGCTTCAGTCTCCAGTTCCTGCAGGGTAAGTTTAAACACTAGACTGCAAAGTAATAAGGTAACTGTGTTTGCAATCGCCATCTCCTTCAGGGGCCAAGTTTTTATAAGAAATAGCAATTCTGCTTCAGGTCCAAAGAAAATTTGTTGGTGTCAACTCTGTACCCCAAGAAAAACAGCTACCTAAGCATCAGAGAAGAACAGATCTCTCTAGGATGCTTCCTGTTCAAAATTTTGGCTGTTCTGGCTCTTGCTCCTGACATATTTATTTCCCCAGCTCTGTATAAAGAGCCTAACTTCTTTATTGGATTTATATTTCAAAAAATGTCTGAAAGAAGTAGATCAATGCTGGCAATCTAACACAGAAAACATCTTTTAGAGCAGGGATTACGAAAGGAATGTAATGATTAATGGAGCACCCTAGTTCCACTCAATCTAATGACACCAAAGTGCACTTTGTTACCGAGAACAGTGTCCTACACAAATTATGCTGTTGTTTCATAACCCCAAACTTCCTATGCACCAAAATCAGAAATTAAATGTCATGTCTACAAATCTGGAAGTACATCTGTGAGTTTCTCTTTCTATGAGCACTATTTCCCTGGATATTTTTCTTTCTTTGCTGTGTAATTTGAAAACTGCCCCCTTGTTTTAACACCCAAAGGCCTGAGCTACTCCATGGTCTTGATGTAAATTTATAGCGAGTGTTTTTACTTTTTGAAGGGGCACAAAGCAAAAGGGAGTTCTAGATGAGTGGTTCTCAAACTGTGCCCCTCGAAACCATGTTAAATAATAACATTTATGAAGTGATCAAATAAGAGTGCTACAGCATGCAACAGTCCTCAGGAAATTTTAAGATTGATCCATTCAGCTAAACACCTTGGGAATCACTGCTGTGTGTGAAAGGAAGCACTAAGTTGCCTGATATTTTCTTATTAGCATTCAGGGTAGAAGTGTAGCCATGTACAAAATCTAAATGGGGGGAAGAAAAGATCTCTAGATTTCAGTTCTTAAAAACAATATGTCTTAGTATATTGCAAAAGGCTAATGTAAGTTGTACACTTATGAATACATCAGCAGTGTTTGAAGTAAAAAAAAATTCTACCACAGCTTTTTATTTTACCAAGAATAACTGTATAGAGGATATTGTGATTTTTAAATGATGAATATATTTGTATACATACACAGAAATAACATCAAGACAATTTTCTTCCATTTCTTAACATACTGTTGACAAAAGTTTAACAGCTAAAACCAGCTCTTTCATACAAAATTAACCAGGGACAACTTCACTGGAGTTGGAAACATAGGGTCAAAGGATCATTCACAACTGGTCATACCTGGTTGGCAGTTGTGTAGCACAGTTTTACAGAAGGAGCTATTACTTGTGCAAAGATTTTGCTTCAAGTACCTAAGAAATACCCTGGATTCTTCTCAGGCATTACTTTACTGGGATGATAGTAAAATCCTGAACAGTTCCCCTTCCTAATCTGGGAACATTGCCAAAGAAAACAGTTTATATAAGGCCCTTCCCAGTCCAATGCTTCTTGTCATTATCAAAATGTGTTTTAGACACTTATCTAGACTGTAAGATAGAAGGCAACATTGCCAGCCCAGCCTGAGTTCTCAAAAATCATAACTCAAACACCCAAAATAATGAGATTAGTTTAACACCTGCAGTTTTTAATGCATTACAATTCTTTAACTTTGCATTTTTGCCTCTGACCCTTTAATTTTGGATGTCATTAACTATTGGGTCATATAACAAAGCATATGGGGAAATCCACTTCATACACTGAAAATATTAAACAGCAGTCAGACCAGACAATAACAACAATAGCTGCCAAACAGGATGATGAGTAAGTTTAACACAACCTATATTCCTCCACAAATTTTACTCCCTTTCTTAAAAGCCTTTTTTTCCTTAAAAAAAAAAACCCCTACCCCCTACCCTATTCTGTTGTTAAGTGAATGTTATTTTGAATTTAAATGGTAATTACCAACAGCAAGGATAATTACAAATATCAGCTTATGTCTGTGCCAAGTTTTGATAGTTAATACAAAAATAAAACACAACAAGGGATCAAGCTATGAAGAGATCCCCACTTTTCTCAGAAAGCCAAACAGTCCCTAAAGGTTCAGATTTCTTTTGGAGTCAAAGCCCAAATTTTGTCTTCATATTGACTTGAACCCTGCATCATTGTAAGTTGCTGGCCTCCCAGTTGAGTCTTTAAAAGACAAATTAAAGAAATATGTTAACTTTTTTTTTTTTGGTAATAAATTACAGAAGTGCTAGTGATGCAGAGCTCCTGGGCAAAGCAAATAAAGGTGACAAAGCAATTGTCTGCTTCTAAGACAATGGAGTTTCAAGGTAACAGGAAGCAAAATGCAAATATATATAGATCTAATCTAGTATCACAGATCTGGTTTAAAATGAAAGCATTCAATACATGGATTAATTTTTAGAACAGTGCAGCACACGATAAATTGTAAACTTCTTTAAGCTACTAGTTCCTCTAGGAGGCTCCCTTATCCATACAATGTCCAGTCCCAGTTAAACATGGCAATAACATTTATCACAGGTATTTATTTTGTACTATTAATGTGGCATGATACATATAAGAAAAACAAAAGGGGTTATTGGTGGTGGTGGTGACAGGATATATATTTTTTAAACTTGAAAACTGTTGTTGCCAGAGAGTCACAGACATGCACAGCAGACTTGAAGAATCACGAGCTAGGCTTGAGTTGCAGATAGGCAGGAATGTATGTTATTCTATTATGTGAATCACTGTAGCATTGCTGTTTGAAGGAAAAACAAGAACACTGCCCATCTCCATTATCTTCATTCAAAAGTGCGACCTCTGCTACATCTGTTTCCTGCTATATTTTTGACCTACTGTTTAGTATTTCATGAATCTAATCATACGTATAAAATTACAGGAAAGAGATGCAACCAATTTAGTGCAAGACACTTGAATATTTATCTGAACATAACAGACAGAGGAAAAAAATCAAAGATTCCATACATTTCTCTATAAGGCAGATGGTCATTTTTTTTAACATAAGATCTTAAATACGCTGTTCATTTCTTAAGAGGTAGAAAATATCAAAATACTACGAAAAATTTCTAGCTTAAAACAATTATTTTGCTTAGTCTTTAAAAAGTCTTACTGCTGCAATTTTTCATTAATAAAAACAAATGAAGCTATGGAAGCACAGGATTTCATGCTCTGTATAGATGTTACTTACTGGAAAAAAAGAGAGAGCTTCTTCATCTATTCGGTGCTCAAGCATTATACAAGAAAAGATCTCCTCCTTTTGCCCTGTTGGGGGCTATAAATCTGAAGATTCCTAGTGGAAAATTTTGGTGATTCCTGAATTTGTAGCACTACATTTAGCTGGGTACAGTTTACGTTTAAGGCAGTAGAATCACTGATGTAATCAGCTCAGAACTACCTCTTCCATGATACTAGTAAGAAAGCTGATAAAAACAAAAGCTTATTTAAATCTTTTCCACAGGCAACAAAGGATCGTATTCCTATTCCAGCACCAACTGAAAGTCTGTTTCAGCAATTTCGACTAGTCCAGAGACAGCTGCACTCCTCTTCAAGCTGTGGTAGCCTGCTTGCAGTTTGAATTACTAAGGCTTCCGCTCCCCTCTCTCTCAGCACAGCTAGGAGATGCTGATGTTATTGTCTCCAGTGCAATTCAGTAAGGCATAAGTTAACTCAGAACTGACATTATTACACATTGGAAAAAGTAGTGTAAAAGGTCCTCTTTTCCCTCCAGTCATTAACATTCAGTAATATTTATTAAATAGTTTATAAAAAGAAGTTAGGGTATTTATACATTCAAACAATCATTGAAATAGTCAGAGTAGAGAAAACAAATGCAGAATCAGACTCTAAATTAAGCACAATTCTGGAGATATGCACACTTGCACACATACACCCCCCCACACACACACATATATTATATGCATGTGTGTATATATATATATGTATGTTTTGTATATACTTCTTTTAAGTCAGATCTGAGAACACAGAACAGAGCATCTTCACTTGGTTCCTCTTTCACCAGAGGACAGGATTGTCCAGATTGGAAAAACCAGGTTCTTTTCTAAGGTCCATGTAGGTTTCATTGCTCACCCAGCAGTCATCTTTGGATTTCCTATCAAAGATTAAACAAATTTCCCAAATGTAATGCTGGCATTTTCTTTGCGCGCAATCCCACACTGTGTAGAGATACCCAAACCAGCCCTCAAACCAGGCACAGCACAACTCGGTACAACATTAAAATGAGGCAGTACAGCTCGGGGGACCAAACTGGTTATGCCTGCAGTGGGCCTTGGAGAGGCACCTCACTAGCCTAGTGTTCAACTGAGATAAACGCTTGCTTTCACTTGGACTTGTCAGTGCTTAGCATTTAAAACTAGAGTCAAAATTTTTTTCTTGGTCTCAAATGCCCACAGGGAGCTTATTGGAAACTTCTGTAAGAACAGTGTTCCTGTGCCTTTTTAAAACCCAAATGATCTGTGTTTCTGTCCTGACTGAGACCAAATCCGAGAGTCTCCTTTTTCCTCTCCAAAGATGACTCATCACGTTCACTGCATAAAGAAAGCCTTACAGTTCTCAGTAAAGCAGTAGGGCTCATTGCACTAGGTACTGTGCCCTGAAGGAAACAGTCTGCTTTTAATCTGGTGTACCACATTTTTGGCACAACAGCAAATTATTCTTTTAAGTATATCAAGCTTATGATTTGTAGAAGACAGAAATCACTGTAATCAAAAGGAAAATGTATAATTCATATCTACTCTGGCACTGCGTAACACTTTTGCTACATAGTAACTAGAAGTGTTTATTCTATTATTTAAATCTACAGCACAAATTTCACTTTTCAAAGAGCATCCTTCTATCTTTATTGTGAATATACAATTATACAGTATTAGACTTCGCTTCTATCCTTTTAGTCTGCTGAAAGCAAAGTTTGCTTCTCTTTAGTAGCTGTGGTGAGTTAGCTCACCAGCTTCTCACACACCCAAAGACCTGAGCTGCTCCATGGTCTTGATGTAAATTTATAGCGAGTTTTTTTTACTTTTTGAAGGGGCACAAAGCAAAAGGAGTTCTAGATGAGTGGCTTTGAGTTATTTCTTTTTTGCACCCATGTTAAACATTTCTGTGTTTCTCAGAGTCCTGCTCCTCAGAAGTACAGCATCTACCCAGAAAAAAGTAGGATCTCAGATCTGTCAACTGCAACACAGACCCATTCATCTAGTCTCCCGCTCTCTCACTGGATCCCAAACAGAAAAGCTGGAGGGCTAAAACCCATGTGATCGCTAGCATTCACTTTTACCTTTTGATGGCAGAAGCCCTCTTCAAACGTTAATTGATTTACAACAGGAAAAAATAGCGTCCTCTAAATCATAATTCTCTCCTCATTACATAAGGGGGAACACGTTCAAAAATAGCCCTGGAAATGAAAGGCTGCAATTCTGCAAAGTGCTGCGCAAGGCAATCCCACAGAATTCAGTGGGAGTTCAGCAAAGGTTATTAAGCTAAATCCATCCCCCCTTCGCCTTGTCTGAAGGAAAGAAAGATGCTACATTAGCATATGCCCAGGCTAATTCAAGCTTAGACCAAATCCCATTTGTCTTCAAGGCAGAAGTTAAAGAGAAATTCAGGGATGCACTAGTAGGAAGGCAATATATAATTCTTAGTTTTAACCAAGTTTGAAGTGTTCACATTGCCAAGGCACAAAAAAACCCCAAGAATGTAAAAGAAAACTGGAAAAAAATGGAGCCCACTCTGTCGCAATTTAGAACCAGAACTATAATGCAAATTTCAAAACATGATAGTACATGCTAATCATTATATAGTACCTGAAAAATCTAGGCTGATGCTCCAGATTGTTTTCTTCCAGAACCTTCCGTCGCTCTCTCTGTAGTTGCTCAATCCTCTGCTTTTGCATTTCAGCTCCTTCAATATTCCCTTCTTCTAGAAACCTGTAGCACCAGCAGTGATAGAAAACACGATCGGTGCTTCCCATCAGTCCCCCATCTTTGTCACGTGCCCTGGAGCTCCAGAATTTAGCCTTTATGGCAGGTAGTTCATAGTAATTGAAAAGTAAACAACTACATCTGCAGACAACAACTCACATAACAAGCTCAAAGTAATTTTTATATTAGATTCTTTTCCTCTAAAGTTAGAAACAGCAGAAATTCTACGGTAGAAAGGAATTTCAAGTGCCTCAGTTTTTGGCTACTCAAACACAGTATGCTGGACAGCCAAAACCTGAAAAGATTTAGCACCTTTTAAAAGGCAGTTGTCTAGAAACTGAAACATCCAAAAACCAATTCTTGAAAATATTGATCCATATGGAGTAGACCAGCTCTTGGTAAGCGATTAAAATGTCCGTTTCAGATGCATATTAATACAGAAATGGAAACACACTGCAAGTATCCACTCAGGATAGTCTGAGCTTGAGGTAAAGTGAGTGTACAGAAGTTTAAAACAATATTTGAGAAAGATGTTTAAGAAGGAAAACTTCTTACCTTTGGTCTGGCCTAAAACGTGTATCAGTGGATGGTAGTAATGGTCTAGTTTGCGGGTCCAGTTCATTTAACTCTAATGCAAACTGAGTAAATCCATACCACTGTTCATAATCCTTAGGCATTGGATCTACAGAAGAAAAAAGTACATTCGGAATTCCAATTAAATGCTTTCATCTTTAGAAGGAACCTTCCAAACTTCCCCTCTGTCATTTGTTCACCTCTTTGAGCCAGAGTCTTGATTTTGGGGGAATAAAAGGTATTTAATAGTGTTGTGACAAAAGAGAAAATCTGCTCTGATGCACTACATCAAAACAGATTTCTGTTTTCTCAGTTGAACCACAGCAAAACTGTGATGAAGTGCATGGTACCACCCCAGTGCTTTTTCAAACTACAGTAGACGCAAACCCCCATGGATTTGGGTGAAGTTCAGATATGGCTCACAATACAGAGTTGAGCTTTGTGGGGTATTCTCCAGTGTTTAATACAAGAAATCAGCTGCAGCTCTCTACAAAATAAAGTGCCCCCTCCCTCCCTTTTTGGAGTCCTCAATACACCCTTCACATGCAAATGTGAAAGTGATATCCCCAATCAAGCGAGAATGGGGAAAATGCAGAAAGACATGGGATGAAGTTATCTCAGTATTATTAAGTTAAATGGTTTATTCTTCTGGCCTACATATTAAATGCTTGACAAAAATCTAATTTTTCCACATAGAGATAATAAGAAATTGGGGCCTAATAAACAAGATGAAAACAGATAGCATGTTTATTCTCAAGCAGATTTAAAATTTTGTACATCAACCATTCTGATCACTAACTCGCTCTCCATATGCAGTTTGAAGAGGATGAAGTCCCACAGTATAAACTTTCATGCCATTTCCCAAAAATTCGATGCACAACTGTTCCAGTTTTATCCATGACACTTCCTTCAATCTCATGTGCATTTGGATTCCAATATTTTGCCTAGAATTAAAAAGAACAAGGGGGAAAAAAGGTGCGTAAGACTAAGTGTGAATGATTTTATCATGTGAGTAGCACCTTGTTGTAGCCTGTTTTCTGAAATGAAAACTACTCCTTTAGGCGTGAATTATGGTACAATGTACAGAGAACTACTCTTAGTATTACTAATCAGCGCATTAAAATGCTAATGTTGACAAACATATCTATTTTGTTTGCCTTTTTTAGGGGCAGTACTGGATGAAGCATAGCCAACTTTCATATTTGCCCAGTGACAAATAACACTGATTCCCAACTTATTTATCTACATTCTCCCCCAATTTGAAGAAGAGGAAGAAGAAGAACTGAGAAACAACTGATATTCAAAGTAATCTGCACTTTAGCCAATTTATAATATCAAAGGTATAAATATCTGCAGTCTCTCAGTCTTTAAAATTTGAACTCCCAACATCCACTGCAACTCTGCAAAAACATAACAGTACTTTCAACTAAGTATTTGGAGAAAAATGAAATCACTTCAGTGATTGTTACAAAGTACAAAATATTCAGGAAAGCAAATAAGTAATAAGAAAAGGAACTGTTCAAAAATGATATTAACTTTCCTTCTGCTGCTGAGTGTGCCATGCTGTAGGTGTATGCTGGAGTACTTAGAAGCAGATGACATAGACACAAGCTATGAAAAGCACAGCTTTGCTCCAGCAATCTGATTTGGAAAACTTGGATTAAAACAAGCTGCCTAGCATGTTGTGTGAAACTATTTTTCAGGTGAGAAATTTTGGCATCATTTTAGGTTTCCAGCTGATTTCCCTTTACTAGGAAGAAGTCATTTAATCTACTGCCAAACTAATTTTAATTTCAGTTTTCAAGGGAATTTCTTCAGGATGTCATGTCTGATGCCTGGTACCAAAGCAGAAGTTTTGAACAACAGCAACAACTACAAAACCCCTCAGTTAAGCTCCTTCAGGTACATGGAAAGGGCTAGAAAAGAGCACGGGCTCCCCCGTTAGCAAAGCATCTGTGCAAGGGCTGGTTCGACAGCTGCTGCACAAATGCATCCAGAGCACATGCCAATCCATCAGCAGGAGGCATGTAGTAGACCACTGCCAGTAGACATCTTTGCGTATCTCTCTATTCAAACACAAATATAGGTGTTTGATGATATTTCTTCCTTTCCCTCCTTATACTGTTCTACACCTTGACTGGAATCACCTGAAAAAGCTGTTGCTTTTCTTTCTTGCCTGGCTCTACCTAGTGAGTTGCAGTTCCTTCAGCATTAAAGTCTCACAAAGAATCAGAGGTAATTATAGGAGAACTATAAGAAAACACAGCTTTTAAGCAGTTGTACTCTGCTTCAGCAGACAGCATCCACCCAGTGCTGTGCCTGTTAGAAAGGGTACTGCCAACATTGCTGTGGTTACTGGAAGTCACCTTTATGAAAGTCAGTTTGCAGTTACAAGTGTCATCATTAAGATTTTTGATGATGATCTCTCCGTAGTGTTCAATCCATCTTTGCCCACTTAAGATGTTATGGATGCAAGATGTCACCTTGTTCCACTCATAATGGTCTCCAAAGCTGGAAGAAATTATATACAAGAGAGAAGTCTCATGCCATGTTTAAACTAGCACATTAGCTTAGGAAAAGATCTGCAAAGAATTCTACTTAATAATAATAATACAATTTTTTGAATGCCTCACTGTTCTTGTCCCAAATAAATCCTGCCTCCTAGAAACCCCTTTTTACTTCTGCTGTAAACTCCAATCTTGAATTCAGTTCTCTCAGTTTCTCTGCCCCTCTTTACAAGCTTAAGTTTCTAAAAAGCAATCATTCTAATCATTCTAATTTTATTTTATCTTTTGTTTTTAACCTTTGGAAGAGTTAATGCTACTGTTAAAGTAAGGGGGGGGGGAAATTTCATAATCACTTATTCTTCCAAAGGTCTAATATGGCACTGTACAGCTTGTTCTTATGTGGGTAAAAGTAGTGTCTGTGTGTGCACATGTGTATACAGGAATGTGCTATTGCACCACTCACGCTGGCAGAGTTACATGTGTTGTACCAACTGGAACAATTTCCATGGACTTTCCCCAGAATTTGTTTTTCCATCTTACATCTGAAACAAGAGGGGGGCGGGGGGGGAAAAGGCCATGTTTAGTCATAGGCACCAGTGAATCAATCTATTTCTGTGCTCCATTTCATCTCAAGAAAATGCAAAATAACAAAGTACAACATAATAAAGCGTTCAAAGTAATGCTATGGACCTTTGAATGGTTGCATATTTTTTCATTACATTACTGGTTATTAAAAAAAACAAAAAAAGAGGCATCAAAAGTTTAAGAAAAGACACTTCTGTTAAAAACTTGTTCAAAAGAGTGGAATTTGAATAAGCTATTTATAGGCATTATACATTCATCTGCAATTCAAATAGTGCTGGTGAATGAATGCAGACATTTCCAAAAACAAAAGCAGAATTTCAGATACAAAAATATACCACCTAAAAACATCTGCAATAAAAAAGCAAGAGAATGATTCAAAGGGCAGAAATTGAAGAGGGTTTTAGTCCAATTTCCCCTGAAAGTGTAACTGGCCTTTTAAAATCTGGTTTGAATCACAGAAAGAGCTGCCCAAGTCTCACGTAATTTTCTCCAAAAGAGAAAATGAAGAAAACCCCTCCATAAATTTGCCTAAACTTGAATGGAGTTAAGTTATCAAAAACACCTGGAAGTGAAATAAACATGGGCAGAGAACTATGACACAAGGGGTGTAGTTAAATCAGGCTAAATAATCAGGCAGTAGCTTTTATAGCACCTTCAGAGCCTGGGGGATGGCATCCTTGCTGTACTAGACACTAGAAACTCCAACTCCCTTCCCTGTCTAATCTGAGAATGAGGGAACAATTCATCTCTAGTTTCAGAAAGGTGCTAGTACTAATACACAAGGAAAACCAAAACACTGTGTCCCATGCAACTGTGGGGAGGAAGCTGTTACTCTGGCTGCGACACGGACGCTCAAACTGCAGTTAGGAGAGTACACATCTCCGCAGTACATAAGTGACAGTGACAGGGCTGAGCCACTGAGCTGCCTACCGTTGCAAAGGCGAGGGAATGGGACATAGGGGAGAATTCCTAACAGAAAAATGATTCTTTTCTTATCCCTTCAGAAAAGGGCCTTCTGTTTAGTTTGGTGGGTTTATGCTGTATTAGCATCTTTGGTGAAAGAAATTTGTTTGTGATTCCTATACTGTACGATAAGAGGTCCAAAACTGCCTTGACTATGAAGGCATTCTGCCAAATTCTGTACTAGCTTTCTCTTCTGTAGCGGATGGAAAAGAAAGGGCAAAAGCAAGATTAAAATCAATAAAGACTAAGCGACATAACTATTTCAACACAGAATAAACAGCAGGTCAACATTCTCCAAATATCTACCACTAGGTAATAAGAGAGGTCAAGAACACACACACACACACTGCAGAGGGTCAAACTGCTGAATTGCAGCAGCCTGTGTATGTTCTACGTTCTCAGAAAAGGCAAGACTGCCACACGGCGAGCAGTACACTGGAATCTTGGGAACCAGTGCGTAATTTGATAATCCAAAAATTTTAGGACAGCTAAAAAAAGAAAGTGAACAGTTATTTCAAAACTATGCCCAGACCAATTCAGGTGCAGATACTGTAAATAGCTGGAACTTTCTATTTTAAATTTCTATTGTTCATGTATCCACACTCCTCCTCTGCAAATGAGCACGGAAAAAAATAGGGTCAGTTTCACAAGGCACAAAAACCAGTTTCCAAAATAACTGCCCCTGTCAGCACCCAGCCTTCTGGCTCACTAGAGATGATCAAGAGATTTCTGAATGCTGAGATGGAGGAACTAAGGTCAGCATGTGATGGGACGACAGCATTATCAGGAAAAGGAGAAAAAGAAAACCCACAGAAGTATTTTATAGAAGACAGACATAAGTATTAATTGCATTTAATTTCTTCAGATACAGTAGAACATCTGAATCCCAGGAGCCTTTCGTTTAAGTACGGTGACAGCTTCTTAAAATTACAGAGCAAATACAAATCCCATCTCTGACCTCTACCCTGCAGCATTCCTAGATGCAGTGAGGCATGTAGAAATTTTGCACCTCTGGCAATGCAGCTGAGGTCTGACTTTTTTCATCAGATGATATTGTATGGTAAGCAAAAAGATATTTGCACCCAGAGAGAATTTGCCTCACTGACGAGCTACCTTTAGGATTAACTTAACGTTAATCTTTCCAATCTAAGTTAAGATAGCCCTATTGCAAGAACCACAGCATTTACAAATTGCCTTTTTATTGTGGGGAGAGAAATCAATCAAGCTCAGCTAGCCGCTTTTTTTTTTTCTTTATTTTATTTTATTTTTTTTAAAAGAACTGCTGTACCCTGACTCAGTCTCCTGGGGCATCAAGAGCAGACCTCAGATTCTCATTCTCCTTGCTCAGATACTCAGCTCTCATCTTTACAGAAGAACCTTGTTCTCTAAATGCATGTTACAACAGTTGACAGATCAGTTTTCAAGATCTGTTAATAAATAAGTCTCTTTAGTTTTTGTTAAATTTAGTTTTTATTTAGTTATTATATTTATATATATTTTATTTAGTTATTATATTTAGTTTTTATTATATATCTAGTCTTGTATATACAGTATTCAGTTACTGAGTAAATTTTTGGTCATCTCTACTTTTTGACCAAGAATAAAGGTTTCCTGTCCTGTATTTTACAGAGCAGAGAATTATGTTGAATAATGAAATCCAGACTAAGAAGAGAGGTCTGATTTCTGTTCAGTATGGCTCCAGCCACAGTAACTATACTAAAGTGAGCAGAGTCAATCATAACAAAATTAAAGGTTATAACACAGCTACATTGTGAATTAACAAAACTCTGGCTGAAGGATTTAAAGTCCGTCAAAAGGCATGGTTATGTTCTGTGAATGCTCTAAAAATACCTAACCACATAGATATTGTAACTGGATGACATCTTCACTAGAATTACACAGCAAACAAAAAACTCCAATGTATTTTTTTTTTTAAAAGACTGAATGTTAGTAGTTCATTAGTACAAAATCTTACCATACTGTAATAATGCTAATGGAGAAAGTCACAGTAAATATATTTGTCCCTGTTATACACATTTTTGGGAAATTATTTTCAAAACAGGATTGCAATACCTGTCAGGACTCAGGATTTAACTTGTAGTTTTTCAAACTCTATTCTAGGTAGTTAGGCTTTTTTTTTTTTTTTTAATAGCATGAGGTTCAACTCTTCTCTAGTAAACAAAAGAAAAAAACAAACTGCAGAGAAAATATTTCAGAAGATTTCAAGAAATGCAGATATTTGTACATGAAAAGAATGATTATTTAATGTTATGAAAGACTTATAAAGTTTTGTAATGGCAGAAAATCCAGGCAAAAAGCATGCCGGTAAGTAAAGGCTAGGATTTCTTAGAGCCATTCTGATATGATTTAAACAATTAGGAAAGTTCACCTTTTCCCAGCTTCTAGATATTTCATATTAGACATACAATGAAACTATTATTAAGGCTGTAAAAGTAAAAGATGGACTGGAGAGTTACCTTGCCAAATAGCAAAATTCACAGATTCAGCATGGCATGCAGAAATAGGTGGATGGTGACTGACCTAATAGCAAGACATGAAAGGAGAAAAAAAGACAGACATGTTAACACTTGAACAGTTATTTGTTTTTTTCTCCTTTATTTTTCATAAAAGGCATTTACAATTTGAACACTTACTTTCCCTTTGCAGTTGTGTCCTGAAGGGGGAGCCAGCAAGATTAATAAGTTACTGAGGCCTAAGAAGGCTTGAAAGAAACGGGAAGCACTTTTATTTTAAAAAGGTCTCTTTTTTTCAAGTGATAATTTAACTATTTATTTTGTACGTTGTCTTGAATGTGATAATTATATTTAGCCTTAGGGCCCCACTCATATACTAGTAGAAGTTGCACTGTAAACACACAGAAGTAAAGAAACAAAGGGCCAAGTTCTTCTGTACAATAAATAACCACAAATCCCTCTGACTATGAGGGAGAGGACAGCGCTCAGCATCTCTGAGGGGTCCAAGGGTGGAGAAATTAGACCAGGAAATTCCATCCAACATCAGCTACTACTGTGATAGCAACACCCGACATTTTTTCTAGTCTGGAACTTGAAGCATTTTGATCAGCTTTGGGTAATAGCACATACGTGAATGAGGGCTACCACCAAAATAGCAAAGTAAGAACAGTAAATAAGCAAATAAAAACACAATGCAGACTATTAAAAGAAAACAGTAAATGATAAAGTGACCACATAAAGCAGAAGCAGCCAGCTTTCTTGGCCGCCCATTCTCTCTTCTGGGTGAACATGACTAAGAACTGACCTGGACCAACTCTTTGATATGCAATGCCTACTGTTCTTTTGACAAAGACAACTTAATTTTCAAGGAGAGTTGCTATTTCCTACTTTGAATTTCATTTCTTAATTGCATATATGGCTCAAATGCAGTTTCACTTTCTTCTTTGCTACCCATTTTGCAAATTTGTTATCAAGCGTTTTTCCACAGGCATCCAGGTCTTAACAACCTCTAGTTGGTTAAAAACAAAACAAAAACAAAACAAAAAAACCCACAGTCCTAATTACTCTGTTATGTCCTAATTTACCCAGGGCAACACTGTATCTCTCTCATTTACTTCACCCAGATTAACCCCAGATGTCACTATAATTCAATGGGTTAAACATAGCTCTCACTTAAACTGCTGCAATTCCAGAGTAAACTCATGGAGATAAAGTAGGGTTGTTCCAAACTCACTCTAGGGAGAGAACGGAATCCCCACTATTTTATACATTTTGCATATTACATGGATTACATACTGACTATATACACTACAGGTTATCTACAGCAAGCATCAAAATGCTTGCTTAAACAAGTAATTAGCAACAGTTTCTGATGCAAAGAAAAAGGTTTAATGCTTGCAAGCTGCATGAAATTTCCTTCCTCGTATACAGACCTCCCTTCCTAGTATTCCTCCATTCATATTAATATGCTAACTTTACCACCTTTTAACTTAAATGTCCTTTATTGCACATACTAGAACAATAGTTATTAACAGCCCAAGCCCCCAGTGTTTTAAAATTCCTCTTTAGAAAGAGTAGTCTTTGCACTGACTTATCCAATATTCAGGGGAAAATCTTTTCCTTTCATTCAAATTAACATTAAATTCACTACCATGCTTTGTCACTTTGTTACCCTAATTTGTTGTTATGAGGATAACTCTGGTGCTCTACGTATCATCTTAGAATTAGAATAACATAGTGAAGAATCGGCCATGTTACCGTAACTTTAAAATTCGGTGCTTGCCCTTCCTATTTTGCTTTTTTTTCTTATTTTACTTATGCCAGGGACTCATTTCCTGAGACTAGGGAAAGATCACACAGCACTCTCTTTTGTCAGTTGTATAACGTCTTGTACATCATGTTCTATCTTCAGAGTTTGTCAAAAAACTTAATTTCCTAATGGAAGCCTCTTATAGGCTTTCTCTGATCAAATTTCAAGGTTATGCAACCCTGCCCACCCCACTTCTTGTAATTTTTTTGTTATGTCTATATGGAATGAAATAGCTTTTAATCATTCTTATTCTGATAGACATCAGATTATTTAAGTTTTATCTCTTTTTAACGTATGTCTCAAGCTTAGCTATTTTGGTAACTTGGCTAGTTTATGTATTTTGCACCCATACTTCATAATTATTCTCCTTTTGGGGGATTATTTAGAGCAACACTCAGATCTTGATGTGCTGTATACATCCTTCAACTACTAATCTGTGGTACCAGATTTGAAAGGCATGGCCCACAGAGTATTTGGATAGGAAGGAGAAAGATTCAGGTTGCTACAGAAAAATATTACTGGTTGTTTGACTCTTATTTCACTCTTATATAAGATGACATGAAACAGCTGAAGATAATGCAATGTTTTAAATGATCCTAAACATATAAAAAAGCATGACAAGAACATGAAAGCTATTTACAGCCCTGCTCAGATTTCTGTGTGGGGGAACTGCACTCTGCTTGCCAAGATATCCAGTTACTGGAGTAGACAGCCTTTGCTTCTTCACTGTCAGAGTTAGACATCCCAGAGTTAGATTATTTCATCAAAGAGTGAAGCAATTTCATTTATTTACAATTCTGCAACGTCCCTTGAGTTTTGCTGGGCTCAGGTTTTATAAAGTAATTTTGTATTTTCCTATTAACTCCAGAGGATTCCAGCCATGCATTCAGAATTAAGCAGTCTATCAAACAGTAAATTTAAGGATTGTAGTATACAGTACCTGTTCTGCAAAAAATTGGAAACCCTTATCTTCACGAATACATTCATAGGTTTCTCCAAGCACAGGATTAAAGGGCTTACTTCCAGCTCGGTAGTAACTGGATGCATAGGCAGATACTGCAAATGCAGCTACGTACACCTGTACACATACACAGAATTTTGATTAATTAACCACAGCCACACACCATTTTTACTATACATTCTGATTTTACAGAGGAAAAAGAAAAAAAGTCTTAACTTGACATCAGATTCTATGTAGTCTGCAAAAGATGGAAAAATAAACCTGTAGGCCTACTACAAGTTAAGCACTAACTCAAATATTACAGAATTATTTATACTTCAGACAGCCCTTTCAAGGGTCCAATGATGAAATTGTTAGCGTCAAACACTACAAAAACGTCATCAACGTAAAATGGTATTTCTGAACACTTTAAAACCACACAGCATCTGAAGAAGTGAAATATACACAGTAAAAAGCTGTAAAAGCTTAGAAACCACTGTAAGATTTTGTATTACAACTGGCTTTTGCAGTTATGGTCCCCGATTCTATGGATCTACCAGCTATCCTTTTTCTATACAGGGCACAAGTAGTACCAGATGAGTTTTCACAAAGTTTGCTATGGCTTACGCATTAGCTTGAACTGCCATTTGTCTATTGTATGCTGCCTATCACCTAGTAACGAAACTTTTCTTTGCTGTGATTGAGATGAAGGTGTTCCTTCTAAATTACTACGGCGAGCTCAGCACAATTCCTAAATGTGAGGAATTAGAATTTGGGGTTGTTCAGCAGACCTTGATTGATGTCTCCTCTGTACCATTTTTCTCCCTTTTCATTCCCTTCTCCTCATCTTGTGAAAGTGTAGATGCACTCCTTTCGGCCTCAGAAACTCACTCCATAAGAGTCATTCTGAAGTAAGCTATTGCAACCACTATGCAGCAGCTAACTATCTTTGCCTTGGGAATTCCTCCAAGGCAAAGAGTACTCCATCCTGAGTCTCAGTTTCCCAAAACTTGGGAGTAGGAAAAAGCAGAAAGGCTTGTTTTCACTTCCACATAAAGTAGTGCTGCTTGTTTCCTTTTTCTTTTAACATATGTTCTCAAAAGAATAAAAAAAGCTATGTATCTAAAAATCCAATTAAGAGGCACACCCTCTGTCCTCTGAAGAGGACTTGTATTTGCATACAATGAAAATGAAGACACAATTTAATCTGATTGACACTGAATTATAATCCTTGTAGAGTGTCAGAAAGGAAGAAGAGTCTTCTCAAACAGGATTTATAATACAATTATTTACCCTCATTAATAGCCTCATTTTAACATAAGATATGTTGAGCTGAAAAGATTTGATTCAGTTTAAGGGACAATCCATAACTTTTATTTAAGAGAATTTAGAGAGCTTTTAATCCTTTATTTACAGGCTTATACATCGGAAGCAAAACATAGCTGAAATGCATTTTTCCCTTGCCCATTTGCCAAATTCTGAATTCAGCATTCTGCATTGGCAGCAGATGACACCATTATTGTATTCAATATATACAGGTATTGCTAAGTTTTGAAATCCTGAACATTTCAGAGCAACCCCAAAACCACACAAACCAGTTAATAAAACCAAGGGAGCTCATCTTGTTCATATAAAGAGATCACAGTGGTACAGTCCTGGAAGATTCAGTGTTCTTTATGTACATACACACTGTGGCCTTCATATGCACGAGGGAAGTATACAGTAGTTCAAATCCTCCTTTTTGCTGTAAGTTTTTAATCTTACAGAGGAAAACTTGGTAAACAGACCTAAACTTCTTCTTTGTTTAACCTTGCAGGACAGTAAGGTGCTTGAGAAGAGTTACTTCCTGTTAAAGCAATAGAAATTACGCAGAAGAATCAAAGACTGCGTGTGTAGGCATGCACAGACACATAAGCTATATCTCAGTGTTCACTTTGGAGAGTCTGCCTCTCAGCTGGAAAAAAAAAAAAAAAAGGAACAGAATATCTTAATTTCTTTGGCAGAATGTTTGTACTCTGTTCTGATAATATTCAATGCCGCTAAGTATTTGGAATAAAATGTTTACCATCCTTTCAAATGGATCAGGTGTATGTGCTGCTTTATCTAGCAGTTCACTGTATTCCAGTTCTTCGCAGAGACGCTGAAGGGTGTTAAGCGGCTCATTTAGTTCAACAGGCATGGCCACTTTGGAGAGATCCTTTCCTATATTATTTCTCAGGATATTCCATAAACTGATGTTACTAGTATTAGGACATGAAGCTGGTAAACATGTTCTCCGTTTAGAATGGCATCCAATTCCACTTTCAGAAATACAGTCTGAAAGGAAATGGCAAAACAAATTATTCAATTCAGTGTTTACTTATAGTTGATATTTTAATGCATGTTTGCAAAGGGGACAAAACAGTCCTTTTTTCTGTCAAAACTTCCTTCCACTCCCACACTTCATACAAATATTTCCCTTGAGGTTTGAAGACACCTTCCCATAAAATGGTAAAATTTAAGAGCAAGATTTTAATTTCAATAAATTTTAACTGATGTAAATTCCAGGTACAAATGAAGCATAAGTGCTTAAAAGAAAATTTGTCTTCCTCCTCTTAAAGGTTATAAGAAAAGTCTCAGGCTTTCAGTTGAATTTGAAAGAGTAAATATTTTAACTATCTTATTTGTAAAAGAGAGATTTTCCTATACATTTAAGTGACATAAAACCTCCCTCCTTGACAGAGCTTCAATTAAACTGATGCTTCTCAGACAGCAAGGTGTAACTTCCAGATCCAAGTGTCAAAACATCTCCTGTGTATCTCTTCTTATTTATCTGAACACTCCTACCAGGGAAATTTACTGTGTCACAGGTTTACATGCAGGCTTTTCTACAATGGCCCTAATAGTATTAAGCATTTTAAAAATTTTAGTGGTGTTAGCATCTAGATACACCCATATATTGGAGAAGTGACCTGTTTTAAAGGTGGAAGAGCTGAAGCAACTCTAGAGCTATGGGCTTGCTGAAGATCCAAAAGGAGGACTCATATAGCCACATGAATAGCTGAGCTCTTTGTTGGTATGTCAAAGCAATCTGAGCAGAGTAAATAGTTTCCAGCATGCCATGAAATGCTTTGCGGCACAATTAGAACAGCGCTACAAGCCCTTGAAACAGGCATTGGCCTGAAAATATTATATTGCTTAGCTGTACATAAATCTCATTTCAGAGAGGAATATGCTCCCCACTACATCAACATATTTTACCTTTACATGCGTGGAAGCACCTAGAAAGCTCCTGCCTTAGAATCAGTTGCCATTTGGAGAACTTTGGGTATAGCCCCAGTCAGTCAATCCCTGCCCTCATATACATGCACGCACAGAATCACACACAGAATGGTTGAGGTTGGAAGGGACCTCTGGAGATCATCTAGTCTAACACCCCCCTGCTCAAGCAGGGTCACCTTAGAGCATGTTGCCCAGGATGGTGTCCAGACGGCTTCTGAGCATCTCCAAGGAGGGAAACTCCACCATCTCTCTGGGCAGCCTGTTCCAGTGCTCTGTCACCCTCACAGTAAAAAAGTTTTTCCTCATGTTCAGACAGAACTTCCTGAACACAAGGAAAAACTTTTTATGGCTTTCCCCAGACAGCTTTGTCTTGGAGGGATGGAAACAGTATAGGGCAGCACAGTTCTCCTGCCCAAAGGAATGTGCCCAAAGAATCACTGCCCTTAAACACACAATTTTGACCATTATTTCCTCAACTGATACACTGAGGCAAGCAAGATACCAGCAGTGCTTGCAACAGTGACAAAGAACATAACCACAAGGGCTTACTTCCCTATCACTGCCATGCATGCTAGCCAATACCTCAGAGGGAAGTTTTCAAGTATAATCAGCATCCTCAAAGTTTTGAGGAAGAACTGTCTATCTTTCCTGCCACTCACAAAACCAAGAGTTCTAACATCTGCTGTGACTGAGTTATTGCAAATCTATTTTCACTACAAAATCTTCCTTTTGCATAAAAAGCCCACAGGCATTATGAACCAGAAAACCTACCTGAAACAACTATACTGTTAAGAATGTCTTTTCCAAGAGGTTGGCTTCTACACCTCCCTGTTGGAAAAATTTATTCAATACCAGAAGAGGCCAAAAATATAAAAGGAAGTTTCCTTAGACACCTCAGGAGTAAGGGGATATCTGAAGAGGAAGAAGATAAGTGCTAATAATCTGTTCTTGTTCAAAAGAGCTCTCTGAAATGGGATTAGGCCATGTCCTTTGACAATTTCCAATTGCACACAGAATACGTATCAACTTAATTATGTATTCCGAACCAGCCCATTAACTGGGGTAACTGGTGAGGCTCCATTTGCCAGTCACGGAAGAGGGGTTCTGCAAGACACTGCATAGAAACAACCGCAACAGAAAATATGACAAGCCTTAAAAAAAAAAAAAAAAGTGCATGGTTCGAGCATGCAGCAGGAGGTTCAAAACCTAACACTATATTCATCTATGTACCTAAATGGAATGTTCCTGTCTGGGATACAGACCACACAGCTCTCAATCTCCTTTAAGGTTTCTGGTGCTTGCTCAGTGGTTAGGTTAATCAGAGAAGTTATTTAGATGCCAAGTTTTCTATGCAATAAATATCCCCCTTTCTCCCCCCACAATTCCCCAGAAAAAAAGAAAGACCCATCCAGTTCTGGTTTGCAAGGGTTGGGACGAACGGGCAGCAACAACACTGAAGGACTTTTAAAGCCAGATGGGTCCATTATGATCATCTGGTCTGACCTTCTCTATTACAGTGGCTGGAGGATTTCATCATAATCCCATATATTCTGGTTCAGCTAAAGCCCGTGTAGGAAAAAGGTATCAAGTTTGATTACTAATAGGAGTGGCAGGTTGTCCAAAGGTGGCAGGTTGTCCAAAGCACAGAGACAGCAGCTACCAGAAGCGCGTGGAGGGGCTGCTGATACAGAAGAGCTTCTATGATAATCTCCATTACAAGAAGCAGAAGCTGAACAGCCACACTAATGCAATGTTCTAAGGTCCAGATCACAAGCAAAGTTAATCTGAATTCCTTCCTATCTTTCAAAGGAAAAAAAAAATCTTAATTTTTAAAACAGTTACAAAATACAACAGATCTCCAGGCACTTCAAACTAGCCTGTGCTCATAGGAATCCATTGTTCCTTAAAGATGACTGGTAAACAGCTGCTAGTAAGAAAACACTGTTCAGCATTATTGAAGATAAAATATATCGATAGAGTGGAAAGAATGTTCTAGTCAGCAGAAATGAGAAGAAGGCGCAACATAGTTAATTAGTATATTATGACCAATTCCTCTCCCTCTTTTTTGTTTCTATCTCCAATTAGCAAGACTGTTAAATAAGTACTTTTGTTAACAAGAATAGCATGATTAAAAATGCAAAGAAAAAGTCTTACGGCCACACACCAGACCTGCTGGTGTGTAATTATTCTCGTGTTCCTTTAAACACTAAGAATTCTGTTAAAAACAACAAAACTTTGAATGCGGTTGTTAAATGGCAGACTGAAAACACAGACTGACAAAAGAAAATTACTTTTTGAAGAAAAAAGCAGCAGCTACGGTTTGCTAGTTTAGAAAAAATCCCATGGCCATGAGAGAAACTGAGAAGTTGTTGCAGCAGCACCAGAGAAGTCATGAAAACAGGTGTTTCTCTATTGATACAGAACTACCATTCTACTTAAACAACTGTGCCCTGGTCCTGTTAATCAGATTAGCCAGACCATACTGTACAAAAACAATCTGAGGCTGTAAAAGAAAAAAACACTGGCTGTTTACATCTCAAAACCTGTGATATCACACAACTTCTAGAAAGATTAAAAAAACACACACACACCCCCAAAGAAACAAGCAAACCCCTCTCAGAACACAATACAACAAAACACTGAACTTACCTAAAGTTTGCCTCTCATTCTCCATGTCGTTGCTTAGGTTATCTTCTGAGACATTGTCACTGATATCACTGACATACGAATCATCATCTGATACCTGAGTGTGGGGTGGGGAAAGCAAGCACTCATTAAAATAACCCCATATGCACATTAGAATTGCTATTTCAGCTGCAACTATTAACAGATTTGAACTGTTTACACTGTGCTTCAGTATTGCTGAAAAGTACTAAGCAGGCCTGAAAGGACAAGACTGAGTTTGGGAGAGATCACCATCACTGATGAATTCAACTATTCTTTCAGTGAAAAGATAGTTCATCTTCTTTGACCCCACAGCTAAGTTTTTCTTCCTATCAAGATCTGAGATATTCAGGGAGTCCTAGAGGGAGGATAAAATGGACTGTTAAGTTTCAATATACGTGTCATCAGCCTCAAGGTAACCTGCAGCTACCACAAAGACAGGTATGAACATATATTTCTCTGATACAATTTCTTAACTACCTGTATGATAACTCAAGGCAGTCAGTACAATATACACAATATCTGCATATTACATTATGCACAAGCTACCTGTTTGACATTTTCCTCAATGGGCATCTAAGACTTCTCCACAATACTTATTACAGCTTATTGTGAAGATAAAATGGCAACAAATAAATACACATGGTGTACTAGTTTTCAAAGGATTTCATGTTCTGACAGTCATCTGATTTGCAATTAGCACTCAGAAGGACCAAAGTTCAAGTAGTAGATAATGAATTACATCAGAACGATGTCTAATCTTAGTGCTCAGACCTCATTTTCTGAAGAGCTAGCAGACAGCAGGACTTCCTGTGCATCGAAAAATTCTGTGAGAGAGTCAGCAATAGAGAGTCTGCTTTCATTGGAGATCTGGTGAACCAGACCTCTGCCTTCTTCTCTTGAATTTTCCTGTTTAAAAGAAACAAAAAGTTTTGAGAGGAAGAGTACCACAGATTTGCATTTATGAATGCAAACCTACAGCTATGCAACTTAAAGGGTTGTAAAACACTGGGAGAAGATTGCACATGGTCCTCTGCAATTTATTGAGAGGTAGCATGTGTTTCAAAGATGGAACTAAAAATAAAGGAAAGACAGACCAAAAAGAAGAAAAAAGAAAGAAGAAAGCAATGCGCATTCAGTAAATCAGTTATGGCACTGCACGTATATTTTCCTCCTAAAATCTGATGTAAAAATGCAGTGCTATATGAGTGATTTGTTTAGCCAGCTATATGCAAGTGTATCACCAGAAATCCCCCAAACCAGCAAAATTCCTGCCTCTTTATATTACATAGTAGATTCAGATTCTCTTCCAATCTCAGCAAATGAATTACTCTTTTCCTCCCTTAATGCAAAGTTTGCAGTGCAGTGGCATGCAAAATTCAGAGGAGCAAAGCAGCTTTCTATATAACAGCAATGCTTTCCTAGCTCTCTTTCTCCACTAGACTACTTTCCATGCTGTGTTAATAGGTCAAACCTACACCTGAAGCAACTCCCTATTAACCAGAAACAGCATATTACCAAAGCCACAGAAATGGCATTGCTCTTGTTGCTGCAGTCGTATTTGACTACCATGGAGATCTCAGTACCTTTTACCATGCAAGCCCTAAGTGCTCTACAGATGGCTGGCATTAGCAGTTTCAAAAGGTGGTCTACCAAAGGTGGAATGAGCCACAAGACTCGTTGTTTCATCCTGTGAATGCAGTAAAATATTTGGGGAGGATTGTGCATTATTGCTTTCCCTGATAACTCCACCAATACTGAAGAAAAAGGCCAGCTGGCCCAAAGGAGTGTATTAGCTGCTACTCTCAAGCTTCATTCTGCATGAGATGATTTACTAACTAGTGAGCATGACTGCCCTCACTATCATAATTTTGCAGGGATACATTTCAAGTGGATGAATGTTGGTTGTAGGACACCACAAAAGACTTAATCTGCTTAACTGGTAATAACATATCATAATTCACTTGTGCACTTGCAGCAGTTTTCACACATCTAACACTTCACCATTTCCACTCTTCTAATACATTCTTTCCTCCTTATCAGTCAGTCCCAGCTTGCCTATATTTAATAGAACATTGTAGTGTTTTACCTTCAGAAGAGCGTACACAGTGAGCAAATCACACTTATTCTGATCAGTCTATAATCATGATGGAACTTCTTTTGAGGAATTTCCACAGAAAGATTTTCCTGTAGTATGGAATGCTATTTAGTGTGTGCTGCTAATGGTGAAACAGTAACAAACTAAACTGTCAGCACACAAAAGCTGTTTTTCTTATGCACTCTTGATAAAGCATCAAGAAAATAGGCAACCTCAACCTCTTCTGTGGGAAGGCATTGGCCTACCAGTCAAAAAAATCTTATACATGTGACTGTTGTTACTGGGAGTGCTTTCTAATACTACTTTTAATCTGAAAAGGCTCATAAAAGAACAGTAAATTTTTGTATTTTTTACACGGGAGTTTCATTTTGTCTTCTTTTCTACTCCAGCTCTGGCATGATAAACCACAACATAAGCTGCCCAACAGACAAACTAAACATTATCTAATGCAAACACTTGAGAAGCTTGTTTATAGTGCTTTAATTTTCAGAGCTCTATCATGGATCAGTTGGAGTCAAGTTTTGTGTAGCGACCCTGTCTTCCTCACAGCAGCACTACTATATTCCCAGTCAAATCTTACTAGGCTGAAACTTGCTCAGTATAAGTCATTTTGCCCTTCAGTTCCATCCAAAACCATGTCATGGTGAATTTGTGAAGGAAACCCTTAACGGACCTTTTGAAAGGCATTTTTAGCATGTCTGCATGTATTGTACAGAATGTGTTTCAGAAATAATCTACTGTCATTACAAGGACTTCTACTAAATAAGAAACTAAAGAACTGCTGAGAGTAAAAAGAACGCATTAACACTTCCCCAGTTATCAGCGTAAGTACTGTTCAAATTCTCACAGGGTTAAAAGAACAAGTCATTTGAATGATCAGCTACCCCCCCCAAAGTGTATGACCAAAATCCAGCTCTACTAAAAGAAGCTGAAGAAGTGAACAGACTGAATGACTAAACTCTCTATAAAAATGAAAGAAAATAATTTATTATAATGGGGAAAAAAAATACAAACATGACATCCATTTAACTTCTAATGACAGATTTATAATAAAAGCACAACAGAAATTTCTGTATGAGTTAACATTTGGGATAATCCATCAGAAACAAAGTTCTTGCTTCTCTCATTAACACCATTAAGATCTAGATGCCATGAATATAAATACACCATATTCATATGCATTCTGTGACTATGGGAAAAAACTGTCTGAACATCAGCGTTATCTCAAACTGGTTAACTGGATATATAGAAGACACCCTGCTTTCACACACACAAAACTAAATGGCTGAAAGAGTTCTTATCTCTACATCTCACTATTTTGTTCCTTTTATAAAAAAGTGTCCAATAATGCTTCTAAACCTTAAATGAGACACACTGTTAGCCAGTCTTCTGGGCTAGCAGTATTAAGGTTGGCAACAGAAAGAATTACAGAACTTGAAAGTTAAGATGGGAAAAAGGTGGAGAGAAAAACTGGCATCAAGGAAGCACTGGGGGAAGCTTAGTTCATGCTGAATGGGAAGCAGGCAGGAGCTGAGGGAGAAAACAGGAGCCAGCAGCAAAAAGCAATGGAAGTGTGCTCGGGAAAACTGTTCACAAGGAAAGTCTTTAAAATTAAGTATTACATAAAGCATCATCTGAAACGATTCATAACCATGAAAGCAGGATCTTTTTGCTAACACAATACACTGCAGGGAAGACATGAAGATCAAGACAAGATGCAGCTATGCAAACACTGTCTAGATGTAGGGGCTTAAGGTAATGGACATCACTGAAAGAGGAAAACCATACCCACCTTCACCAAATCTGGACTTGATTTTGCATTAGATGCTGAATCAAGGATCATAGATTCGGCATGTATTCTGCGTAACCGGTCTTTAAGATCTGTGTTTTGTGCTATTGCCTGGAACATTTAACAAAAATATTGGGGCTATGAAGTTCTCTCAACTAATTTGAACAGTGGCTTTATTGTGCAAGAAGGGGAGAATAGTATTTAAAGTGCAGTATAAAACACCAACATCACCACACAAGCTTTTACTGGTTCAGCAAATTGTTTATTATAAATGCTTCAAACCATGCTCCTTACTTCTCAAATTAAAACTATTTTGTTCAGTGTAAGAGAAAAGACAAAACTAGAGAACAAAAGCCAAAGAGAGCTTGGACGTTTCAAGTTAAGAGACTGGGAATATGGGACTGTTATAGGTCACCAGGTTCTGCAAGCTGATTTATTAAGTTATAAACACATTTTATGCATCTTGGTTCATTTCCAGCACCCTTCCCCTACCTCAATCTCCAACCTCACCTCTCTCACCGTTAATTTATACTTGTCACCAGCCAAAGATATGTTTCATTTTCCCATCAACCTGATGTACTGACAGTTCCCTCAGCCTTCTGCTGACATAGAAATAAGGTTTAATTTGGGACCGATTTGTAAAACAAAGTTTTCTTCTTCTTTTGCCGCTGCACTGCAACCTCCACTGTGCTACTGGACTAGACGAGGATGGAGAAAGCAGTTTGAAAGAGTGAAAGATAACCTTTACACAAGATGAACATTTTCTTCCCCAAAATTCCAGCAATGGCAGAAGGCCAGTTTCACTGAACATGGTGATTAGGCTCTGGGGATCAAACTGAAAACAAGGAAAGTCATGTAGCTTTTCTCTGTGTAGTTTGGAGATGGCTAAGATCAATAAAAGTAGCTTCCCCTGCCCCTCCACTAAGAAAGACACAACTGTATTAAATGCAAATACATGATTTTAAATATTAGTATTACACCTGTACATGATTTATATATTCATATCGTATTGCAATAGTATTTTATGCTTTACTGCTTTGAAATTATATGCAAGTATTCCTTTAAATTACTTCTTTTATAATAGAAATCTCTACAGATAAAGGTGAAACAGCTCATTCTTTGTTCCAGTTCAAAAACTGAGGCACTCCTACGAACAAAAAGGAACCTATCATTCACACTAATACAAGTATATAGAATATCATAAAACTGTATAATAAATGAATGTCTTCTTTTCACTTAAAAACATGACTTCATACAGGTTTCATGCTGAAGTAAAACAGAGGAGGCAAGATTACCTGTTCTATTTAGCGTCACCTAAAACACGCTTAAGAAAACTTTGGACATGTGCTTAAGACTCCTGCATGCTTTCTCAGTCTCAGAAACAGGATGGATTAGGCAGGAAACTTTAAGCACTGGAAAGTCTGCAGAGACTGCCCGAAACAACTGCTCCTGGGAGAGGGATTTCCTCTACAGCCAACTTCTAGGTCGTTCCTCTTACAGTAGCTCACTGCAGCTGAAACTTGTTGCGTAGCAACCATACTTTTTTGGCCAAGATCATTCTGTCTTGCTCATAGGTGAGTTCCACCTCACACATTTGGTGGTGAGAGGGAGGATTAAAACAACTTCTATTAACAGGCTCAATTTTTTAAAAATCGACACTCTCAAACACTCCACAGAACACCAACAGATAATCATTTATGATAACACCTTTTCCTTGTCTTCAACAATTTTTCTATACCTTGTGGATGTACCCAGCTCTAACATCATGTCCCGAAAGAGGTACAATTTGTGTCCTGATAGCTTTATAATAGAAGTGATCAGAAGAAAAAACAACTTCTACTGCAAACTCTGGTACTGGTTACTTATGTTGTATGCACCTGAAGGCCAGATGTCATTCAGAGTAGACTTAAAGGAAGAGAACACAGCTCTGCCCACAATAAAAGCATGTATTTAAAAAAAAAAAAAAAAAAAAGAGTTACTAATTTTAACCATAAAAGGACAAAAAAAAAAAAGTCTCCTAAATAATAGCCCCTGTATTGCAACACAATTCTAGCCAAGCTAGGTGATTTTAAGTACTTCCAGTATAGAGGTGAAGGTGCTGCCACAGCCCTTACAACAAACATTTTCCCTGTTTACATCTATTAAATTGAATAATTAAAAAAAAAAAAAACAACCCACACAACACATCTTTTGATGGTTGGAACAATACTGAAGACTTATCTACTGCCCACTTTTGTGATCTGAATCAATACTAGAATGTGGAGAACACTTCCATTTACACCTCCATTTTCTCCCCAAAATATTTCTGATTTCAACAGCATTTTTTGTGGAGGTAGTCTTGGGGACAGGAACGACAGTGGGCTCAAAGTGATGGTGTGGGGATTATTTTCTGACTCTATATATGGAATTCAGAATATAGACGCTTATCTTTCCCTTGACAAGTGATCAAATGGACAACATTATGTATTATACCCACTTACATATATACATACATATACATATATATATGTAAAATAAAATTACACAGCTTTCCTATATAGCATTTTGCAGTTTTCATGGTCTGCTACAAAGTGTTTTCTTTCTTCTACTATAGCTCAGTAAGAAAGACTGTGCTTTTCTCCAGTGACTATTTACTTTTCTAGGACCGTGTGTAGGTCAAGAATACCATCTTAATGACGAAGAGGCAGAGGAACAGCTGCTAATTTTGTGAGTGGAAAGTGCTTCATCCAATTCAAATCTGTTCATTTTTCTTCCTCTGCCAGGCTGAAGAGAGCAAAACAAACTTTATGTTTGATTACTCTCAACCTGTGAGTCGAATTTTTTTTGTTCCTCATGCACGGAAAACACTGAAATTAGCAACAAACACTAAGTCAAAGTCACCAGTGAAGGACTCTCTTCCAACGAATAGTCTCAGAAATATGGCAAGTTTATCATATCTCTGTTTCCAGAGATCTTCAAAGGAAATTCATTCCTTTCTCCTACTCTCTACTGTATGAGGTGACAAAATTTCTGTTGGCACCATGGCTTTACAAAGATCTGCAGGCTAATAGCTCTTACACAGGCGTTAATCTCTGCTTAAAAGAGCTGCCAGTGTTCCCAGATGATTTCTGGATGGCCTATGGAAGGCTTTTTCAGTATCAGATGATAAGACCTAAGAGCACAACTTTTAAAAGACATTTAGAGGATGAAAATGGACAACAGCATTTCATTGCTCAGGAAAAAAAAAAAATCATGCTCAAGTGAGTGTTCAGAAACACTCTGTTCAGAAACCTTAACAACTGTTTTTGATGCAAAAAATGATAGGCAATTAACACTGGAAAAAATGAAAGCCATATACCCAGATGTCAGAAGCAGAACATCTGAAAGCCAAAAGCAAAGAAGTGCAAGTGAGTGAATATAGTTACTGTGCAACAGGTTTCAGCGCTCTCCAAATTCTGTGAAGACATCATGACCTCTAAAGGTCCAGGCAAAGAGGTATGTTATAAGCTAAAAACTCTAATCACATACAGCTTTTGTACAGCAAAGGGCAGTTTTCATATCAATAAAATTCTAGTATTAGCTATGTCACATTTACCAGTGCTAGAGAGTCACCACGGCCTCTGATCAGGCATTTGCAACATACACAGAAATTTTAAGATCATGGTAATGATGACCCTCATTGCACTGAAATCAGATCATTATTTGGCTGATGCATCCAATTATGACCAGCTTGGAAGTCCTGGTCTTGAGCAACTACAAAAATCATACCTACCAAAAAACCCCCACCTTTTTAAAGAGCACAATCTCTTGTCATTAGAACTCTGCTCTAAGAGCTCCTTTGCTGCTTTTAGATAACAGATAATTAAGGTTGCAAGCCAATATAGACAAATTGTACTTGTATTTGCTTTGCAGTATCTCAGTGCAGCACAGTGAAGCTCAGATGAGTTAGAAGCGACAGACAAGTGCTCTTCAGCCTTGATTTTATGCCAAATCATGCTATGACTACCTGAGTGCTGTTTAGGAAAAGGAAAAAAAACCCCACAACCTACCAGACTTAAGTGATAAAAACAGAATGCATGTTCCAGAGAGAAAGCAGACTCATCGTCACAGAACAGCCCTCTGATACTTAACATCAAATCATACAGGTTATACTGCACACCTAGATTAATCTGTCAAATTTTAGTGATTTCACAATTTCTTTATAACTTAGGAAAAAGTCTCTGAAAAGCACTGTATACAATAATGCACTATGCTTCAATACTGAAAATTCTAGCACAGAATAGATACTAAAGAAACACGTATTAATTTGTACAAAATTTAAGAGTGGTAACTGATGACAATGAAGCTTGCTGAACTTCAGCATGTCACTTACGGATGTTAAGGCATTCTTCAAGCCAACTATTTGTGCAGATGGAGACAAGGATGCATCATGTTCCAGCATCTGCTTCAGCTTCTCTCTCTCTGTAGATATGGTGCTGAAAGCCGACTTCAAGGTGAAGAAAACTAGAACCATTTTATAAAAAGTGACAGTTAAAAACAACTACCAAATGCATACAGACAAGTAACATAAAACTTCAATGAAACATCACTTATGGTGATAGAAACTAGAGTCTAGGTTGAGAGATCCAGAGGAGGTTAAGAACAAGTGATATTAATCAAGGTTATCAGGTAGATATTTCAGTAGTAGAAAAGTTTATGGTGAATACTACACTGTTGACTATATCAGCCACATTCAAATTTACTCTGATTATTTGTGACAGATGGCAGCAAAGCTAACTAACCACATCTGCTCTTCACTTGCTTTTGTTCCCCAATTAGCTTGACTCTTCAGACAGTTGTGACTATTCCACATTCCTTTAAGAATTTCAGTGGGATAGAAGAGAGGGAAAGAGGGGGGAAAAAACAAGCAAAAAAATTAAGAAAGCAGCTATGACACAGACTGTGCCATAGCTATGACAGGCTAAAATTTGCTCCCAAACAAGTAAAACTGTGATGTTGAGTTTGGTTCTCTCTTTTCGGGATAAGGAAACTCCAGCTTGTTAGATGATTTAATGACTCAAAAGGTAAGATCCTTAATGTTTGGTGTGCATGCTACACTGGTACTTCCACTCCTTTCTGATTCAGTATTGCTAACTTGAAACATTCAACTCAAACAGATCATGCAAGCTGAAAAAATCACTGGATTTTTAAAGTGGAATACACTTTTCTTATTTTCTGACTTTTGAGCCCCCCCCCCTTTTTTTTTTAATAACAACAAGGAATAAAAACTTGAAGTAATGTTTATGTAAAATTTCAACATTCATCTAACTGAAGAATTAGAGAATTTGCAAGAGCCTTATCATAAGTTTGTAATAAAGTCATGAGAACTGGCAATGCAAAAAATCATCAATTTACAGGGAAGCAGAGGTATAAAATTTGTGTATGCGTACGTGTCTATATTCATGCCAAATGAAAAGGAAAAAAAAACCCATGAAACTTTAATACCTCTCTCTCCCAATCACACACACAGAGTTAACCTGAATAATCATTAACCCGTCTGAGCATCTGAGGTAACCTAATTTACTATTTTTATAAGAAAATACTCCTAAGTGCATTTGAACATTGCAAACCATTGCCAGAGTTAATTCTCATACTTTAACCTATTTCAAGAAATCTTTAACAACATGACAAGGAAGAGGGGAGGATGTATCCACTATGATACACTTTACATTGGCCTTTCACATGTGGATGACATGACCAGAATCCTCAGAGACCCGACATGTCATTTAAGAATCTGTATACTAACTTAAATTTGCAAGAATCATTACAGATTAAAGTCCTAATATTACATTTTATTTAATATGTATCAAGAGATTAAGCAAATTTTTTCTTCAAAACATTATTTTTTCAGAGTGGCAATAACATGAAACAACTTTGGAAAAAATTCAATGCATCTTTTACAAGTTATAATTTATATAATTATAAATTAAATAGCACCCAGTTAACTGCCCCAAAATGCATTGATCAATCTGACCAAAACTAGTAAATGGTCATTTTGCTTAAGATGAAATTGAGTAGAAGATTTCTTCAGCACCTTTAGATAGTGACTTTTGCAACAGCTCCCCCACACACACTCCCTTTTTTTTTTGTTGGGTTTTTTTTTTTTTTGAAAGCATACACCAGTTTTTGACTACACTTGACTTTACAAACCTTACTACCGAGACAGATACAGTCCTTACATAATGGAATCAAGACATCTCATCACTAGAGGGGGAAAAAAATCAAGCAAAGAATGCTTAATGGTAACATCAGTCATCACCTTGTACAAGAGGGGGCAAAAATCAATACTTCCAAAAGCCTTTCAGATACAAATCCACAAATGCCTTCCTTACCAAGATCACTTAAACAATAAAAACGTTTCTGGTGCAAGGGTGATGGAGCAAAGCATTGCTAATGAAAAATGATTTTGCAGAGAAGAAACATTTCTAGTCAAGCTGCCCCTCTGGCTGCTTTACATGATTTTACTCTTCTGTATTCACTAAAAATAGGTTATTACCATAGCAACCTCTTGCATCACCAACAAATGTTGACTGAAGTATAGTGAACCACCCCAAATATACAAACATACACATGCTCATACACAGAGTATAATTTGCTGTTGCATTTATAGCAACTGATTTTAGGACTTCTTCTTTCTGGCAACAAATACAATCTAGGTTTCTAGCACAGAAAACAAAGGGAAGAAAGGTCCTAAAAGCCACTTGATTAAGCCTTTTCTTTTTTCCTGAAAAACTCAAGACCTCAACATTTGCAATTCCTCAAGGGGATTACAGGAAGGGGGGGATGTTTCAGGCTTTATTTATTTATTTATTTATTTATTAAGATGAAACAGGAAGCAATCTCAGAAGTCACATCATTATTAAGCTGCAATGATGTAAAACCACATATGAAAGAGAATTTCATTTACCTTTATGTGCAATGTGAAATAAGTCTTCTTGCATTTTAGTAAATTCTGATGATATTTCAGAGCCATCAGAGTAATTTTTCTCCTCTACAAAATCTATAGTAGATAAGTTAGGATTGGAAGCATGCAGTCTCATCGGGGCAGAAAATACTGAAGGCACCTATAAGGAAGATAGCCATTTGCGATATTTTTACAAACTTTAAAGAAAGCTTTTGTTATTGCCCCTACCTGAATTAGGTGTTGGAAACACCAGAAATGGAAGAACCATCAGTTAGCAATAGGTTTGGAATGGGTGACACCTGGCAAATGAGATCACAGGTGCAATGTTGCCCAAGATGTCATAAATCTCTCGGCAAACTCCAAAGTCTTGGCAAAACTCCAAAGAAACAAGCCCACAGAGAGCTGTAGCATATGCTATACTGTTTTCCCCCACTTATGAATACCTAATGACATGGTCTCTAAAAGCAAGTATGTTCATAACTATCTGCAGAATTTGCAGAGATCTGTACTGCTGAAAGCAAACAACAACAACAAATGGAGGTAGACTGGAAAACATACGTAAAAATCACAGCCAGTCTCCTGAACCAACCAGCAGAGATCCTGAGGCAGATTTCAAAGATGATGTATTTGCATTTTGTCTAACGTATTACTGTTTAAGATGAGCTATCACAGGAGACTACCTAAAAAGGATTCAGATTCCCTAAACTGGATAGGCTAAGAACTAATCAATAGTAGTATTTGGAGAAAGAAGGGCTACAGAAAGGACTGAAGTTACCTGTAACGTTCCTTTAGTCTCTTTGCCAACAACTCTTGATCGCCACCTCCTGTGTGCTCTTTTTTCCTTTTTTGGGCTTTCAAAAGGTCCAACCTTTTAACAACACACAGGACAAAAGTAATACAGATTGCCATAGAACTAGAAAAGCTAAGAAGAATTATCTTTATCCTGTGCTTTTTTTCTCTCCCTTGGAATGGCAAGGGAGAATTTTTGTTCATTTTTTTAAACAACAAACCTGTATAGCATTTATAGCAGGCGCTGAGTATGTCCTGTGAAGAACGTCCATACTCTGTAACAGCTGGTTCATTTCCAGTAAATAGGTGTGACAGTGGGAGAGGTCTGTTTGAAACAAGAAAATATTTTCAGTTCTTCTGAAATAACAGACACGCTGAAAGTTTTTGTCTGTTCGTTCACGGGTTAGTCTAATTTTGATTTTCATTTATAGCTAGCTTAAGCTATTCTTGGACTAAAAGCAGATTACTGGGTGACTGGATAGTATTCTTCTATCTTCAAGTTCAAGTTCAAAATATTGGAAGGCACCTCCATGGCCTGTGTACTAACATGGTATTTTATCCCAGTTGGTAGCGGAAAAGTGAGAGTAATGTGATAATTATTGCAGTTTGGGACTAGTCAGACCTCTTCATGGAGAGGGTACCAATGCCAAGACCAAGCTGTTCATTCAGTGCTAGAAGTGATGCTCCTCTTTATTAGAACTGAAGCTCACTGGTGGGCAGAACTTTACCGAGTATGTATCACATAGACACTATCAATGTGACAAAGACCTTCATGCTGTTAAGAAAGCAAATACAGAAGGTGACTTTGAAGTACACAAAGATCTAATGCTTTTTAAATGACTGGATTTTGGACATTCCCCCTTTTTTTGAATACATATCCAGCTTAAGAAAGTTCAAGTCTTACTACTAAAAGTGACTTTTATATATAAAGAAAATGAAAATATAAAGAAAATGAAAATATTCAGGTTCCTTTAACAGGTCCCCAAAACTGATGTACCCACATCCAAAATTACTAATCCTTTCAGAAACAAGTGACTAGCCAATTAATAAACAACCACCCCCTTCTTACCTCCAATTTCAGAGAAAACTAACTGTAATGACTACTTATGCTGTGCTACTGTCATTATCAGGAACAATCAGGGGATTCATTCAGTTTTCAATCTTAATTAAAAAAAAAACAAAAACAGGAAGCAATCTCAGAAGTCACATCATTATTAAGTTGCGATGATGTAAAACCACATTAGGGCATTTTCAACTTCCTTCAAATATCATTACCCCTTGAGCATTTTTCTATGTCTTCAGAAGACTGTAGCCAAGACGGAATCCGGGACTCATTACTTGAATAGGAAAATGACAGGCTACCTCCAGCTGACAGCGAATTCTGTTTGGTCAAGCTGCCTGCCTGTTCCAAAGGAGAACAAATGGATTTTTAACACACAATATTTTATTGTTGCAAGAACACGTTCTGACAACCAACAGTTGAGGTCCATAATCATTGACAAGGACGGAATGCATTAACAACATAGGAAAAAAAAAGCATAAGAACTAGATTAGGCGTACAATCATTGAGCATAATGTTGGGATATCATATTGTATTAAGAAAGCTGACTACCAGCAGTAGAAAAACAGATACTAAAGGAAGCACAAAATTTGCTGAAAATTAGATTTTGAGGAATGGCAAAAGTCTGCATCAGTTAAGTCAATTTAACACAATTGTAGTACCAGACCTGGCACAGGACCAAGGGAGGACATTCTGTTCTTTCTCCACTCTCCCCAAAGAAGCCCCAGAAGATAACTTAAATATAACATGCACATATTTGTTGGAACTATTTTTTTCAATGAAGAAAGCAAGATCTACTAGATGTTTTCTGAAATTTTACTCAGGGTCATGCGCCTTTAACACAGATTTTGCTTGATAGTCCTTAATACATATGTGAACATACATCTCATCTGAGTAAAAAACCCCACCATTTTGCAGCCTCCCAGTAGCAAATTACAAACTCTTATCTTGTCTTCAGCAGTGGCCACTATCAGATGCTTCAGAAGATACTGGAAAGTCTCCATAAGAGCTAAATAAGCAGCACAATTAAGCAGTTTCCAATGGGAAAAAAAATTTCTATGCATGCAATACTATTATCAGTTGATAGTGGCTTAGAATGCTGCTGTCTTTTCTAGTGTAACCACAACTACTAGTCATCCAAATGCCTAATTATTTTTTAGGCCTTACAAAACCTTTTGTCTTTAGTAACATCTATATCAGGAAGTTGTACAAGATAATTACATATTTTGTCAGCATCTTATTTAAAATCAGTTTTAAACATGTTGTTTCATTTGAAGTGCCATTACATGATATCTTTGCTCTAGGGCTATGAGAAAAGCTGACTAGGTTATTTAGCTCCTCTCTAAAGCATATATATTTTACATACTTTGTTACCTCTTGGCTCACCTTATATCAAAATCTGAGGTAGTACTAGTTTTAAAGCTATTCATAGGAAATTTCCTCTATATCTCAGTAACAGTTGCAGTTGTCTCAGTTAGCTTTTTTAAACTTACAATATAATGACCCATTTTGAGTTGTAGGGTAAAATAAATTGTACTGTCCTGGTGACTTCATTCAGTATTATGATCCCAATTTATATAGTCAGTATCAAATAGCAGTAAGCATCAATAAGCACACATTTTCATATTAATCTATGTAGTTTAGCTATTTCATTACTACTTAAAGGTAACTGTGTGAGCTTTAGTCATCTATATATACACACAAAGGGTCATCTATACTATAATAGTCATCTATACACAAATAATAATCCCAGCACCTTTCCAAACATAAGTAAGCTAAATTTATACAAGTTTTGTGAGCAAATCCCAGATTGTCTCTTCAAAACCTATTGCATATAACCAAACTCTTTTCCAGAATTCATATAAATTAGGGGCAAGAGCAGGAAGGAAGAAGGAAAAAGGCATTGCCAAGGAACAGGGAATGGATCGAGTTTGTACAGCTCCACTTAGCATACTTTTGATTTTGGTCAGTATGGCTAAGATTTAGAATACAAGTATTCTATGTAAACATATACAGACACATACAACCCCTCCCCCCAGACATGCAAACTGATTAGGTGTTTCTAAAAGCAAATATAATGCAAATATAATTTGATATATTTTTTTCAAAATAACCTAATTACTGGATTGATATCAACTAGCATTAGCCTAGGGTTGGTGTAAATTGGCAAACCTCCATTAACTTCAATAAAGCTAAGGTGATAAACTGTAGCTTAAGAACTACCCCTTTCTATTTTTCACATGAAAATAAGTAGGGCTTCTTTGCAGTGCAAATGTAGATTAATAAATTAAAAGTGAATTAAAGTCTTTTATGGCAAAGAAGAAATGGTTACCTTTCCTAACAGTAAGCACAGATTTTAGATATGTTGGTCACATGGACTTTATTTGGATAGCACAGGCATACTGATGCCATGGGGTTTGCTATGATCCGCTTTTGCCCTCAGTATTCTTCCTCCACAGCCTAACCGTCTTGTGGGAGAAAAGGACAAAGCTGTCCCAGGAGGTTTTTCCAGTTCTTTGCAGATGCAGCATCAGATGAGGAGGCTGTCAGAGCCGCAGAGATGCCACGGGCAGCAGCTTTTTGCAGAGGAGTGTGTCCCTGCAGAGTGAGTTACTGTTCTTTCAGCTGCCAGCTCACACAGATGCTCTCCTTGCCAGCCGCTAGCAAAAAGCTGTCCAGCCTCATGCTTGTGTCTGGGAAAGCTCTTCCTCAGTTACAGGATAGTCCTTCCAAGGTGGCAAAACCCCTCCAGTGTCCTGTAGACACACACTAAGCACCATGGAGCTAACTGACAGACTTTAGAAATAAGGACATTGTTCAAATTAACACAATCGTCCCAAGAACCAAACAATAAATTCTATTGCAATACAGATTTAGTTTTGTACAGCTAACAACATGTTCTTTTGAAGTTGGGGATACACGCTTAAGTAAGAGAGATGCTGACTGATCTCTAGTAGTCTCTCAGGGTAAAAAGGAGACATGCAAGCGCTCCAGATGCCTTTCCTTACAGTTTTGTTATTGTCAGCATTAGGGCATGTAGTGTGAAGCTTGGTGTTTCCCAAGGCAAAAAGGACATTTGGGAGTAAGAATAATGGATTGGTTTACATAGCGTTCCTAAACAGCCCCCTAAAACCCTCTACAGGGAGAATCCTCAGCAAAAGCCTAAAACCCTTTTATGCAGAAGTATTATGCTGTTTCCACAAGTAAATGTTGATAAACATGTTACTGACAGCTCAGAAGAAATCCCATCAATCCAGGGAGGTGACAGTAGGAGGAAAATTCTTGAGCTGTGGGTGTGGCATGAAACAAGCCTGCTCAGAACATGCACCAATACAGCTAAGGGAATGAAAACCTTAGCGAGGTGACGAATAAAGCACCTATTGCTACATCAGCCAGCCAGTGTGCAGACTGTTGGGGGTATGGAGATTGTGTCCAGGTGAAAGTAGCAGTCATGGCTTTTAGCCGAAAAGGAGTGCATGGCTGACTGGATCCACCCAGACCACATATCCACCCACAGCACAATCTTTGCATTCGTTTGAACGATGCTTCCACCTCAGTTAAAAATATAAATGGTAGTCACAGATGATGGCTCTAGAATAATCCTAACATACTCCTCAGCTAAGCGCAGTCCAATGTATTAATGTAAACAGTGAGAAGTCTTACCAGCCAGACGATAAACGGAAAAAAGCTAAAGAAAAAACTCTAGCTGAATGTTCTTCTGTGCCCCACACTAACACTCACCAGCACATATGATGTACACAGACAATGATGTAAGCCTCAAATTTTATAATGTTGTCTTATTGTTTTAATTAAGTAAATTATATTTTCATGACTACTTTTAAAACTGGATATTAAGTTAGAGTCCTCATAATTTTTAGCAGCATCACACACAAAACTACCTGGGAGCAAATCTATAAATAATACCATTTTGCTCTTGACATTTTAGATCATAACTTAAATCCAGCTGCAAACTTCCATTATGTTCTTTACTTAATAAACACAAGTTAGGCTAATTTAATCCCTGATGAAAGCTCATTATCTATAAATCAAACCATTACCTTTCTACTTGGAGCAGAATCACACACGCCAGGGACAGAGTCCACAGTAGAAGACACAGGGAAGAAAAGATTACTGACATCATGGGGAAACATGGAGATTTCGTTCTGACGATACATTCTGTGATGACGAAGTTTTGCTACCCACTCATCAAACAATTCCTGAGATTTCACCTACACAAAGTTTCAAGTTTTAGAACATTTACATTCAAAACTGTTAACAATAAAAAAACCCTAAAGTACTTTCTGCCTATTAGGCAGCTAGCCTGGCCAACTTTTATGGGTAAGACATCAATTAAGTTTTTCTAATGATGCTCCTACTAAAGGGCATTCTATATGAGCTTGAACACAACAGAAAATTAGTCACAGGATAAATTCAAGAGAAGGAAATCTCAATTACTGTAGTCATGACTTTCATGCAGAACACAGTACTTAGCAACTTCCAGAATGGAAGAAATGGTATAACAAAAATATTTAATTTATTATTTCATAGTTGCCATTTTTTTAAGATTTAGCAAAGTTTAACCAAGCATTAATGGAATTTTGATTTTGGTGAGAAAATCATCACATCATCAACTGCTAATCAAACCAATTTATTACACAAGAAAGGACAGACGAGTCTACACCTTTGACTGTACAGAAAACTCTGCAGATAAGATGAGCAGCATGATACCACTACTAAAAGTAAAAGCAGGCGTGCAATAAGGGCATAACCTTTGCTGAAAAAAAAATACTGAAAGAAAAAAAGCTGCTCAACATGAGGCATCTTCCAAGTTTCTATTCACAGAATAATTTTGTAACAGAGTCACTGACTATGGGACAGTACAATAAGGCCTCTCAAGTTATAAAGTGTAAAACTAGTCTGCTGTGGCAAAAAACTAAGTTATCAGTGTAATTAACAGACCTCCTACTATTAAAAAAAAAAAAGAAAAAAAAGGAGAGCACACGCACAGGCGAGAGCAAGTGAAAGCGCACATGAAAGTGAGAGAAGTTGCAAACTCCTTTATACACACTTAATGTTGTTATTATACTTCCACAATTTTGGGAGCAAGGTTAAAACGATCTTGAAGACCTACCTTCAGATGGTATATCTGCTCTTCTGTATCCAAATCTATACATTTTGTTGATTTCTTTACAGACATCACAGAAAGTCCAACATCAATACAGCCATGAAGCTTCCCTCTTTCTATCTGCAAAAAAATAAAACAAAATAAAGCAAAACCCCAAAAGAAAACAAAAAATAGCATTCATAGTAAAACCACTATGATTACTGGAGCAAAAAAACAGACATTAACTGCTAGAGCCATCATTCCCCCCGCCCCCTTCAACCTTGTATTTAGAACTGTTGAAACTTTGTTTCTACTTCCCAACAATATGGAAATAGTAATACTTGAGATAAAAATACTGTATTTACCTTATAATGGCCTTAGAGGGTTTAGGACTACTTACATCAGCTTTGCATTTAGAATATTTCAAAATCCCTCTGTCCAAAAAGAAGTATCTCTGTAAGCAGGAAAACAGAGTCTTTAAAAAAAATTTCAAAAAAAGAAAGCACCAGGAAACAACTTACATATTTTCTTAAGAGAACACATTCTTTACTCTTAAATAATCTTTTTGCAATGGCAACATACCATGCAAGTCACATCCACATGGCATCAGGCTTTCAAAGACACATTTCTTTCCTACCTTGTGCCAGCCTTTCAAAGGCCATTTCCTCTTTTTCAGCAAGCAGCCTTCCTGCTTCTGTGGTTCTTGGGTACAATTCATTGCTCCCCGGAGTCCTTCCACAATTTCCCAGCTGTCCTGCTTAAACAGAAAATCCAAACCTAGATCTTATTTCTTCCAAAGAACAGACTTGTTAGGAGAGATTCAAGAAGAGGAAGGCTGTACGTAAAAGAAAACAAAAGGATGTTGAAATCTAACCTTAGAGCCTTCTTTATTCTTTGTTACTTATCTCCCAAGAGACCTGATTCTCTTTTAGATTGAGAGAGACAATATAAACCAAGCAAAATGCTATTTTTCCGGCACCGTTTCTCATTGAATGTACATGCTTACCAGAATTTTATATATAAATATCTCTCTCTCTACTTACATATACGCACAGTGCATAGTCACAGGCTAGCCACAGTTTAGCATAAAAAGCTTTCTGCTGTCATGGGCAGAAACAGCCTACACTAAAAGGACACATTTTGTAGGTTATGAGGTAGAAGTAAAAGACTCTGAAAATGAAGACCTTTTCTATTTTCTTTTGCCTGTAGTCAGCAACTCAAGGTTTTGCATTTTGCTGTGAGCTGTTGTCTCCCTAAAGCAAAAGAATAATACAAAAAAAAATACAAATAAAGGAAAAAGCCAGAGAAGCAATGCAAATACTATGAGGAACACTATGTAAAGGCAGAGAATGAAGAATAAAAACCACTCTGCATCATCTAAATCTTTAATCTAAAGATGATCTCTTTTCTGATATGAAAAACTCTTAAATGAAAGACTCTGCAGCAACATACAATAGAGAAGAGAATAAACTTGATGGTATTTTTTTCGTGTCCTCAGCATGACAGCTAAGTGGAGCCTGCTAGCTGCAGTTTCACAGCTATTCAAGTACAAAGCCAGCTATAAGCCACAACAATTATGGACTTTTTTTGGCACAGCATTCCAGTCCACCATCTTGAAAACAAAACAAACAAACAAACAAGTTCCACCATCTCTTTTGCCATAAATGGAAATATTAGGCCACTAAATGTGTGTGGTTTGGGATTTTTTTTCCCCCTCTCATTTAAGATTATTTATTAACCCTTATATTAATCACAAACATTGAGACTGTTAAGATGATATTCCAAGATGCTGATTTCTGTCATCAAATATGGTATAATGTTATAAAACTAATAATTTTACAAATTCCTATAAAACTAAGTAGTATGCAACAGATCATTCTGCACTTTGCTCTGAAGTTTTTCACTGCAGTGAAATCCCATCACTATATCACTGCCTGGGAAGTCAGTGGTCCATCCTCCTGCCAGAGCACCTGTCTCCTGCCCAGCATCCTCCAACACGGCTCTCAGGAAACTTGCAGCCAGCAGCCCTGGCAAAAATACCCACAACCCCACAGGCATGAAAAGGAAAAGGCATTTCTCCACATCCAGACCTACCAACGTGCCAATCCAGCTCCCAAAACAGGGTGCAGTGACAGTCACAGGTATTTATCTTTCAACAGTTTGATTCTCTTCCCTTTACTACTGGGAAAAATCTGTTATATAACCTCAGCTCATTTTGCAACATTAGTGCAGTGCCAAAACATCTTTTAGGCTAGTGGGGGGGGAAAAAAAAACAACCTCATTTTATTCTCACCAGGTCACATTTTCATGCAGTAACTAGATGCTTCCTGGCCAAGAACAGTAATTTATAGCCTGCAAAATGGAAACACTACTTGTAGTGCAGTTACAAATGACAGGTTGACAGCAGTTGCTGTTTGGGGCAAGAAATCAATTTTATAATTCACACTGAGCTGAACTGACTGCTGCAAAAGGGTCCATGTGTAGAAAAAATTTCTGCTCCTCAGGAAGCATGTTCTACTATGTGAGCCAATATAAAAACTAAGCTTGTCATTGACTGATTTCAAATCAGCAGCTTGGAAAAAGGTAAATATTTTTAAAAAGTGAGAAAGCTGAAGGATTTCATTAAGAACTAATGAGAGTACCTACAAGTTTAAAAAGAACGGTGTGTTCCTGTATGGTTTTTTTCCCCTTCTTGAAATTGGCCAGAAAAGCTTAAAAGTTCTTTTGCCCGATGCTGTCAAGAGAAGCTTACCAGGCAGGCAGTTTCCATTGCCTTAGCTAAAAGGTGTTAAACTGCAGTCCCCAAACACATAGTTTTTCCACTGAAAATTAATCTGATAGCAGTCAAGACTACTGAACAGTAGATCCTTTTTAATATTCTAGCATTAAGCCTTATGAAGCAAGTTTCTTGAACACTGGATCCAATTCTCATAGACTTTTGCTAAGCTTAAGAACAATATATGGTTGACAGAGATCAACTTGTGGGAGAAAAGCAGAACTCTGAGCACAGTTAAAAAGAACTCTGAGCACAGAATGCAGATTCACCTTTCTATAAGGACAAGCTTAGGAAGAAATGGGCTTCTGAAGTGAGACAGATTCACGCTACATTGAGGTGAGAAAAACGGAAGCAGCTGAGAGATGGCTCAACTAGCTACATTCACCTGGAATATACCTGGTTCAGGTAAAAAGTTCAGGTAAAACTTCTAAATACAGAGCACATCCTAGTCTGCATCACACACAAAACTGTCTGGGTCTCTCCTGCATTCCAGGTGCAAGACATCTCCTACAAGCTCCTGTAGGAGAGCCACATTTCTCACTGTTCCTCTAGTCCCCAAGGAGCCAAGACAGTGGGTTTGTTTTTGTTTGTTTTTTTTTTGTTTTTGTTTTTGCTAATAACAGTTTTTTAATAAGAGTGAAAACAGGAGGAAGAGCTGAAGCAGAAGCACTGCTTCCCACTAAGTGGGTCCCAGCAGAGACTGAAGGAGCCTCTTATGGTATAGTTACATGCCATGCTCACAGCACTAAATGTGATCCTGCCAAATCTCAGATGAGAAGCAGTCTCCTACTCACATTTCTGCCTTGTTGTCTGGGAGCCTCATGCTTCTTCAATTGCAAACTTTAGTTAGAGGAAGTTTTAGAGCCAGCTGAATTAGATCCTTTTAGAAGCACAAGGACAAATTAGCCTCCAAGTTACCCAAGGAATGACAGGGAACAGTAGAGAGAATTAACAGTTTGGGGGAATTGTTAGATAACAATAAGACGCAGCCCTGCAACAAGAGCAGGCACTTATTTGGTCCTGCATCACATTCATCTAGCCAGAAGAGTCAAGTCTTTCCTATCTGAACCCTCGAATTCCCATAGTTCTCAAAACACTGGTGCTGTGACTGTTTTTGGATCCATTTTGCTCTTGACCCAAACCTTGTAAGATCGTGATCAATACTTTGTTTTTCATTAAACAAGGTATCAGATCTCTCTTTCAAAAGAAGTTTTAGTTGCTATTGCTGGGACCAGCTGCAAAGGAACAGAAAACTGCTCACTCTCTAAAATTAAGGCAAATGACTCAGGCTGGTTGGTTATCATCTGTTCTCATCTGTCTGAAATAGCAGAGGAGCAAATGGAAATACAAGATTTCCTGAAAGCTGCTGGAAGCATTTAGATTATGCTCCATTTTGCTGATTCTTATCCCACAGCAAGGAACTGAAAAAATACCCCACATCATAGAGATTAAAAAAAAAAAAAAAAAGCCACAGCTGAAAGGCATTAATAATACTGGTGTAGGCCTGATGTCCAAGATAGTACAGTCTAAAGGTTATGACACTTCAAAAGATTTTATAATGTAATGGGCCAATATCTGCACGAAATGATCACCATGTTTGCTGCCTGAGACAGGAATTTCCATCCAGGCCCAGGGAGGGATATATTATAGTTACTTCTCTCCGATCCAGAGGTCCTCATTTCAGGTCAGCACTGGAAATTTGTATTGTAGCTGCTACTTGGGTTATATCTGTTCTGTGGCTGGGGAAAAAAAAACAAAAAAACAAAAAAAACACACACACTTTTTTCTTCAGAGATAAGTCTGTCATTAGATAACTTTGGTTATTTTCTTTATTTAACAAACTAAAAGCATCTTGATTTTCTGCAATATTCTGTACCATACAACTTCAAGGCCATAAATTATTTCAGGAGAAGGAATGAAGTAATGAGTCTGAATGGCTCTCAGACTGATGCTTGCTCTTGTAGCTCCTTGAACAGAACAGCTGAGAGCGCCAGACTTTCTTCCAGTGTAAAATGCAGTCAGTTGTACCGTATATTTTAAAGTGCCAAAAATAGAAAGCTGCTTTGTGGAGGATAAGGGTTTGCATCAGCTGCAACTAAAGAATTTATTACAGTTCATAAAATTGGCAGAAGTGATTTAATTTTCTTTTTTAGAACATGAGATTTTTTTAAGCAGTTCTCCTGTCATAAAGCTTTTCCCTACTCTATTTAAAAAGTTGGTTAACATATTAGACTTTAAAAATTACTACCATAATGTATCTTTTTTTAATCATAGGGCAATTTAAAGAAGATCAACAACAGCTTTCCTTCCTCACAAAAAAAGTTAGAACTGTGACTCTGTGGAAGACACCCCTTTATGTGACTGAAAAAGACAGGGGAGAAAATAGCACAGGGGTGGATGTGGCAGTAGCCTCCTCGCTGTAATGGGGCTTTAAGGTGAAGGTGAACTTAGTGGAAAAGGATTAACTGTCAGTGTCTTCAGGTCACACTGCAAATATGTTGCACCTGGCAAAAAAAGGACACTAAGATTAGCAAAGGAAGAAACAGGGGTCTCAGAGTCCTGCAGCACTGCTTAAATCAAGTCTTCCGTGTGATGGTGGACCAACTTGTGCATCACAGGACTCTACTTATGCTCCTCAGCATTTTCACATGTTGCTCTGTGGGGAGCAATAACCAAATTTTAGCAGACATTGGAAGCCCAGAGATACCTGATACCACCATGATTCCCTACCCCAATCTCAAGTTAGTACTTGCTCCTGGGTGCCAGTGCATACCTGCAATGGAGTCCCTGCTTCGGAAAACAGGGAGGCTCACAACTAATTACCTCACTGATTTTGCAAAAAATCTAGCATGGTTCCTTTACTCCCAAGCTTTTCAGAGTTTCTTTCCACTTAATCAGATTAAAAGAACTGCCTTGTCAGATAAGCAGCACAGTCCTTTTGGCAAAACAGGAAGAAGCACCCAGGCAGATCTGTTGTTATCTAGCAAGCAAAGAGCAGTCTGGTTCTGAAGGTGCCTGAGAGAGGCACAAATGTTTGCAGGAAGAGTAAGAAGTCTTCTGTAGAACTGGAAGACAAAGGAAAGAATATTATGCTTCACCTTCCACTCAGCAGAGCATACAGAAAAATTATTTACTTTCAGGACACTGCTAATAAAACATTGGTGTTAAATTGTATTCTTTTCTTCCATGTCTTGCAAATCAAAATTCTGCTAGAGCCAAGTCGTGCATATGGTACTTTTTTGGTTTGAATTAGGGTATTCTTACTGTTTTGTTTGTTTTTGAAGTTTTACAGAACTTTACATGGTTGGTTTTCTCTTAATAGAGACCTAAAGTGTTGTCATTTAAACAAACATGCAGATGAAAAAGTCAAATTAACCCTCAGACAGATATCACTCATCCACAGTCTTGTCAGCCCTGAGCAGGTGGGTATTAGTATGGGTAGACTGTGAAGCTCCAACTTACCAGTCCAAGAGGCTGAGCACAAAAGCAGCATTTAATGATATAAACAATACTACACAATCAAATGTAACAAAAAATCTTCTGGGGGAAAGGGAGGCTGAGAAAGATCTTGATTTCCTTGTTGCCTAGAGCAAAAATTCAAACCTTAAACTAGTAAAACGAGGGTACACTTAACAAGACACAGACCTTTATAACTTGCAAGACTAGAAGCCTTCTGGGAGCAGAAGGGGAAGAGAACTGTTCTTCACCCAAAGGATTGCTGTGTCCAGGCTGGTAAGTCAGCCTTGTGGAGTATTGCCTGTGTTAATCCTAAAGGTCTATCTTTCCATATGCAGCAAAGATGACTATTTATCAAAACGTTCACTGAAACATGCTACCAACACAAACTACAATTAACAAAGAAATTTTAAAAACATAAGGGAAAAAATAATCAGCACAAGTTTTTTTTCAAGTAAATATCCAGACAGTGTGTATTGTACAGGATATTTAAATCTTTGTTTGCCCCAGTAAAACAGTTTGTTCTGCAAACTGCATGACAACTTCAGTGTGAAAAATCAGTCATGTGTGAAACACCAAAAGCATCAGGGAATTAAGGAAGCAACAGCAATAGCACAGCCATGCATATAAACACTGACAATTCTGGGGAAAAAAAATTCATGATTTAGAATTAATTGGGGTTTTTATTTTTCCTTTCTAGATTTAGCTGGATTGAAGGAAGACCTCTTGATCACTTCAGCAAGGGCTAGACGCAAAGAAAGTTATACTGTAAGTATCTAATCTAGGAAGTTACTACATTTGGTAAAGGAAGGAGTGGAGAAGGTATTGAAGAATTCCCTACAAATATTAGAAGTCCTCATTAAGAAAAAAACAAAAAAGAAAAAAACAAATGTAAGCGGAGCCTTAAGAAGCACATGTAACTTCTGAAAAATGTGTTTCTAAATTCTCTGCTTGCTTTACATTGGTCAGAGCTTTTAGCATTACTTAGTGATCTTTTCACAGCATACAAGCAGCAACGTGAACTCCCCCAACTTCTGCGGGCTTGGTTCTGTCATTAACAGAAGACATGGACAAGTCATTGAACTGATGTGCCTCAGGTTCCCTACATGCAGAAGTGTACTATTACTTACTTGGTGCTGCAATGACCAGTCATGAAAAGAAGAGAAATATTGAAATATTAATTCACAGTGGAGACACCTAACACCCTGCTCCATATTATCATGAGGAAACAAAAACTATGTTGCCTTCAGTATACACTGGGAAACAACCCACTTTACACCTCCATTTAACTTGATCTGATAGGTGTATGAGGTAACTTACCATCTGCCTGACTATAATAAATGAACACGGATGTACCAAAATTACAAATAAAACAGTAAGTTGCATCTTTCACCTCTGTCAGCTATACCTTGCATTTTTGTACAGGCTATCAAAGGCTACAATTCCAGAAAGAGACAAGGTGATATTAAACCTTACTAAGTTATTCCCTTCCTCCAAAGAAAGGGTGTGAGAACTTTTGTTCCTTTGGATAAGAAACAGGACTGGCTAACAATACAATTCCTGGACAAGGAAGCTGAGCTATTCAATAGATTCGGTAGTTACATGGAAATGAGTGGACTTTTTGCAGAAATTCCCTCTGCATAAGTATAAGTGCTTTTACTGGCTACATAACATCCTAGTGGATTTAGTCATGCTCATATAAATTTTATTATTAAAATACTATATAACATCATTTGATTGACATTAACTGTTGGAACAGACAACACTAATGTTTTAAATTATGCTTTTTTTTTGCGGTTATCTCATACTGAGGATATGAGAAAAATAATACTGCAAGAAACCAAAAGAGTACCCTGAAAGCAAGGATTTCGTTGCTCAGTGTACTAGAAACGCATAACATTTCTTACAATCACAGCACTTTAAAAGGTAGAAATTATTCAGAAATTTGTCTGCCTTTCCAATTGTGTGTGCAGGGACAAAAGGCCCAGAAAAGCAGGTGCTATTTCAAAACACAGCTGAGGTCTGCAAAGCTTTCGGGGGACTTGGATGCTCAAATCCAATTAAAATTTCAACCAGAGGCAGCTTCAAAAGCTCCACTAAGCCAGCATCTGTACAAATAAAACTTTATGTTGAGCACACTGCTCACATTCTTTTTGCAAGCATGGCTGGACTGTGGTTAAAGCTTAATTCTCAGTATGGCTGCAGGTCAGTTTTTCTTGCCCACACACAAGAGCAGTCTTCAACACAGTCTCACTTGTCAGGTACAAACACTCATAGGTTTAAGTTTTAAAACTGTAAAATTAAAAAATAGCATAAATAATATTCTCTGCAGAAAACTAAGCATGGTTTGGTGTTTCATACAGTATCAGGCATCCAGATGCATCATGCTACACATTTTCTTAACTACAGTTCTACAGCACAAATCAGCACTTTTAGGCACATTTTCAGTTTCAATAGGGGTTCCCTGTCAAGGTTCAGAAAAATGCATTCCCTTTCACACATGCATGCACACCTTTCCCTGGAAACTTGAAATAAGCAGAGCAGATATACAATATTCTACCACAGAAGTGGTACATTCTAGGGAAGACTTGGGATTTCCGCATCAAAGAAACCAAGCGTCAGCAGCAATGTTTCACTATAAAAGCAGCACACATAGTTAATTCAGATTTTTATCTCATTCTGTTAATCATTCCAGTTTTACAACTGCCTGATATCCAATAACATGTTTACTGCACTTGACTGAAAGCTGCCATAAGCAAAAACAGAAAACAGAAGAAGGAAACCTAGAAACAAGATAAAACAAACAAGCAACAGGAAAACAAGATTTAAGAGTGTCACTGATACCCAAAAGCAAAAGTAACACCCAATCTTGATAATTCTTTTAGTTTGGGGCGGGGGAAAAGTTGTATTACCTGACGACTTCCTTGCTTGGAGGAGCAGCTGCTCGTACTCCTTGAAGGAGACAACATTTTCTGGGATGCACCAAGGCTTTTTTCTTCATTCATGATTCAAGACAATTCACATAAACTCAGTTAGAACACTGTTAAAAGGGCATTAGGCAAATGTATCGGAAGACTCCTGAGAGAAATGCAGGACACATCCTTTACCCAACACATGATCTTCATCTCATGGAAATTCCTGAAAGGGAAGAGGGGGAAAAAAAAAAAAAAAAAGATTAATCGAACACAGTCTCTCTTACTGTCATCTTGCAACATGAATCAAGAAATCATAATAAAGCCTTTGGTAATATAAACTGACTGCATTACTGTACACCATTAGAAATTAATTCAACAAATGCTTTAGGATAATTTTCACGCATTAAATAGGAACAACAACTACTTTGGGTTCTAAATGCACGCTTTAATCATCATTACTTATGCAGAACACAATGGAAGCACAATATCAAACATCTTTTTAAATATTTAAACCCATAGTCAAAAAAATTAATAAAGATGCACAGAATATGATTAATATCTATATGGAAAGGGCTGAAGCATTCTCAAAATCAGGAAAAAGCATCTAAAAATGTCTCGCCAAAAATATAAACCAAAAAATTTCTGTTAGATACTTCTTTTCCCAGTTCCTTAATAATGTAAGCAAGTATGTGTGGCATCAGGATGAAAGGAAAAAAACCCCAAGAGATAGGCTAAAGTAAAGATCATGCAAACTCAGCTACCTAGAGCTCTGCACAACTAATCCTACCTGGAATCAGAAATGTGTAACTACTGTCACATTCGTTTCCTAAGTCAGTGACTGGAAGAATAATTAATAGTTTGTTTAATAACAGTGGTGGTTGCAGCATGTGCAAATAAAAGCTATGCCAGTAACTTCAAATAATGGATTTCCAGTGTGGGCAAGAGTTGCCATGGTAACTGATCTTTTTTTTTTTTAAACCCAAACAGAGGACATAACAAAAGGGTGATGCTTTCCAAAACTCTGGGGAAGAGCACGTGGGCCTTTGCAAGTTGTATATCGCTTTAGATTTTACTGTTCGGGGCAAGGAATTTGCACATTAGGAAGAGTGAAAGAACCACCAACTAGGAAGGTACGGAAGTTTCCACGAAGAGGAGGGAATCCCATTTCTGACATAAGGAGGCATCACTTCAGAGTCTGCTTGCTTGCTTGTTTACTTAGACTCACATTCATGTACCGCACTGAACCAGGCGCACTCGATATTGAAGAGCATTCATTTTTTCCTTGAAGAGGCTCAAAAATCTATTCCAAGAGAAGCAGCATTTTAAGGTCCCCAGTGAAATTCTTTGGGTATATTTTAAGAATTCAACTTTCCCTTTATAAAAAGGCAGATGCTATATTTAAGATGAAGACAACAGCATGCCACAAAAACATCTCTCCCTACTGCTATAGTTTGCAAATTTATGCTAAACAATAGTGACGAGACAGTCCCAGTCTCCAAAAGTCATGCGAGAAAGAAAGCTCTGCTAAGACTATTCACTGGTGAGTCACTTTGGCAGTTATTTCCAGTAACCATCAGATACAAAGTCAACAAATACAATACAAGAACTTGAAAACAAAACAGCACAGTGATGTGCTAACAAGAGCTGAATTGAGCCTTGTGCACAGGTTTTACGCTTAGAGTACTATTGAAATTAGGAGTAGTGCATGTTAGAGAAGCTATATTCTCTTCCTATCTGGAAGACAAAGTTTTCCACATGGCATTTCGCTAAGGACCATCACTCTAAAAGGATTTGTTTTAGCTCACTTTATGCAGGTTTTAAGCTGCTCACTAAGCATAAAACATGACTTTCCTGATGAGGTTCAAGCTGAATTTAGTAAAACAGTTTAATGGTAGTATCTCTATTTACAAGCAGAGATCAAATATTCAGGACAGGAATGTAAAGATGTTTTGGACAAACTCACAGTTCAGATAACCCCTTGAAAGCACCATGCAGCAAGTGTTTTACTAATGCACACTGTTTACTCAGTAGGCAACACTCTTCTTTACCGCTCAGTGTTCAAAATGAGCAATATATCACTTTGTTTCCATTGTTGATTATCTAGCATTTTGGCAAAGATTAGCAAACTTCGTGATGAGAAACAGGCAGCTAATTTGCAGCTAAATGCGCTGAGAGTTATCGTTGTCAGGACCTTGTGAGTAGATGCCCAGGGCACGCTGATATCAATTATATGGCCCCCCTTTGCCCATTTCAAATACTCAGCAAAATGGAGGCGACGTCCTGGAAGTTTCAGATAACTGAAAAAAATAGGCGTCACTGATTTCAATACAAAAAGGAGCCATGCAATCAGAAGAATATTTCTATCATCATTTTTTCAGCGTGGAGTCTAAATAAAATTAAGAGGCGGGCACAATAGCATTTCAGCATAGATCAGAAGTGCACTTCACTTGCAAATCTCCTGATCACCCCCCAAAATTACCGCCTTATGGTGTGCACTGCAGAACAGCCTTAGAGCATGGAAACCAAATCCCGTTTGGACAAAATGAAACCAGCAGACACGCTCCAGGAGTGCATCTAGTGCTTACAGCATTCAGTTTGCATCCCAAACCTATAAACAGCACTTATCTCTATTTGTCATCTGCTACTAAGAGCTTTATCTTTCTACATCGATTAAAGCAAATGTAAACATATGACAACATGTACAACAGGAAGACCTATTAAAAAAAAAGTAGCATCTTGAGTTATCCTCAAAACTTTAAGATAGCACTAGTTTAAGGCAGTTCCTCAATATCAAAATTGATCTCTTGCAACTCTCAAAACAATAAGCTTGCAGCAAAATGTAAGTGTTCCCACAGTTCACAAAAGAGGAAAGGCAGACATTTAGAAAAATCTGGAAAACTGCAGTATGCAGTCAACATTAGGCAATTATTTTTGCTATGGCTCCAGAAGAAAAATAAAGACTGAACAGCTGTTTCAGAGCTGTTTCTGCAGTGAAAGAGCACTGTAAAGAGCATTTAAGCAGCAAGACCGGAAGCATGTATCTTATTTTGTAGCTGTAGTCAATTAAAGTCTTGCGGATAAAACAACAGCAACAACAGAAGCCTGAAGAAAGTCATGTGGGCACAGCAAGGGCATGACAGAGAAATTCAAATCAGACTTGCAAACGACCTCGACTTTCACTGAATTAAAAAGAATAAACCATGCTAAAACCTTTCCTCTCTAGTAATTATTAAAAAACTAAGTTACATTCACTCACATCCACCTGGATCAACAAAACAGTATTATTTTCCAACTAATGCTTTCATGGCTTTCTCCATTATATTTCGAATTGTTGGCTTTAATCTATCCAACAGTCTCATCTGGCTCAGCAAGAGAGTTATTTATAGACTACAAGTATGCCACATACAACTGCTGAAGATGTCTTTTCAAGAAAGTTAACTGCAGTTCCAAAATTACCATAAGATTCATGCTACCGAAGGACATAAAACAAATACTGTACTATTTCTGAGTATGCACTTTACAGGAAAAAAAAAAAGGAAATAATTATATAAAATTAAGTTATTAAAATGAGTTTTGAAAGCAAGAGTTCTTAACAAATTAAGAAAATTAGCAATAATGGGAAGTATTTCAGAAAGAACATCAAACAGATGCTGTCTCTAGATACTGTCCAAATCACAACCTCTGTTGAGCACATATGGTCATTATATAGGGGTACAGGTTCACGAATGGCTCAGAAATACTCTTATGACGCAAACAGTTACTTCCATCTAGCCCACTTCTTTAAGGAGGATATTGATGTAATTAAATCACACTACTTCACTGACCCAAGAGAGGAAAAGTTCAAACAGGGAGCAACGAAGAAGGGGGCAACAAATCAAGCAAGATGTCAAAGAAAAACATGCTTCAATGTCAAGTCTGCTCAGCCTCTTCTGAAACAATGCAAGTGTCTGTTGTTTCACTAACCCTTGGAGTGAATGATGCAGTTCCTTATATTAGTAAGATCTTGTATAAATTTAGAAATAAGTCAGTATGAATCCTGAAATATAAGTACACATAAAAATACCACCTTTCCTCACGTCCACCATAGACATTGACTCTAACATTGCATGTGACACGATTAATTTTAAATGTGTAATCTTGACACTTTTTTCCCCCCTCCTCTCAGGGAGGAAAAGCAGTAATGGCTGTATTATTACTGTAAGCAGTTAGCTCTCATACCACCCTTTAAATCCAACTTTATAGACAGGCTAGACAGGCCTTTAGCACAAGGCACCCAAATGAGCGAGGTCTCAGGGGCGCCCTTCCCAGCTCCTAGCACAATTTGCACACAGAATTCAAGTGCGAAGCCACAAGCCCTGGGACCACAGGCACCAGTTTGTAACCCACTAAGAGAGGATTCCGCAGTCTCCCTATGAAGAAGATGGAGGAGAAAGTGAGAGCTACGGAGCTGTGATCAGATCCTATCCTGGGAGCATATACACTTCACACAGCAGGGCTGATGAGGTTGACAGCCCTTACTGTGTTCAGTTAACAGACAGGCAGCAGGATTATTTGCAATGGAAACAGTATATATCTAGAGAAGGACTTACAAGTCACAAAAAAAACTAAAGGATGATCAGGCAATGGAATAGAGAGAAAGGCTTGTTGTTTTCAACAAGCAAAGTCATAGGCACATGGTATCATTTCACAGTCTATACTAAAAACTTTGGAAAGGACCACCTGTTACAGTTGGTTAATGATAATGTCCCAGGGATGGTATGAGTAGAAACATTACCATCAAGGCTTTGGCACGAGCTTGGCTGCCTTTCATTCTTCTGTTATCTGTTACTATTTAAAGCTTTGTTTAGTTCATTAAAACAAAGATATTCCATTATGCCCCAAGCTTCTCCTTTTTAAAACAGCTCTCATTATTGCTAAAATGTTACTGAAATACAATGAGTGTTTTTCTACATTCAATTTTGATAGGCACTATTTAAGTTCTGGTAGTCAGTGCCTTCTTGTGACAATATCTGTCTGTTTGCCAGCAGGTAGTAATTCAAGATCTGAAGACAGCACTGTCTGTACACCAAGAAAAAGACATCACTCTCCTGTCAAGTCACTGAATCCAATATAATTTTGTATCAGACTGTCTTGTTTGTGAGGTGATAAGCTATGTAACGTTGTAAACTGCATTAAGCTACCAAGGTTGACATCAAGCATTATATTTTATTAAACGAACTGACATAGCTGTGGAGAAACAAAACCAAAATCAATCATATGTGGTTTTAGGTATTGCAGCAAATAGGACTATCTGAAGAAGAGTTTCTGTGACCCAGGTATGATCCTTACCACAGTCTGAAGAGAAACATCACAGGGTATGTATGAACAGGAAACAGTTTCTCTTCTTTCAGCTCTTGTGGAAAGTTAGACATACTTATTAAAGAGTGGCAGGATCCAACAAGCCTATTTTGTCCCCTCTGATGTGGTGTTTTAGCTTTCACACTTCAGTATCATTTACTTTTTCAAGGTTTTGAAAAAGGTACCTCTTCTTTTCAAGGTACACTGAAACTCTGTTGCATCTGTGTAGTGTATGTCACTCAAAATTTGTTAAAAAAAAAAAAAAAAGTCACACACTTCCTTCTGAGGATATTTAAAGTTTCTCCTTTATAAGCAGGCTTATTAACTCAAAATTTAAATCCCATTAACTTTAATGACCATGGTAACAAGATTCAATTCTTCTTAGGACACACACAAATTCGTGTAAACATTTCACAATGTGTAATGACCACGAGTTACAAGAATTTCTGATTTCTTCTAGACCAACTTACTATATTTTTAGAGGCTTCAGCCTCTTAAGTCTATTTCAATACGCCTTTTCCAGTGTTATGACATTAATGTTTATAAACAAATTGCTGCAGCCAGACCTACAGCTGTCTTTTAAAGATCATGTAAAGACCAACTATATTTTCATATTAAGATAGCCTGAAACTTAAGAGGTGCATAGTCCAGTACTCTGACCAAACAGCAGACAGTTGTAAGCCCAGTGTTAACCCTCTCTAACATTTTCTTAGGCTAGGGGCCACTAACTCACCTATATTGTTTCTGAACATGCAATACGTGAACAAACTTTGACACTTCAGAGAAGTGGAAACGATTAATATTTATGAAGTATACTGAGGATAATTAGTACCACATTAAGTAAGTGCTAAGTATTTTTGTTATTAATGTGAAAAGGTAAGAGTTCATTAACTCTGATCTTTCAATGGAAGGAAATTGGCAAATATAAAGAAAACCACATTTCTGTGTACAGAGTGTTCATTTTAATAAAAAAGTTAAAGATGTTCACAAGACAACATATCCAAAACATCTCTAGGATGTCCTCACTGCTTGTAATTAAGGCAGACATACTATTCTGAGATGCTCCATCTCCTCTAGAAGTCATCCAGACAGATTTCATTAAAAAACAACACAACTTTGCGGATTAATTCCAATCTTTTTGGTTCAGTTGCACTAGACTACAGATCTCTTAACCAAAAATAAAAACACAGCACCAAGTGGCCTCACTGCTCTACTGAAGCACACACATCCTCTACTAATACTTGAGTTCCTGACTCAGCAGGCTGTCTAGAAAGAAGAAAATACAGATATTTTTTCTTGCAGCTATTAGCTCAGGCTCTGTGTAGGAAACACTGGCTCAACATAGCAAATTGCAAGTATTCTTGGATAGTGTATAAGGATGAATACACATTGCAAATATCTTCTCAAATTAAATGCAACTAATTTGCTGGATTCTTTTCCTTCAATAACTGACTTAAATGTATATACACCATGAAGTTAAGATCCTTTGAAATTTCAGAACTGACTGTTGCCTAGCCAATGCTTTTTATGACAGTGAAGCAGACTGACATCAAAACACACCCATTCTGATCAGGGAAAGTGTTTAGGACCACTCAACCACCTCTACAATTGCCCACAAGATAAAAAGCCAGCAAAGAGAAAGAGCTATGAATGACCTCATGCTTAAGTCATTTACATTTAAGTGTCTAAAAGAAAACACAAACACACAAATAATTAAGAAAACATCCAAAACCCAACTTGCACATGAAGATGTGGGCTGAAGCACTCTCATATCTGAAAGAGTTCATTTTACTAGCAATCATGAAAATTTGGCAGGGTGTGTGAATTCCTGAAATACCACTTTTGTGGAAGCCTTCTTCACTGAAATAGCAGCCACTGTACACAATGCATAGGGAGTAAACATTAAAGCAACTTAGCTGCCTGGTTAGACACAAAAGTAGTAAACATAAATGTCAAACTACTATTTTATGAGTTAAGTCCATAGGCTCCTGAAACCTCCATGTTTTTGGCTTAAATGGTGGGGGATATTATGAGTTTCTCAGACTCCTATTTTATTATAAACATAAGGATTTTCAATACATCATATGATATATAAGTAAGTATGCACACTGATTCCATCTTTTTCTCATGATGATAACCCCTTCCCCCCCCCCCACACACACACACAACCACCCCCCTATCAGAGGGACCAACAGGCAGGTAACAGATTCATTCCATCCATTTTATTTTTGTGTGAAGTTACGGAAAATATGAGTAATACAAACTCAAATAGTGTACTTCGCACAGATTCCTGATGGATTCTTCGCATACTGAAATCATGACAAACATTTTTACTGAACTGCAGGACAAGCAAAAGACTCCACACTTTGTAACGGCAATCTGCATAAATACAGGATAGACTAGAGGAAAACTGAGGAAGACTAAGTGGGAGAGCTGAATGGAACAGACTTAGGAAAAAGTCTCAGGTTCATAACAGATCCCAACATGACTAAGAGTCAAAATGTCATGCTGCTGCCGAAAAAACAAATATTAACAGGGCCATGCAATACCAGAGTAACGCCAACAGAATTCATGATATAATCCTGCACTCACTCACATTGGTAAAGCCTCAGTTAAAATACTATACCTCACTTTGGTTGCCATGTTTCAAGTACAATTTGGCTCTAAAAAGAGACCTAACTCTGAGAATTAGAGAGGAGTAACAAACAAGACCCTGAAAGGCAGATCACAAGATTGGGGTTTCATTAGCATAAAGGAAAACAGAGGCTTATCATCAGCGAAAGGTGACCTAACTGCATGCTGCTGCCCCAGCAGCACCCTAAGATCCCACCATCTGCCCCTTGTGAGAGCTCAGCTACATTAGTTCAGTCCTCCAGCAAAAAATAATACTTTGGGGGGGGGGGGGAAGAGGGGGAGTACGATTACTTTTCAGGTCTCTAATAAAGATAAGTTTAGTTAAGTGCTGAAGTGATTGCCTAAGAAGATGGTAGAACCTCCATCATCTATCCTGATCTTCAGAAACCTTGAAACAACTGTCAGCAATATAATCAACCTTGCCTAGAAGCAGAAGGATGGAGTAGGTGAGTTCTGTAACTTCCCTTTCCACTCCATTTTCTACAACTCAATAATTGTAAAACTATGTTTAAGTAAATGCTTAATTGAGGTAAGTATCCAAGTCCAATAGACTCACTTAAGCCTCAATGAAGGTTAAGAGAAGTGCCTAGTAACTATTTTCAGGACACATCTAGAGCTTAATTTTATCTGAAGTATTGACTCCTACTGGTGAAACCTCCTTCTTTGTCTAGGGAAAAACATGCAGTTTAAAGTAGATGTGTCTTTGAAACTTGAATTTTTAAAAGGAAAGTCACACTCATTGCCCCTTACAGGATGGTTAAGAATCCCTTTTGGGGGGAGTAATGTATTAAAATATGGGTTTTGTTAATTCTGTATCTTTTAAGTTTCTGCATGCTTTTTTATAGAATATTTATCAAATTTATTGGGCTAGAGCACTTGCCTTAATAGTTAAGTTACTATTTATTTCACAATGATTTATGCTAAGTATTCCTGGAGCACCCATGGAATCAAGTAAGTGTGGAAAAATTAGGTTTAGGACAGAAAGCTGAAGTAGAGAGGCAGTATTTTGAAGCCAAGCATTACAAGAGCAGGATGAGAAGAAATAAAAGGACATTTGAGAAGGCTCAGGCTGGAGCTTCTTGAGGACAGACAGGACGATGCCTGCAACTATCTATTCTGCTGGGAACACAAGTCATGGACATGTATGCAGGCAACAAGAACAGTGAGAAGCACCTGCAGATGGAGTGAACCATTCTCTTGGAAGATGCATCTGTATCACAAGTAGTCCTAAATCCATTCATATTTATGACTGTAATGAACACCTTGACAAGGGGAAACAGGAAAGAGGTTCCACAGATCAGATTTTTCCATTAGCAACATTATCCTCAAGGCAGAGGATAAACATGAACTGAAAGAGACCTAGAAGCAGAGAGACATAAGATGTAGGAAAATGGTTCATAAATTAGAATGATTACATGCAGTGCTTTGCCAAAAAATGATGAAAAACAGTAGAACTGACACGTGTGTACATACACACACAATGATTTAAAGATCCGTCCAGTGTTGACATTTGAAATATCAGCTTTTGGAGCCAAGAGGAGCACTTGAGAGAAACTGCACAGAAATCAGCTCCTTCAAGAAGACTATGACAAAAAGGCTATAAGGTAAATTGGGACAGCCACAACATAAAGGCCAGAGCAACAGCTGATGAAGGGAATAGGGATGTTTCTCACTTCTGGATTAGATGAGGCATATGAAATGATACAAGTCACGTAACATATAGTCACATCAGGGGGAAGAATCAATCACAACAGCTGGGTTAGCAAGACAAGATGCAGGCTAGAGATTAGGGTCTCTGACTAGATTAACAGGGTAGCTATTAAACAGGAAAAAGGCCATAAAAAGAGATCCTCTCCCCACCTCAAAAGACAGAAAAACAAAACAAGCCGCCCAGTTCCGAAATGCTAGCGGAGGACCTGAATCCAGAGCTAGGGTTACCTTAGAGGTAACTTTACGCAGACTGAACTGGTAAGAGAATTTCTGACCTTTTTGACCTTGACAAAAGAAAGAAAAGTGAACATGAAGCCATGGAAGTGGCAAGTGTGCTCAAAAAGAACAAAAGGTCCATTTCAGAGTGTGCTTTCACATCAACTCTTGTCCTACCAGCACATAGCTACAGTGGACCAAAATCTAAAAGCAAGTTAGGAGACTGGCAAAAAAGGAAAGCTTCTATTAAGAACTGATGAATAATTTAACATTATTATGGGCAATCCAGAACAAGGAAGATGTATAGAGTTTTAATGGACTAAGCTTGTTTATACAATTCAAAAACAGGATGGCATCCCAATGTAAAATATGGCATCCCTCCAGCAATAAAGCTCATAGTACAAATCTGCTGAGAATGTCTGTGGCTTTCAGCAGTAGCTCAGTGTCGCCTTCACTGACAGGTTACAGCTCAAGCTTTAAGGTATTCTTGCTCCCAAGCAATTTGTTACTATCCCTTCACTGAAAAACAGTTTTTCCAAAAATCACAGGAGCCCTCCGTAACTCAGTTAAGTGTAGAGTCAGCTGTCACAGTGGATGGTATCAAGTATTTTGCTCTGCAGGCCAAAATGCAGGGATGGTAATCACCAGCTTGTGGATAGCAATGAGAAAGCGGAAGTGGTATTATTTTCAACTGATCCAGACAGATCTGAAAGGAGATACTCTGTTCCTAATCTTACATTTATATTCATGTTAGTGCAAGCTACTGGCTATCATGAGCTTAATTAAAAAACAAAAGAACTCCCACTTGATTAAATAAGCTGCAGTTACACTCCTGTTCTCAAGCATTTTTAAGAGATTTAAAGACTGGAGGTTTTAATTAGGATGCCTCAGCAACATGGAAGAATGAAGAATTTACAAGAAAACTTGAATTGAGATCAGTGAGAGCGCGCTACAACTTAACAACTCAGGTTTATTACTCCTAATGAACACAACTCATTTTTTTACTTCAGTTCCAGTCACTGCAAGCAGGCTATAGAAACAGCCGACAACAATGTGAAGACTTTTATAATATATGCAGTCTAGTATCTTTGTTGCTTCATAGCATTTTTGTGGTTGGTTATACTTGAACTACAAACAAACAACCTGGATTTTAATTACAGATTATAAAAAAAAAAGCAATAAACTGAACTGATGTAGATTTCCCTTAAACTTTTAATATTAAAGAGTGCCACCATTGTTGTTGTTCCACTCCTATCTCTCTACTCTTCCCATCATTTTTGTGTGTTTGTTTCCAAAATGCTTGTGTATGGGACAGGCTTTTCTAGACCATCAGAGCTTGTAACAAACATACATTGAACCTGTGGTTAATTATGAGTAGTGCAGCATCAGGTGTAACCTGGCATACCTAACAAGATATTTCCCATAATTTTTCACATAGTGCACTTGAATTTCTGAAAAGGAGAACAGACAAAAGAGTAGTAATTTCTTTGAGGAAAGAGTGAAAAGCTTTTTTTTTTTTTTTGGATAAAACTCTGTTTGAAGTAATAAATATATGCCAATTGTGTTTCCATTACCTTAGCAAAGGAAAGGAAAAAATATGCAGGTCTACTATTTTCTTAATATTCATCTTCAATGACATTTTCTATGATTTTTATTTGCCAGCAAGCAACGCTTTCAAGACAGAAAAACCCCATCCAGTTACACCATTTTTACCTGTAAAATAGAGAATGCATAAGGAGGAAAACACCTTTACAAATCCTACAACATAAAATTCTATTTTCAACATAACATTGTATTTTCAAAGGCTGCTGAAGTTTGAAACTCTGCATAAAGAGTTTTCATTTAGTCTTGGCCACAAAACTCCAATTGTGCAAAGATTAAAGTGTTTTCATACCAGCAGCACTATTTTTTTTTCTAGAAAGAAATACATCTGTGCCACACAGAGTTAAACACAACTCTCAGAACAGAATTTCATTATTTTGTTTTATGCGTTTCATTGCGAAAAGGTGGAAGAAATAAACACCTGCAGAAAGTGAAGAGCTGGAGAAGGAATTTGAAAAATAAAATTACTATGAATGGTAACCAAAGTTAATAGAACTCGAATTCCAGTGTTCTCTTCTCCTAAGCATTATGCTATACTGTTCTGGGGAGCATGTCATAAAATATGTCAGAGATGTTTGGATCTTTTACTTTTGTTATTCCAAAATGACAAGGATTTACATGGAATGCTGCAAAGATAAATCTTGGAGTGACTGATGGCAGCTGAAAGGATTACGTTTGGAGAAGTAACATAAAACAGCTTCTGCAGTTCTGTAGTCTTCCTTTCTGCACTGAAAAATAAGAAAAGTCATCAACTGTCTGTCCTGCCACAAGCAAGGTGGCAGGGGGAGGCGGGGGGGAAGCCTGGAGTCCCACAGGTCTGACTTCAGACCCTCATCCTCAGACATGCTAACTGGCCTGACTGTTCTTCATTATCTGGGGAAGAAAAGCAAGGTAGTCTAAAGAAATTTCACTTCTCCACTTGCAGTATTAAAGACTGCTGCAAAAATTCCTTTTGGAAAGGCTTAAAGGCTTTCCTGGGGTAGAAGAGGGGGCTTTTTATGTAGTAAATTCTTTATGGATAAAATTTCTATGAGAGGCATTTGGGGGTTGGAAACAAAGATGGTGCAAAAGGTACCACATAATCTGATTGCCTAACAAGAGCCTGAAAGCTTGTATATATGGACAGAAAATTAGAGGGACGTACAGTTTCTACTTTGACTGAAGAACCAGTCCCCTGATGTCCCTAGTTACGATGATCTTCCAGGTTAGAAAACTTGCACTGATCTGGAGAAGCATAAATAGTTCTTGTTGAAACTACTCCCACATTGTTTGAAGAGTAAGATGATTGAAAGGATGCTCGCTCGAGTGAGTTTACAATACTAATTAGAGAATGAACAGAGAAGGCGGCAATTGCTTCAAGTCAGTGACCAAACCAGAGAATAAAACAGATACAGTGACAAAACAGGCATGATCTCCTTTAACACTCCAACATCATTTACATCACCTAGAGAGTTTAGAAGTAGATCACTGATCATGCTGAACAGGTATCACTCCTTTCAAAAGGGTGACCAAAGGCAAGTCATGCAGAGTACAGCACGAGACATTTCTTGAACATCTGGTGCAGTATTCTACACCATCATTTTAATAAATGGAATTAAAACACTGCCAGAATAGTAGGCCAGTTCGTTTGGGAAGCCCACACATCAAAATCCAAATAATTTATATTTCTGCCAAGTAGAAAAAAAAAGTCATTCAACAAGCAGAACGAAAAAGATTCTGATCTCTCTCCTTACATTTTTCTCCTTTTGGCACTATTATGTTTTTGAACAAAAATTTTGAAAATGAAACATGGGAGTCACATCTGAGCAGCATCCAATGAAAACTGGCCACATCACCCTTCCCAAAACATCCACCCTGAAATACAGTTCATTCAGACTGGCCCAAATCTGCATTAACTTTCACACTTTATATTTTGCTTGCACCAGAAGCGATAGAATTTCCAAACACACAAATTCTTGTCCATCACCAACCTATTCATAAATTCAGTATCGCTCCCAAACGTTGGATGTAAAGTTGCCTTTATTCTCTATGGTGTCCAGCAACTGATTCTGAAGAGCCCGTCATCTGCTCTTGCAGGCCGTTTGTCCAGTTCCAGTATACAGTGCTTCAGGGTAATTGCAGCTTCCCGTAAACGCTGCAGCGCATTGCTTGTGATTCCTTGTGCAGAGAGATCCGACTTCTTAATTTTGCCTGGGGACTCAAAGAAGCTTGAATAGAATTCACATCTGCTACTTCTAGTTTGTACATTCACAGCTCCATCTCCTCTCTCCAGCTTCCCCCTTGCCCCATTTCCAGTGTCTGGAATACTTTTCTAGAGCTAGGCCAAGATATGGAAGAGTGTGAGGTAGTTAAAACCAGCAGCTTTACCACCTCATACAGCAAGTTTAAGAGGCTGGCAAACTCACCAACGAGTGCAGGAACTGTCAAGCTGGGTGTTATGAGTTAAGCACAGCGAAGTAATGCAACAAATGCATTTCTTTCTATATGAATGTAATGATCCTCAGCTAATATACCTAAATTAAGTCACACATTAGTTATGTCCGCACAGAGCGGAACAACAATTAACATTATGTGTATAATCAACCACTGGCTTTTTATATTCTGAACCAATTCTAGGGATGCTGCAGGCCTGATTTTTCCTCAGCTGAGCAAGCAGTGAGAGGTTACTTGAGCAACATCCACTTAGAATAATCAGCCTTCGTGTCCACATGCACAGAAGCAAGATATTTCAGAGGCAGCAAATTAAGTAAACCATCAGAAAGCAAACAGCTCAGATTAGGTTGCCACCGTTTGTCCAAAACCACTGAACAAATGGCCTTCTATTTGACCTTGTGTGTAACAAACAGAAGAGGACTTGTTCACCACTATTAATAGAAAAATCAGCAATGCTGATTTGCATAATCATTTCAAAGTATTCTGCAATACAAGTAAATGCAGTAATATTAGTACTTCTTTTGTGACAAAAATAAAATATTCTTTATAACGGAAAGTACTTTCTCCTTACCCTGCATTTTATAACACTTATTCTGTTTCACAGCAGCTAAACACTAAGCAAAGACCTTGCTGAGGACATTTGTTAGATCCCAAAGCTATCTGTTCTCAGCTTAGTGACAGGAATTTTACTGACTAATAATTGTGGCAGTTGAGGCCTGATGCTGAGGCCTAAGGACAATTAAAGGTCACTGTCCATTAGATTATACGGGCCACTCGGAAGAGATTATTTGGATGCTGAGGTAGAAGCCAACTAGCTCTGAGTCACTGCAGAGTCCAAGCAGATCTGGATATGTCACTGAACACCTGCATCACTTGTGCTTTCATAGCTGGCCCCTGTACTTGCAGATCTGTCAGTACACCATCTACACCTGGGAGACTCAGGCTGAACTCATCCTTCCTCTTTATCAGAATACACCTTAACAGCTATATTCCATTTATCAGGCTAAGAAATTTTGCTGCAACAGCATCTTCCATGGCAAAACTGCAATTTATGCTGGTCATAAAGCTGTTTAATTTCCAGTACCTATACAAATTATATGCAAATTTATATACATATTTACTACATATAGGTGTACAGTGCTGCTATCTATTGATTCAAGTGCTGTTAATCCTTTTAAAATTAAGTCTTTTTAATGAGCAGATTTAGTTTTTCAATAGCACAGCCTTTGTCTTTAAATGCATACATCATGCCCAGCATGCCGAGACCACAATTCTGGGCTATAATTTATAGTGATGCATGTTTATGTAATTAAAAAAAAAAAAGTTGATCTCCTCATAAATGAAGTCCAATTGTACAACTGGAGCAGAAGTTTCATCCCCGATGCGGCCAGGTGTCCAGGTGAAATGTTGTGCTCCTTACCCCTTGCAACCCACTATCAGGTTACAGCCACCAGTTCAAAGGTCCCACTTCAAAGCATTCACAAAAATTCCTCAGATGTTGTGCTGCTAGTCATGAATTGAGTTTGAAGATGCTAACAAATTCCAAAATATTCAAAGCTGTCTAAACAGAATCACACCAAGTAACATGTGCTTCAACCAACATCACTCCTCCACGGCATTTATATCCTCCTCCATTAGGACTTTAGGAAAAAAAGGCAAACTAGAATAGTCATTTACTCTGAGCTGCATTGCAGCCTTATTAGGGGGGTTAAAAAGTTTAAGCTTGCTTTTTTAAAAATATAAAAAAGGCAAGACATTGACAGGAATAAAGTGAAAAAGTCTTAGAAATAAGATTTTGGCCTGTTTATATCTTACAAAAATCTGAAATCGGTTCATGATTTGAAAATGTTCTGCTACTTCTGCTTTAAAAGATGCTGTCAGTTTATCTTTTATACAAAGAAGGGTACCTGATTTTAAGTGCATGAATATAAAGTTGTAAGAAACTTATCACTCTTACCACTCATTTTTTTTCTTTCATTCCCTGTATTTCTCTAAGCCTCCAGTTAGTGCCCTTTACACCTTTCTCCCATGCAGCCCTCCACACCTCCCACCACCTTGCACAGATGACTACCATTGATGTGTACTGCTACCTTCCTACCAACACATCCACTTTCACTAAAACATGACTCATTTTAGTGATACTATTTTTGTGCATTGAAAGATGCTCAGTATTTAGGAATGTTATGTGTTTCTTCTTTTGACAAATACTTCTGTCACAACGTCCAAAAATCTTTCAGCTGAAATATAATTCCAGAGAGAAATCATACTTTAGAGCAGTCAGAACCAGTGAGAATTTGCAGGCATTTCTCTGGGGGCTGGAAGAGAATGACTTCAAATGAAAAACTGAGTTTCTTATAGCAAGTGCCTTCAACAAGACATCTCAACTTCACGATCAAGTGTGACTTAATGAGTCAGTGTGAAGCTACTTCACTGACTGGTTTGTCTTTCCTTTCATTTCAAGTGCCAACTTTTAAGTAAGAGCTGTTCAGCTCCTTACAGTCATTGCTTTCTTATATGGGATTTTTTTTTTTAATTGAGCATTTTTTTTCAAGTTATCTTGCCATATTAGGAGATGAAAATAGTTGCCAATACAAGTAATATATCACTGCCCTTCAAAACCAATTAATTTACCCCAAATATATTCAAATCCAGTCCCTATAAAAAAAATTTGTTTAGTTTCATGTGTGCCATCCAGCAAGGTATGCACTTACTTGTATGCACTTACTAGAATAGGAAGTGCAATTTCTAAAAGTTCAGAAAAATTTTTTTGAAAGACAGGCTTTTTCCACACCAGACCATAAATTGCCCTTTATCTGATGAAGATTAGAAAGTTGCCGACAAAAGGGCAGATATTTTATAACTACTCAGGGTAAGGACTGATGCAATTTCCTCTGTAGCATCTGCTATTAGGCAATGCCAGAGACAGTTATAGAAACACTCCATGGAGTAGTCCATCCCTGGTGGCAGCTCTGCACCTTTTCACCAGCATTCTTTCACTAAGAAGCTTGCAAATACAGGGTAGAGAGAAGTCTCAGGAGACTACAACTGCCAAGTAGGTGGGGGGAAGGAGTGCTAGTGACTCGTGTCCTTAATGGCTGTTACCTAGCTAGCACCAACTCTTACTAGTGTTTTCTTCAATATTTCCTTGAAAATTGTTTGGCACTGAAAAACAAACAAACAAACTACACACTAAAATTTTACAGGTGACACAAACCACAGTTTGGCCCAATAGCTCAAGTATTCTTCCAAATTCAGTGTCTTATATAAAGCATGAATGATGGCATAAGGGAAGAAGATTTAAGTAACATTTCAAAAGATTTGGAATTTCCAGGTGTGGGATGACTTTGAACACAGGCAAGTGAATTTCCCCACTCTCCAGCTACACCCCAAGCAGAATTTGAACCAGTAAAGACAGAATTCTTGTTTCCAAATTTGATATATCCAAAGTGTTTTCGGGGAAGCATCCAACACAGTCTACTTCCATAATAGAGCCTCTACTGCAGAAAGCTAAGATAAGTGGGGATTTTACCATTTCAGTTAATTTTTATTAGACAGACAACCAGAGTCTTCCCTCACCGCTGCTACCCTCCCTTCTCTTATTTTCAATACATCCCCCAATGACAATGGGTGAAATAAAAATAAAAAAGTGTGTCAAAGACTGTTTTAAAAGAAATCCAAAGAGTTCACTCTTCATTTCAGACATGCACACTTTTATAGCTGGTTATAAGGCAAAGACATGACATGTACAACAATAAATTTTTCATCCTCATTGGTCTGCTACAGAAGAAATTCACCTCTTAACCTACATTTCCATTTATTTATGTTTACTTAAGGATGATGAGTGAACTGCTGTATCCATTAGTGCTCTTTCAAACTACATCAGTACCAGATTAGAAATCTTGGGTTTAATGAGCTTTGATTTAAAAGTCTTTGTTAGTTATTCCTATTAAAATGTATTATTGGAAACAAAGAACTGTCTCACTGTTATTTAGACCATGGCAGTTAGAGCTGTTGCATATTTTAGACCTGTAGTCTTTCCTATTAACATAACAGAAATGAAGGCCCTTATGTTCTCTGTTTCTCAAAAAACAAATAGATTCTGTCACCCCACGAGATAGCATTAGAAATACTTAAACTTGGATCATTATGGACAACTTGAAAGATTAAGAAAAATAATCTTGTGAAATTTACAGATGCTATTCAAAATGTTTTTTAACCTTAAAATTTTATTTCTGAAATTATGATTACACTGCCTGACTATAGCCTTAAAATGATTTAAAACAAAAAAGCAATATGCTTAACAGTAAGGTTTTAAAAGTATGCTAACCATGGGATTAGGAAGAGCTACTGATCTACCACTTGGAATCAGTGTGCTCTGGAAAGCTAACCTGAACTTTTATATAACAGCATCTTCTCTAGGCACTTTCTGTTGCCTACCCTTAATTGTTGTATATTGCTCATTCAAAATAGGGAATGCAAATAGGAACTGAAAAACTGCTATTTCTTCACCTAATAAATGAACAAAGTAACACCAACAAATTGTGCAAGAGGACGAGATCTACACTTCTACATTTCTGAAGGACAACCAGAAACAAACCAGCACAACACATTTCTGGTTCAATAATTCTATGCGTGTTGCACATTCTTTTCATTCTTTTTGTTTCTGCATTTTAACCAATTTCGATGCAAATGCAACTTGCCATGGATCATATGCAGATTATTTTAGTCAACGTTCCTAGAGTAATAAAAAGTTAGAAAAGTACAAACCTGAATTAAACTGCTCCACTATATGAGTTATTCATTAAATCAGCAAATGTGTATAGCTGTCTATAAAATTACTTTTGTTTTTTAATTAAACTAAGTTAATTCTAGTACAAAGTATCCATTTACAAGCCATTCTTTTAACAAGGCTCAATCTTTTGTTATCTTCATAAAAGAAAGCAAAAATAAAGATTAAAACCAACTAAAGAAACGTTTTTCTTCTCGATTAATGGCCGCTTCTGTAGTTTTCCAGTACCACCTTAATTTACATGAGCATAGAGATACCTAGCATGTTTCCTCTATGTGGTAGAGAACAACAATACTGTTACAGACTCCTTTGTCTGTATTTTTGCATCCCCATTTCCTTGAAACGTCCTAAATTTAGTTAGAAGTTTACTAGCTATGACAATCATCTACAGGCACAGAAAATTTGCAAATTCACACTACCCTCATGACAAATGGAAATCTCCACTGAACATTTCAGCATTTATGCAGCAAGTCTCCCTCCAGCCAGTGGCTAATCTACAGCTTTCTTAAGGGTCCCAAAGTCTGGGCTAAATGAAGGATTTTTTTTTCCACTTTTCCCAAATTAAATGTTTTTTCTCAAAAGCAGCTGGCCAACAGAAGCTGAAAGATATTATAGGTAAAACTATAAACCAATCTGTCTTTGGGAATATCTTTCTCTCAAACAGTGTTTAGATCATTTTGTCCAGCTGAACAACAGCAAAATCAGCAGGTAGGGAATGGCAGGTCATTTAATGTTGAAAACTTCTTTAGCAAACAATTTCAATTTTTAAGAGGCAAAGATTTGTTGCCCCACCAACCTTTGAGCTAGAACTGCATATAAATGGACACTGCACTTTTTCCAAGTCCTTCTTATTCTTACTAGTAATACAGGAGTCTATTGACATCCTCTCAATTAGAAACATTAAATTTTTTCACTGTAAACACAGTCAGCATTATTTTATGTCCTGATTATTAATGCAGCTGACATCTACTTTTTCGCTAATATAAGAGCCCACAAAAATTAAAATCTATTTCAGTTTGTAGCACTTGTGACAGCTTGTAAGCATTTCAAAAACAATTCAAAACAACTGGCAGCACAACAGAAAGGCAATGTGCTTAGTATCACCCTTTTCATTAATCATTTAATGTTAACTTTTTAATAGAGTAAAAATTTCTATTTCCTTGATTTTTCTGAAAATCTGAGATTCCTACTATTTAAAGTAAACCACTACTTGCAAACACACTTGTGAACAGTTGACAAATTGTGCAGATACTAAATACTGGAGTAGAAAATTCCAGGGGATAAACATATGCCTGGACATAACAGGGGTGAGGTAGGAGGAGGAGAAAAAACAAAGTTTTTTAATACTTTTTAAAGTAATACAACATATGAAATGTACTCTCAGATCAAGCCCTTTTTCCGTAATCATCTGCCATCCTCCAAAAATACAGCAGAACTACCACTGCAGAGTTGGTGGTACAAGGACATGGGGGGGAACCAAGGTTTGCAGTTAGAAGAAAGAGACAAGCTTTTGGGTTTACAAATCCTGTTTCAGATCTGAAACAGCAGTCACAGACTTCAAAGGCAAGTGCAAAATGATATGTAAATAAACCCTGAGCACTGTTATATACATTTTAATATATATACACCCACCTCTGCATATGTCCGTGTACACAACTCTTCATACGCTCTTGCCAGCCCCAAACACTTGCTCTTTAGTCTCCAGTTAATTTAGGAGAGGACCCTTCACACCAGGTCATTCTCCCTCCCAAGAGATTTGCACGTTGCAACCTCGGAGCAAGCTGGCCCTCCTTTAACTGGCCTCCCTGCCTCTCCCTGCCCCACACAGCACCAGCTTCGGCTGCTGCGAACGCTCCCGGGGCTTCACCCTGCACACGGGGAGCGCGCGCCCCACACAGCACTTTTTTATTGCTCTGATGCATGCTGTTGGGCCAGCAAAGTCACCAGCCAGCACGCTTTACTCCCCACCAGCTAAGATCCAGCCTGGTTTCCTGCCAGAATCTTAACGTTCTCTTACCATAACTTTGGCCGATGGGAGAATGCATTTTTCTTCTCAAAAGCTCCTGCTATGCTTTCATAACCAGAAAAGCACAGGTCTCCACAGCAGACGTAAATTTGATTTTACGCTTGCATAGTCAACACGTTTAATAAACTCATTAAACAAATACTGCAAACATATTATACTTCCACAAAAGCATTTGTGTTTATTAATCACTACTGATAATTATCTTTGGTCAGGTTTGACCTCTTTTCATCTCTCATTTATGGTTTGATAAAATGTGCAACAAAAAAATCTACAACAGATTACATGCTTGAACTAAGACGTGACATTAAAACAAGTTTAAAACATGTTACTACAGAAGCACACTGACTGTGAACTTTAAACAATGGCTTAAAAAATATATATATATACACACTGTTAGCATTTTACTCAGTGTTTAACATAATCTTTATTTTTTCTTGAAAAGTACCCACTTTAGTAACCACAGTATTTTTCTGATTAGCATGGGAAGTTTTTTCAAACCCAAAAGAGCAATGCAATTTTCATTTCTTCTTCAAATACCTACAAGAACTACATGAACTTTCCTTCTGAATTAAAATGAGGCTATGACCTTTTCCCAAAAGAAAAAGGGAGTATGAGGTATTTAAACTAGGAGTCAGGGAAAGAACAAAGGCGTCACTAGAGGCCAAAACCATACTTCATCTACTGTAACATATGTGACAGGATCAGAGATTCAACCCCCCACCCTCACAACACAGTGTTTGCGTCATTGCCACACTACCAAAAGGGTCCACCAAAAACTGCAACCTTCTCTTCCTCTCTCATGCAGTTACTTTTAACTTTGCTGTTGCACAGCTGAAAAGCCAGAGGCCCTGAATCTATACAACAGTTGCTCTTCAAAAATAAATTTCTAAGGCCACCCTGGAAAAGGGACAAATCTTCTGTCCTCTGATGTGTCTGATATATTATTATTTTTACTCTTCACCTGGTAGAGACATGAACAACTTGTTAGAGTTTATGTAGGTGAAGACACGACACTACTGACACACCAAATTCTAAAAATTACATTAATTGGGGATCATACCAAATCAGCAGTCCAGTTGTTTCAGAGTCCCTCTGTCTAATCAGCTACTGTCTTTATTTAAAAGCAAAGATTTTTTTTTTCTTAATATAGTAACCTTTCTCTAAAACTAAAAATTAGTGATTATGCACTTGTGAGATAGAGTCATCCTGGTCCTTCACCCCTCCCCTTGCTTAGATGTCACCTGTAATGCTCAGCTATAGCTTACATTAGTCTTAAACAACAACACAAAATTAGATTTGTTTCAACAGCAACTAGTGAGACAGTAAACTTACAAACCTGCTTTTTCTCCCCTTCTCCACTTTTCTTTTTTTGCACAAACACCCACCTATGCTACCACCTATTGAACAAGTTAGCGTAAATATTCAAAAAATGAATAGAATGAAAAACACACACACTTTGGTATTTGTCTAAGACAAATAATTTAAACTCATAGATAAGAACCTGTGCACAAAGATGAGCTAAGGTTGTGTGCACATTGGTTATTTTTACACTCACATGTACACGCGCACTAAGATTCGACCTCAAAAGCATTTTCCTCTGAAGAAGCACGTACCAAAGGTTTAAATTTGTTTGTGAGCACAGCTCAGACAAAAGCATGCTGTGGGATCTGTAGCACTGCATGACATATTCCAGTACAGAATTCATAGTTCTGTACCAGGAGTTGCTCATACAAGACACTTTCAGTAAAGACTCAGCAGATACTGCCGAGTTGCCAATATTCTCAGCATTTGTCAATATTCAGCTTGCAGAATAAGTCTTGTGAAAGTATTTAATTAACTTTCAAATCAACATACATAATATTTGTACTAAGGGGCTGAGCTTGAATTTATGTTTGCCAAAACTGAGATAAAATATCAAAGGAGGAATAGACCGGAGTTCCACAAGGTTTCTGAAATAACCCTTACAAGGGCTGAGGAGTAAGGATTACTTCCGTCACTGTATTTTCCTCTATGTTCCAATGAGCAGTGAAGAGTTCTCCTAAAGGCTCTTCAGTAGCACACAAAAACAGCTCCTATACCTGCCATAGATTCAGTTTTCAACTTTGTGAAGTGAATTTAAAATGACTTCACTATAAGGTGAACTCACTTTGAATTACAAATACTGTTTCTTTCCTTATTCAAAGGATAGAGAACTATTCAGTGAAATTACACTACGTGTTAATATGAGATTTAATATAACTTAAAATAAGGATGCTACAAAGTGTTGATGGATTCTGAGAGTGCGCGCCAGCATGATGACACTACAACAACAATAATATTAGTTTTCATAGCTAAGTTAAATAATCGCTTTCATAGAGCTGTTGCAGAAGGCTGCAAAGAGAAGCAATGAAGAATTTCCTTTTTATAATTGTTCAAACTCTGTTAGTTTTGTATCCCTGGAATTCTACCACCTTTCCTCTTGGCAATTATCAATACTGTCTGTCAATGGAGAATAATATTCCTACCCTGAAAGTGAAGGATTAGAATATAAAGAAAGCAAGGATTTACCCCGGCTTTGTCACAGGTTTCCTGTGCGACTTTTTATAAAGTCATTAACATACCTGTTCCTCAGGAACCCTTTCTGTAAATAAGATAGCCACATGCTGCACAGTGGGGTGGGGCAGAGCTGTATTCATTTCTGCCAAGTACACTGAAATTTTTTGCAAATCACAAGACAATCGTAAAATATTACTTCGCTATTTAAATATAAAACATGCCAACATAATAACCTATCTACTTAGTAATAGTATTTGATAACAAACTGTTCTATCTGCATAGGTAAAGTGACCCTATAGCAACTGGGCACCTCCCAGAGAGCCCATTGTGGCAGTGCCTACCAATACAAATAAATTAAGCACAAGCAACATCTTTCCACTCCCTGCCCTCTTCCTCCAACTCTTTCTCAGCTTCTAATTTGCAGAAGCTGAGAATGTACACAGATGTCAGTGTCCTTTACAGCAGCCACATCTAACAATGATTCGACTGCACTGGCATGCCCACATGCCTGCTGTGTACTTAAGTTCTCATGACTCATTTCCAACTTTCCAGAAGAAAATTAAGTCAGTCCTACTGGGCCACGTACAGTTGACAATACCCTGCACAGGCTCACAATGGAAATTATGAGAAATGTAGCCCAAAACAATTCAAGCTAAATGTAGTTAGTAAGCCTACAGAAACACAGATGTAAATATAATGGGGAATTAGTGCAAGACAGCAGTGTTACATTCTGTTTTACAGGTCAAATATCCATGTAAGCCTGTTAACACATATTTCAAAACATTAGCTTTATATGAATCACAGAACTGCAAGAACTACACAGGTCAGAACATCCAGTCTTCCACTACTGCAAGCAACTACGTAAGTTTTATGCAGAAAAGGCCTACAACATCCTGTCTGTCCTACGTACCTTACATCACTATGTTAATATCAGTAGTTTAAGAAGGCCAAGAATATAAATAAAACGCGCCACAAGAAGTTAGCTAGGGATCTCAAGGGCTTTATCAGTGCCCCTACCCCAAAAGAGAACTTGGTAAGTAAAAGCACTGAGTGCATTCTGAATACACGCTATTAGAGAAGGCAAAATACACAAGTGCCATGACTGGCAATCTGATTTGAGACAGAATTTCTTCCTGATCCTAAATCTCAAAATTAGTGAGCACACTAGCAAAAACACACCAACCAAGAAACAAGCAGCTCTTCAGTACCACCACCAGTACCATATCATCTCACTTTGCCAAAGTCCCTCTCTGGCCGAGGCCTACTGAGAGCACTTCAGAATGAGACAAACCACAGAGAACCTCGCTGTGCACTGGGGTGGGAGATTCCCTTCCTGTCCTGGTAGGTGACCTGTAGAAATCCCAAAGCCTAAGATTAAAGAGATCCCAAACCTAGTGCAACCCCAAAAATGGTATTTTTCCTAGTCCTCTCTCAAAATAACACAGTGTTAAGGTATTTCCATCAACTCCCCTCATCTCAGCAGAATGTCAGGTTACATTACCACAACTCCAGGCTCACCCAGTTCATTTCCTTCCTACATCCTTCACTTCTAGACAATATAACTTAGCACAACGTATCATCCCAAAAGGAGGTAGAAATGCTCTCTCTGTGCCAGCTAGACTACACTCCTCTCCCTTCTCCATGGATGGTGACAAGTCTTCATAACAAGAAGCTTCTTACACAACATCAGCATGTCCCCTCTAGGCTGAAGGAGGGTCCACATCAATTTACCTTCTACTTTCCTATAGAAAGGACATCACATCTATGATATTAGGACTAACTTACAGTGAGTGGGTGGTCTCCGAGTGCCAAGTTTCTAGAGAATCCAGATCTCCTCTTAGAGAAGTGAAAGTCTGAGCAATTCCATCAGGCAAAACCTGACAACCTCACACCAGTCTGGTGCTAGATCTGAAGACAAACAAGCAAACAAAAAAAAATAACACAGATTAAAAATAAAACTGACTGCTGCATTCTGCCTTTCCATAACTGGGGAGCACAAGGGAGGAAGGGAATATAATCTATAAAAAAAAAAGTAGAATATTTTCAGTTATTTAAAACTAAAACATTTCCCTAAAACACAGCATTTAGGACTAAACCTAAGGATATGTATTAGAAGTTCAGATTAGCAATCCTCTGCTGTATAAAGCAACTAAGTTTTAGTTTACTAACACACTAATAGAGCAATGCATTTTGAAACAGAATTTTTTCTTGCCTCAAGGATCCAGGATTCTGTTCAACAAACATGTAATTCTACTTAGGTGGAATAAATCCACCCATAACATCTTGTCAGCACAAGGAGAAAAAAAAAAAAAGAAGAATCCTGCATGGAAAGAGATGCCAGAGGGTACTCTCTCCTTGACAAGCTTATACCATTATTCAGTTGTTACTTTGAAACAACCAACATGCATTTTTGATATTTAGTCAAATGCACTTTTTCTACAGACAAACCAGTTCTGCAGTCTTAGCAGCTTGTAAGGCTTCTCTGTACAATATGAACGCTAGCAATCAGAAAGGGCTTATGACAAGGTTTAGGTACCTTGAGTTCAATTTGAGTTTAAAAGAATCTGTATTTTAGCTTCTGTCTACATGCATACACTGTACAGTCCTTCATTTCGATTATTAGGTTTCAATCTCTGTTGAACCAAGTCAGTTCCCACATCAGCTTGATAATAATCTTCCCAGAAGTGTAATCAACATCAAGCAAAATAGTGTCTTGGTACTATACATCATTTACTGTTTATAAAAACTAACATATCATTAAACTTCCTCTCAAGCTCTGAGGCTTTCTTGATCTTTGCTCAAGATTAACATGAGACAACAGAGATTTCTTCAAATTATTTGTACCCTGCATTTAAAACTGTATACAGTATGTGAGCTTCAAAAATAATACAGCTTTAGCAGTTATAATTTAACTTTTCTCTCAGTTATTATTTCAACATGCTGCCAATAGACAATCCAGCTTCTTTTCACAAACACAACTATTTAGTACTTCTGCCTTCACTGAAATATTGACATTACTTATTGGCATATCATTTAGTATTATTCTTAAGACATCAGCATATTTTCAAAGGAAGAAGGAAATTCTTTTCCCTGTTTTCAACCCACTGAGTTCTGAGCAATACTTTTGCCTTCTCCTATCAACTGTCTACACTTAAGGACTCCTAATTTCACGTTTACACTCAATTCCTTGCTGCTTCTGTTACATTCCCAAAAATGTCACCACCCCCAGCTGGTTTGTAATCTAAACATCTGTGATCTAATTTTAGGACTAGATCATTTAATGTATAAACTTATGTATTTTTATAATAAACTATTAAGGTTGGAAGTTTTTAAAAGCAGAGCTAGAAGAAAATATGAAATATCAAAATTGATACATCAAGGTTAATTTAAACTTTTCCTTTATGCTGCCTCTTATAGAGAGCTAAAATAGCTATCAACACAACAGCCCATTGACATTTTTAGCCTGTAGTGGGCAGAGACAGCTGAAATAATAACACATTTGAGTGATGAACCAACTTGAAGATTTTATTAGTCAGACATTCCCAAATTTGTGGCTGGCGTTTTTCCCAGCAATAAAAATAAATAAATAAATAAAATAATTAATTAAATAAAAGCTATTCTACCTTTAAAACTTCCAACTAATTATGCATTAAAAACTTTTCATTAGTAAGGCAACAGAACCACCTGATAAGGCTCCAAAAATAAATAAAAATACCTAATCCTGAAAAATAGTGCCTCTAATTCTTGGTATTATTTACAAGAACAAAGGAAAAGAAATGGAAAAAATTATTTCATCTGAAATAGGTTAGTTAACAGACAATTATATTTGTTATCAGGTATATCTTACATACGCCATAGAAATAGCAGTGACCTTAAGGGAAGTGACAGATACTAAAGAATACAGAAGCCTTCTCCTTCACTAGCCACATTAAGCCATCAACAGCTCTGTACTGACTTTCAAAACACGTTATAGCTTTCAGAAAAGATTTATGCCTTCACTATAGCAAAAAGCAAGAAAAACAATTGAACTTTTCAACAGAGCCCAGAAGGTCAGGCCTTAGGCAGCAGCTCTGCAAGTCAAGGGACAGGAAAGGAGAGTTGCCCTTTCCACCATTTTAATTTCAAAGCCTCCACTTCACTAAAAGCTAGGTAAAACAGTATTTAGAATTTACCACATTATTCTGCAGCCTTCTGTGTATGAGTTTTGCCTTGTCTTCACAACTGCAGATTAGTGAATTATATGCCACTTTTACCTGCCATCTAGGACAAGCCAAATGCACAGGCCTTTAACTTGAAGGGGGTTTCTAAAGGTACCTCAGATCAGGGAGCCGAAGCTTGTATCAGCTGCTCCCTCAATCACTCCTTAAAGCCAACTGGTGCCTTTGTTCTTCCACTATCTTTCCACATTTTTGCATGCACCATAAGTCCTCCCCCCCCCCAAAGCAATTTTTCCCCCCAAATCATTGATCAGAAAGAGGCCCCCTGTTCCTCATTGCTCCCCAAACCTCTGAGCTGCATTAATCTGGTCTGATCTAAGAGCATAGGGATGTGTACCCCTAAAATGCCTTGGACACTACTGAGCTCTCATCTGTAGCATCTTATCTGGTCATAGGAATATCTATATAGCTTGATACAGCTCATGAACATTTAGTAAGTCCTTTCCACAACTAGTCTATAAAATAGGCCAGCAGGTAGAAACCTGTTTTTAGACTGAGATTTTCCATTTCTGAATACTTTGCAATACAGGCATGCTTTCTAAAATCATCAGGGAAACCAAGATCAGCTTAATTGCAACAACCTTTGCCACTCTATTGACTGACCTGTAATTTTTCTACATTTTTCCTGGGCTTGTGAAAGAAGAAAACCGCAGACTTCAGCAGACATTCATGTAATACTTCAGGATATCGTATTTACAAAACTCCACATTAGAAAAATTCTGAAGTCTGATAAATTGGAATAGAAAGATAAATTGAACAATAAAAATGTATCTGACAATGGGTGACTATAGCTCCTGTTAGCAACACAGAGGGAAGCTCATTTAGGGCAGAACAGAGTACATTAATTACTTGGCATTCAAGAAGAAAGAATACACAATAATTGACAATTTTAACTCTACGACAATTCATTAAGCTGTTTTGTACAGTATCAGCTCTAAAGAAACTACACATTTCTAAGTGTATTTCTGGAAAAGTCTACCAGGAGCACACTAAACTAAGACATAATCTGGCAATAAAATTCTGGTTGGTATAAATCTGCAGCAGGCAGGACAAAGCTGTTCAGGAGGAACCACCCAGTTCTCTCCTTTCTCATCGCAGCCATTCATTCCTGCCCACAATTCCTATCAACACGAGTAGCAACACGACTGCAGAGGGGAACGAAATCAGGATAGCAATCCTGTTAAAAACCAAGCCAGAAAAAAGCCAGATTTTCAGCCACACCGTTACGTACTGCATGAACATTTGTGCCACTACATGGGAGATGACAAGGACAAACCAAGCAGCTGCAGACAGGAGGGCAGGGTGCCACCACCCCTTTGGGAAGCAACACAAAATGATGCTGGTTTACGCTGAAAATGTAACTAGGAATAAAATAACAGGGAACAGTAAAAAGCAAGTATACTGCCAGAAGCAATTTGCAGTAATAGACAATGCCTTTTCAAATTCAGAGTTTGGGCCATGTGAGCAAAAGCTGCCAGTCTGAGACCACGTATTAAAATCTTACAGCTTGCATGATGGATAAGCTAGTTACAAATGTCATTATACAGTGCTAGCTTTAATTGCTCTGAGCTAAATATAACTTTAAGAATTTAATAGCTCCCCCTCAGCTTTTCTGACATTCAAGAAGAGAAAAATCTTCAAGTCAGAAAAAGCACATAGGCATACACAGTTTCATGTCACCACAGAGAAACATGAAGAAAACCCCTAAGATAATTAAGTTAAGGTCTCAAATGCTCATTCAGAACTATTCTTTTTAGTAAACTGTTTGCTTTACTATTCCACCTCTCTGATTCCAATTACAGGAAGTGACTGAAGCACACATACCTGCTCCTTTTCAAACTTAAGCCATTTATTTGCTTTAATAGCAGACAGCACTGGATCTTGCTCACACATCCAGTCAAGATGCTGCCTTCACAGGCAGCCTGCCCTGGTACCCACATGCTTCTTCCTGTAACACAAGCTAAGCACCACAGGAGAGGAAAAAGAGGAGCAAGTCTCCTTCTGCACATGCATACAGCCTGACCCTTACCTACAGCTGCTGCATTAACATGACATATATGAAGGGGTCCAAAAATCTGCTCTAGCAGCAGAGACTGCACCACCCTGATAATGGCATGGAACAAGTTCTCTTCTGCCTTCTTGCACTGAATAACGATTTCCAAAGACTTTAAAAGTTCTACACAGCAGGTTCCAATTTCCCTCCTTGAGCTGATACAGGATTTCAGGCACAAAATTTAGCTGACAGCTAGAAATATGTTCTACAAATTCAGCATTTCTGTTCATCTTAATTTTTTTCATTTTAAAGGTCATGTAACTGAAACGTCCCCACTTCTTGCACAATTCAGGGAGTTTAAAAAAAAAAAAAAAAAAAAAAAGACGCTTCTGTAAAGACAGACCCTTTTGACTTTCCCTCAGGCCATGACTGCAAAATCCCACTGCAATCATCACCTGCTTGTCCCTTCTACTTATTTTCTCTCTCATTTCATTCATCATCCTCTTTCTTCGACTAAGCTAAACTCTTAATTTTTATTAAGTTCTGTCCGTCTTCATCCCTGTCTTTGCTGAGTGGGGAAAAGAAGAATAAAGCTACTTGAAAAACAAACAAAAAAACCCAAAAAACAAAAACCAAGAAAAACAGGCATTCAAACCATATGAATTACTGAATGCCACAGTAGAGCTGCAAAGATGGGCTGGATAAGGCTCTAGCTTTGCCACTGTTACAGAGCCGTGCATGTAGTGTAGGAGCACCAGCTGGAGGTCTGCCAGGAAGTGCCTACTGCACTGAAAAAGAGCAAAGCTAGCATACCATTGCTTTTTCTGTTCTCTGACCTACCATTTCTGACACACAGACCAGGCTGGATAAAACAGGCTAGAGGAACTGCATCTATTTGCTGCTGCTTAAAGAGAAATTTTGAAGTAAGTGAGCCTCCTGACACGCGCTGTTCTGCAGTAGAGCATGGACGTTCCACTGCTGGCTGAGCTAACACACAACAGCAAGACAGGGAGAAAGGCCTTCTAGTGTCAAGGCAGGCATAGACAGACTTTATTTATCCAGTTCAGCTAAAGCAGTATATCATCAAGCTCATTGCCATGAAGATTTTTTTCTTCCAAAGTAACAGATCAAAACACAGATAAATAGCATCAAAAAATAGGGATGAATGCTGAAGGCATTAATATATTTTCTGTCATTCTGACAGAAGTCATTTTTGTTTTAAATCTCTACCAGTCAGAAGAACCTATTTAGTACAGCTGAATGTTTTAAAAATGTATCATGCATCCACATTATGGATAAATACACTCTTAATACTGTATGCTAACTGGAGTGAATCAGAGGCAAGAGACCTAGAGCTCTGCAGTGCTCTTTCTGGTTCAGCTGTTCCCTTCTCAGACACGGGCAACCAGATATGGCTGGGGCAGCCTGTCAGCTGCAGGTGCAGAAGTCTTGAGCATCCTCTTCCGCACATTTAAAACCACAGTGTAAGGTGCAGTTGGAAGAAACGCACCACATGTCTTTTAAGAAAGAGGGGGAAAAATAAAATGCACAAGCAAAAGGAGGGAAGAACAGTGGGCATCAGCCAGAACAAATGTAGGATTAGTCTGGGAAAGGAAGCATACAGCTGCAACAGCATTATGTGACTGACCAGTAAATCCTTATCTGTAGATTAGCAGGAGAGAAGAGACATTGGAAAAAGGTCATCTGATATCTTGCATTGGTAACACTGGAAAGATTTTGCCCTCCCCTGCAAAACTGGAAGGCCTATGCAAGTATAACCCCTTATTTTTTCCCCTCTTAGCCTCACATGTACACACAAAACCCCCATAAACTGAAGGAAGAGTATCATCGGCCTCGGGCCAGAACAGTTCTGAGGTCTAATTGTTCGCAAAACTTCCACAGAAACATCAATTAGAAAGCTATCAAGTTAAAACAAGATCCACCAGGATAAATATACGTCACCCTCCAGGAGCCGCAACCTACTTACAGTAAGCAAGAATTTTTCTTAAGGAAAAATAAATAAAAATAGATGTGGCCAGCTACAATATTACACATTCCAGAATCTATCTATTTACCAGATGGTTTTCTCTGCATCTGGTGACCTGCAAAATTGTCTCAACTGTAGCAATAACTGGTGAAAACCTCTGGCAACAGCTACTAATATATTTGTGCCTTTATGCAAAACATTTAGGTCACATTTCAGTGAATGCTTTCACTCTCAGACCAAATAATTCACATATGACAGCCCTTCCTTCTCCTCCTTGCACTTTAACTAAGTATTTTCATGCTGATCTGAAGCTATAGTATTTCTGGTGTTCAAACTTACTTAAGTTAGAGTACAGCATGGGGGGAGGGGGGGGAGGGGAAGAGTCTAAAACTTATATATAGCAGGATCTCAAATAATTGACCCAGCTATACCTCAAAGGATTTCATAAAGAAACATTAAAATAATGAAGAGAGAAGTGAGGGAAACACTAGAGTGTCCAAACTCACTTATGGAAATAGGACTCTCCGGCTGATGGACTTATTCATGAGACAAGACTCTGGCCCTATGAGACAAGGTGGCTGAAAAGAAGGGATTTATAGATGAAAGTGAGAAGTGAAAGTTGTTGAGCACCCATGCAATCTTCCCATCTAACCTCACTGCACCAGCAGAGGAAAGAGTAGTTCTTGGCCACATCCTTATTTAGCTCTGAAAATTTGATAAAAGAATGAAAGTCCTAACACATGGATGAGAATAGGGGTCAGGTAGGCAAGCAGTCTGCCTAAGTAAACAGGCATGGTCAAATAAAGCATCTGAAGTATTTGCATACTAATAAAACAAGGCTTGTACTACAAAACTGAAAAGTGCAAATTAGGTAATAAGTATGAGGCTAGCTATCACAAGGATAACAGAGGCTTGGTGGCTAAAACATGTATTTGAAAAGTATATTCTTACCAGAAAAGCCAGAAGTGGAAGTAAGGGTAGTACAAATCTTCACAACTTAAAATAGTGATAGACTTAAAAACACCACGCCACTAAAAAAGTAAGAAGGGAAGCTGTTGTGTGTAAAAAAACAAAAAAACAAAAACAAAAAAACCCCATTTAAAACAAACAAACAAACACACACACACAAGAAAAACCCCACACCACTTTAAAGAAGGCCAGTTCAAGCAGTCCTGTTATTAAGGGGCCATTATTAACAGGCTGCTATAGATTCCAAAAAAATCCAGCCTTGGTACAGGCTTTACTTTATTGGAATGAAATAAATCACAGGGAACTGTGCATCACAGGAGATTAACTTCTCTGACAAGGTAAATAATAAGCAAGAGGAACTAGCTGAGGAAGTCAGGTGGGCTGAGAAATTCAGACTCTCCAGATCAATAACACCAAGTTACTGCTTCACTAAAGGTGCAAAAACTAATCTGGAAATGCCTCGGGGGAGGCGGGGTACAGTAGACAACTCATAAGATAAAACAGGCCTAACTAGATAAATAGCTTCCTCAACCCCTCAAAAAAGGCAAGAAAGGAATTGATGAAAGAAGTTACACCTCATACGTTAAAGTGCAGGGATAAAGTTAAAACTTTCCCTCAAAAACCGGATTAAGTTTAAGAAGTTCTTCATCCACACACCAAAAAACAAGCAAAGGAGTAACCTGACAGTAAAAACTGGTTAGTAAAGAAACAAAGGCAAGCAGTCTACTATGGAAAAGGCCTGGAAATTATCACAACTAGCACAGAATCAAAACTCTAAAGAGCTTCCTGGGCAAAAGCAGGGAAACCAGACTACGCTATTACAGAATTCTGAAAGAAAACGCACATGAAACAGTTGCAAATACAGTTTTTTATGCATTCGGATACCTCAAGCTATTGTGCCTACCTCGCCTGTAGCTGACAGAGGCATTTAAAAATGTAGTCTATAATCTTTAAGCAGACCAGAAGAAAATATGGGAGATACTCTGTGATGGCAGGATAGCAAACAGAGTACTGACCTTGAAAGCTGGGGGTGGGGAAAGGGAAGGGAAAAGAAATCAGGCCTACTACAGTCAGTGACGTGCAAGATTTCAGAGCAAGTTGATGACACGGATGGAAATAGTATGTGGGTCTACCAAAGGTCAATGGTATGAGATTAACTAGTATATAAATATATATTAAAAGGACAAGGGAAATAAGCAGATCTCATCTGGACATGACAACAGTTGCAAAAGCTGGAAATGATCATGATTACTAGAAAGATTGTAAAGTGATTAAGTAATTGGCCTGAGAAGATAATCAGAAAATATCAGGCTAGACAGATATCACCAAGAGTCTACCAAGAACTGTCTTGGGGCTGGTTTATTTAAGAGTCATAAATGGTGAGAGAAAATACCAGTTTTAGCTGGATGTACACACTGGTTGTGAACACACTTGGAATCCTAGAATAAAGTTTTAGTGAAAGCAGTGAAGTTTTGAAATATTCTGTTTATGGGACAACCAGGAACAAACGAATTGAAGTGTCTAATGAAATTTGCTGCTGACAAAAAGTATGGAAGCACCTTTGATGCACTGAATGACTAGAGCCCCAGAGAAGGGGGCTCTGAGAAACAGGAGCAGTGACAAGGGCCACAATTCTTCGGTACTGAATGCAAGGCGAGCCACCCAAGGAGTAAGGCAAGCAGAAGTCCTGCTGTAAGCAGCTGGAGGTGACCAAGGAGGGGAGGGTACTTGCATGTATGAGCTGATTACAGGTTCACTCAAATCACCAATTTGATGAAGGCTTGAAAAAAGACAAAGCTATCCTTTGACATGAAGTAAGGCATTTCCTACAGAGACAGGCAGGGAAGCACTAAAGTCATTGTGCAAGGCACTGCTAGCATCTCATCTGGTCAGAAAACCAAGAATAGCACGTAAGACACAGCTGAAATAAATAAAAGCTTATACAAGAAAGGTGGACAGCAGAATATTCTCCTACAGGAAATATCATGAGCATATCTGGTCTTCCACATCACAAGAAAGATTCTCTGCATCTGTTCAAGTTTAACTGAAGGTCTAGTGGCATGGCTGGGGGAATGGAGAATCTATCCTGGATGAGGGACAAAAACATAAGCCAGTTCAACTCAGCTAAACAAAGGCTGAGAGGGAATGTAGCTGCTCTTATAAACGCTGAGAGGAAATACCAATTTTAGCTAGACAGACACACTGGTTGTAAATACATTTAGTCAGAATCCTAGACTAAAGTTTTAGTGAAAACAATGAAGTTCTGAAACACTCTGTTTATGGGACAACTGGGGACAAAGCTGACTACTTTCAGAAGGTGCCTTGATCAACTTACAAGAGGGATTATTAAAACAAAAAACAAAATACCGTTGACTGCTACAGGAACACTGAACATGAGTATTCAGGAACCCTCTTCCAGTCCCATGATATATCAGCATAGCCACTTTCAGCAAGAATGTCTTATCTACCACATAAGTGTTACTAATAGTGATTCAACCTCTACTGCCAACTGACCTTGACTTAATATTTAAAAGTTTTCTATAACAAAAAGAAGTTACTTTGGGTTTACTCCCTTTCTAACTTTACTATGTAATAAATGAACCCTTTCATGTGATTTAATTCCTTAAGTACTCCATAAATTAGATGAATATATGGTTTTTCCTTCCTTCCTTACTGTGTAAGCTACTTGGCTCAGACTATGAACAAATGGCACAAGGTGACTATGCATATAGAAGTTTTACTCTCTGGAACTTACCTGATGTCATTCTTCTCCTTCTTAACAAATAGTCCAAGGTACTTCCTAGCTTACAAACATGAACATCCTTTGTTGCATTCCCTTACAGTCAGTTAATGCTTTTGGAAACATGATGAAAGAGAAACCTGGCAAGCATTCTTTCTTTTTTCAGAAGTCTCTTATACTCCAACTGACAATCTAACCTGTAAATCCAGCTGCTCCAAAATATTTTCTTCCATATTTCCTTTGGGGTATTTTCTTTTTTTTGATATCAATAATTTAATATGTCTTCTTCTCTGCAACTCTAACATTCAAAGCAATCCATTAAGTCAGTAAGCACTGACACTAGACATGCTAGAGTTTCCCTTCCACCTCCCTCCTTTTTTAATAAATCTATGAAATGCATGCCTTGTGAGTTTTGTTTGCAATCTTCCTGTGTTAGACATTTTTGCATGCAAGTATTTCAGTGGCGTTCACATACCAGCTAAAAGGTTTCATAAGATTATTTGCAAGTATTTGCTCAGAACTCTCCCAGTATTTCAAGGGCCAGAAAGAAACACAGGGAAGTAGAAAAAGCAGCTTGGTCAACCAGATAAGAAGTGAGAATTAAAAAAAGAAATTTATTTATGTGTACACACGTGTGTGTACACACACCCCTATATATTTATACATATATGAATATATACATCTCTCTCTATATACACACACATATGTACACATGTATGTAAAAATCTGTTTTCCTGCCTCTCAAAACACACCTCCATCCCTCCCCAACTCTAACTGCATCAGTCCAGGCTAATACAGAAGACATTATCTTATTGATACCAAAGTAATGCACAACTGATGTTTAGCCTATGCCTTCCTCTCTCCTGCATTTAAGCAACCCATTGCATGGTTGGTCAAGTAGCAACACATTTAAGGACTGTTAAGCAATGACATTAAGAACAAAATTCCTTCAAGAATTCAGCTTCTGCAAGATGTGAGGTCTGGGAGACAGGCCACACTAAAAGAGGCATTACATCTTCCTGATATTCAAGAGACTGAAATATTTTTTGTTTTAAGACACAGAACATGCTAACTTAACAACAAACAAAGTAGAATGGCTCTACACATTAAACTATTATTTGTTTAATTTGAGAATACCAAAAATAAATGATCCCCATTCTGCACTGAATAAAGGATGTTTTATGCTAACCATGCATTCTATCCGTATTAAAGTAAATAACACAAGCTCATTTGGCAAGGAACATTTGGTAATGCAAGAGACTTCCTTGGGCTCTTCAACAGGAAGCAGCCTTCACTCACAGACAAGCTCCATGGCATTTCCCAGAGTGAGAACACTCAGTAACTTGATTATACCTACCAAGATGCAGCCACTACTCTACCACTGAATTGCACTGAAATTAAAGAAGCCATGTGTTTAAAAGTAAAGAGATGGCTGAAAATAGAGCTAAAAATAAATGCGAAGTTGCATCTCCCCTGTTCAGCTTATCATACTAATCACCTAGGACTAAAAGCAGATTATTTAAAGCCTGCCCGATAACAATAATGACCTTGTGTTCTTTTAAAAATGCTCAGTGGTGTCCCATTACTTGAAATTTGATATTTTAAAATGCAAGATTATCTCCAGTAAAGGGTCTTTGGTACACCAGAAATTACGTGCATAGACATGGCAGAAAAAAATGACCTTGTATACTTAAGTGCTCCTGCAATAAAGGAAAAAAGCATTTTATAAGTCATTTTGTGAAAGTCTGGCAATACCTTTCTTTAAAAAAAAAAAAAAAAAGTAAGTCTCATCTGCCTGAGATCCTCATAGTTGTTTTGTTGTTGACTTGCAAGTAGAAGTGTTGATACTGACAAACTTCAAAAGGGCAATATAGTACAATGCATAGAAAAACGTGAAGCAATATGTTTGTGTGGAGAGAAGCCTATGATTCAGATAACCTGTGGAAAATTCTAACATCACATCTCTGAATCTGAAATGAAGTGCCATACTTATTCAGTGAATTGAATTAAAACAAACAAACAAAAAAAAAAGATTTCAGCAGGGCAACTTTATACTTATTCTAATGAAGCAGAATGTTAAAAAGCTTGTTTCAACAAAACATACTGGACATCAGCTAAAAGGCAAGAATGTTATTTATGTTTCTCAACAATTTTTAACTCTTTAACACTGGGAGATATCTGGTAATTAAGCCTTAGTTTTATAAAGGTTATTGTACTATTGAGTGCTTCTGGTTTTAAGTCCTTGCAGGCAAGATAGATGGATTTGAAGGACAGTAACAAATCTGCAACTGAACTCAGAATTATCAGGGTTCCCCCCCCCCTTTTTTTTTTTTAAATACAAAGATAAATGAACAGGTTTTATAGTTCTTGAATTTCAGCAGCTGTGGCAGCAGTATAAAAGCTTTGAACTGTTTCTTGCTAGTTAGGTCAGTAAAGTTATCAGTACTATTCAGTTCAGTAAGACAAGAAGCCATTGTAATACTCTGACCTGATATTTTGCTCAACATGCAAGTTCCATATTGGGGGGGGGGGGGGAGAATGTTCAGATTTTTTTTTCCATGGAAGATTAACACAGCAAAGCAGCCTCTCATATCCAGCCCAGAAATCTAAACCCAGTGAGGTGCCTGCTCAGCCTAGCAGTGGCACTGATACCACAGTAGTAGGCAAACGGTGTCTCAGTTGTTGGACATCTTATTCAGTAAGTAGTGTTCCCAGATTATTTGTTGATGCTAGTAAGTATTCCTAAATTCACTTCCAAGAAAAAGGTAACCTTCTTGCCAGGACATGACAAGGTCCTGTAGAATATCCAAATTCTCTTCCTTCCACTGTTTGGCCTTATTAAGTTAATGAGAAATATCAAGTCTTCCAACTTGGTTGTTACTAGGTTGTTACTTGGTTGTTCTGTAACAGGGCCACTCTGCTACAGCCTAGATCCTCCCCTCTTCATATACAAACTGCAGCTAATTAGCAAACCCTATTTCAGAAGTTGACTTCTAAGTCAGCTTCTGTCAGACAGATACCAGCAATCTCCCAGAAGTAGTCTATTCCAACTACGGCTGCACTCTGCTATATGAAAGATTACCTTTATCCTGGCCATAGCCTTGTGTAATGATACACTCACGATCCAGGCAAGACTGGAAAACAACACAAGGGCTGTAATAGGCTTCTCCAAAACATTTGTAAATCTAGCAGTTTGAAGAGCAGAGTTGCACAGTTTTTACATGCTCATCCCCAAATCAGTCTTTTGTTGTGTTTATAGTGTTATATATGCAGAGCCTATCCAAAGCTTATTGCAAACTAAATTAAATCTCAAAATACACTAGTACAGCTATATATCTTAACAAGTGACAAAAATATTATCATAATGTTATCTTTTAAGGAAACTAAACATGGCTGTTCCGAGTGATTCCACTAACCATACTTAACAAGAGCAAGAAAGATGTAGTTCTGAGACCTTCCCAGGACATTGCAGCGCCAGGGTAAGCCACAGAGGCTAATTAATTGCCCTTCCTCACTAGCAAAAAAATACCACCTCCACCCCAAATTCTCCCTTTTTTTTTTTTCCTTCTCTTTAAGTATAGTCTTAATAATGCTCCTAGCTGGTTCTTTTTTGTTTCTTTGTTCCACTATTGCTTATTTAAAAAACAGAGATCTGCAATCTTTTAGCAATAACACCAGCTCTAAATAGACTGATGCATGCTAGGTGTCCTCCTTCTTTTGAGGTGGTGAAAACAATGCAAAAAAAAAATAAAAAAATAAATAAAAAATAAGACCAGCACATTCTTAGAACATCTGCTACCCAAATGGCTGTAGGGCTTCCAGGAATCCGAGAGGCCACGTACCACTGAGCTGCACAGGCACAGATACATGCAATTAAAAAAAAAAGTTACTGAACTGTGGAAAGCAAGCACACTTGCTGTATGTACTCAGCAAGTATCAGCCTGCCTGCCTTTGGCAAGAAGCAAGGTATCAGGAAGGGAACTGGAGAAAGTCACTGCAAACTCCTACCATAGTCATCTTAACCAAAGGGCAAAGACTCTCAGGAGGCTACATCCCTTTGAGGGTTAGCTTCATCAGCTCCCCATTCAGCAAACAAGTAACCACCAAGAGGTATGTTTTAGGCAACCATAAGGCACTCAAGCAGCATCACATAAGATTAACAGCCACTTGCTATTTCTTTTTTTAAGATATGCGAGATGGTCAGGAGAGGATGACTGGTGACCAGTTCGCATTTATACTGAAAATTTTTCCCCACTAACATACAAGTTGCACTAACACTCACTGCTTATGTTTTCAGAGCTGTGTCAAGAGGAGTTCAGCACTCGTATTTGTGACAAGTAATGAACAGTTCGCTGTCTTGAGAATACAAGATTTTAATAATATTATTAAACAAGCTTATTTTCAACAGCGAGGGTAGTTCCAGATGCCATACAAGCAAGACCTGTTCTGGATCCTGTTCTAGGGGAGAGATTGCTATTATGCTCCACAGTCTGAGGCAGTGGCAGAACCCTTCTGAGGAAGGGACTTAGTGAGACAACACTGGATGCAAAGCCATCTCTTGCCATTAGAGACAGGACAGCAAAGGGTCTCCATAAAAATAAGAACTGTACATTTCACTTGGGGAACTAAAACAATGAAGAAATTGTCTCTCCCTTCTCAAGGCTATTCTTCTAGACACATTGACCAAGCAATTATTTTTGAGGAAAGGAAGACATTTAAACAGAAATTTTTTAATATGAGCAAATGGCTGGCAAGATGGGGGGGGGAAAGTAGTGCCAAAGAACTAGATGCTACTGTGCTCATGTAGAAACCTGAAGGACAAGAATTAACCTACTATAACAAGCAAAATTAAGAATGACACAGATGGGCTTGTGCACAGAGAAGAGTAGTCTCCTGCATACACAGTTCTGTTGGTGATTGACAAGCTATTCAGAGTTTGTCTTTTCTATAGTTTTAGTTATTGCCTGAGCAGAAGGAATTTAAACTCTGAAGGCAAACAGAGTACACCCATGCAGTTGTTCCTCTGTTGAAACTTAAGATCAGGAGCTTCACTCAGTTTCACCAGCATCTAAACAACAATTAACTGCACAAATTAAAATCGGAACAGCAACAATGTGTATGCTGTGACTAGAAGAAGGCTCCAGAACAATGGAAAAAATGGCATAAGTCAGAATATCAGAGAAAGGTGACCTCAAAGTGACCTAAGTGATGGCCACGATAGGTAAGAAATGATACGTCACAATACAGTCTTTGCAGTATTATCATGAACAGTAGTAACAGGAATGGCAGAAATTAAGATGAGGCAAGAGTAGTCCTGCATTCAACCAGGGAAACGTTTCATATTTCTGCTCTAAAAACATCATTCATCAAAGGATACACCAAATGTCAAAAAGGCCCAACATTACATAGATTTTGCTAATGGCAACAAAAAGTCATTACTGAAACTCAACATTAAAATTCAACACATTACAACATCATTACAATAAACACAGAATAATTATAAATTAACGCTGGTACAAACAAGCATTAATTTCTCACCTTTATGATTTTGTATTGTTATTGTCTTCAGTCTAAGGAGAGGCGTTAGATACAGCACAGATGCTACACGACTACTGTGGCACCAGGTATTACCGTATTTTTGCTGCAACAGTTTTTCTAGGTTTCAGCTCAACCAACATGCAGGTAGAACCTGAAGCTATCTCATCACCAAAAGAAGTTAATATTATGCAAAGATGAATCTAAAGAAAATGTCCTCAATTCCCAATAAGAGCATTACATTAGGAAGCAGAAGAGCACAAAGATACTTGTTTGCACACCCATGTTAATGTAAGTGCCAAAGAAAACATCCAGAAGGAAATAATTAACTGTTGACATGGCAGCAGCTGTGCTTGCCAGCCTAAATATGATTCAGCCAAAACCCCAAAACTTAAAGAACAAATAGTGACTCTTCAGCTCAAATATTTGCATCTTAACACCTGGACTTGAAAACTATAAATCTAGAGACGCAGACGGATATACATACACCTCTCAGTCAGACATGGAGAGCAGAGCTTGGGTGATGTGCTGTACCACGACTGCAAAGAATGGGTTTTCAACTTCAGTTTTAATTGTTACAAAAATGAAAAGCAAAGTACAAAGGCACATAAAGAAGAATTTTATCTGCAGCCTTCCTTCTGAGAGGTATCAGATGCTATTTGGCAGCCACTGTCTACGTCTGGCTCCCTTAAGGAATAATACAGTTAGTAAGCTTGGAGATCCCTCTGAGAGCCAGAAACTCATAGCAGTTCTAAATGTACCATTTCAGATCAGGGCTTCGAGGTCAGTGAAAGTCAGTTCTCACTCTTATTCCTCCCTCCTGTTTTACATAACAAGGATTCCTATCAAGTCATGTTCATCAGTAATTTCTTCCCCTGCAAAAGAAGCAGCCACCATGTATAGGATAGGTTTGCAACCAAAGACTGAGAATCAGTAGCAGATAGGCATTGCAAAAACTGCCCAGCACCTTCTACATCAGAAGTGGCTCAGCTCAAGTCTTCTTTACTTTTGTGATTAGTATCACAGAGCACCCAGAGACTGAAATAGGATTAAGCACTGCTGTGCTTATTGCTACTTATTAACACGTGACTTCTTCTACCCTAAGGAGTTTGCATTGAGTCAGTGGTGTTTTAGCACACCAGGCTGGCAGGACAGTACAGGCTGAGCTGCACCAGACTGAACTGATCAAATGCATTTCTCAACTTCAGCTAGCACTCTTAAAGTCAGTTTAACCACACATGATGTAACATTTATGATTGAGCATATTAATCTGCATGAGGAAAAAGATCAAGAACTACATGAGATAATATATAATCATGCTGCAGTAAATATTCACATTCAAATCAAACATACTAATAATGCATGTATCAGATCTATCATTGAAATTTTTGTATATAAATAAAGAGCTCAAAACATTTAAAACTTATCTCAGTTGAGTCACTTGAAACCTGAAAGTTGGAAAGAATTTGTGCAAATCCGTTTTCTTCTTTCATTGAGGATGTCCTCAACTTTTGCAAGCAACTTGCAACAATATGCCTTCAGTTTCATGGCGATAGAGCTTCAAAACTACTACTAAAATACTGTGTTGATTCATGTCATAACTTCATGTACGCTTAGAAGTACCAGATCCTATTATATGATACATGCTACATGAAAATCACGAGCAGCTTCAAGAACTGTACATGAGCAGCAAGCTAAAAACAGACTGAAAGGAGTAGGAGTTATGGATATTCAGCCTTCAAGCATCAGACCCACAGCAAAGCATTTCCTAACTATCATGTTTCCTACTCTGTGCTACCTGAATTCTTATATTCATTACCATCAACACCCATGCCACTGAATACTGGATGATGGACAGCAAACTATTCTATGTTAATTAAAATACATTCCTCTTTCTTAGTTTTAGTTTCTATGTTAGTAAAAAGGACAGGCACCCACAACAGGATGGAACATTACATACACAAAAACTCCTCATCCTTCAGAGGAACAAGAAACTAAAGTAATGGAACAGTTTGATTCTAGACACAATGTTCAAGGATTTACATGTTTGTACCACAAGTGACAGCTGCACAAGGCTAAAAACAACACCTGTCTCCTAAAGTATACTGCTTGAATATAACTGCAAAGGCAGAAGACAAACAAAAATCCAACATCTGAAAGAGCAAAGCTGGGTAAGTTCTGTAACAGAAACACACTAGTAGCGATTTGAGAAGTTGTTTGTCAGGTCACAGAGTATCTGCTTCCTATATCTGAAGCTTGACACAGGAAAGGACAATTAGATTCTCCTGTAAGTTTCTTCAGCTACCACAGGAATGGTATACCACAGTATTCCCTAGCAAAAGTAGAAAGTTTTGCTGGTAAACGGCTATGAGTCAAATCTTAACATAACTGAAATTAACTGAGAAATTTCCACTGACTTCAATAACATCAGAGTATGTCCTGATATAAATACTAAGTTCATTCTGTAGTATAGAAGCACCCGTAACTGTACAACTCCATCTTCATAATGCTACTTCATTCATCCCTGCATTTTTTTGAAATGTACACTACTAAATTAAAGCTAAAAATGTATTATTTAGAAAATGAGAAAAGTCTTCCTATGCAAAAGGTATATATATATATATTCCCCCCCCCCAAGAGCACCATTGGTAGCAACTGAAAACTCATTTTTACAGTTAGAATCCATAAAATGCAAGACTGCCAGAATAACACCGTATTTTCAATTTACTTTCTACACAGTATGTAACAAAACCTATAGAATGCAAGAAATGAAGGAAAGCCTGTTACAGAATGGTATGCATCTGTTTATAATGAACATGGTTTTACCTAGTCCAAATTCTGTAAGATGACATACATACCAACACACACAGATACCGTACAAATAAGGTTTTGTATAAAATACATTGCACTTTACATTTGCAAAGTAAGTGAACTAGCCGCACATGCAGTGCTGCAATAAACAAACCCCATCAGAGTCTCACCATCATTTCCTGTCCTTCGTGAATGTGCTAGTAATTTCAGCCCAACCACAACCGCTCTGCACCACCCCCAGAACACAGGCACATACATGCACACTTGTGCACAGATAGCATCTCTGATCCCTAAAGTTCCCCTCCCACCCTTCCTGCATACAAACCCAGATATCATACAAAATGAGAAAAGAGGGCAGAAAGGGGCCTAACAGGAGGGGTCAGAGTAAAGAAAAAGAAAATAAAGAATTATGAACTCTATTGTTTAGTCATTGGGTTAGGAACTACAATGAAAATACTTAGCTTAATCTATTAAAATACACACTGGAGATTATTAGTTAAGATGTATTTGTTACATTTTCAGTAAAAAGCTGGGAATAAAAAAAGTTAAATTAAAAAATAAAGCTCATGGAAATTAAAAGCTGAGGTTACCCAAGGCTTTATAAAAAATTCCCATACAAAAATATGCTTTAAATGCCCAAACTGGACTTACAAGCTCTGCTGAAATTAAGTAGAGTGAAACATCATTCTGAACTCTATGATTAATCAATGAAAGTCAAGGAAAGAAGCAACAACCAACTGTTCCCTGTGTTCCTTTTCAAGAAAGCAGAGACTAAAGAACACTGTTAAATCACTAGAGGCCGGGGGGGGGGGGGGGGAAGGCAGTCACATTACCTTACAAGGAAGAATAAATTTATTAAATGTCCTTTTCTATAGCCACTTCAGATATCCTGCTAGTAAAACAAAGCAGCAACTGTCAGTAAAGAGTATCAAATGTTTTTAAAGTAATGAAGTGTTTAAATGCTCAAGTTGCTTCATTTGTCCTCAAATTGAAATTACATCATACTGTACTAAAGTGAATGGATTTAATTAACCTATTTTCTTGAATATGTGGGCAGAAAGAAAAAAAAGTAATAGTGGCAATTTTTATTTTACACTAGTACAGAGAATCACAGATTTAAATGAGAGTGATGGCTGTGCAAATATCCTCAAGATTTCTGAAGTTACATTTAGCAACCAGCTGGCTGCCAGTTATATTTTCCAAAGCACACAGCAAGAGGGGAAAATCTGCAGCGGCTCCCTGCTGAATGACTCCCGGGAAACTCACCTCTCAAGCCTGGGGATTTAGAAGCCAGTACAGGATTACATTTTGGAAGCAGATGTTTGGTTTATCAATTAATCTAGAATTAGATCTATCTCAGGGCCACAAAGAGCACACTGGGAGTTAAATAAATAACGAGAAACCCTTAACAGCACACTTCCAAGGCAGTGAAAGACTTCGAAGTTGGTTCTCAGGCTGAAATAGATACGCTGTGCTCTAACAGCGCAACTGGAGATCTCGGTGGACCGCAAGAGACGAGGTGCTCAAACCCGGGTTCTTTTTAGGACGGTTCAGCGGGGTAGGGAGAAGCCGCGCAGGCTGGCGGACCAAAGCGCCGCGCTTCTAGCGGCGGCCCCGCGCCCGCCCGCACCAGAGGCAGCGGAGCGGGAGCGCCGGCCCCGGGCGGCTCCCCGGCCTCCCGCCCAGGCCCCCGCGCGTTCGGAACCAGACGAGAACGCTGCTTTTCTTGCGGTAAAAAGCCACTTTTCTGGGTTGCCGAGCTCCGCCCGGTGCGGCCGGACCCGCAGCCCGCCCCTCCCCAACAGCGCCCGGGAGGCCGCGGGGCGGGATGGGCCCCGCCGCCCCGCGCCCCTCAGCGGCCGCAAGCCCCCGCCAACGGCCGCAACCGCCGCGCCGCCCCCCGGCCCCGCCGCTCCCCTCCCTGCGGCACGGCGGGGGAAGCGGCCCCCGGTCCCGACCGCCCGCCAGGCCACCCACCTGAGCTACTCACCTGCCGCCGGCGGCCGAGCTACGGCCCGCCGGGCACCCCCGCCATGGCCCCGGCTGCAAGTCCCCACGGCCGGCGGGAGGGGGGACGGGAAGAAGTTGGGCGGGAGCGACAACCATAAACAGCGGCTCTACCTGCGCCGGTCCCGACGGGCAGGGCAGGGCAGGAGCGCTCGGAGCGGCACCCCTGCTCGCCTCGGCTTCTAGGGGCCGTTCACGAGAGGGGCGGGGGGCGGGCCCGCCACACTTGATTGGCAGTCGCGCTGGCCAAAGGAAAACTCGCACTCAGTCCCTCCCTCCCTCCCCTCCCGCCAAAGAGGCGTTATTCCCGCCCTCTCCGGCGGTTGGGGGTCATGACGTGATGGGCGGTGCCTCTCGGACAGGTGGAGAGCGGGGAGGCGAAGCGAGCGGGCTGAGGTGTTCTCCGCTCCGCTGCGCTCCACGGGCGGCGGGAGCCGGCCCTGAGGGGCCGCGGGGGAGCCCCGGGCCAAGCCAGGCGCAAGCAGCTGGGACAGGGCAGGCTGCAGGCTGGGCGCATGGTGCCTCGGGGCGGGGGGGGAGTGAGGCACGGGGCTAATCCCGCACTGGCTTTACTGGAAGCTCTGAGCCGAGGAATTGCCGGCTGTCCCCGCCGTCCCGTCCCAAGGGTACGGCCTCCCCTCGTCCCTGGGGACCGGCTGCGACCCGCGGAGCCGGCGCCGGCAGGGGCGGCTTAGCCGGGGAGCCGCGGCCGCACGCCAACGGTCGCCCGCCGCAGCCGTGAGGAGAAAAACGGTCCGGGGAGGTGCCGGGGGGCGCTCCCCGTGCGGCAGGGAGCCTTCCAGCCCCCCTCCCCCCCCGACAGGCTCTTTCGGTCCAAGAGAAACCCCCCGCTTCTCCCCCCTCCGCGCACTGGCATCCTAAAATTAGCGTGTTCCTCTGAGTCTTATTTAAAAAGAAACAACTCGAATGACTAATTGCATCCAAGTCGTTAGAAGCACTCTGGACTGTTTCCATAAATTCTTTAACGTGTGCTCTAAATCTTTCCAAAATTGTAACGGCTTGCAAGGATGCAGACGGGATGTGACCTGGGATGCAATTCACACAGTTTTTATTTATCAGCTACTCTCTAATCCTGACTTAAAAGCAGGGGTGGGAAGAGGGAAGAGCCACCCTGTTTTTCCTACTCGGCCTCCTAAGCTGACCAACTACTTGTCAAATTCTGTTCTGAATTTAGCGGTTTTCTTAACTGGAGTGATCACAGGGAATGGAAAACCTTCTGTTCGTTTGTACCACTAACTGGAGTTTCATACCATTATGTTAGGAAAGGGTAGAAGCAGTTGGAAAAGCAAGCTCAAGTAACATCCCCAAGAGGTAGGGGGGGTATTCTTGGATGGGAACTTGTGCTAGCAGAGCCTGGGAGCAGGGTGGCACTTTGCACTCTGGAGGAAAGCTTATTTGTTGTAAGGGCACGAAGGACACAGCAGAGTATGACAATGCTGAGCAACACTGTCTGGCAGAGGGTTCCCAGACCAGACACCTTGCACCAATGCAACCCAGACACCTTGGGTGCCACAGGCCAACTTGGAGAACTTTTCTTGCCTCTGTTACTGTACACATGCGCCTGATGATAGCTTAAGGAGATACTGCATATATAATGAAAACTCAAGCAATGTTGCGCTGTGCATCCTTTGAGTACCCTCTGAAATAAGTATAACATTAAATACCTTAAAATGATGTTGTTTTATATATAATGTTCATATTACTATTGCCTTAGCTTACGTAGATGATAAAATGTTCTTGAAAATAATACAGATAGAACCATTAGAGTCTTTCTTACTCATCATTATTTATGCCTTTTGTTATCTGCGGAGCAATTTTTGTAATTTTTTGGTCAGCGTCAAATAGCGAAGTCAATGAAAAGCAGCAGAAACAGTTTTACTTTTGATTATATTGCTTAATATAGCTTCAAGTTGCTGCTGTGTGGGAATTTAGGCACTGCCAGAGGCTGTTTATCAGCTTGCAAACAACTGGAATCTAAAAATAATATACTTCAATTTCTTAGTTTTCAGGTTTTATAAAAGTTTGTTTTTATAAATACAAGTTTTAGGACAAAATTAGTGTTGTCCTTTTAAAGAGCACAATAGTTGAACTAAAGATATAATAGTCTGCCGCAGCAAAGCAGTTAAGGAGATATTAGGCCACAAGGGTATGTTGAAGGTACACCTTCCCAGTGATTATATAATCCAAATCTAACATACTGTTAGGTAGCACTGTGCATGTATGGTCTGCTCCAGCTCTCACTGAACCCAAACTCAGACCACCTCTTGATTTAGAAAGGAGCAGGACAGCTCCCTGAAGACATCCAGTCTCCAGGCCATGCAAGAAAAAGGAAACCAACAAAGCAAAAATCAAATTGTGTTCCAGTCTTAAATCTCCATCTTAAGTCCTGCCATAAAGACAGTGAGATACTTATGGTTCCTGAAACATTCCATTTACTGATCCCGTGTTTCTCACAGCAAAGACCAAGGACTAAGCACATCTCTGGGCTAAATTAAATTATTTCACTACAGTTATATCAGGAAGGAGTTTGATCTTTAGGACTTTGTTTCCTTTCCTTTTGTGCTGCCCTCCTGCCGAACAGAAACAATGAAAAAATATTTGAGGTGTCCCTTTTCCTGGGCTAAAGAAAAGTTAAAAAATAAATGGACAGCCATTTGAGAATAAGATTATTCTTTCCATCAGAAAATCAAAGCACAGAGAAATAGTGACAAGTCTGTTAAATGAGATGGCAAGATACAAGATGGTTGTATACATCAGGGGAAAATGTATAGACACAAAACCTCTGTCTGAATATAGCTCAGTGTTTTGCCTTCTTAATAGATCCATCAACACAAACCCATCTGGTTTATAATAGAAAAAGGAAGCTGATTAGGGTATTCCCCAGGCCTGTGCACTTAACCTTCATTTTATCCTTGCTCCTTGTTTTTTCTCTTCTGACTGACTAAATTACATGGTCTGAATTAAAACTCTACCGCTGTGTGTGTCAGTTTAGCTTGCACTTTCCTGGGGTTTTGTAAAGACAGTTCACAGTTATGTTTTCAGTGAGTGCAATGAATGGGACTGCCTTTTGATTTCCAGACTTTTTTTTTTAAATAATTAGGTGAATATAATTACTGCTTCTCTGTTGAACTCAGTGACATGCAATGATCTTTTATGTCTGAGGAGACCACTCCTATACCGTGTCTATGGACCAAAGACAGGAAAAAGCTTATTGTGAGATACAAGTATTTTGTCCTGTGGTGTGAGCTGAACAACTAAGACAAATAGCCATGTGAAGAACTTCTACATATACAGCAAAGGAATGTATTTATCAGTATCCTGGTGGCTGAGAAGTTACAAACAGCAGCAGAGTTGTGTACATAGCAAACTTATTGGATCAATCCATCTTTCTCTCTGATAATTCTGCACATACATCTTCAGTCCTGGGCAGGAGTTAATCCGTCCTGAAATTCAGCAACATCTTCCTTTGTTTGCCAAAAGAAATGTCCTTGGTAGCATTCCTCTTTCTACCAGCTCTTCCCATCATGTTGTTTCTGTCCTTAATGCTGGTAATTTTTATTTTATTTTATTCTCCATGACCACTCAGAAGCCTTCTGTCTCATTTACGATACTTTGGCAAATGACACTGTCGTCCTATCGCATTTACAGGCTAGTATTATGTAAGCTATTGGCACTATCTTTTGTGTGTCTTTCTTGCTGATGTTTCTAAACATTTGTCTATCTGTCTCTCTCATCTGCCCAGCCATCTTTTCACATGACCTTAGTTTCTGGGCCTTCTTCCCTGGCTCGTCATGCTTCCCAGCTAGATTTATTTGGCCTTGTTAAACTCATTTTGTAGTCCTTTTGAATACTTCTGAGGTGCAAAGCTTGTCTTTCAAGTGCCTGGTGCCGCAATTCCCATGTATAAGCGTCTCACCTGTGTTGCAGAATTCATGAACTATTGCAAATACATTTAGCAGTCTGGATTCTGTCTTTCACTCGTCTGGTAATTAGAGCTCTACAGTTGTGGCAGAGAAGCAGACCTGCCATCACAGTAACCTTTACTCTCCTCCTCCTTACAAACCACTTAACTGCTCTAGTTTACTCATTCAAAAAGGGCAGAGAGAGCAGGAAGACTTAGTCTTTTCATATTGACAAAGCAGATGAGTGACAAGAAGTAGTCAAAATGGGAAGGAGAAGACCTGAAAAGGAATGAATGTCCACCTGCTTGGTGCTCATCAAGGAGTTATTCCTGTGGACTGCACCACAATGAAGAAAGTAAGCAGAGGTTTCCTTCCTCAAATTGCCTTTCAAGTAAGATTCCCTGTGCTGGACAAGAAAGCTCATGCTGACCCAAGGCTTATAAAGCTGGAGTAGTGTGAACCACACAGCGAACATTAGTAAGTCGCACAGATTTACTGTGGCTGCCAGCACCATGCATAGCAGGTACAAGCTGGGTGACATGACACATTGTAGTTTTACTACTCTTCTCTTTCCACAGCACTGCTGATCCACCCTCAGACAGGGCCAGTACACACCAAAGAAATAGAGAAGTTATGCAACATAAATTCATTTAAAAGCAAAAAAGCAGAAAAAGTAAACTTTGAAATAACTACATTCCAAATGGTAGCACTTATCACTAATACTAGAAGTGCTTTACCTGCTGTTAATTTGATTTGTATTTGTCTGTTGCATTTAGCTCCAGGGAAACTGGAAGGAACAAAAGACGTATCGGGTCCATCTCCCAGGCTTACTGCATTTAAGGGTCAAACCTGTGACCAGGGTCACCACATGATGAATGAGCAAATCTAACATCAAAACCAGTGGAGGAAGAGAGGTTTAGGAATCACTGAGCTGCTGCTTCACACAGGCAAGGCCATGCTTCAAGCAGTAACTTTAATACTGACTTGGAAAGGCAACTCCAAGTTTTTCAAAAGAATATGATTCTGAAATTATAAAAATAGTAGCATTTTCCTTTAAGAAGAAAAGCAAAACAAACTGATAATTTAAGAATCTGGATATTTCAGTCCTGTACTAGTTTCATACACGCCAGACGCTGTTTTATAACATTTATCCTCCTCCCCCTTGTTGGTGACTATTACTCATTCTTCTGAGTATTTTTGGATTTTAGTATTTATCTAAAATGTAGTCAGATGGGAAAAATAGAACTATTTTTTCCATATTATTTCAGACAGAAAGAATCAGAGTACATTAAAATTTACCGTGCTCAGAAAGTATGTTCACAGAGACATGATACAGGTCCCTGCAGAGTTTGACATCCAGGTGCAGTTAGATTGGCAAAGAGGGCAGTACACTTATTAAGAAACATAGTGTAATTCAGTGCATTGTGGGCCAGATTCTCCTTCCCTCCCCATGCAAGGCTGTTTGTTCAGGTTGCTAGTAAGGAGTTCTCTCTGGAGTAGGAGAATCAGAAGCTTCCTGTGGGACAGGAGGGTTTAGGTCTCCACATGCACAGGTCTTTTGCCTTTCTGTACGTTGTTGCAGATATAAGGCTTAATGTGTTGTCCATTGCAACCAAAGTTTCAACTTATTTCATTGGGCTCAGGGCGAGGCCCAGGCAAACCTCTTGTGTTATTCTTTCTCCATAACTGTTGCACACAGAGGGGGGCACTTCAGGTGCAGAGGTGAAGTCTGTGCATGAGCACTGCCCTCCTCTTCTCTGAGGAACTACATGCAGATTCTTTAGGCTATCATGTTTGCTGCAATGAGAATAGGATCCAGATTTCCCTTATTAGGGTTATCTTTACTGGTGTTTTCCTTTAAATGCACACAGTATGAAAAAATGTGAAAACATTAATATATAAAAAATGCTGACATAAGGCATTTCATTCTTTTGGGACTGTGAAAGCAAAAGATAAGATGCACTCAATTTATATCTGTGTTGTATTCAGACACCTGGCCATGGGACAGATGCCTTTGCATTTCACTTCTAAGTGAAAATAAACTACATGAGGGAGGAGGAGGGAATTATATTATTTGAACCTTGTAAATTGTGCCTACAAGGTATGTTTCCTGCCAGCATGGGCAAAATTTTCCATTGTGTAAACTCCTTAAGGTTGCCAGTTCTTCATTTGAGTGCATATGATGTTCAGCAATGTTCAATAACAGCAGTAACAAATGCAATCCTAAAAACATGTGTAAGTAAGTCCAGCTAAAGACATTAAACTTGTTAGCAAATAGTTATTCCTGACTGACATGAAGATGGAAGAGCAGAGAACGAACTCTTCCCATACACTCTCTGAAAGTTAGACTTTTGGCCTCCAACCAAACAGTTGTTCCAGAGCCTTTCTGTTCCAGTGAGTAGATGTTCTCCCAGTTCTCACACTTAGTTACAGCCAGTTTGTACCTGTTGATACTTTGCACCCCCTGGCCTGCACCTCAGTATAATGGTTAGTCTGCCTATCCATTGCTGCAGCTCTTGGATGTACATACTTAGGTAAGAACCTCAGTAGAGGAGAGTAGAAAGCATGCCTTCTACTGGAGTGAATTGATTGTACATTTTGCAGCAGGAAATTTCCAAACAGGAAACTATTTGGTCTGGCTGCCAGGTCTCAGTGGGGAAAAGCTAAGCTAGGTGGATTGAGTTCTGCTGCTGTGCAGTAGTACAGCCATTAGTGTCAGTGTCTGAGTTTTAAAACGATTTGGAAGTGTCTCCCTGTGGCATATTTCCCCTTTTCACTGCTGGCAGCAGACCATATTTGACAGAGAAATTCTATATCTTCCCAGACGTCTTAACCCTGACTCTGCACAAAGCAGGTCAGTAACTCCAGACAGATTTGCTTTTTTGCTAGAAGCTAGCTGCAACAGCAGACAGAAGGGACATCCAAGAAACAAACTCTTTTATTCAAAGTAGCATTTCAGTTCCAGGCAGCTGTGTTGGACCAGATCCAGAGCTGTTAAAGTCAGTGGAAAAACCATCCTTTGAGTTCAACAAGCCTTGAGTCAGATGCCTCACCTAATGGATCAAGTGTTGAACTCTCCCTTGCATCTCAAGGCACTGGTGAGAATCCCAGCAACTGCTGGGAGGAGAATAACCCTCCCTACTCTCACTCCCAGGATAATTCACGTGAGACAGGCTACCTAGTCTGTTGTTCGAGGCATCCATTCTTCCTTGCCGTTTTTCTAAGGGTTTGCTGCTGAGGGGTGAGTTTCTGTGCGGTTAAGAAAGCTTTGACAATGACAGAGCAATGAAAGCCTTCAGTTGCACTCAAGGGTGTTTGTTGAAGAGGAGAAGAACAGAAGTATTTATAGCATTAGCACCACAGTCTGACACGACTGACTGACAAAATAAAATAGAGGGAAAGCAAACCTGCCACACAGCCTGCCGTGGGCAAACACAAATATAGAGGTCACTAGAAAAAGGCATGAAAGGAAGCTTATTCACCTGCAGCCCAGGTATAGCCAGTTCATCACGGTCGCCACAATCCTGTCAGCTGATGATTGGGCAAGTGGTTGCTTGGTGTAAATTCAGTTAAAGTCTTCTCAACCAGGAAAGAGATAGGCAGCTGCCTTTCTATTCTCCTGCCCCTAGAAGAGGAGTGAAAAAGGGTTTTAAAGCCATCCACTTTTAAAATCTCTCTTTTGAATACAAATAGATGCAGATTTACCAACTGTTAAGATTTTTATTTTAATGAGCTGCTGTTTCCCCACAGAATTAACAAAAAAAACTGTTGAAAATTTAAGCAAATACTATAGCAAACATTTTAAAGCCAATGGTGTGTACACATTTGTAGGAATCAAGAATGAATAACTGTATTTTAAAGACTTTAAGATGACCCCAAACTAATGTAATATATTCTGATAAACAGCTACTTTGCAAGAAGAAAATGAAAAACATAGCATACTCTTTAAAGTGGAACTTATGTGGATTGTAGGAATTATACAGGCTATAGAGTGTTAGCTCAGTGCTGAGCTGAAGAATTAAAGGTATATTTCTTAGGCAACAAGGACTATTGCAGGCTGGAAACAAGCAATCATAATGATAGGGAGAAAAGCCAGCAAATAGGCCTCCCATGCAGCAGCTTTGACAGGCCAAAATAAAGTTACTTGCTACTGGTGGAAAGGCACATATTTTCTAAGATATAAACATTATTTCAATATTAAAATAATGGCTAATGAAGGATGAGGGGATGCAATTAATTTAGAGCTTTAAAACACTGTTGATAAAGTCTTTTTCAAAGAGGCTGGAAAGGAAACTTGATAATCAGGGGTGAAAGGTAAAGTTCTGTCATGAATTAAAAACTAGCTGAGAAATAGGCTACGAAGAGCTAGAATAAATTACTACCTCTTAGAATGGAAAAAGGTTAATAGCAGGATGCCTCAAGGACCACAGCCAGAGCCAGTGTTCAGTATATTATTCAGAGTCTGGAAGGGTGAATGGTCTGGTAGTAAAATTTGCTTGTGATACAGACTATTTGGGTTTAGCAAAGCTTGGGAGGATTATGAAGAATTCCAGTTGGATCTAATAAAACTACTATAAATGTTTGGCAGCTATATAATTGTAAATGAAATGTCAACAGAGAAAGTTCAAGATAATGCTTGATGGAAGGAAGCTAGGCTGCAGCATGCTCATATGCAATGGGTTCTGAATGAACTGTAACCTCCCAGGAAAGCTCTAAGCAGAATGGGCAATAAGACTATTCAAAAATCAGTAAAAGTGCCAAAGTGTGATAGCTGTCATCTTGAAACTGTTTGCAAATATGGACTGACTTTGCCAAATAGTTTCGGTTGGAAAAAAAAGACCTGTAAATTTTTGAGAGCCAGATTCAAAAATGGGGAGCTGTAACTGGAGTACTTGGCAAAGATGGGGGAGAACCAGTCTGCCTTGGTCCACTGTGAGGGAGGTACACATCTCATGGGAGACTGTCAGAACTACCATAGCATAGGTTGTGCCAAAGGGGGTGGGTTGAGAGACTTCAGTCACTCAGAGCAAAATAAATAAATAAATAGATAGATAAACAGAATGAATCTCTGGCTTTGGTAGTGATTAAACTACCCCAAGAAGGTGCAGTGCTTTGATGCCTCTGCCTAACCTAGAGTGTTTAATTACTTTTATACCAAGAGAGGTTTCATGCCTTTCAGCTGAGAAAATGCTTTTGGCAGGTTGCTAGGGCTCCCACATCCCAGCTAAGTGCTTCCTTACTGAACTGTGGGAAAGACAGTGGTAGAAGCAGAAACAATAATGTTGGAGAGTTAGATTATATTTTCCTTTACTTTTCTTCTATGCAAAGCCTTTCTCTGAGGCTGAATGGAATATTTGTGTCAAATGAATCAATATTTTTTAGGGTTTTATTTTGGCAAGGAGAAGATAAAATGCAGTTTGACTGCAACCATTTTTTGTTTAAATTGTCCAGCTCAGCTGTCAAATCAATTATTTGTGCTGCCCGAGATGCAAATGCACTTGTTGACAGCTCATCCAAGACATCTGCTAAGGACTTGCTCACAAAGTGAGTAAAGGATAAGATTCGTAAGAAAAGAATGAAAGATAATAAAACAATATGACACCATGCAGTGTTCCTCTGGTCTTTGCTTTGTCAGTTAACAAAAGGCTGTTACAGAGAAAGTTTGAAGCTTAAAGACATTTTAAAAAGACATCCCACATTACTTTTCTATGCATCTTTTTGCACTCCCAGTCACTCATTTCCTCTATTCCTTTTCTGCTTCATGCCTTCTCTTGATTCACATGTACCATAAGCACAGCCCCCAAAATTCTCTCTATCATTTTTTCTCTACCTTTCCCTTTCTTTCCCTCTTACCTCCTCAGATTGCCATCCCTTCACCTCTCTTGATGCTTGAGATATAGAGAAAAAATTGAATTTGAAAGGCACCTTGTTTAGCAGGTACACGCTAAAAATTCCTATGCTTTCAGTTCTTAAAATTTCACACTTACAAGGGAAATGATCAAGACATAGCCAGCTGACACTTTCACAAGCCATGACTGTCATCATAAAAGTACCTCAGTTACAACATGAGATATATATTCAGTATTCTTCCCCAAAAAGAAGGAAAGGTAAGAAAGTGACACAGACAATATACGGTAAAAAAAATTGGAGTGTACTGTTTGGGATGGTGTGCTTACAAAGTAGCTCAGTGAGAAGATACAGGGAAAAGTGGCTGTTTTTTATCCAGAAAATGTAGGTTGAGTGGCAATGACATCTTCAAACTGCCAGCTTAAAAGTCTGAGTCATTCAGGAGAGATTTCTGAATATAAATGGCAAAAAAAAAGTTCAGAGGAAGAAACTCCAGAAGGAAAGAAAAGACAGTATTTCATGGGTAGCAGAACTACTGAAGACTAATCTCCTACAGATTTGTGGCTTTAGATATCTATAAAGGTACACCTAGTAACCCTAGTTTTCCCCTCATCTTCTCTGATGTCCCCACTATAGTACTGTTATTCCTCTTCCCACCATGCTCCCTACAGCCAGTCTTCCCATGTCCCAGTCTCTCCCATAGTGTCTCCAGTTTATCCACATATCCCTAAGTTCTCCTACAATAGTGTCACCTCCCTCCAGGTCCTCTAATTGCTAGTCAGGGAAGAGGCCAGATGTGCTGTAGCTGAATTAGAGCTCTGCACCTGGTCAATTAAAATGCACACACTAATGAGCCAGCCTGTTCTTGCCCAAAAGAACAAACAATGGCTGAATTCTTCCTGCTTTTCCTCCATCATCGAGGAAATAATAGGATTTTTATATCTAACCACAGATTTTTACATGACTTGCAAGAACTTTGCAAATCTGCCAATTCTGGCTGAAATCAGTCAGCAGGTTCATAGTTATTAGGACTAAATTGATGGATGAACAAATAAGTTGGCTGGGTAGACATTGTTTGATTAAGAAACTGGACTAAAAATAGTTTTCTGTTCTGAATACCCAACACTATAGGGGCTCTTTTCACAAAGAATAATTTCCAGCCATTTTAAAAAGAGGTAAAGCCTAGCTATCTGACCCAGCTGAAATAACTTTGTAAATGGAAATCAGCTCTTAGAAATACAAGGGAAGTAAAACAAAAGAGTCTCTAATAAAAGATGGGTTGAAGCACTATAAATAGGGAGCAGACTGCTGCCATCCTAGCCACCAGAATAAGTCGATCTTGCCTTTTTTAGCTTGTACCAAGTACAGGCAAGTGGGTTTTAACTGATAATAACCAGTCCAAATCCAAAACAATTGCAGACTCCTGGTTATCAGTGGAATAATTTACTAGGTGGTTTGTTAACAGTGCTGTCTGTGCAGTGCTGCCTGTACACAGGCTCCATGTGAGCCAACTTGGATCTGGAAGCAATACACCTACCTTCTCATGGGGATGTGCTCCAGGATTTACTGGGCTAAGCCCATGCTAGTTTGGAAAGCTTGTACTGCAGAGTCGCCTATGCTGACGCCAGGTTTTCGCTGTGTTTTGTATCAACTTTTTTATTGTCTTGTTTAGTTTATCTAAGTCCCCTTGTATCTTGACTGAGTGGGCAGGACTGTGCTCCTGAATTTGGCTCAGCAACCCAGAGGATGGCCTGTGTGGACCATGCTGTGGAAGACAGAAGAGGACAAATTATTGCCCCTTAGATTCTCTCCTCCAGCAGAAACCAGGGAGGGTTCAGCAGTGCTTCTCCAGCCAGATTTGCATTATAATCTAGTTCTCCTCAGGCATTCATCAGGTATTACTAACATCAAAGCCAGTGCAGTGGGTGAGGAACTTGGAGAGCCTCCTTAGTGAATGCTAACAGGCAACAGATTAACTGGGTGTACGTATGTGTGTGCTTGTGGGTGAATGTCTGAAACTGAACGTCTGAACTCTCAAGCAGAAGCCTGCTACTTGCTACCTGCAACTGGTACAGGCTGGTTATAAATTTTGATAATGCCTGGACTAAACAAAAGTGGCACGTCCTGAATTCTGCAATTAATGAAGAGACATGAGACAGAACCACCAGATTGGAGGTTGATCCCACATTATGCTTCTGCACATTGACTATTAAGACTGGGAGAACTTGGGCCTTGGCCTTCTGGAAAAAAGAGCTGATGCTGAAAAGAAGGGTTCCTGAAAAGAAGTGATCTTGCAAAGAAGGGGTCCTGGAAAGAAGAAGGTGAAAATCTTGGCTGGATGGAAGATCATGGAAGTGGGGGAAGATCCTGGGGATCAGAGAGATACATGGAGACAGATGCTGGGGGATGCCCAAGGACCTTGGGTGCTTACATGCAAGACTAGTAACTGCAAGCAGCTGTACAGCACAAACCGACGCAGCTTTTGTCCCAACGTTCCTGGACCAGCAGCTATCTCCCTAGTGAACATAGCACTGGGGTGGTGGCAGGGAGAGTGAGCGAATATCTGAAATAATCAAGAAGGGTACAAGCTCTAATCTCGTTAGCTGTTAAATAAACTCCAGTATCTGATCCACTATAAGTTGTTTACTTTGTCTTGCCCATGACACTATCCAACCCTTGTTAAAGTAGCCTGTGTTTCCTGGGCTAGAGATGACGCCAACTTGTGTGCCGACTTGCAGGGGACTTTTGTACATTTCTCTGCTGTTGTGACACAAAAGATCAGAAAGGACTTTGTCACATAAGTAGTGTTTTCCACGAAGATTTCTCAGCCAGTACAGAAGCACTCCAATGCTTGAATACAACAAATCAATGCATCACCCCTTTTAGTGGTAGATGAACAATAACACTTCTAACCTTGCAAGCAGGCACCTGAAGTGTAGTAATGCAACATAAAAGGTAAACACTGGTCTGGTTCCAGAAATTGCTGGTATTCTAAACATTTGTGCCCATAAAAGGCCTTTTCCAGATGTAATAAAAAGACCTGGTATGGAAACTCATCAATACTGAGCAGTTTGCAAATTCTTAAAGTGTGTATAATTAAAAACAATTTGTCAGGAATGCAATTGATTTGCAATGCAATAAAATTGATTAGTGTGTAGCTGAGTCATAGTAATACTTATTTCTTGGACAATTTGCCTGCATCTACAGAGACGTGCCTTTGAGTGACTAAGCCCAAGCTTTTTCATGGAGGAGTGAAGCTCCAGAGATTTGCAACCACATTTTACATCTTATCATGCACTAAGCTTATCAGGTTAGTAGGCACTTTTCTTTGCAATCCACTTCCTTTTCCTCTCTGTCTCCACAATAAATTCTTCACATCTCTTTCTGATGGTCAAATACGTAGTTCATGAGTATGTTAAGCTGTTCGTGTGGACATAGCCCTTTGTCACAGTCTCGTAATCAGAGCTGAAAAAAGACAGAGATCTTTAGTGTGTCACTTACAAAGATTCCCTTTCTTTGGCAGTGCAATACCTTGCAGCTCGAGGCAAGCATTTTCTTCCAGCAACATTCCAGCAATATAATCATAAAAGCTGCAAACAATTATCTTCTCAGAGAGTTTGTAGAACTTAATGGTAAGGGGAACAAGACAAAGTAGTAAGGGTTTGCCTCTAGGATAATTCTTGGAAGGCATCATTAGTCAGGTATGTAATTCCCATTTCACTTTTTACTGCTAGTTCTTCACAGTCCTGAACTAGGGCAGTAATAAAATCTGGCCTTCCTATTTTCTGCAGAGAGCTTGCACTCTCTTTTGATTCTGGACCATTTCTGCAGACCATGCCCCCTGTCCCTCCACAAAGAATATTGTTGCTGTGTCTTTGGTGAAACGACTATTGTGCAAAACACCTAGTTTGTTCTCTGAAACTAGTCTTTGCAGTTGCCATTGCTTCTCTGACAAAGCATGGTACTTCCTTATTCAGGTAAAGTTCCACACTCCTTTACATCAGATCACACACACAACGAGTTATATGGATTCCGGAAGTCTGGGGGTAATTATCCCAAATCTTTTCTCTTTGTAGTATCCCACAACTTTCTTGGAGACTCACAGAAATTTTATTGCTGTTGCCATTTGCCTTAGAAATTCAGAAAAGCTCAAGTTTTATAAGAGCATTACACTGAACTGTGAAAGTGTAAGAAAGAGACCTTGACAAAGGAGGTAGTGATCAGATCTATTGCAAATGCTATTTCTGGAACTAGGTGACGGATCTAGACTTCAGTCTCTGATTGATACTAACTCTGAACTAGGCATACCACTAAGTGAAAAAAATCCATCTGCCAAGCAAGTGGCAAATAACTCTATGGTGGACTGTTGGTGACTTTTTCACAAGTACTACACCAGCATCATTCTGGTTTCTTGAAAAATAGCAGCTCTTTCAAGGTTACAGCCTGATAAGGCCTATTTAAGTCTGCAGAACACCCACACTGATGTGTATACATCAGAAAGCTGAGAGCAGGAGAAGGTGCTAAACCCTACACTTCCGATATGTATTCTGCTTATATGAGCTGGCTCTGTGGTGACTTTTGCCTCTTATTCTCACAGATCACTGCACTAAAGGAGAGCCACTACCTCCACACACACGCTGCAGAACTGTGTCTCTTCTTTTTGCTTGCTGTGGTTTTCAGGAAGCTGTTTACCTGCTAGGAAACACTATCTTTTGCCATGCGGATCATCAAGCAGATGTGGAAGTTCGAGCCTGCCTCTCCAGCCATTGCTGATGAGGGAGCTGATACAAAAACAAAGCCCTGGCAATTGGGACTAAAAGGGGGAACAATTTATTCCATTAGCAGTAAAGCAAGTTAAGCCTGATGCCTTATAAATGTATTTTCTGTGCCCTGTGCACTAGTACATATCTATAATCCAGCTCTCACCTTTGTTTCTTATAACACTGCCATCACCATGCCCCCAGAGTCCTTGTCTCCCTAAACCTTCCTCCCTCTCTATCTCCTCTTATAGTCCCTTGAACTGTTCATACAATGTCAAAAGCTCTTCTTATGTCCTCTGTTTACAGCTTTCAGATTTGCTGCTGAGCAAGAGGTAGCACAGGGTATGAAGAGCTACAGGCACAGTCACTGGTTAACCAGCTGCCGCTGGAGAGGCAAACCACAGTCTAGTGCCCCCACCGTTCCTCCCGACCAGCCCCTGTCCAGTCACCTGTTGGATCTTCACATGTCTGAGACCTCTGCACATCCACCCCTTTTAACTGAAATTGGCCAACAGGTTCAAAACTCTTGGTAAAAGGACTACTGGCCAGGACAGTGACAAAGACTTTATTTCCTTAAGACACAAAAGTAAAAAAAAAAGACTTTTCTTTCTTTTTCTTTCTAAGAGAACTGCGGGGTGACATCCAAAGCATTACTGATGTCTTTTAGTCTGCAGATAAGAGCTGGTGGCAATCCCTGACGGCCCTACCTGGGCACTGAGCCCAGCAGGCCCATCACATCTGAGTGGGAGGCGCCACAAAGTTCTCAGACTCTAAATTCTGATTTTTCACTACAGCAGCCTCCTCCTGGCTGCAGATATTGCCTGAAAGGCCACAGACATCTTGACTTTATCAACATTAACAATCCTGAGAAAATTCAGTCTGTCATTCTGGTCCTCACCACTGTTCCTCCTGTCTCTCTCTGCGTGATCAGTGGCAATACAGGTGGTTGTTGGACAATTTTGTCCAACAATGGATTGCTGCACAAAATAATCTTCTTGAAATGCTTCGTTCAATAATAAATGAAACTGAGCTATTTATATGAGCACATGGGTCACATGCAAGTATTGCAGCTAAAATCAAACATACAAAGGATAGGAATGTCCTGCTTTCCAACAATATCCTAACAATAATCCTTACACTAACAGTTCAGTAGCGCTCTGCACATATACTTTTTAACTTTGGTCCTGCAAATTTCAGGATAGGAGTAATGCAAGTATGAAATTCAGCTGACAACTCTGAAAACCAAGTCCTGGTTCCAATTCCGGGGATCAGACATATGTCGAGGTATGGAACGACACACACAACTTATTGCTGGGAGGGATCACTAGCCTGACTGCTAGCACCAGAGAGGAAGAAAAGCAACAGAGATGATTCATATTTATAATATTTCCCATGTAAGTATGTGGGTGGGAGTGCTCTTAGCCTTTTACCACAATCTAAAAAAAAAAAGCAACAGCTTGTTTCCAGTTCAATAATGGAAGCATGCAGTATTTTAAATTAGTCTGAAAAATGAGGAAGGCCATAGTATAGCATAGTTTTCTTCTTTGTTGCTCCATATTGTTTAAATTCATGAGATTTACATGCTGTGTTAAGCCAGCTGAAGAGCTGCTGTCAGTCAAAAGCAGCAAATAAAAGAAAGAGAGGAAAAACATATTTGGAGAGTCGTAAGGAAAAAAGGCCATATCTTATCAGACCTCTGAATAATAAATATAGCACAGCTGTGATGAGATCCCTCTATGGCAGCTGTCATAAAATATTTTGACTTACAGAAAAACAGAAAAGACAAACAAAATTCTCAAGTAAGGGTCAATATACATAAGTGAATTTAATGATCTGACTTCCTTAAACAGCAGCAAACTAGTACATGAGCTCTTGCTTCAAAACACTTTTCTGTACATAGATACTTCACTTTGAAATGAAGTCACAAAGACCTAATTTCCTCCTCTTAGTGCTAGCAAAATGATGTTTGAAGCAGATTTTAAGTGCCTGGTGTTTACTGAACACTGTCCATGGTCTCCTGCAAGATGCCAATGGAGCCCAACCAATTTACACAAACTAGAATTCTGCCTGTGAGAAACTATAAACAGAAACTGCGGCGTAGGAGAATTGTGATATGAAGTTAGAGATGACTAGCAGGATGAGATTGCAACTTCCAACGGCACCTTGAATTTGGAACCTGTATCCTGGTTCTTCAAAAGAAATGTTGGCATTTTTGAAAACGATATTCCAGAATTTAACCCAGGAAAAGAAGATGTGCTAGCAAGAAGAGGGAAAAATCCAAGGAATTTTTCAACGTTCCTCTCTCTCCAGCACTCAATGGCATAAAATTACAAATCATAAAGTGTCAATCATCTGATTCATCATATTTCCTGGTCATTCAGATCAGAACAATAGAGATAAATCTTTTTATTTACCTCCTGTATATGCCAGTCACTCTGATTATCATAAAGACCTTGCCGTTCTGCACGGTTCCCTTGAGGTAACTGTACATGAAGGCTGCAACTACAGGAAAATCAGTTTAGATCATTTGTTTTTGAAGCTGCACTGTTGCCAGCAGAACTCCAGTGAAAGAACGGCTTAGAAGGATGTGCTTCTCCTTATCCTATATATATTTATCATTTTACAACTTATCACCAAACGGGAGAGGATATAGTTCAAGTTATTGTAGCTGTAGCAAGCTAATGGAGACAAGCCAATTCTTACCACTCAGAATCCTGGCTCTATTTCCACATTCCTGTCCACCCACTTGTCTTGTATTGTTCCACAAAAACACCTCATTCTTGGGAAATTTATTTTCAGATGTGTTACTTTTCTCTCTAATTACAGTGAGAGAGTACATTGCCTTGCCAGTTCTATATGAAATTTGCTAATTGTAGCATCATCTAAATAACTTCAGAAAAAATTATCAGCTCTGAATAAAGAAGACAGTGAATGAAAGAGGAAAACACTGGCATACACAGCAAAGTAGTCCTGATAAATCAGGACCATGGGCCAGGCCTTTTAGAAAGTTAGAAGATTTTGACAAACTCTTTTCTAACACTGTACACAAAAATAAAAATAATAAAGAGCCTGCTTGCCAATACAGTTGAGTGCAATTTGTTTCTTTATATAGCTTGCAGCCTGCAAAACTTTTCAAAGAGAGTAAAGAGTTGACAAGAGGGATGAGTCAGTGACTTAGGGAAGGAAAGAGGATTTCAAGCATGTGGGGTGGCAGCAGTGACACAGCAGTCCTTTGTTGTAGCACGCTGCAGAAGTGCAAAACAAAGGAGACTTAGAGTTTGTCTGCAACGGGACACTTAGTAAGTTAAGCCAACTCATCTGATCATGGGAAGTCAATATGTATCAAAGCCCCAAATGTACGCTCATTTAGGATTAAAGTGGTCCTAATGTGACTAAAGTGGTCCTTAATCCTCCTTAGAGACTTAGTCCTTGGTGAAAGAGTGCCCTCAATTGATTTAAAGGCATTTTGCTGCATGAAATCTTCAACATGCAGGTTTCTCACTTGTTAAGGTACGCCAACTGATTTCATACTTCTGCTTGACTCACCATAAGGTTGCTGATTTTCCCCGTGAAACGCAGCCTTAATTTGAGATAAGAGCATTCAAATTGACAGGACGGAATAAGTCTTGGGCAAATTACACCTGAGAATTACATTGGGAGCACTGGAGACTACATAATATCATTCAGAGAACAGGTAAAACCAGGGCAAAAGCTCCAACCAAACTTACCCTGAGATAAAAATTTCAATGCAAAAGCCTGGAGGTAGCCGCCCTAGACAAACAGCACACAAACTAACCACTGTTCTCAGAGTAAAACACCTTGGCTCGCACAGAAATCATCTTGGGTTTTACCTGAGGTAAAATTTTCCAGCCAGGGCACATTTACCTTAGTTCAAGAAATTGTGCCATGTTCTTTATGGTGCAGAGTGGGGAGCAGCAGGTAGTTGGGATTTTCTAGGGGTATCTCATCCATGTGTTCGTAGCTTGGGGTTAGTTGTGATGAAGTTACAATGGCGTTTTGGGGGAGAAGGCAGTGCCTACCATGGGCACTTCCCCATCTCGTGATACAGAATGTCCTATGGTACTTACAGATGAGGAGAATTACACTCCTCCTGATTTCCCCCTGTAAGTCCATCTGTGCCAAGGCCTAAGAAGATAAACCCTGAGGAAGGCAGGGCATGCTGATCCCCAGGGCATATCCAGCTCTCAGCCTCCTGCGCTCGGCTCCAAGAAGGAATGTTAGCACCAGGTACGTCAGTCAGTGCAGAGCAGCACCCGTCTGCTGGAGCCTGGACGCAGCTCTAGTTAATTTTACACAGCTCCAGCAGCTGTTCCCAGGTAACAGCTTCTTTATGAACAGCCAGCAAATTAAAATTGACATAATTAAAGGAGGAAAATGTCAGTCCCGTTTCAGCTCCCAGGGACACCAGCAGTGGGGAGAGTATGGGGATTATTCCTGACACACGCACACCTGCTTCACTCTTGTTTCAAAATCTTCCGTTGACAAAGATACAAAACCATTAATTTTCTAATGAGGAAAGCCAAAACTGCGACTTGCTAACTCTGATATTCTTCTCATAAATGGATATGAAGGCTCAGGCTCTTCACTGGCTTAGGAAGTGCACAAAACTTTCCTGGAGCTGGAGCTGAAGTTGTCCTTGGGCTCCCAAGGCTGAAGGCATGTTGTCCACATGGCCAGGTAAAGGCAGCACAGATCAGTGCTGGCGCACACACTAGCTCCAAAAAGTGTGAGTGCAAGACCATAGCCTGGTGGACTTGGGGACTGACCCTCTTCCCCTCTGTGGTAAGGACTCACTAAAATCATCTCAGCTGCAGATTACTGCTCCCATGACAGCAGCGCACATTATTCCCCCTTGTTATGGGGGAGCCCCGGGGTCCTCACTCCTCACACTCCTCAGTCTTGGATGACAACCACCCTCCCTCCTGTTACAGACGGCCTTCCTCCCTGCACACAGCTCTGCCTCCCCTGATTTCTCATTGGTTCCCAGAGAGAAAAAATTAAAGAAGACGGAATAATTTAGGGACCCTTTTCTCTTTATTTTTGGGGCCTATTTGTTGGTGGCTTCCTTTAACAGACAATGCCTGCTTGTCTGTAAGATGTTTTATTCCTCTGCTTCGTGCCCTAGCAATTTAGTTCTCTTTGCCCTTTAAAAGGATTTGATGTTTGGCTAAGAAGTTAGACCCGATGCACCGTTACAGAGCAGCTGTATAGGAAATGCACAGATTACGTTGTTCTCTGAATCTTTTAACATGCTTACCTTAAGTTATAACATGCACTTACATGCACTTTGGATTGTTTGTGGTCTACTTCCACTATCAGTTACAGCAAATGTTTTCTCTGTTGTGATTTCTGCATGACCTGAAGTGTGTGGGAGACATTTCCATCTTAGCTTCACTCATGTTGAAGAATTAGGCCTCAGGCTCTGCAGCTCCACTGTGCTGGCCTCCTCCACCAGATAAGTACAGAAGAGTCTTAACAGTACTCTTGTATTCCTATATAATGGCTTCTGAGTGAAGGATGTTCCTGTGGCTAGCACTGGGCTAATTTCAGTGGAATAAATAGGCCAGGCGAATGAGTGGGGCTAATGTGATCGTCTCTGGGAACGACAATAAACAGTTAAATATGGTTTGGAGGCACTGCGTCCAGCTGCCCTCGTCTGCTCAGTCCTATGACCGCCAGTGAGACAATTTGGGCCAAATGTTGAAGAAGAGGTCAGCTGCAGGTAGGCAGCACAGCATCTGTTGATTTTTCCAATACCCAGTGCAGCTCATCAGCTACAAACGGGTGGCTGGCAGGTTGTGAGGGCTGCTCTGTATCTTGGCTCTCTTTCAAGATGTGGGATGCTCCTGGACAAATCTAATCATACAGGAAAGGGAACTTCCTTCCAGCCTAGTGGTATCAGGTGTGTGTGTGTGTGTGTGTGTGTGTGTGTGTGTGTGTGTAAGAGGGGCAGAAGACAATCCTGATCTTCTCTGTATCAGGATGAATATGTCTGGTCTGGCAGTAGTGAAACAGGAATCCATATTAGTCCACTTACCTGGTCATCCCAGGGGCTGAAGCACCTAAGAAAACAGTCTCTGGAAGTCTGGAAGTCTCTGGAAGCAAACAGAGTTTGACTTTTGCTGCTTAAGACACCTAAGAGTGTAGTTCACAGATACATGCTCTCCTCCTGGGCCTTTGCCCAGAAGTTAGCTGTGTTTCTGCAAAGACAAAACAAAATGCACACAACAAAGGGGAGATACAGAAAATACAGGAGATGCGGATGAAGCTTGTGCTGTGGCAGCGTTCCTTGCACCCAGGTTAAATCCACCACCTGCAAAATCTGGTGAGCTGGCATCAGCATTCAGTCGCTTTACTACACAGCTTTCTAATCCAGGTGTCACGGAGGTGTGCAGTCTTGCCTGCTCAAGGAGAAGCAGAGGCAGAGGAAGAAATGAGAAGGGGGTGCAAGGAAGGAGAATACAGAGGGCAGGTTACTGCTTTGGGGAAAGAACAGTAAGTTTCACGTATAAGCTAAAGCCAGTGGAGATGATGATGCTTCCTACAATCCTTTCTTTTTCTTGGTGTAATTAGGATGATAAATGCCCATCTTTAGGAAAAAGGAGATGCGAGCCCCGCTACGTCACACAGCATTTCAGGAAAAGATAAAAGTAGGGATCATGTTTGTAAAGCTGGATTATGGTTTCAGCTTGGTCTTTCAGCATCAATACCAAACTGCAAACCTAAAGGGGTACTAGCCGGAATGCCTAATCCCCTCATTTATTTCATCCAACAGTAAGGCCTGATCTGAGATTTATTAGCAGAAGTCAGTTTGATTTCTTGCCATGCATTATTTACCAAACATGGTCTTAACACAGGTTTTAGACAGCATATTCTTTATAGACTAAATCTTTTTTTTTTTTTGCCTTTAGCTTTTTCTGACTTAAAAAAATTTTTACAGAGCAAACAGAGTTTGACTTTTGCTGCTTAAGACACCTAAGAGTGTAGTCCACAAACACAATATAAGCTATGCTCTTTTCAAGGGCATCCTGCCCAGAGTGCAGTGCAGAACAGCCTTAAGGAGGGGGGAATCTGGGTCAGAATCTTGCAGCAAACAATTTCAAGAATACATCACTGCCGTTTGCATCTCATTATATTCTGATCATTCTTTAAGAAGAGACTGTCTGGAACATTTGCAGTAAGTTCTGCAGAGGAAATTGTTGAAGGTTATGCAGAACTATGTGCATTCTTGACCATGTGCTTATGAGACACAGGGATGAAGATGTTACCCTCTTTTGAAATTGCCCATTATACTCCTATGTCTGAACGTTAATTGCTGTTGTCCAGAGCAAAGTGATTTACCTCTCAAGATAAATTGTGTAGTCTGTGATCTGCAAGCTACTGCTCAATGTTAAATTAGATTTCAAGTTTATTTCTGCACTGCCAAACTTGCAGCACCACAGTCACACAACCCCAAAAAGGATTTCTTCTTATTTGGCTAAAGGAAAGCGAGTGTTCCCCAGTAAACAGCTTCATTACTGAATCCACGGATAGTGTATCCAACACACAGCCCTTTTGCTGTTTGAACGATATCTCATGCATAGTTAAATACACAATATTGCTCATTTAGACTTCTCTTATTTGCCTGCAGTTCTAATAAGCTAAGCATTAATGCTGATTTATATAACTGCATGCACTTAATATGAAATTTGGCATGATAGTCCTTCTCTCTCAGGACAACCAGAGCATGGCATAACAAAAGATTTCCAGCAACTGAAAAGAACGATTATATACTGTCCTACTGCATTAGGCCTAGCTAATCCCATTAGCTTTCTGAGCAATATGTGGTTTTGCAGTGGAACTTCTGCGGACATTTTCCTAATGCAGCTTTTAGAAGACCTGGGTCTTGACTCAGCTTGATGACATAAGAACAGAGCAAAATTGGTAGCACTGCACATGGTGCTGTGTGAAGCACTGGACGCAATGACTGCAGAAACTCCCCTGGTGCTTCCCCACATGCTGCTCTGCTCCCGGCTCCTGCAAAGCCAGTTCCCATCGCAAGCAGGAGCAGGCTCTGGCTCCGCTCACGTTGGAGGGAGAAACAAATCGATATCCAGATCAATGCTGCAGGTCAGCTGCTGCCACCTGCCTGCCTCTCCTCTCACCGAGCAGTTTGGTGAGATGCAAAGGTCTCGGCCTCACCACATCACTCGGGAATGATCACGCCGCTGGGGCCACTGCACATGAATTGCTAATATGTAAACTCGTCTGATGAATCATCAGGGGAAAGACAGACTGGGGAAGTGGGCAGTGCTCTTTCCCTCAGAAATCTTGCCTAGGTCTCCATGCCAGAATGTGGTACCTGACTGTGATGCCTGACCTAGTGCTAAATGAGCATATGCATCCAAGCTAGTTTCTCAGCAGGAGAACTTGGCTCTCATGCAGTATTCTGCTAATGCAGCCTTTATCTCCTTAATAGCAATGCTAGTTCAGAGCTAGCTTGGAAATCTTTATCCTGGGCTGTATTGTGTAGCATAGGTGTACCTAATGCTCAGAGTGAAAAAAAGCAGAGCAAGCCTAGAGCAAAAGAGAAGAGAAGCTCCCATTTCTGGTTTTACCTTGGAATATGGAAACATTTCTTCCTAAAGGAATTTTTACTGGGTTGCTGAAATGATCTTTTAAACAGACCATCTCCTAAGCACAAATCCAGGAAATGGAGAAAGCTGATCATAAATTAATGTACTATCGTCAAAAATACAGTAGTGACCTGTCCTTTGAGGCACAAGAACTTCTTGAAAACAACATTTCCATTTGAAATTAATCCTGTGTCTCAGAAGTTCCTAGGTTTTTACTTATTATCAGAGGCTATAAACTTTCTACATATTTACATGTAAGGAGCAGTTTGGTTATTGCTGAACTATAGGCCAATATTATTAAAAGGAATACAAATATAGCTTTTGTGGTAATTTTGTCCACTCTGTATTTCCAAAGCAATTTTAATCAGAAGAAAACACTATAAGACTGCCAGTTTTCAGTAACAACTGAAAGATGCTTCTGAGCATTGCTAGCATTTTAGGAATTTGCGGATAAGTCCAACAAGCTATTCACTGCTACCAGAGATATTCTTTGCTCTGAAATTCCACTGAAGAAAATGGGATCATGTGGATTCTTTCTTCTACATGTGGAACAAATTAAAGGATTTACATCTGTACAAACAATAAGATGCAAAGCTCAAAATCATATCAAACAGAGCATAATTTGCTCAGGTATTTTGGTAAGTGTTGTTTCATCTGAATAATTTAATTGTTTCATTGTGTACATATGTTCTTCTGTCGTATATGCTCTAATTATCGATGAAGTAATTGCATAATTTTTAAGATGAAACTTCTCTGTATTTCTCAGCTGTTACCTCTCTATTAATGCACAGAATGATACCATAAGCATATAGAAATGCTTAGCTGAAGAGCTGATCATAGCGAAAATTAGGCCCCATTCCTGCAGCTGCTGCCCACGGAGGCACAGTGCTTTGCTATTGTAATATTGCTTTTTGCTGCAATATTATTTTTTCAATTAACCTGCATGCTCGATCACCTCTCTGAAATGCCTGTACACCAATGCACGCAGCATGGGGAACAAACAGGAAGAACTAGAGATCTGTGTGCGGTCGCAGGGCCATGATCTCATTGCCATTACAGAGACATGGTGGGATAGCTCGCATGACTGGAGTGCTGTCATGGATGGCTACGTGCTTTTTAGGAAAGACAGGCCAGGAAAGCGAGGTGGTGGAGTTGCTCTTTATGTGAGAGAGCAACTGGAATGTATGGAGCTGTGCCTAGGGGTGGATGAAGAGCGAGTCGAGAGCTTATGGGTAAGGATTAAAGGGCAGGCTAGCATGGGTGACACTGTGGTGGGTGTTTACTACAGGCCACCTGATCAGGAAGAGGAAGTCGATGAGGCCTTCTACAGACAGCTGGAAGTAGCCTCACGATCCCAGGCCCTGGTTCTCATGGGGGACTTCAACCACCCCGATATCTGCTGGAAAGACAACACAGGTAGGCACAAACAGTCCCGGAGGTTCCTGCAGAGCATTGGTGACAACTTCTTGGCACAGGTGGTGGAGGAGCCAACAAGGAGAGGTGTGCTGCTGGACCTCGTACTAACAAACAAAGAAGGACTGGTGGAAGATGTGAAGGTTGGGGGCTGCCTTGGCTGCAGTGACCATGAGATGGTGGAGTTCAGTATCCTGCGAGGAGGAGGCAGGGCACCAATTAGGATCGCAACCCTGGACTTCAGGAGAGCAAACTTTGGCCTCTTCAGGGACATACTTGGAGGAATCCCATGGGTGAGGGCCCTGGAAGGAAGGGGTGTTCAAGAGAGCTGGTTAATATTCAAACATCACTTCCTCCAGGCTCAAGAGCGGTGCATCCCTATGAGTAGGAAGTCAAGCAAAGGAGGTAGGAGACCTGCATGGATGAGCAAGGAGCTCCTGGCAAAACTCAACCAGAAGAAGGAAGTCTACAGAAAGTGGAAAGGGGGACAGGCCACTTGGGAGGAATATAGGAATGTTGTCAGAGTATGCAGGGATGCGACGAGGAAGGCTAAGGCCCGTTTGGAATTAAATCTGGCGAGAGATGTCAAGGACAGCAAGAAGGGCTTCTTCAAATACATCAGTAGCAAAAGGAAGACTAGGGAAAATGTGGGCCCTTTGCTGAATGGGGTGGGTGCCCTGGTGACAAAGGATGCAGAGAAGGCAGAGTTACTGAATGCCGCCTTTGCTTCAGTCTTTACTGGTCAGGCCAGCCCTCAGGAACCCCAGACCCTGGAGACAAGAGAGAAAGTCTGGAGAAAGGAAGACTTTCCCTTGGTGGAGGAGGAGTGGGTTAGAGATCATTTAAGCAAACTTGACACCCACAAATCCATGGGCCCCGATGGGATGCACCCACAAGTGCTGAGGGAGCTGGCGGATGTCATTGCTAAGCCACTCTCCATCATCTTTGAAAGATCATGGAGGACAGGAGAGGTGCCTGAGGACTGGAAGAAAGCCAATGTCACCCCAGTCTTCAAAAAGGGCAAGAAGGAGGACCCAGGGAACTACAGGCCAGTCAGCCTCACCTCCATCCCTGGAAAGGTGATGGAGCAGCTCATCCTGGAGGCTATCTCCAAGCATGTGGAGGAAAAGAAGGTGATCAGGAGTAGTCAGCACGGCTTCACCAAGGGGAAATCATGCCTAACCAATCTGATAGCCTTCTGTGATGGAATGACTGGCTGGGTAGATGAGGGGAGAGCAGTGGATGTTGTCTACCTTGACTTCAGCAAGGCTTTCGACACTGTCTCCCATAACATCCTCATAGACAAGCTCAGCAAGTGTGGGCTAGATGAGTGGAGAGTGAGGTGGATTGAGAACTGGCTGAATGGCAGAGCTCAGAGAGTTGTGATCAGCGTCACAGAGTCTAGTTGGAGGCCTGTAGCTAGCGGTGTCCCCCAGGGGTCAGTACTGGGTCCAGTCTTGTTCAACTTCTTCATCAGTGACCTGGATGAAGGGACAGAGTGCACCCTCAGCAAGTTTGCTGACGATACAAAACTGGGAGGAGTGGCCGATACACCAGAGGGCTGTGCTGCCATTCAGAGAGACTTGGACAGGCTGGAGAGGTGGGCGGAGAGGAACCTCATGAAGTTCAACAAAGGCAAGTGCAGGGTGCTGCACCTGGGGAGGAATAACCCCATGCACCAGTACAGGTTGGGGGTTGACCTGCTGGAAAGCAGCTCTGCTGAGAAGGACCTGGGAGTGCTGGTGGACACCAAGTTAAGCATGAGGCAGCAATGTGCCCTTGTGGCCAAGAAGGCCAATGGTATCCTGGGCTGCATCAGGAAGAGTGTTGCCAGCAGATCGAGGGAGGTGATTCTCCCCCTCTACTCAGCCCTGGTGAGGCCACATCTGGAGCACTGCGTCCAGTTCTGGGCTCCCCAGTACAAGAGGGATGTGGCACTACTGGAGCAAGTCCAGCGAAGGGCTACAAAGATGATTAGGGGACTGGAGCATCTCTCTTATGAGGAAAGGCTGAGAGAGCTGGGCCTGTTTAGCCTGGAGAAGAGAAGGCTGAGAGGAGATCTTATCAATGTGTACAAGTATCTGAAGGGAGGGTGTCGAGAGGATGGGACCAGACTCTTTTCAGTGGTGCCCAGCGACAGGACGCGAGGCAACGGGCACAAACTGAAACACAGACACTTCCATCTGAACATGAGGAAAAACTTCTTCACTGTGAGGGTGACAGAGCACTGGCACAGGTTGCCCCGAGAGGTTGTGGAGTCTCCTTCTCTGGAGCTATTCAAAACCCGCCTGGATGCAATCCTGTGCAATGTGTTCTAGGTGACCCTACTTGAGCAGGGGGGTTGGACTAGATGATCTCCAGAGGTCCCTTCCAACCTCAGCGATTCTGTGATTCTGTGATTCAAATTGTTATGGACTTTCAGCGATATGAGTGGAAGATCTGTCAGCTTTTCAGAATGAAACAAATGAGCCTGACACAGCCTGTATTCAAAGCAGCAGAATCTAGGGAAGGAAATTCCCAAGCAATTAGTCATTCAGGCACAGGGCAGAATGCTGGATGGGGCAAGCAGTCAATAAAACAGAACCAATATCATCCTAGTCCTGCTGTGACTCTTTCTTTCCATTTCTTCAGCATCATCCCTTTATGTCCAGATGCATTTTCTGTAGTCTTTTTCACTTCTCACATTTTTTCATCATGGAAATTCTTTTTAAACTGTGTTTGCTTTTCCCTCCTCCTTCCTAAACCTGATTTCCTTATGACTTTGTCTCCCTTCAGTGGTCTCTCCCTAGTAAACATTTCCAGATCTGTCTCTTCTCTAATTTCCTTGTGATCACTTCACCAGCATTCTTTCTCCTTCACTATCTCCAGTTCTTTTGTTCCCTTCTTCCTGGGGAATGGGAGTTGTGGGGACTTCCTTTTCCCCCCATAAAGTCTTTTAACCTTCCCTTCACCCCTTCCTGTCCTCCATTTTTTCCTTAGTCCTTTCCTCACTTGAATTTTCACCTCTTTCTTTCAGAGTGTCTGTGCATTTCTCCATCTAGCATTCCTGATGCCACCCCCATAATTTCTAGTTTCTTCCCTCCCCACGGTCTTGCCAATGACTATGAGTTATGTAGCAGAATTTTCTGCCACTCAGGAAAACTTTGCTTTTCTTGGTGACACTGCAGCTCTGGTTACAGGTGCCAACGCCCACGTTCAGTAACTTGCAGCAATGCCAGATATATGTATCCTGTGCTGGTGGGTGGCACAGGCAACGTCCTTGCATTGCTTGGACAATTCTTTAGTCCCATGGAGTGGTCTGTAATTACCAAGGAAAGGAACATCCTTCTCACAACGCAAGCTCTTAAGCAAGCGTGTGCTAGTGTTTAATGGTCATTATTGTTGAAAACATTGGTAGAAAATTAGGTGTGAGCAACAAGGTGAATATTTGAGGCACAAAACTCATGCATTTTCAGTTCCCGCTGTTAGCTGATATAGTACCCTCCTCTTCCCCATAGGACATACTGATTTTGTGTTGCTCTCCTTTCCTCTTCACTGTAATGAGCTGGAGAGTAGACTTGCTCTCAACTTTATTTACATTCCTGCTTTCTCCTTACATTTCTTTAAACGTTATATCTTATCCCTTTCAGTATGAGAGCTACAGTGCCCAGCTCCATTACAGCTCCGTTACGATGTGGTGAGAGCACCTGAGACCTGTAAGACTTGTCTAGCTGCCTGGGAGAGAAGTCTGCTTATGCCAGCGGCTGCCAGGCCTGGGCACAGTGCAGGAAGCTCCCGCGGGAATGCCAGGACCCCCGGCATCACAGCTGCCAAGAGGCTCTCCTGATCTGCAGAAACCCTCTGGATACTCTAAATTCCTTTTTTTCTGCCAAGTGTCTTACCTGACATCTTCCTTATTTATATCCGAACCCAAGAGCGATCTAAATGCTCTCTATTTTGTCCTTCTTAGGCCCTAATTCTTTCCTCTCTCCCTCCTGCTTTTACACCAGTGCAGCTATACAGTCATGCCTGATCTGCCTTACTGTAAAAGAGGAGAGAATCAAGTAGTACAACTGTAAACAAGAAATCCCCTGAGATACAACAGCATTCTTGCCCACTTTCATTCTTTTTTCTGTAAGTAAAAGATAATTGGAAAAGCCTAATTGAAATTGATCCTGATTTTCTCAAACATCAAATGATGCTGTCTTAAATAAAAATTATAGCAACTATTCATGTAACAATGGCAAAACTGCAGGAAAAAAACCCAATTGTCGAAACAGCTAAGAAGTATTATCCAGACTATTGTTTTGCTAGCTCAGGAAACAATAACAGTTTGTGAGCTGCAGAGTGGCATATCCTTATTCTGGTTTCAGAAGACAGTAGATGGCTTGCAGAAACCCAGAAAATCTGTCCTGCTCTCCCCTAGGAAGGACAGTGTTACAAAACCAAGCCTCAGCACGGCAGTAGCAGTGACAACTACCTAGGAGAGGACTCACTGCTGGCTGGACAGGAATAAGAGATCTTCACCAAATCTGACTAGTAATGCAGGAAAGGAGCAAGGATAATTATACAGGTTTCATATATAGAGGTGAGGATGGAGGAGAAACAGAAGGAAGAAAGATAAACAGTGACCAATCCCCCAGTCCCCAAAATGAGTCAGCCCTGAGCAAAACTATAAGAGCCATGAAGCAGCAAAATTTAGAATACGTTTCTTTTTCTACTGTAAAGAAAAAAAGAGAAAAATACACACTGAGTAGTCTTTTTAAAAAATGATATTGGGCAACATATTTAACTATGACACTTATGCTCTTGCTTGTGATTTTAATTATATACGAACATCAGTAAACACTAAGCAGTCTGCAAACTGCTTTTTTAACATGAAAAAAATGAGTGCAATAAGAATTCATCATATTATTCTAAAGAAACATAGCCACAGCTGTAATCTTAAATGCCGTTAGAACTACTGTCCTGAACTAGCTATCTATGTGGGTTAGCTGAAATATTTGAAAAGGTATTGTCACTCATTGGCATGTTTGCCAAAGTAGAGCTTGCTTTCCTGCAAATGCTAACTTTTAATGCTGTTAATGAAGTCATGTTCTGCTAATGCACTTCAATCTTTTTCTTGGAGCAAAAACCACAGCTTTCTGGATTTCGGTCTATACTTGTGGTGCCATCATTTTTGATTTTCATCACTTCTCCTAAGTTGTAGACTAGCCATTAAACTTAACAGCAATGATAGCTTTGGAAAAATAGCAATGCTGTATGTTGGAGGTGATTACCAAAGCCTTTATTACTTGAGTGCTTAGAAACAGAGGAGCACTGTAACGTCTAAATCCCACAAAAGCCAATTATTTTTCTTCTGAGCTTCAGAAACAGATCGAAAAAATGCATATGAATAATATGAATGGAGCTGCAAAAACAGGGATGCTGAAAACAGAGCCCTGGGCTTGATATCTTTATTCAACATCCCATTTATCAATTCTGAACTACTAGGGGCCATTAATTAAAAAAAAAAAAAAAAACCGCACTCAGTGCACTGAGTCTGTAATTATCGTAGTAATAACTTAGCTTCATATTGTGCAGACTTTAATCTGCAGATATCTCTATATGCACTGTGAAGCAGAAGTAGAATATGGCTGTATTTGAGAGAGCAATCAATGAGTAAACAGCAGAGCAATACTAAGACGAGACTTCGGCCAGAGACATTACAATAAACCACAACTTTTTCAGAAAGAGTCAGGAAGGTTTTCATCATCCATTCAATGTACATAAGCTCTTTCTGAATGGACTGTTTACAGCTGGATAAATGAAGGATGAAGAGTTGACCCTTCTGGGACACGAATCTGTGATTCCAGGTATAGGGTGCCTTTATGACAGAAGTTGTTGCTTCAGTCATTAAATTAACTTTTCTTTCTATAAGGCATTCAAGGGAACAGCAGTGTTTATTCGTAAGTATTTGACTGTCTCTCCCATGTCTTCTATAACATGGAATTCAAACCAGGAATGCAAAGATTGGCCTCTGAGCTTGAGTCCAGCTTTAAAATTGGAAAGAAATAATTTGGAAAAGGATATAAAAGGCAGAAACTATCACAGCTGAAAAACTAAAGCCAAAACTTTCAAGCATGATATATACACCAACTTCACAAGCCCTTATTAAGATGCTTTAATACAATGGTCTACACCCAAGTTTCCTGGCCAAAATGATGACGAGAAAAGTTTTCTCATTTTGTTCATGGTAAGAGGGAATTAAAACCAAGGCCAGCACAGAGGGTATTACCCACAGAATCCTTGCCTCTGAAGTTTGAGTATAGAAACCTAACTTTAGGAAGCCATGTTTGAAATATATGGCCACATTAATTTCTAGTTGACACCTGAAATATTTTAACACCCTGGATTTAATGAGACTGGCAGAAAATAAACAGTTAAGTTCGCACTTTTGACAAACTTTGTACACACTACCTGGATTTACTTACACTTGCATTTTCTGTGGTTATACATACATTGGCAGACTGACAGTTTCATACATCTACCAATGCATAAGAAAAAATCCTAGCATTTTTGAACTAACCAAAGTCTATTCAATACTTACAAATTTCTTGTAGCACTATGTAATTGCTACAAAGCTTGGCAAGAGAGGAAAATTCCATCCACTTGCAAATTTTAGACAAAATAATAAAAGGTGTAATATTCCCTCACAGTTAAAAAGTCCATGTTCAGTTTTACAGTTTTCAGGATACCATCCTGAGAGTATGGAAATCTTCTCTTTCATTCATCAAATAAACCCCATGCACCACTTGAAAGGAAACACTTGCAGAGCCAGACACAGGAGTGTATAAACTCAGACTCATTCTACCTACTGAAATACACATTTACTGGAATAGATGGGTTTAGACAGTAATAAAATAAGAGGTCTTATTTAAAAAGGTGGCTCCACAGCAAAGGAGAGTGTTTCCTCTTTTGGGGTGTGGAAAGAAACTGTACGTATCAACAACTCGCACAAAAAAAGAGAAAGTCTCATCCATAAGGAGTACAGCTACAGCTAAGGAAAAGAGTCCTATACCGTGATCAGAGTTCATTAGCCCTTCTCTTTCCTCTTCCACCCTCAGTGCATGAGAGAGAGGGACAAGAGCCTCAGTCAAATACAAACAAAATAAAAATGAATGAGCAATTGTGTTCATGCAGGAGCTCTCTTAAAAATAATTTAAAACAAGCATCTGCTAGCTGAATAATGTTTTAGCAATCACTACAGCAATATATTTGATTCTCTGGAGACATGTAGCTGTAATAGCTGAAGACAGCAAAAGAAAGCAGGGTGGGTCACCAGAGAGTCAAGCTCCTCAGAATTTCATTAATAATTTCTTGTTCTAATATGAAGCTTCTGAGTTAAAGATTCTTATCTTGCTCGTATGAAGCATGTTTTGTACCTTCACTACTGAAAACCAAGAAAAACGTCTTTAAAATTTTTTATGTTGAGTGCTGTCATGAAATGTATACTTGATATTTACCATTAGCTTCAGTGAAATTAAAAGCTCTAGAATTAATACTGTTTGTATATGAAGAGAAAGTGAGCAAATGATGTGCACCAACAAAGTGAAATTCTGCAATCAAAGGAATAAGAATTTCTTACTCAGTAATTATCCAGTATTTCAAGTCCCTCAGAGTGACCTTTCAGCAGTCAGAGAAATAGGGAAAAAAAAGCAAAGCTCTTGTAATTATGTTCTTCTCCCACAAGGAAGGGGCTGATTGGGACATTTGGAGACTTTCTAAAGAAGTAAAACCTATTAGTTCTTGCAAAAAAAAAATCTTAGAATATCTTACAGAAAATGATGAGCCCAACTCTTTCTGTAAAAATAAATAAATAAATAAATAAATAAATAAGGAATGACTGGATTGCCCAAGAAAGACCTAGAGAAATCAAAAGAGTGGGTAAGAAGTCATTGTTCTGGACAGCATCCTGTGCTGTTCTTTAAAGTAAGAACCAAAATCTACATCCTTAAGGTCATCAGAGAGGAAGGATATTTGGAAATTGCAACACAGCAGAAAGAAAATCATACCCCACTGGAACAGCTGTGACTGCCCCCCTTTGTGAAGGAAGAGTCAAGTACACTCAAGACCTTGTAGAGGTTAGCGCTGCAGCCCTGCAGGAAAAGCAGCCACAGCGGAGGATGGTGGAGTGGTAGCAGAGATGGTCATGGTAACAGGCAGTGGGAAGTTCAAAGATCACTGGGTGACAAAACATCTCTTAGCATACCAGGTCAAACTGGAAACTCTCCCAGACTGAACCCCCACATCACAGTGCACAGAGTGGTAACAGCTTCTGCCTCTTCCTCCAGCCCTTTTTTTAACCTCAGTAAGAGCAGGCACAGACTTGATATGACTAGGTCATGTGGAGGGAATGGGAAGGCTTCCCAGAGCCCTGGCCTGTTAGGAGAGCATCACAGTCATAGTGGAAACACCACTAAAAGCCACCAGGAACCAGTTTGTTGTGGCTGCACAGCTGGTGATAGTGCTGCCTCTGGGCTGTGGTGTGAAAACCTGGGAGGGGACTACCTCAGCTCACTGCAGGCAATGGGAAAAGACTTTGCTGTGACTTGCCCCCTCCCGCTTTCCTCATGACAGCGTCGCACAGCCCTGTGCTGGGAGCTGAGCTGTGTGGTGTCAGTGCTGGCACGGAAAAGGGCAGCACAGAGGCCTGGTAGGCAACTCATATAGACAAACCTAATACCCCCAAGGTTCCCTTCTAGGGCCATGACCAAGAGAGCTGGAGTCATTCATTAGGTCTTGGACCAGTGCTATGGCATGCATGTCACCAAGGACCTCACTACAGTCTTCTCCAAGCTTTCCACCTTCTCCTGTATACGAAACCTAGGAGCTCATTTTTAGTATGCCTTTCTTCCTTAGGTGCCTGCTTTGCACACATGACCCTGTATGGTTTAAAACAACAAAATGTCTTGTGGTTTTCACTGTCATAGAATTGTCACCAGAACATTCATCCAGCTGAATCTGAATGCTAAAGAATTTCAGGCACTCCACCTTGCTGTGAAGTACATTTGGATCGACAAGGCATAATACAGTTGGCAAAAGTTCTGGTTCACAGGCCACCAGACCTACTGATTGCTGAAGCTCACCCTGTCAATGGACATTTTCAGAACCTGATGTTTGAGGCACAACAGAAGCTGAGGTTGTTACATCCATTTTTCCTTCATTCAATACTGAAGTGCTATACACAGCACTGATTTATATTAAGAAATCCCTTTCTAAGGGATTAAAAAGGTCCTTTATAATTTTTTCCTAACAGCTTGTCCATCACATGCCCCATCTTCTCCATCTCCCTGAGCTGACAGAATCAAAATGCTTTGGATAATCAAAATGCTTTTGTCCCTCTCTGAAAAGAGAGGGACAAGGGTGGCTGGAGAAACCGATGTGCCCCAGGTACTGTGACTAAGCATGTAAACTTGGGGCAAATCTATTTATGTTAACAGCCTTCAGACTCCGAAAAGAAAGCAAGCTCACAAATGCATGCCCGCCTGTCTACAGCTTGGTCTCTGAGAACCGGAGTGTATGGAAAATACAAGCCATCTATTTCTACATATGTGCCAGTAAAACAGGGATCTTTCCCTCATTCTTCTTTTCCAGAATGCTTACTAAGTCTGAATGATAGACACAGACAAAGAGTTATTTATGGCTACTATGAATTTTGATTGATATGAGAAAAAATAAAACCAACTGCTTGACCAAAGAATAGCTCTCTCAAAATCTTGAAATAAAGGAAAAAGGCTACTGACAACCATTTACTGGAGCAAATCAGAAATTTGACTAAGCTGGTTAGCCAGACCACCAGTCTTCATTGTCTCGAAACGTAAAAACCACTGGCTCAAGCCAGTTGAAGAGCCAGAGGGAAGACACTGTAGTAGGAGTGGATTCACTCAGCATCGGGGCTTTTTACTTTTCTTTGTCAGTGACAGGACTTTCACCTAATTCGTGGACTGGCACAGAGCAGGTCAGAGAGCTGGTATCCTTAAAAAAAAAAAAAAAAAAAAAAATCTGCAATGAAAAGTCATTCAGGCCATACTCCTGATCAACACTTTTTGTATCTTCTGGCAAAGAAACAGAGGCTGTTTTTCATACTGGCACTACCGTGTGACTCCTTTCCACTGTGCTTGATCCCTTCTTTGTTTCCCTTTTATCTGTATTATGTTCACAGTAGCTAGTGTAGATCACTGGCCTGTGCTATTCAGGTAAGATCTGAAGCTGAAGCAAAATTTAAAGCTATGTGATCAACTGAAGTGTAACTCAGTTGTGTTGTGTAAGTGGGGACATTAGGCTCTAGCGTTACAGACGAAGGATCAGAGCTTACAGCCCTGCAAAACGTCATCTGATAGATGCACTGAGTAAACATCACACCATCTCTCAGCTGGCTGATTTGCTAATGTGGAATATATATCACTAAAATGCCAGATAAGTGGAAGTAAAACACAGACTGCTGGAGCCAGGTAGCCTCAGCTGGATGACTTCACAGAGCTGAAGCAAAATTACAGGCATCCAACCAAAGGGATATTCACTGAACACACACAGAGTTGCCAAACCCTCAGCTGAAGGCAGGCAAGTTTGTTTTGTGCTGCTTCTAGATTTCCACTGGTTCTCCTTGCAGGCTGTGATACTTGGCATCTTCCCAGTAACCTAAAGCCTGGACACAGTGCTAATCTTCACAACTGCTGAGCATGCAATGAGAATACGTAATATTTCACCCCATACTGCCCTTCTTTCATCTCCACTTTATTTCTTCTTCTCTTTGCTTCATTTGTGTCATCTTGATTTCTACCCTGTGACCCTGTTCATTTGCAGAGAACTTCTCTATTTTCTTGAGAGATTTTTCTGATGTTAAAGTATCTTTCAACTGCAAAGCTCTCCCTTTGGATTGCTCCTTTCTGTGGGAGTTGTTTCGTATGTGCCATTGGCATAGTGGTGCAGAGAGAGATGTCATCTTTCTGAGAACTCAGAGCAACAGCAAACACACATATGAGCTAAATTTTTAATTTCTGAGCACACTGCTCCTGACACAGTTAGGCACTACAAAACAAACTTAACTTGCAACATAAAAGTAGACCTAATAGGGGTATTGTCAGATTCTGCAAAGCACTCACAGGAGCTCAGAACATTGCAGGTTTAAGTCTTTGAGTGCTACAGAAGATAATGCCATCTGTTATACAATATAATAGAAGGTTGCACCCATATTCAGAACTTATTCCGAGTTGCAGTTGCACATGGACTGTTATACAGAAAGGCACATGGCCTTCTGAAGAGCAGTAAAGGCATCATATTTGGACATGTGTCAGAAAAGCCACGCTGGTAGTCAAAATTACATTGACATCTCATGAGAAACACCATAGCTAAATAAAATGCTGTCTCACTGTTACAAGCGTTAATTTTCCTAGGATCTCAAATTGTTCATTGTAAAAATGTTAATCTTTAGTAATATTTGTATTATTGGTTTTCATAAGTAAAGTAATTTGAATCCATCATCAAACACTACTCACAAAACAGTATTAAAAGCAGCATTAAAATACATTTTTACTAACGCAAGTCAGCAGATTCTTATCTAAACTGCTCTGTGGAGAAACTATATTATAACCTCTACGTTTGTTCCGGGCACAATACGTCAGTGGGTGACATCAATGAGAGCTCTACAGGACGAACAACAGCAGAGCATGCACTAGAGATCTCCAGTTTAGATAAAGATTCTTTTAGTAGTCAGAGAGGAAAATCTTGCTTTCTAATTGAATCTTCTACCATTTGAACTGGTTGAAATTTAATACATGTTATTTTGAACTTGAGTTAGACTGATGAAATAACGAAACATGAATCAACCTGAGAATTCAGAAAATCCTAAATTTGTTGCAGAGATATCAGTGTGCTCTGCTGTACTAGTCACCTCCAGTGATTTTTGCTGAGCACTTTTAGTAAAGCTGCTTCTTTAAACAAATGAACTTTATTGTCTTCCAATTTTTCAAAGATCTATTCAAATTACCTTCAATTGCATGTTATGACTTTCTTCTGCAGCTTTTTAGTACATTGGCTCCCCCTTCTGTTCATTTGGTGTAAACAATAAACTGATCAAATATCGGTAGTTAATAAGTTTCTCAGCACTTACATACCTGCTTTTTGGAAGCATGTTTCCGAGGCTCACAAGAAAAGATTATTTCCCAGGTATCCCTATGAAGGACACAATAGTTGGTTTAATAAATAATAATAGCTGAACCCAAAACAGTGGTGTGTATAAAATAACTAAATACAATGTCATTGTGTGAGGGATTGTTAAAAAAAAGGCCCTTTTCCAGTGTATTTAAAAAAAGATTTTAAACAATGAAAAAGGATTTAAGTACAGCGATTACCTGGAAACTCTAACAGCCAGACCACTACAGAGTTAACATATTTGTAAATTAAAGAGTAGGGTTAAGCAGCAAAGTGCAAGAAACTGCATGCAGTTCTGTCAATACAAAAGAATTATAATTGGTAACAATAGTAGGCAAAATGAAGATGACCACTGGATGGGTAAGCTAAAACATTAGAATTTGTACATGAGGATCCGAATTAAAATCAGTGCCTATGCCAAAAAACTAAGGAGTAGAAAATGCAGTACTTTTCCTTCAAAAATCGCACTGTGAAAAATTCTAGATTTAATTTCAGTGTCAGGTAAACTGACAGAACAGTTGGAAATAAAAAGATGGAATCCCTTGAGGAATGCTGCATGATACAGACAAGCCTGAATTCCATTCCTCTCTGTTCTCTGAACAACAAACCAGCAGGGAAGGAGAAATGCTAGAAAAAAATCAGGTATTTGGATTGCCAGTAAGTCATTTCCCAGGTCCATCTCATGGAAACTTTTAAATCTTCAAATCACAGGTAAAGTTCTTTCACAGATTTAAAGCAGTTAAGAGGCACAAAACAAAGACCAAAGTAAATGATCACTTCTCAACACTCAGTAACTTTGGGGTGGTGTTGCCATTAACTTTAGCATTTTTAAAGTGTACATTAGTCATCTGGAAAAAAGGGTATGTATAGAAGGAACGTATTTTGCAGGTAAGACAAAACTTCTCTGTTAGTTAATACTTGACAAAACTATGAAAAACTTTGGAGACTGTGTGAAAATTTCATTGATTAAGAAATGTAATAGAAGATAATATTTGCATTGACCAATGATGACTTTATAAGCTTGTATTATATACTGGGACCTTTAGTACTACTTGACAGGAGGAAATGGGAGTAACATGGCAAGGAGACACAAGCAGAAGTCTACAAAATGAGGGTAAAAGGCAGCAGCAGAAGCATCAGCAGTGACAAGAAAGCAGAGGACATATCTGGAAGTATAGAGAGCAGCAAACCAGTAGGACCGGCACAAGAAAGCAAGAGGGCTCTGGAAAGTGATGGGAGGACTGCAGCTGTAGGCAGAAATGGGGGAAGAGAAGAAAGCAGCCAGGAGATGGGGGTGGGATGCAGGATATTGGGAAGAACAAAAAAGAAACATGGCAATAATAAGCCTTCCTCTTTTCAAAATTAACCAATCTGATAGCCTTCTGTGATGGAATGACTGGCTGGGTAGATGAGGGGAGAGCAGTGGATGTTGTCTACCTTGACTTCAGCAAGGCTTTCGACACTGTCTCCCATAACATCCTCATAGACAAGCTCAGCAAGTGTGGGCTAGAGGAATGGACAGTGAGGTGGATTGAGAACTGGCTGAATGGCAGAGCTCAGAGAGTTGTGATCAGCGTCACAGAGTCTAGTTGGAGGCCTGTAGCTAGCGGTGTCCCCCAGGGGTCAGTACTGGGTCCAGTCTTGTTCAACTTCTTCATCAGTGACCTGGATGAAGGGACAGAGTGCACCCTCAGCAAGTTTGCTGACGATACAAAACTGGGAGGAGTGGCCGATACACCAGAGGGCTGTGCTGCCATTCAGAGAGACTTGGACAGGCTGGAGAGCTGGGCGGAGAGGAACCTCCTGAAGTTCAACAAAGGCAAGTGCAGGGTCCTGCACCTGGGGAGGAATAACCCCATGCACCAGTACAGGTTGGGGGTTGACCTGCTGGAAAGCAGCTCTGCAGAGAAGGACCTGGGAGTGCTGGTGGACACCAAGTTAAGCATGAGGCAGCAATGTGCCCTTGTGGCCAAGAAGGCCAATGGTATCCTGGGCTGCATCAGGAAGAGTGTTGCCAGCAGGTCGAGGGAGGTGATTCTCCCCCTCTACTCAGCCCTGGTGAGGCCACATCTGGAGTTCTGCGTCCAGTTCTGGGCTCCCCAGTACAAGAGGGATGTGGCACTACTGGAGCAAGTCCAGCGAAGGGCTACAAAGATGATTAGGGGACTGGAGCATCTCTCTTATGAGGAAAGGCTGAGAGAGCTGGGCCTGTTTAGCCTGGAGAAGAGAAGGCTGAGAGGAGATCTTATCAACGTGTACAAGTATCTGAAGGGAGGGTGTCGAGAGGATGGGACCAGACTCTTTTCAGTGGTGTCGAGTGACAGGACGTGAGGCAACGGGCACAAACTGAAACACAGACACTTCCATCTGAACATGAGGAAAAACTTCTTCACTGTGAGGGTGACAGAGCACTGGCACAGGTTGCCCAGAGAGGTTGTGGAGTCTCCTTCTCTGGAGCTATTCAAAACCCACCTGGATGTGATCCTGTACAATGTGTTCTAGGTGACCCTACTTGAGCAGGGGGGTTGGACTAGATGATCTCCAGAGGTCCCTTCCAACCTCAACCATTCTGTGATTCTATGAAAATGGTACCAACTTTCTGAAGTCCCTTCCAGGCCATTTCATGGTTCTTTGCCTTCTCTCCTCTACTTACCTTTGACTGGGGGCATGCCTATTCACTCATTCTTTCTCTTCCCAGTGAAAGTCTTCCCAATTAATAATCCAACAGTTCTCAGCTCTTGCTGATTCTTTTTTTCAATGCAGGAATCTGAACCATTCTTACATGCTGGCACATCCTCATGCAGCCTCCCTTCTCATTCATCTTTAGTCTTCAGTCTGTACTTACTAATATGCTTCCTCTTCACTGCCTTTCTGCTCATGGAAAGGCTGGTTACAGTCAATTTAGGCACATTCCTGCAACAGCATCTGGATAGGAGAACCAAGGTTTTGAGGCTACCAGTGATGGGTAGGTGGCACCAACTTACTTCTAAAATTCAGTGTATGTGGTACATTTTTTCCTATTTGTCTGGAAGCACTACATCAGGGAACGAGTGAAATTGTTGCTCAACTCCCATGCTGCTGTTCACAATAGAAAAATCTTGAGATATAAGCCACGTAAAACTTTACCTGCTTTAGTTCACTCTATTAAAAACTTAGAAGTGGAAAAAGATCAATAAAAGCCCATGTTGCACAGATAAGAACTGTCAGATCTTTAAAAGAAGTTGTCATCACACAATCACTGCTGAATGGAATTCACTACTGAATGTTAAATTCGCAACAGTGAATTCCTGCAGGGAAATGTAAGGATGAGACACTATTCAATGCTTCTGTTCAACAGTTTTTGAGTGCTTATGACCCAAAGACTTGCAGCTTGATAAGATGGGGACAGCACAGTCATATGTACAGTAATATGGTTTAATACATGGGGAATGAGGAATGGGAAGATGCATCTGGAAAGTGGGTGATTCTGAAAAGGAACAAGGCACAGGGTCACACTGCCTAAACAAACATTGGCCCACAGTAGGAAGCTGCATTCAACAGTGTTGTGAGATATAAAATCAGTAGAGTAATGACTTCTGACCCTCACTGCCAGGTTTATTTTTAATCCAAGACTGTTCAAAATAAAACACATAAACAACCTGGAAGGAACAGTCCTTTTTCCCTGCTACAAGGTACGTGTTTTGAACACTGTGCTATAGTTAGCTCCATTTTCTTTCTGGCCCTCTTTCTGCATAATGACAGTTCCAAAAGAGGTAGAGAGTATTTTCTCCCCAGCACATATGTTCTGCTTGGTGGTTAAAGCAGCCTCCTGGTAATCTGTGGATATGAACCTGTATCCTGTCACACTGAGACAAGCATGCGATCCAAGTCTCTCACTTCCTGTGAGCGCTCTAACCAGAACCTAATTATTCAAAAGGTGACTGTCATCTTTTCTGTATTATTTCAGATAAAAAGAGCAATCCTGGAAAAACAACAATAACAACAACAAACCCCACAACCTTGCAAGTACTTATACACAAGCTGTGAATCATGAGCAGATGGAGATAATTACCTGGAATCCTGACTCACCATCGCAATGCTGGGAAGGGACAAGATTTCATACCCTTCCCCAAGGTTAACATTTCCTATTGCTAGCTCCAGCCAGCTCCCCACTCAAAATAACCTCGTTTTCAGAACAACAGTTGCAAAGTGTCCATCCCATATGCAGTAACATGGAAACTAGGCCCCAAAGAGTTTTTGGGATGTGTTTTAGTCAAAAGCAAATGATCAGGCTTAATACAGAAGTAAATGTGTGAATTTTAATGACCCCTGACATACAGGAGAGACCAGAATATTTAATAGTTCCGGAAGTATTATGAGTTTAATTTCTGTTCGCTCCCATAAGAGAAGCATAATGCATGACATTCCTTTTAGATCACTGATACCCTATTTTATACCAAAAAAAGGAAAATATATAATCCCACACAAGACTGTAATTGCAAAAGATCTATTAAAATGAACAAATCTTTAACTGAGTTGACTATCTACAATTGCATGAACTGCTATGAACAGAGCTTCCCATAATCCAGCTGTTCGTATTCAAATTTGAGTTGTTACGTTTTAAATAAGAGATTTCACCAGATTTCACCAGGTTGCATAAATAATAACCTCTATCATTTCAAAATTCCCATACACATTTCATTTTGGTTTTGAAAAGTCATTCTTCGAAAGGCCTTATTTGTGAAATATACATTTTGTTATTTTTGACAGTGGCAATCTTAATGCATTTGTATAACCACATGTGAAAATATTGCAAGGTCAATTTTAAAGGCATATCCCATCAAATCTCTAAACTGTTGGATAAGAACCATTTTTATGAGACGCTGTGAAGTTCAGCAACAGCACTTTAATTCCTCAGTTGGAATTGTAAAGGAACTACTGAAATACTGAGTGTCTAGACTGATACCAGTATCAGGAAGACAAAGATTAAAAACAGGCATAGTTGCAGCATATATGATAGCCAACCTCTGTATAAGTGATGAAGGATTACGAAATTGAATTCAGCAAAGATCAGGGAGGCATTCACCCACATCACAGTAACTAGTTTCTGTTTGCATCCTTTTATCTACAGGAGATACATAACTACATTACAAAGAAGTTTTTTTAAACAAATAAGCATCCAGCAGCATTCCAAAATGCATATCTATATCTATATATAAAGGGCCTGGTCCTTACTGCTTTACAAAACAAAGGCAAGCCTCTATCCTCCTACTCTGTAAAACTTGAAATCAAAGAACTAGTTTGATTCCACAACCAATTTGGACATTCCCCCCGCCCCACGAAACAGGCACTTGCATTCATATTCCTCTCTACAGGTAACGTATTTCAATATTCTTACACCGCTGATCTGCTAAGTAGAAATACTATAGTAATGCATTTGTCCAATGGTAATTTTTTACTATAACAAATCTTGTAAACCATTGCTGTCTAGGGTTGTTAAGTATGCATAGAAAGATGAAATTTTCAAGGCCACTCACATTGGGTTAAAAGAACCTTTTCCCCAAAATGTAGAGGATGAACCCCCCAGTCTAGAATTAAGTTCAATTTTCTTCATCTTCAATCGTACATACAAGCTGCATTGTCTTTGTACATAAGTCTTTGAGATACAGACAATATAAAACAAAACAAACTAAATCAAGTGTACTACTTACTTTGGACAAAGGATGACTGTGCTTTCTCTTGAAGCAGCTCTTTTGAAGGCACTTTTTTAAAAGCTGTTGCCTGTGCAGAATCAAAGACTTTAATTTAAATTAAATACTTCAGTGCAAAATACTCTTTTCTATAGTCTCTTTCCTCTCCACCTCAACCAGAGAAAAAGAACAACCTGAAGGTCACAAGTCTTGTGTGGTATCATAAAGGTAGTCCTACTAACAGAAAATGTCACAACTCTCTCCATTCGATCCACAGTCTTAGGCATGTTAGTCATCACAAAAGGCTACAGAGCTGGGTAAGGTTACAGGCTATATCCATGACTGCTTCTATCACCACTTTGGCGCAAGAGCTGACAAGTTCTATATAGCCATAAAGGTAGTATTATAAAACACCACTTCTGAAAATCGGAACAATTAACTACTACAGCCTGAAGGTATCTTTTGCAAGATTTTAGTAAAGAAGATGATGTTGGTTAATGTTAAGTCTGCCTTTCCAGTTGCAAAAAACAGCTGCCTGCACATTTAGTTTTTTTTTTTTTTTTTTTAAAGTCACAAAACAGTACTACCCATTAAGACAGCCTGCTAGTAATCTTAATTCTTTTCATTTATTAATTCCAAATAAGTCCTTTCAACTCAAACATTAAGCATGTTACTCTGTTTGACATAATTAAGCCATTGTCTAATTCTAAAACTCATCCAATTCTACCGTGCAGTTACAGCTTCCAAATTGCTTTGAATTGTTCTCCCCTGCCCAGCCTGGGAAGCACAGCAGAAATAGTGTGAAAGAGAACACTGGTGGAAGAACCTGGCTTTTCTATTTCTAGTTCAAACTAACTTACATCACTGCATTTCTAAGTATTTTTCCACAACTCCATCAGCATTTACTTTTTTTCATGCTAAGCTTTTATTTCTCTTGCTCCCTGATGATGTAAAGCCAGAAGTCAAACACACGGTTTTTCTCTACACTCACATTGTTTCTCACTTAATTTCAGACACATACAGCAAATAAGATTTTGAATTCTTTAATTTACAGTGTTGATCATTTTTGAATTGTGCCTTGCTGTTGGTACACAGTAAATACATTCAGCTTAACAATTCATTTAGTATGAAAAGATGCAGTTAGAACTTTTAAAATACCCTTTTACACTGTGCAAAACAGAACCTTTGGAAGTAATGACATTAGCTAAGGACAGGCACAGAGGAAGACCATTTCCTTTTAGTATACCAGTGCATCCATTCCTATACCCCTTCAGCAGAATTTACTTGTAACAACAGATTTTAGGTTAACACTTCTGTTGAAGTAACAAGACTTAGTAATGCTCAGCCTGGTCTTCAGCACTTATCTTTCCAGCATAGTACTTTTTTTGTTCCATTTATTAAGGTATGAACAGGTATTTTCTGAAGTTATTGAACAAAGGGTTTCAATAACATTTCAAAAACTGAAGATGTTTCTGAAGTAATCTTATACTCTTACTGGTGCATACAACTGTCAGAAAGTCTGGATAAACAGGTACCATACTTCCCCTAAATAAAAAAAAAAAAAAGTGGTTCGGTACAACTGCCATTTCACAAGTAGTACTTATGAAGTCAGATGAACTTGCATTCTTATCCAAGCTTTAGCCAGATGAATATATACAACCACACATTGCACTGGTCAGTATTAGAAAAATATTATCTTGTTTGTTATCTTGCAGGTAATGTAACAAATGATATATGTGGAAGGATGCCAAAACCCACCCTACCTTTTTAATCTTGAAGAGTTGGACTTCCAAAGCTATTATGCTGTCGACAATGACTCACATGATACTTTTTACAATGAAAAGGCAGGAAATGTTGATTTTTTTTTTCCTCTGTTTAATTCCATGATCAAGATTGACTGAACACCATTCATTGAAATCTACCCAATTACATAGTTTCCATAAGTTATGGCTGCCAAACAAGTGTGTACTCCAAACATCCACCACAAGCAACATTATCTGGTGAGTGAGACAGATTTTAAGGTTAGACACAGTACTGTAAAAATAGAAAGTTTAAAAACCATCACAGACACTTCCATTGCCATCTCCTTTGTGAAATAAATAAGGCAGCAGATAACTTTTATTTAGAAGTGGCATCTTTGAGATATGCTATTAAGTCTGCTCTCTCAGACTTCTTCTTAATACCCGCAAAAATCATCTTTGTTCCTGGGATGTACTTCTTCGGATTTTCCAAATACTCCATCAGAGTATCCTCACCCCAGGTGATACCTGGGGAAAAGGAGGAAGGAAAAAAAAAGATAGTTAGTGACTTTAAAAAAAAAAAAAAACCCTCCCCCCCCCCACACATTTGTTTTCTTGTCCTCCATGCTATTTTACTTTTTGACAGATGTGAATTCTTCTAGAGCTACCGCTGAAAACTCGTTTTTGTCCCAAGTAACTCAAAAGAGCACTTTCAAGTTTACCTTTATTCTTATTAGCATCTGTGTAAGAAAAGCCCTCGGCTTGTCCAGTTTTACGTCCAAACAGGCCATTCAGGTTGGGTCCAGTCTTGTGCTTGCCTCCTTTTTCAACCGTATGGCACTGGGAACATTTCTGGACAAAGATCTTCTTGCCCTTCTCAATATCTCCCATTTTCAGTACTAGACCAAGAACACATACAGAGGTTAATGTCACAATATCAAGGTCAACTATTCAACAGAAGCTTTAAAGGGGTCCTGTTGGTTTACAAAACCATATGTATTGGCCCATCAATCCAGACAATCTCCAGAGTGTTTCCACCCACAAGTTACAGCTCCTGGATTTGAAGATTAACATAGAATCATTGGACTAAGCAGAAGATATCAAAGTGAAAAATATTATGTTTGAATAGCAGGAAAAGCCTTTCCTCATCCAAAGTAATTGCTCCACAGCATTTAAATAGTGCTGAGATCATTTCTGAAGGGTAGAGTGATATTATTTCCCTTCCTGTTACTTAGCTTGAATATTAACAATAAGAAATCTTCCCAGTCACAAACAATCTCGTGTAAAAAGATCATCCTCATTGATATAATAGTAAGAAAAACAAACTAACTATCTACATTTTTCCATTTCTGCTGGAAAAGCGCCCCAGGACACAGCCTAGCAAAGGAGCCCAGGGAGGCAGGCAAGCAGCTGGCCTGCCTGCCTCCTGCCACGAGCTGGGATGCCTCCTCAGCACCTGCCACGAGCAAAGCTATTTGCATGCAGCGTGGCGAGAGTACCCAAGGGCAACCGCAATTCCCGGCTCGTGCTCCAGGCACGCCGAAGCTGACCTTGAGGCGAGGAGGGAGCCGCTCCCAGCGCGGGCAGAACCTCCACGAGAGCGGCGCTCCTCCAGGGCTCCAGGGCCGCGGGCGGCGCAGTCACCCCGCAAGGGCGCAAGGGCCCGGCGGCGCGACCGCCTCTCCCGAGCGGGTCCGGTCCCCCCTCAGGGCACCCGGGGACGCGGCCGCCCCCGCCACTAGGCCCCGCATTGACCCTCCTGCCGCAGCCCGGCCCCCTCTTTAGGCCGCGGCCCCCGGCTCTTCCGCCTCGCCGACAGAGGCGGGCAGCGGGCATTCCGGGGAGCCCAGGCCCAGGCCCGGGCCTTGCCTGCCCCGGCCCCCCCAGGGCCTAACGGTCCCGCCGCGCCACGGCGGCGGCGCGAGGCCAAGGCCGAGGCCGAAGCTCGCTCGCCGGCGGCTCGCCGCCCCTCGCCGGCGACTCCCCGCCGCCCCCCGCCGGCGGCTGCCCGCACCTGCGTGCCCGGCCGCCCCGCTCGCGCTGCGCCCACGGCGGTGGCCACAAGCCCGGCCGCCCCCTCACCGTCCCAGCGTCTGAGCCCAAGGACACGCCGTACCCGACCTATGTAAGCCGGTGTCGCTGCAACCAAGCCACGCCGGCGGCGGCCCGCCCCTCCCAGCGCGGCAGCCAGTCAAGGGCCGCCCTAGAGACCTCTGGTTGGCTCTCGCGCCCGTCCGCCAATATAGACGTCACGGCGCTGGAGGCTAGGGGGGTAGGTTGCGGCGAGGGGGAGCCGGGCTGCTTTCTCCTTCCCCCTCCCCCCTCCTCCTTGCGGAATGGTGTCAGACGTAACGCCGGTGCGTAAGGAGCGTCAGGGAGCACGAGCTCCGGGCAGGTCGCAGGCGCGTGCGCACATCGCAATGCGAAGGAAGGGTCACGAGGCGCCTCGGGGAGGCTGCGACCTTAGCCGGCGGTGGGCGGGGCCCTGCCCGTGACGTCGCGGGGAGCTACCCTCCCCTCCCCCAGCACAGCTCTAATGGCCGTTGCCGCCCGCTGGATCTGGGGGTTTCAACTTCTGGCACCTTCGAAAGATGAGGAGATCACCATGAGTGCGGGTGCGTTTCTTTTTTAAGTCAAGGGCTAAAGCCCCTACTTTCAGGCTGTTGGATTTTAGAGAGTTATTTAAGAGAAACTGGAGAATAAAGTGATGGAAGTATCACACTTAGCAAAAGGATGCTAAAATCTTACAAACTTGAAAAAGGTAAGAGCATTATTGAAGGTGCCACCACAAAGAACTGCAGAGGAGGCAAAAGCACATCTGGATCTTAGATCTTATGTAGGATACTAAAATCTTTTGGTTTTGAAAAAGCTAAGAGTGTCATTGAAAGTGCCACCTTAAGAAAAGAGGAAGGTACCCCAGACATCTTCCCAGCAAGCTGGACAATGTTATGTAGCTTTAAAAAAAAAAAAATTGATATCAGTAAATTACAGATGTTTGAAACAGGATATGAATATTGAATTTCAGATGTGACCACCATCTTCTTTCTGTCCTTGACAAAGAGAATGAAGAGCTCTTAGAAGAAAAAGTCTAGTGTAATAATGTCCAGTGGTCAAAAGGCAGAACGTCACAAAAGGTAAACTATTTTGCCCTAACTATTGATATTAAAAAATGCCAGCATTTCTTAGAACTGAGAATTTCCCAGAAGTGCCTGGCATTGAGCAAGAGTAGCATTTTTTTTGCCTGCTCTTGTTCTATGCTGGAACTGATGTGTGATCATGCACAAAACTGGATGACTTACTGCCTTGTGCACCAGAGCTCACCTGGAGTGCCAATATGAACAATGAAGGAGTAAGGACAGAGTAAAACACAGCAAAGGTTCTTCTGGTGTCAAAATTTTGCTGGCAATTTATAAGACTGTTCAGCCAATTATCCCTTCTAATTTAGAGAGTATACATTTTATGCACTGCTTATCATGTCTGCAGCATCAAACAGATGTGTTTGTCTGGTTATTAACACTTCATCACTAGGTATATACATAATATGATACTAAGCTATAACAATTACCCTATATACATTGTAATCTTCTTGACTATAAACTTACTATAATAAAACTAATTTGCTTATAATATATAGCTAAATTCATATATTTTATGGTGAGCTAGGTAATATATGTGCAATTGAACCACCTTGACTTATGCTTCTCCCAAACTCAAATCATGCCAGGCTCCCAGAATTATGAGGTTGACTGAAGAGATGTTTGTTTAAAAATTAAATATATTTTCTGTTTCTTTTATTCGCTGTCTGATTTTGAACATTCATGATGTACTTGATATGTGTTTTTAGACTTTTTACCATGATTGTATGGGCTATAGACTGTAAATTTTTAAATAAAGGTTGAGTGTCTCATATGATTCCAGAAGCCAACTTTATGAAACTTAATATCACAAAACTTATGATAAAACCCCTGGTTTCTTTTACCTTTAAAAGAGGAATGAGCTGAAAGCACCTTCTAAGCTGCTTTAAAAACTGACAGTAATTCTTAAGCTTCCTTAAGCACTTGATTTGGACTGATGCAAGCTTCTTTGAGCACTCAGTGTGGACTGAAGCCCACTGACATCCTTTCAAAAGTTCTTCCTTTCTTATTTTCACAGAACACAGACTTCAGTTGTTTGTAACTCTCATTTCTAGTATGTTTTGCCTTCTAAGCACGGGTGTGTTCCTACTGAGCGTTACATGTTAAGCTTTACAGCTAACCCCTCTGATGCATGTGCAGAGACATTGTAGCAATGTTATTTTTATTTTTCTGGGGAAGCTGTTTTTGAAAGTTGTGCCTTAATTCAATAGAGTTGAATGCATTTTTGGTAAACCTTTAAAATAATAAAATTATACTCTCAGGGAACATATTAGATCTGTGAGACTTTCAGACATAAAGGTGAATATGCTAAAGATCAGCTTGTAAAATAAACAGGGGCAGAGAATCTTCTCTGTCTCACACCTAACTGTTCAAGATGTCTACTTTATGAGTGACTGACTCTGGTTTTGATGTAGTACCATTTTACACAGGTGTAAATGATAAAAAGAGTATTCATGGGGTTGCATAATTTTTGTATTGTTTAGTAGAAGCCGATATTCTGCCTAACATATACTGGTTTAGAAAATGTGTTTTCACGAGTAAGAATGGGTATCTCAAATAGAGAGGACTTGACTTAATTCATTTGAGTCCATTTGGGGGTTACATAATCATGAATCTGGAGCAATGCAGTGATACGTAAGAACTGTGCTATGAGTGAAGTTGAAGGTGCCGGAAGGGGGGTTGTTTATGGTGCCCAATGTTTTACTTTTTGAAACATTCTTCAGTAGGACAGATTAGTAGTGAAATTTTACCCTTCTCTGCTACATATAGCTGAAATCTATTACTAATTAAAACAGAAAAATAGCCGAACGGTTCTTTTAAGAGGTACTCTTCAGATGAAAGAAGAAAGATGGCCTTGTGGGACTAGTTTGGGACCCGGGAGAACATGGTTTATTACTCAGTTCTGTGATAAAGTTCTTGTTTGGTCTTTGGCAAATACCTCAGAACCTGTTCCTCTTACAGAAATCATCAGGAATTGGAGGCTTGAGTGCCTTGGCCTCTTTTCATTCTATCACTGTGTGGAAATGGACCAAGCCTGAATTGCTGCTTGTTAGCAACTAACTATTCAGTATTGTTGGATCAGTGATCTGGTCTGCAATCATGGTGCTGTGAGCTGGTTTTAAGATATTGCCATGCACTGAGTCATGAATCTTACCAAGTCATAGAACAGTACTGACAAATTTGCGCCATGAGCATTTCTGAATTGTACTGACACTGTTCAGAGAACCACATGTTTTATCTTTGCTTTTGAAATTGTATAGGAGGAAGGAGTAGCTCTCCATAGTTTTTCCAGTCTAGCTGAGCTAGGCTGGAACCCAGTGCTTTGAGGGTCACTTTTCAGCAGTGTTAGGGTGCAAGGAAGATACTGATTGTCTTATGTTTGTTATTTCTTTCAGTGGGTTTTTGGACAGAGTACAGAAAGCTGTTCAGCTGTACTCCAAAGAGGTGAGGAGCAAAGATGAAAGACATGTTAGACTGAAGAGTGGATGAAAATGCCTGATAAATGGTGTCTCTCAAATCTTTACTGCCTGCTGTGTTTTGCAAAGTCTAAGCTGGAGAAGGTAAATGTGCTACTCTTTGGAACAGCTGGAAAGGCAGAGTCTCTGAGTTACTGCAGTTGATTAGGGTCACAATATATTTAGGCACCTTCTTAAGGCAAAGCTAAATTTGTCTGTAACATGTACTTTTGTGTAGCATTTTTATCAAACAAGTCCTGGTTGGATTCTAAGCTCTGTTTATGGTCATGTCACGTGGCAGTGTATTTATGCTTTCTGCACTTCTCTCAACCAATGTTGATACTTTCTACTTTTTTTTTTTTTAAATAAATGACAAGAGCTGTATTAAACTGAATATTTGGATTACATTCAATGCATATTTGTCATTAGTGGAAAGATCAAAGCTATTGTCAAATTAAAAAGAATTGTTGTATTGTCACATGTCTGTGTTTTAAGATCACATATTTGGGAGTGTGATATAGAAATATTTTCTGCTTCTTAGGGTGCAGTGTGGCAGTTGAAGGATTTGATCTTAGCAGAGGAAGGAGGACCTTAGAGTTCTTCCTGTATCTACTGTGCCTGTGGTTTTGTAGGGTGAGTGTGGAGGCAACTGTCTGGAACTAAGGAAGAAAAGGGGTATCCCACTATGAGAGGTTTCAGGAGGACAGAGAGGCTGAAAATTGTTGAGTCAGGGTGTTGTTCTTAGCTCCAGCTGGCACAAGGTGAAGCAACACTGCATATCATTGCAGTAAACTGTTAGAAAAATGAGTGGGCCAAGGCCAATTGAATGTTAATGTTTAAAGTGGGACATTGCACACTTCTGACCTCAGGGCAGCAAACAGCAACAGGTAGCACAGGTAAAGAGACACCAGCCAGTCCAGGCACAGTGGGCAGCTGGAAGACTGCCAAAACATTTGATCGCTGAAACAATCGCACAACATTAAAATGCTATGACTTACTGAGTGATAAATTTCATAGAAGCACAGAATTGCTGACGTTGGAAGGAACTTCAGTAGATTGTCTAGTCCAACCTCAAAGTAGAGTCAGCTAGAGCAGGTTGCCCTGGACTGTGTTCATTTGGATTTAGAATATGGAGACTCCACAACTTCTCTGGGAAACCTATTCCAGCGTTCAACCACCATTACAGTAAAACAAAGTTTTTTCTTATGTTCAGATGGAATTTCATATGTTTCAATTTGTGCCTGTTGCCTCTTTCCTTTCACTGGGCACCACTGAGAAGAGTCTAGCTCTGTTTCCTTTATTCCCTCCCATCAGATATTTATACAAATTGATAAAATCCCCTCTGAGCTTTCTCTTCTCCAGACTGAAAAGTCCCAGCTCTCTCAGCCTCTTCTGGTATGAGAGATGCTCCTGTCCTCTAATCATCTTTTTGGCCCTTTGCTGGACTCACTCCAGTAAATCCATGTCTTGTACTGGGGAGCTGAGGACTGGACACAGCACTGCAGGTGTGGTCTCACCAGTGCTGAGTAGAGAGGAAGGATCACCTCCATTGACCTGCTGGCAACACTCTGTTTAATGCAGCTTAGGAGACTGTTGACCTTCTTTGCCGCAAGGACATGTTGCTGGTTCATGTTCAACTTGTTGTTTACCAGGACCCCCAGGGCCTTCTCTGCAAAGCCGCTCTCCAGCTAGTCATCCCCAGCCTGTATTGGTACATGGGGTTATTCTTCCCCAGGTGCAGGACTTTTCACTTTCCTTTGTTGAACTTCATGAGGTTCCTCTTTCTGTGAGCTTCCCATTTCTCCAGCCTGTCGAGGTCACTCTGAATGGCAGTGCAACCATCTAGCGTGTCAAATTTATTGATGATTTTAACAGGTATGAAAATATCAAAGTATTTTTTGTCTATTCTTTGATGCTAGAGATTTATGTCATGTGGATGCAGGTTTCTTTTATAGTCATTTAGTTTGTGGTGAAGTGTCCCCAAGGCTGGTGTAGGTAGAGGTTTCTGTATGATTCTCAACAGCTGGCCTGTAAGGTGCTGAGTAGATTAAGTAGACCTGGTATTCAGTGTCATTATTCTTCAACTCAGCACCCATGTTAATAGTCCTGATTGTGTCCTCTAAGCAGAAGAGGCTTCCTCATACTAGCTCCGAACCATGAGAACTTCTTCATAGAGTCTGTTATATTGCCCCATGCTCATAACTGGAGCTCTTTTTCCTTTGTTCAGAAACTGGACTGGCCTGCCCAAGTATCTGTTTTAGTAGTTACTTGTAGACTGATAGAAGTTTAGCGATCTGTAGACTCACAGAAGAATATATTGAGCTCTGGGATCTTAGTATAAGATGCACAGGTGTGCACAGCTGCTCTGTAATCAGTTCTTAGTTCTAAACTTGTAACACAGCAGTGGCATCTAGTTAGCGTGAGTGTAGAGAAATAGCAAGTACAAAACATAAATGCATAAATTCAGGTAATTTATAGTAAAGCCTGGGATAGCAGGGGCAGACTTCCAGATGCAAGAGTTGTCCCAGGATGGGACTGCATCAACATCTGTTTTACCATCAGAAAACTCATTCTGAATCCCTGTAAACCCATTCTTGTAGTGTTAGTAGGCTAAAAAGATAGATGATTCAAGACTGTAATTTTTTAAAAAAGAACATTTTTGGACTCAAGGCCGAAACTACTTAAGTTACCTCACAAGTACTTTCAAATTTCAAAGATACAGGACCTATCAATTTGTCAGAAATTTATTTTTTCTTAAATATATAATTTTCTTGCTTTCAAGGTTTTGGAAGAAGCTTAAAAATGAATATTAAGGGCTCAGGAATTGAAAGCGAAATAAAAGGTAGATCAGCATTTTAAGCTTCATAATTTTAAAGCTAATCTCATGCTATTGTGGAGTCTGACTCAGTCTATTGGAAAGCTTGAGACAGTAGAAGTATAATAAATGTCCTTGAGCACTATCCGAGAGTCTGATTCCATCCAACAAAAAACACAGTTCAAGAGCACTAATTTTCATTGCCCCCAGTTTCTGTTTGTAGGTGGCAAGTAACTGGTCAAATCTGCCACATTTTCCATTTAATTTTTAATAGTTTTTCTTTCTAAGGAATCGAACTGTTGCAAGGATTTCAGCCATGTCCTGTTGAGAGAGGATGACAATTGCCTGCATTGATAGTACCTTGCTTTTGCGTATCTGTTGCAGCCAAAGATTATTGTCTTGTCATGTACATGATCAGTTGGGACATTATCTTTTAAATAATCCAAACTATAGAGTAAGAAGTACTTCTGTAGCAGCTTAAGGGAAGATATTGTCAAATTACTCTCCAAAACATCAACTTAGCCTTGAGAAAAGCTCCAAATTAAGACTCCTTTTATAAGGAGATTTCTATCGTTCAGTCTCCCTATGTAATGATGATATGCTAATCTAACGTAATCTACTAAAGCCTATGTAGTTCTTGTATTTAAGAGAGGTGAGACAGCAGGACCTTTCTTAAAATAAGAGCGCTAGAATGGGCCTATGATTCAGTTGAGAGTCATTAAAAAATAAAGCCTGAGTTACCTCAGAATTTTCTAAGGAGAAACCACTGATAACATATACAAATAAGGCCATAATCTGGCACATTTTGATCTGTTCTCCCACAGAAGGAAAATTAGTGTGGAATGGGTGGCTTAATGCTTGTAAGTGTATTTGCAATTCTCTGCAGAGCTACAGTGGCTCTGTGTACAGCAGCAGAAAGATCTGTTGAACGTGAAGCCTGGCCAAGTGAACAGATAACAGGTTCACGATTCAGGGGTCTGCAGGCAATCTTCTTGACTGAGAGGACAGCACATACACCGCAGACAGTAGCACCCATGGGATGTTTTTGTCAGTGGAGAGATGGGATTCCTCCCTGAAGAGATCTTCCACTATTTTTGCTACCTGTTGTGCTAAGTTTTTGAGACATTTTTAACCAAGTAATCACCTGGATGGTAGCTTTAGAACCAGGTTTTAATATCCCAGCTGTATTATCTGCTCATTTTGCAGTATGCCTCTAGGAATGTGTCAAGCGTTATATCAGAACAGATTAGTGGTCCAGTGCTGTTTCTCACAGTGGCGATGCTGGATGCTTCATAGGCTCAAAAAACTGCCCATGATGAGCTTATATCTTAAAGCATGATGTCTCAGAGCACTGAGAACATTTATCCAAACTACTAGGATTGCAGATTTTTTCTTATGCTCTTAGGATTTGTCTCTAATTCTTTTTAAATGTTAGTAAGTTCTCTGCCTTAATCATATCCCAAACAGAATATTAAACAGGTAAATTAAAGTGTACTTTCTGAGTTCCTTGTTTTGATCTGATTAATTTGACCAAACAAAATATCCTAGAACTTTTCAGAGCTTTTCATTATGAGACCTAGAGATACAGAACATAAAAGATTGACAGGACTTTTCTGTAGTAAATGTGTTATATGCTTGTTGCTAAATTTTAGTGTCTTGTTGTTGTTGTTGTTGTTGTTGTTGTTAAAGGTCAAGCTCAATCTTCACATAATATTTCTTCAAGTGTGTCCAATCTCCTGATTTTAATACTTGTTGTTCTTTTCCAGACTTTTTTTAAATTTTAATTTGTTGCTTAGGAAATGTGCTTAACAAAACTAAATGCAGGATACACAAGGCTTGATAATATTCTGTCTTCCCTGCAGCTTAACATCTCTTCTGAATGGTGCTACAGACTGAGTGGATGTTTACACTTATTTTGAAATCTTTCCTCCAGGAGGTAACAACTAATTTAAAACCTATTTGTGGCTGAGTTGCTTTAAACTGTTCCTTGCAGTATGTCCCTTCATACCTGTCTTTTAAATTCCATCTGTCATTGTGCTGTTCAGTTATTTTTATACTACATCTTCTAGATAATCTCCTGTACTCTTCTCATATCCTAATGAAAGCCTTAATAGCCTCTGTTTTAAGAACCAAAAGTCTGATTGTTTTTGAGATGTGTTTATAGGTGGGATATGAGGGTGAGTATCCTCCCTAAAGGGACATGAGCTCTCTGACTCCTGTTACATCATCTCCTTTATCCTCTTGGTAAATACTGAGCCCCTTTGTACTCTGAATGCAGAAAATAGTGCACTGCTGGGGCACTGTCTTCTGACTGGCCTTCTGAAGATCTCACATGTAAATAATTGGTGGTTTGTGTTTCTGCCATGATTCTTTGCTAGTATCTCTTTCAGGAAAGGAAAATACAATGGATAATGACTAACTGGAAGCATGGCTCTGTTTGAGTCGTATGTTCAGTGTGAGTATGATCCTGGCAGTCTGCTGAACTGTGGAGATTTGCTTGGAAGGAGAGGGTAAAATACGTGATCTCTTAGTGGGACAACTTAGAAGACCTGCTGTGAAGAAAGTCTCAATGAAAAATGCAATGGTATTTTGCTCCCTCTTCAGCTCCTCTCTGGGAAACAGCTGAATAATCCCTCATTCAAGTAACCAGCTAAAAAAGAATAAATGGCCATGTGATGTTTCTGCCTCTCTAATCCCTGTTTAGCTCCTAGGTCCTTAAGATAATAATTGAACCAATATTAGTTATGTTGGTGAATTTTAGGTAGCAACAATATTAATCTCCTAGCACACTGAAAATAGCAATTTAAGCTTATACTTTGTGTCCTCTGTGCAAAGCCATTGTTAATCCATCAGATGGCTTTCCACTGAAGTTTCCTTAGTGGCTTTCTTGTCTTTGAAGGGCTTTGCAAACATGATTTAACATGTTTAAAAGTATTGTATTTGGTGATTTGTTTTCTGTTCACACTACTCAGGAATCCTATACAGTTTAGGAAGCACAACACAGCAGCAGAGCTGTTCTGTCCTTATGTCTTAGTTTCTTAACTGTTTTTGTAACCACCAAGTTAATTCCCACTACTCCTTCTTAGCTACTATATTGACACTTGCAGCCCTCTCAAACTAAATGCTAATAACAAATTGCATGTTTTTGATAGCTTACCTGCTTCATTCCAAAGCTCCTTCAAAGTCCTGAAGGGAATACTAAGACCCATCCTGCCTACACCAGGTTTCACTGCGATTTAATACAGTCTCCATTGACTTTCCAGCTCTTTTAAACATTCCTGGGTCTTAGAAAATGACTAGAAAAGTAAAGGGTCAAAAACATAAGCCAGAATAGGTCCCACACAGGAATACAGGCCTGGGAAGGACCTGGTGAGTATAAGAGTATGGAGGCTTTGGGAATGCGCTACGCACACACAGAGATACTCCACAGCTCATGTTCATCATGTTTGTCTCTGGGTGTGTGATGGTGCTGACATGATTGGCTTTAGACTCCCTCCAGGCTAGCAGAGGGTCCTTTTTGCCAGGAAGCATAGAGCCTGGTGCCTGTGAGGGCCTACAAAGGGAATTCTTGGGTCATTGACTCTAATCCCCTCCTAACTGTGTCATAGTTCCTTTCATAAACTGGTCAAGTCCACTTTTAAGCAGTCTGTTTTCTGATCCTCATCTTTTATACTGAAGAGCTATCCTTAAACCTCCTTGCTGTGACCATCAGAAATCTTCTGATTCCCAGCCTAAGTTTATTCCCATCAGTCTGTAGCGCTTGTTCTTGAACCCATCTGACCTTTAATGAACTAGCTCCTTCCCTAACCAGTGTTTATCCCACTGATGTGTTTCTCAAGGAAAATCATGTTTCCACAGCCTTTAGCCCAACCAAGAAAAGGCGTTCTTGTCCCTTCTTTTCAAATAGGCTGCACATATCCTGCACCACCCTAGCTGCTCTTCTCTTTACCTGTTCCTGTTTGAATTTATCTTTGTTCTCTAGGAAAGGACATACAAGTTGTATTGAAGTACTTTTTATTTGTTACTCTGTTCTTCAAGACTGAAGGAATGTGTCAGTTGTAGAAATAAAAAGAATTGAAACCATAGAATTTGTGTCTCCTTCTCTCAGTAATGTTATCTCTGAGATCTTTTGTCTCTCCTTCAATAGAATCATGAAAATGTTTGTGTGCTGCTGTCTTAGAGAAGGAATCCTGCAGCTCCAGCAATGTTGTCCAGTGCTGAGGAACCTCATAACTGGGGATACATTCAGGCAGTGCTGTCTTTCTTGGCCTGTCCTCTGATCTCCATAGAGGCTGTCTTGCTTCTTGATGCCAAAGCTTGTGCATGATAGTTCCACTTTCTTCACTCTTTACATCCTGTGGTAAGCCAGGCATACGTAGACTATCTGGGTTGTTCCATACTCTATATTGGTCCAAATGGCTGGGCTTCAACTCTTTATAGGAAAGGGAACATGCAGATTTTGGAAGGGATTCAATTTCAGGCCTTCCTGCAAGGTGCCTCCTGTACAATGCTTCTGTTTGCCACGTGTCAATGATTTTCTGAAATTTGTTTGCTGGTGGCTTTGTATCCAGATAATCATCTTTCTGGTAACATATCTGAGACAGATGGGCCTGCTCTTGGCTCACATCCCATTTCTGATCTGTGTTTTCTGTCACTTTGCACTGCTGACTGGCTGTTGCTTTTATTTTACTCAGCTTTGTGTCTGAGTAGCTGGGTACAATGGTATGAACACTGTATAAAGGTGGAGGCATCTGAACCTCGGAGGAGTGCTGTTCTTGCAGAATTGATTCATGGGGACGTCGACCTTGAAGTAAATGTGCAGTGCGCCCTTCAAGAGGTCTCACTTGTGAAAGGCTTGGCAGAAATGTTTCTTTCTAATGGGGGAAGGAACAGAATTAACACTGTCGCCTGAGACTCTTATTTTAGCGGGGATTGGTGTAAACATTGTCTGCAGCTAGTGAAATGGTTCAATTATGAGTCTACCTTTAGTAGTGCACACTGTGGAAAATGAAGGAAGCATCACACCTGGGAACTAGGACAGGTATTGTGCCAGGCATGGAAGCCGTGTCACTCTTGGGCTCTGCTTGTCTCTGACAGTATGCAAAATAGATGCTGGTGAAGGGGAGCAGCCCAGACATTGGTCACTGCCCTGCCATATAGGGAGTTTAGATTCAGTCTTTATGCTTCAGAAAAGACAAAATATTCTGCCCCATCCCTGTGCATAAGATATAAATGTGTAGAAATGTCCTGTGCCACCTTCTCCTTCTACAAGCATCTGTCTTCCAATTTGTGATCCCTTAAGCAATGTGACAATATAAAAGATGACTTGCATTAGTGTATTTTTAACTTTGTTTAGGAACAGTTACAAGTGGAACTAAGGAGGCTCACTGGCCTTTTAGCTCCTTCAATCACAGTTTGATCCACTGCTTGAATACTATTATCCCGTATTAATCATCTGTAGTGTTGATGCTTTGGATACTAGCATAGAGTCAAAATGACTTTGTACTAGGAACTGTCCAAACAAAGTAAATCAGAGCTGTACCCAAAGAACTGACAGTCAAGAACTTACTCTGCTGAACAATCTGAGCATTTGATATTAAATGTATGTATCCTTTAAATGGGATAATATTGTTCAGATAAAGCTGCATGGCCCAGGGTAGGACTTTTCCAATCACACTTTGGAAACTAAAGGGCAATAAAACTGCTCTGGTTTGACTTGATATAAGCTGCTAGTTTGGATTTTCATTTCCAGGGGCAAACTGTTGAAAGTGTTCTTGAAAGTGTTCATCGGCATAAAGTAAAATATTTGCTCCTTCATCACACTGGAGAGAAAGCCAGACAGCTTTTCCATTTCAGATACAGGGATTCAATTATCAAAAACCTGTAAATACCCTTTTAAAGGGATTTCATTACTTAGATTTTTCTTTTAAATCCAATAGAAAAAGCAGGATAATTTTGGTACTTTTCATCTAGGACTGTTTTCTGGAATATAACTACGAAAATTGTTACTTAGCTGCCAGAAGGCATTAGAGACAAAGAAATTTGAACCTGCAAGTGCTGTAAAGCCAGCAGTGCTCTGGGAGGGTGACTGGGAATCCATTCCTTCTGTTTTACCAGCAGAATTGTTTAGTCAGTTACAATCAATTAAATTTGTATATATACTGTGCATGACAAGGCACAGATGTCACTGAAAAGTCATTATAGGTAATGATCCAGGAGCAAAAAGCAGCTCAACTTGATTTGCTATGCTTATATAGCGTGTAATGCTTTGCTTGCATGTGTAGTGTTTAAGAAAAATAATATCTCTTCAGCTTTATACGGAGCACACTGAGCACCAAATTTCTGAAGACAATAAGCATGGAGTTTCTCAATCTAGTTTTATGTTCTTCAGAGTACCTGTGCATTAAAATAGAATCCAGTGATTTTAAGGAACTGCATGTTACTGATGCACCTTTAAGGTAAAAAGGCAAATCACTCATGTAAATGGAGGAGGATGGATTGTAGAATACACTATGCCAAACTTAAACTGGTGTAGTTAGTAAGGAGGCAATAGCTTGCAATAGTACTAGGGTTTTTATCGAATGAGGCAATGTGCAGTAAAGACAGTAAGCTGATGACTGGAGTGAGGCTGATTTACACCAGCTGAACATCTACCCAATATGTCTCTGCAGTGCTGTACCATTCACAGGAGAGCTGCCAAATCACTTTATGGAGATTATTACTCATACTTCTCAAGGCAAATGGTCCTTTGAATTGCAGTCATGTGTTGGTGGCAGCTTTAAAAGATAAGATAAAAAATAAGCAGATAATCACAATAACCTCCCCCCAAACCCAGAACAAGTCACTAATGTATTATAAGAATTATAATGTATTATAAGAATTCTGTCAACCAGCTTTGTCAGGACTGATCTGCTGTACTGAACTTTTGTCTCTGTTTTAGAGTGAGCCTTATCCTGCAGTTGTGTATTACCGGAGGAAAGGTTTAATTCTGCTAGCTGAATCTGGGAATACTCTTGCCAATAGTACTTGTGGCAGAAGCATCAAATCCTTAGTAACTGCAGCACTTACAAGTTCCACATCTTCTCCTAGTTCTTGCATTAATCTATCAAGTACCTTCATGTCGTAGTCATCCAGGTTAAGGGGGTTCATAGGACCTCTGCCTTAATGGAGACATATTTTATTGTCACACATTCTTGTTAGGGAAATGAGAATGGTCAGTCACACAAACAGAGAAAAATCTCAGATAATTTACAGCTTTTGTGATCTTTATTACTAAAGGACTAAAAATGATTTTTCTAGAGAGAACCGGGTGCTAATATCATGTGGCCTTTCATTGTTATCCCAGGTAAATTATTTTAACAAAAAATGCCTACCTGTGAAGTCCCGACTATATGTTGTGATCCACTGAGCCCTTTCACTGTTTCGTAACATATTCATTGTTCTTGGAGAGAGGTTATGTTTTAGGTCTTTAAAAGTGGAGTTAGGGGCCACTATCTTTGGTGGATTTGGATAGTATATTTGACCCTTTTGTTCAGCAAACTTAGGAAGCTGAAGGATAAAAAAGAAATATGTAAAATGTAAACCAACTGTGTTTTGTATAAAAATACTGCTTTAAAGCTTTGAAATAAAACCCCTAGAAATTATCTGTTTAGAAAATGCTAATAAAAATGTGGTGGAAAAATATCTTCAGTACTTCATTGCCACCCAAGTGGAAGATATAACAGGTGCATGGTTTAGTTGAACACAATCCAAATAACTTGGAATCAGGTTCTCACTAGCCACACCTAGGCAGAACTTTGCATAGTATATATACTTTGTTTTGCAGTCATACTAATAGCGTACCTTAAAAGGGACTGCCACTTACCTTTTTCCCTGCCACATCTATAAGGCTGTGTGTCTAAAAAGGCAGTATCTGTATCTTTGTTTATCTCTGTCTTTCCCTGAACTCTTCATGACTTTGATCTGTCATCAAACTTTAGGTTAGATCCCTTTGGGAAGAGAACTACTTTTTTAACCAAGCTGAAGAGTAGTAGAAACCTGACCATTCATCAACATATTCACTCTTCTGTTTCACAGACCAGCCTAGCCTTTCCATCACTACAACTATGTAAGGCAAGGTTGGAGAAAGGGATCGTCTACAGAGAGGGTGTGTGTTTCCTTCAAAACATGGAAATGGAGACACTAGCCTGTCCATATGTTGGTAGGACTTGTGGAGAGTTAAGGCAGAGCATAGATCTCCTGTTGACCAAACCCATTTCTTTGGGAGGCAGCAGAGCCTTATCTAGGCTTCTGAAGGGAGGAGCTCCCCAGATATACGGTCAGTGGCCATTTTTGCTGCTTCATGTGCTTCTTATCTCCATAGCTACTTAGCTAGGTCCTAGGAGACATAATTAGTCCTTAAATTAAAAGACTTTCGTCACAGGACAGCCTGTTAGCTTCTGGTCTTGTTTATATATTGCTGAGGTGGATGAAAGCTCTCTCTAAAGTCATTTGCTCTTTGTTTTGTTTATGTGATGCCTAATTCATGACTTGCCAGTGTTTGGAACAATATAGTACTTCTCTGTGTAAAATTGTCCCCTGTGAAAGAGATACATTCAGGTTTGATTAAAATAATAATAAAGGGAAAGACATTTTGCTCAGCCATACAAACTACATACATGAAAGTATGCGTGCTGTCCCAGCCAATGCACAGCCTCCTTCTGAGAGTCAGAGGGAATACTGACCACTTCGTGCCTATACAGATTACCTGCAACAGAAATATTTAACATATTCCAATGTAACACCATTGATCAGAATGACAGGTGGATCTGCATTTTAAGCTGTAGACTTACGCTCGCTATACAGGCAGCTGTGTAGGTGGAAGAGGTTACTTCTGTGAGCTGCTGATTATGTCTTTTCTACCTTGGGAGACTGACTTCTGCACTCTTTTGGCACCAAATCAGCAGGGTTAGCCCAGGTCATCCATTTAATCAGCTGAAGTTAACCCAGCTGCCTTTCTGGAAGCACTCAGGTGAGTATCTCCACCAGCAGATCTGCAGGATCAGTTGCCTCTGGCACAGAGGTGGTGACAAGCAGCTGAAGGCTGAATCCCCTGAACACAGCTGACTCTGCAGAGGGTCATCTGCCCATGACCTACTGCAGGAGATCTGGATTAATCCAGACACCAGCTTGGAAGATTCTTATTGCATTTTGTGTGCATGGTTTTTACAAACAACAAGACAGTAAGATCAATAAGGTTTGATTAATTGTGAAGGTGGCTCTATACCTGTAAAGTCACCTTTAGAGGAATAACTGGGTGCCACTAGATGTCTTATAAAAATGAAACTGCAGTGCATGCTTGGAAGAGCTTCATTTCTAACCCTGGCTCTGTCACTGCTTTTTTTCTTCAGCTTTTCTGTCTCAGTTACCCTACATACCTCACAATGATGCTGCCAGGGCTAACTACATAATGGGTACTCTGAACTTTGTAGAGCTAAGATGTGGAAAAGGCACAAAGCTTTTAAATATATCCTTCCAGTGGTAAAAGTCACCTGGATGTGCTCTAGGTTATCTGGACTTCACCAGAGATTTCTCCCTCAGTCACTGAGACCTGAGTGTCCTGGTCTCAGAGGAAGTCAAACCATATGGAGGGAGCAGCAAATGAAGTTCAGATATTTTCTAAGTGTCAGCAGTAGCTGCCCCCTAAGCTAGTAATTCTGAACTTGATAAGCTTTGCTGGGAATAGATCTTGGCCTCCAGTGATCCTCGTGTTGCACAAGAATAGGCTTTGCAAGCTCACCTCCATGCATGTGATTACTGTTACTTATATTGAACAATGATCAGAGAAAAGTGACTAAAAATGACTACTTCTAGCATATTCTGTGGAGAGATATTTGGTTTTGATGGACTAAAAACTGCTCATGTACAAAACTAAAAACATTACTGTATAGCACTGTGGCAATGCCTGGGAATGGCAGCTAATTAATGCAAATTGACATCCCACTTGACATTAACAGCTTTTACTCTACTGAAAGCTTCTTATCAACACCAGCATATGCTTTTTCTGTTTTATATAGTTATTGTCAAGCCCCCTCCTGGCAAGCACTGCCATGACAAACTGAGGTGCTGGTGAACACCTTCTTGCACCAGGAACCCTCTTATTGTGAAAAGGCATGCTTTCTCCTGTCCCAAATACCTAATAAGCCTATGGGGTCAACAGCTGTCCAGAGCTGCTCATCAGTTCATGCAGGTGATCTGCAAAGTCTTCCAACAAGAAATATCTTGCAAAAATGCAACGCAGATGACTGCCTCCTGGGAAAACCAGACCAAGACCAAGAATCTCATGCTCTTTTCCTGCCGCTCTCAGAGCCAAATGCCATTAAATGGGATTGATGACTCTGGCTCTGAGGTATGCTAAAACTCAGTGTAATTGAATACTGCTCTAATCTGCGTTATTTTCTAGCAAAAAAAGTCACCTTGCTAGGGTTAAAAACAAATATCTCAGTGATGGCTTACATGGTAATCTGAATATAATGAATGTCTAGGGCTTCATCTCAGCTTCATGAGGGCTAAAAAGGATTGCTTTGTCACTCTGGAACTTGTTATACCATCTGTGTAGTGATTAAATATTTTTAATCATTCAGCACTCATTTCAGGGGTACCTCTGTTGTCCTCAGTAGATTTATGCCAGGCATGGCTTTGGCCCAGGAACTGCAGGGTTTTGATTCATCAGATGCCTTTTTTTCTTTTCCTTGCCACTCCCTGGGACTGGGAAGAATTATTTGCCTGACCAGAGATATCAGATACACTGAATGATACACCTTGCTTTTGTAGGGAAATAACAGCCAGTTTGATAGCTCCATTGGCTCTTGAGGCTGCAAGGTGCTCACATGAGATAGAGGTTAATTCAGCATTCTCAGTGCTGAGGTATCCCCAATGGAGTTTGCAGCTATCAGCATGGAGAGCTCCAATTTAAGTCAATGTGCTTAGCTTGACTACTGATAATTCTCAGATTCTGGCTCTGTTAAGTTTCATTTTAAAGGAGAAACACGACTTCAGTAATGTTTCTAAATAAGTGTCAAGAATAAATGGCAAACGAACTGAATGCTCTCTTACCTTTGGTCTTCCTCAAAACAACCACATCAAAAGCCTTGGTAGGCATATTGGGATGAAAAGGCTGATGATGGCTTGCCTCAACCCCAGTGTATCGATCCTCAGGTGATCTGAAGTTTGGGAACATGGCGTACCTAGAGATGTGTGTCTGGTAGGGATGAGAGGTGGGAGAGGGCAGGCACAGTGGTCTTAGATTTGTTTGGGTTGGCAAGAAGGGCAGAAAAAAACAAAGTTTCTTTATTTCACATTTCACAGACATTTTAACATTTAAGATAGCATTCTGCAAGAACTAGGAGAGGAGTAGCAGAGAAACCTTAGTTCCTCAGTCCTCTCTTGCTTGCACCCTACAAGGAGTTCACAATGATCTCTGCCTATCTATCAATGACCTACCTCTTCTGCTACATAAAGAGAACATTGTGTTTGTTTTTGTCACTTGCAGAACTGGGCACCTGCGTCATTAACACTCCATAGGTTACTATGCCTCTTGGACAAACTCTACAGTGAAATGTGGTACATGTTGAATTCAGCAATTTCTCTCTGAGGTGTTAAGATGGACACAAGTCAAACTCAAGAAAGGATGCCTCAGTATCAAACCCCAGATGCAAATAAAGATGTTGGCTTCTATCATTACAGTCTTCCCATTAGCTACAATTACATATGAATACAACTTGCAGAACAACGCTATTCTCATGAGTCTATCACAAACCGTACTGGATAGCATCATATTCAGGAATTTCCTCTGGCCTTAATGGAATGCGGGACAGGAGGCTCTGCAAAGAGAGGCTCTAGGAGCGATAAATGACTGAAGAACTCATGAGAAGGATTTCCAGGGAAAAAATATTTCCTGAAGACACCAGAACTGACAGAGATGAAGGGATAAGTAAAGCAAGATTGTCATGAAGAACAGTGTGAGGAAGAGAAGAAGGGGAAAAACAACTGCTGGAGAAAGTTAATCAAAACAGAAACAGTCTTATCTGCTGTACACAAGTGCAACCTTGAGAAAAGCAGATTTTGGCTTTAGAAAGGGGCAGAGAAGGATGGCAGATGCAATCCCACTCATTTAAAAGAAACATTCACATTACCTGCAGAACTGTAAAAAAGGTTAAGGCAGAAAACAGAAGAAGGAGAGGAGATTGCTCAGTGAACACACACAGCCATTGTACATTTCTCTGTGCTGTACAGGAGACTATAGTATGTCTAGATATGAGTCACACTGGGTGTGATTTCCTGTGGCAGTAACTATGTCCTCCATGGCAGAAACATACTTTGACCCTTCAGATATAATTATTTTAAACAAACCTGGGGCTTAGTTGAACAAAACTCCAATGCAGTACACATTAATATTCATACAGGGATTTAATGTCATTGGATCAGGGCACTGGTTGCTATTCATGTAAAAACAGAATAATTAACTGTCCTGCTAGGTCAGCATCCAACTTCAGTGGCCCTGGTAGCTGCCAACCATTTATCACCATAAAATAGTCAAATATAAATTGTGCATGCTTATAGATACTCAAACAAGTAGCCAGAAGAAAGGACAAATGAGGAGTTGCTTCTTTATTGGCTATGTTGTTCCTTAGCAAGAAAAGAACTATAGCATTTGTACATAATCAGTCGTATCAACTCATGTTTACTTTTATGTGGCTTAAGGAAAGGGAAGTGTGGATTTCTGATTCTTGTACAGCTCCAGTTAATAATAACTGATTGCTTGTGAAATCAAAATTTGCCCCTAAAAAGACATTTACTTCTGGGAGGAAGGAGAGTAAAGCTAAAATGGAGCTTTGTGAGATACTGAGAACTGGAATTTCATGGAGAGTGTCCACATTGCTGTGGCTGTTCTTTTCAGCTTTCAGTTTTTCATGATAAAGTAATTCAATAACTAATTAAAATTCTGAAATGGCAAGGATCTTTCAAGGAAGATGAAACAGTGGTTTATTCTAGTAAAAGAGAATAGCAACCCATTTTGATCCATCTAAACTTTACCATGATTGCATATGGTAATTTACTGAGAACAAATACCTTTCTCCAACTGCTGTAGAAAACAAAACCAAACAGCCTCCACCTTATATGGGAGCCAAACTCCTGAGGCTGTGCATCATGAGGTAACAAGATGTCTCACCAACCTACACTTTTGCTAGGCTTCTCTCCCATAAATCTGCTGTATCCATACCATAGATCCCCTATCTGCACTCCCAGATGCTTCAGTTCACATCATGTAAATAGGCTATACTCAAGTGAGCCAGGAAACCTCATTAGCCCGTAGAATGGGTGTACTAGGCAAACACTGCTCACCTGCTAACCCTGTCATTATATGCCTCATTCAAGAGAGAGCTTTTTGCTTAGTAATTTTGCTGCTGCTTATTGCCCAGGAACCTCACTGTGTAATTATGGCTATAAGAGAAAAGACTTGCCTTTTTTATTTCATTAGGAAAAGATAAGGTACAATATAAGTGAAATGTACTTACTTAGCCAAACTGTCTGGCGGCTTATGAAGCCTATATTAGAGAAGAAAAATATTAAGTAAGTAACTTGAAATGTCCCATGTACATTTGCACATCCCACATTTAATCTGAATCAGTGCAGTTAATATACATTAGAGACAAATCAATGTGTGAGTACTGCAGACCATATTCTTACTGATATCACTCATTCTGTGAGAAATGCTTTATGCTGCTAAGTGCCAACAGTGAAAAGGCTCCTGGAACAAGCAATGCACAGAATGTCTTTTTGAAAGGAGTGAGGAAAAATATCCAGCCTCTTACATTTTTGTGTAATACGTTCTATATTAATAAACTGCATGCTCTATTTATAAAAATAAATCCTTTTATCAGTAATGCAAAACAGAAAATATATCATCCTAGTCATAGTTGTAGAGAAAGTATTCATTCATTCCATGCTGATAAATTATTTATATTCTACCATAGAACTTATTTTATGCTTCAAATAAATTTTAAAAAAGCAATCAAAAGAGAACACTAACTCTAAAGGGCAAGAATTTCATCAATGAGGCTAGCTAAGAGTCTCTTGGCAATTGTATCAAGACAGAAATATGTCTAAGAGTTAAAAAATAATTAATTTGCTCTAGCGGTTCTTTGTGGTATGATGAAAGAGAGAGAAAAAGATGTTTGAAAGATAATATTACTGGACATATGTATGATCTGATATAGAAATTAAGTGGTTTATCGGGAACTCCAAAATCTCATGTGTTTGGTGAGGAAGGCTAAATTACCAGGCATTGCTTGAAAGGGTCTTTACAATGTATGGATAGGAAAGAGTGCCTGATGATAATCTTTTTTTTTTACTCTTTATTATTTATATAGTGGTCATATCAATGTTCTTGATTCTATAAGCCGTATACCAAAACCTCCATATGGCCAAGAGCCCTAGTATTTCTCAGTGAGGAGAAAGATACCCAGGATTCATTCCCAAGTGGGAGATGGTGATAACTTTTCAGACTTCCCACAACTCAGTTTGAGGACAGAGTTGTGTGGGATGCTATCAGGCCCCATGGGGACTCCATCATTTCAGCCTCAGCTGTTCCCGGGGGAACTTTCTTCCTCCCACAGCTGGGGATTACCCAGTAGCCAAGTTAAATGGCATAGCCATTGCATAGGAGCTATACCCAGACTCTGTTCAAGCCACCTGTGACTCAAGAGCTGCAACCTCGCCGCTTCATCACTGAACTGAACTCCATAAAGACAGATGTTGTACAAATACAGAGATGAAACATGGCCTGTTCCTCAAAGAGCTTAGATACGGTCCTGGGCTCATTTATTTCCACAGTTATGGGTGTTTTGATGAATTACATCAAACTCATCAACTCATGGTTCTACTGAGCTGAACAAAAGATCTATTTTCGTGTTAATGTGTGATGCTATAAAAATAACAGGATTTAAACAAGTTTCAGGTTCTCACATCTATTTGCATACTGTTATATTTGTGACGACCTAGAACTCAGACTCAAACTTTGTGTCTGTTTTGAAAAATGAAAGCCTTTACGGAAATAGCCACACTTACAGAAAAGCAATCTTGAAAAGTTTATTCTACAAATACTTTTAATTGATTTTCTATTTCTACAGTTAGAACAAAAATTGTCTGGCACTGTAGACATAAGGTTGAATAAAAATACTTAGTGTTTATTCTCCACTTACTCACATTGTGCTGGAATGCATTCCCTGTTGCATTCTGCATTGGACATATACGTGATATAAATGTGCAAGTATAAGGAGAATCAGTCTCCTTTGTGCTCTAGCATGGGAGAACTATTTATGTACCTTTACAGAGCACTTTTCATTATAATATCTAAACTTGAGACAGCAGTAAAATAAGGATAAGTGTGCATTTCCATGACTACATGATTTAGAGGGGCTTTGTGAGCTCAGGTTGTAACAACCTACAAAGCCTTACATTTTCAAAAGTGGACAGGTATTTAGAGTGTTCCTTACATTTTAAAACTTAAATTGGGTAATCAAGCCTGAAGCTGCTTAGGATGGATGGCAGTATAGAAATGGTAGAGGTCTAACTGGGAAGGGAGAAAGAAATAGTAATTTGTCCAAATTTGGCTCTGAGATGTTTTCACTGGAGTTCTAGTAGACTTTTGCTGAAGTTTGCCAGTATCACACAAAATGCAGTTGTTCAGTAGTTATGTGTAGTTATGTGACCCTTTATGTTCAGTCCACTGAGGATGTGGGGTCTATCACAGTCTCTTGAAGTCATGCTCAAGCTGGAGAGACTTACGCTCCCGGTTTTGGAGAGCCCCATGCCCCAAGGCATGGTCCAGATGAAGACTGTCCGTTTTCTGTAGCAATGAGTACACTGTGGGCAGTCATTGAACAGTTTTTGATTAAAATAGGCATTAACCAGGTTGCATGTCAGGGAGTATCCATATGGAAAACACTTCTGTTTGTGCTTCATCTGCAGCAGTTCTGTGTCTCCCCTCATGGTGTAGTGCAAACCAGTGGATGCAGAGACTCAGTAGCTCAGAAATACTAATAAAAGACACATTGAAACCTGTGTGACCTCCTTAAGGGCTCCAAATTCCCACAAGTTTTGTACTGTCAGATACGTGGTAGGTGCCTCTACAGAGCTGGTTGTTATCGCAGGTGTGGTACTGGCCTGAGAATGGTGCAGTGCAGGCAGCTGCATGACCTTCAGCTTTTCTAGATTAGGCCAAAGAACTTTTTGCAGCTCTTTCCTGTTAGTTCCCCATGTACTCAGTAAATTATTAAGAGAATAAGATTTATTACTCTCGCTAATTTTAACAGGAAGAGAATTGCCACTGGAGAATAAAACACGTTTCACATCTGTAAATTGGCTTGCTTTGCTTCCCTTGATTCTTACAGAGGGAGGCAATCACTTACCTTGCCTAACCTTAAAACCTGCTTGGTCAAGGAGCTGCAGGTCAGGGAACCAGGGGTCAGGGAGCTTGGGGAAAGCCAGAGGAATGACAATGCAATGTTGCATGACAAGCAGTGAAAGAAGATTAAAACCCACATGGAAAAAAGCCAGTATTTATTCATTCTGTTCTGTTACTGAACCCACCCAAAAGCTCATTGCCTTTGCAAGGACAGCTGCAAACACTGTAGCCTGATTTAGTGTATGTTTGTGGAACTAGTGACACCTACCAGAAGATGATCATCTGGTTAGTGTGGGTTACTCCAAAAGGGAGCAAAGCCCTTTCAGACTTTTTGTGGCCTTGTTTGATCCCTTTGGCCAGTAATGTGAACTTTGGAGGGCTCATTACACCTTCCGTTTGGATGGAAGCAGGTGATTACATTTCTCTCTTGAGGACATTTGACTGGCAGAGAAGATGTGGCCCACTGCTAATGCACTTAAGAAAAGTAGATGTGTTTGAGCCAGGTGATTCATTCTAATGCAAAACTGCACAAGGATATGTAGTGTGCATACTTAAGACAATGGCAAAGTTGTCCCATGAAGGAGTTATTGCAAATGCCTGGTAATTCATTTCCCACAAAAGACTAATGGCTCAAAGGAGGCCTCACAGGCTATAATGTAAACAAACTAAGTGTTAATAGCTTCCAAGTAGGCCTGCAGAGCACCACTCAGTGGGTATTTTACAAGAAAGGTTCAGTGTGGCTGTCACCATCTGAAAGTCCCTTGACAGCAGGGAGAGTAATTGCTATGAAAGATCTTGAACTATCAACACAGGAGATTTTTTTTGCATGTATTTCACTTTTTTTTAAGGAAATACCCTTTCCTTCAACTTAAAAGTCTTTAAAAGACAGAGAAAATACAACCTCATAGGAAAAAAAATGCTCAAACTAGCATAAAGCAGACCATAAAATGTTTTAGAGACCCAGTATGTTTCAGGTTATGATGGGAATGCAAAACTGATAGAGAAAGTACATCAATGTGCAATTGGTCAAACATCTGGAGTCTAAAGTCATATCCTTTTCAGTATGTACTGGGGCAGAGTTTGATCTACCCTTATGTAAAACCTCCTTCTTCCTTATAGAGCTATCACAAGGACAGATAGTCACAGCAGTCCCTGCTACTTCCTCTTAAGGAAGCAAATTCCCAGAAAGGGCTATGATCTCTGTCCCAGCCTGGGTATATGGATAATTCATTCTGGTGAAGGACTGGCATGAGGAACGCGCTTTCTAGGAAATGAATGGGTCTGAAAACATCTTTAACCAAGATCCACTTGAGGTTGGCCTAGCCTAGGAATTACTGAAAACACAGCAGGCCTTCTATCCCATGCAACAGGTCATTTTTACTTTTACTCCACAATCTGCTTGTGCTTCTGCTGTTGTCTCAGGGTTGCCAATATAAGTGTCACATAACAGGACACTTATTTGACTATCAAGCCACAGAGGACCAAATTGTTCCCTGGCATCACTCTACTGCAGTCAGTGGAGTTTTCTTGAGGTTGTGTTAGACCCTCTAAGATTAAATAAAACAGAATCAGGCAGCTTGACTAAGCAAATGAGAGACAAGTGGAAAACCATGTAAATGGTCAGAGTTAAAAGGTAAGTGAGCCTGATTCTGCATCCATGTTATATCTCAGACTTGGGACATTGTGTGCACAGTGCAAAAATGGGCTGGACTGTGCCCACTTTGCATGGACATTAGTCTTAAAGCAATTTTCAAATGATCCATTATCTTCTTACAAAAGTGCATTCTGATGGGCCAGATCTTGTCAACGTAGTGCTTGGGGAACTTGCAGGAAGACATCATCCTTGTAGTCCTAGTCAAATTATGCAAAAGCAGCTCAGCCAATGCCTCTAATATTCACTGCTGGTCAAAGGTCACAATCTGTCCCAGTAAAAAGGAGTTTTGGCCAGTACTCTCTTGTAGGCAACCAAACTCTGCTTGTCCTGTATACTGTAATGCGATAGTAAAAAGGGGAGCCTGTGAAGAGCAGTGAACTACAAAGAGCAGGGTTTCAGGTTTCCTTGTGTAGCTTCTGTGGCCAGCTTACACTTAGCTTTCCTGCTTTTCTGAAGTGTCTGAGATTACACAGAATGGGGAGCAAGTACCTCACATGGGCAGAGCTAAAGAAACTTGTGGGGGTCACACGACGGCCCTCACAGCCCTGTAGATATAACCCAGCAAAATCATTGCAGAATTATTCTCAGGATTCTAATATGCTCTGTCTAACTATATTTTGATGTATAGTTAAGCTAATGCTAATGTGAGAGGTGTAACTTGTTCATTTTCTGCTTTTTAAGATTTATGTTCATACTTTATCTTAAATCTAAAATCTCTGTAGTTTAATGGAGTTTAAGCGCTTTGCTGGTGCCATCAAGTGGCAAAAAGTTGGATTGCAGCAATCCTGCAGCATCCAAATTTACTCAATGTGCTTTCTCTTAAACAGTAGCAGTGAGGAAAACAACCTTTGTCAAGACTCCTCCTAAAATATTTCTGTGTATATACTCCAGAAAAATAGACTGATATACACTTGGCATTATGGTTACTTCAGTTCTAATTTAATCTGGATTCTAACTAGCAAAAGGCCAATATTTTTGAGTATTACAAGTTGATAAATACAGAACCTGTAAAACAGATTCATAGACCCTTGTTGAAGAGATACCAAAGTGAAGGGGCACAGTGCCATATTCTGAACATCCTTCCCAAGTGTGTTTGCTCTCTTTTGTTTGTAGCTAACCCCTTTTTACAGAACATGCCCCTTCACATTTCATGTATCATATATGCATTTCATATTGTATGTGCATAATCTGATTAGCATGGAATTAATATTCAGTTTGCTGTTTTATTCACTAAATACACAATCTGGTTAATGCAGTTGAAACTTACAGCTCATCATTCATACGCACATCACTTTTTCAGCTGGGTGACGTAATAGTATTGTTCAATGGGAAGGCCTCTGTGCAAAGAGAAAAGCATAAATATAGAAAGCATATGCTAAATACACTTTTATAATAAGCCAAAGCAATTGTAATAAGAGAGATACAGATATGTTTTTGTCTTGATTTTTCAGATAACCCTTAATATCAAAATTCATAGATACTACCAATGTGGAAATCTATTCTCAGATTCAAAATCTAAGTCATGCAGGGCTGGATTTTGATAGGTGCTGAGCACACATGCCTGAATCCAAAGTTTCTGAGAACACTGAGCACTTCCACCTCTGAAAGACTGGCCCTTGTAGCCCCTGACTGTGCACCTCTAACACTCGGTAGGAGCTCAGGGAATGCCTTGAATGGGTGCAGGTTCCAGCTTCTGATCCTGTCAGAAGTTGAGTTATTCCTACATTATGGGGAACACTTTCAGTTCCTTTTGATGTGAAAGGGCTCCCAGAATACAACCACACTGAATGATCCTTGTCACTGAAAAGAATCAAGACAGCACCGTACTTGTCTTAGAGTTAAAACAAAGGAAACAAAGCAGTTATTGTGGGGCATCAGGGAAAAACAAATGAGAGAGCAAATGGGAGTGCCAAAATGAAGGAAATGCAGCTGGAAAAATCAGCCATAATCAGTAAGATTTTCCCTGCGATTAGAAATAGCCTTGTAGTTCTCACCTTGCCCTGCTAAAGCTGAGCTTAACTCAAAAGGATAAATCAAGAGTCTGTTGCTAAGAGGAATGGGTGGCTTTAACTGCATGGCTGAAGAAGAGATGTGGGCTGAAAGAAAAGGAGGGAAATGATGTGGAATCAAAAGGCATGAGTTTGAGTTTTATGCCTGGCTGAAAAGGGCTCTCAGAGCCTGGGAATTGTAGCACAGTCTAACAGGAATCTCCTTACAGCACTGCTCTGTATACCCCATGTCTAACCACTAGTTCAGAATGGCCATTGCTTTCTCTCTCCTCTTTAAGCTGCCATTGCTGGGCCAGGGTTCCTGCAGGAGTGCGATAAGGAGCTGAGATGACTACTCTCCCACATTAGCACTGGCTAGTGTAGCATATGCTTCTGTGCTATGCATGCAGTCAATCTAGAAACAGGCATCTGTGATCAGATTTAGCCTTCCAGCTCTCATGCAAGGCTCTGCTGCAGAAGGGAACATCTATAGAGCAGCAATACTCACTTTAGCATTCTACTTATAGCCAAATCCAGTGCCATAAGAGTCCTGAATGTTGATTTTGGGACTATCGACATACACATAGGATTGCCATGATACAAATTCTTTTTCCAGCATTAAAAAAGCTCACCTGAAAGTGTTTAATTTTTGCCTGCTTTTAACTACTGTGCTTTTAAAGGTCCACCTTTTACTACTTTTTTTACTACTACCTTTTACTCACTTCTGCGTTTGTTGCCTGTGGATAGCATGACTCAATAGCAAGACATTGCCCTTGGGGTCTTTCGGAGCAGTGTCTCTGCAAAGTGGCAGTAGTTTTATCTGAAAAAGGTGGCCTTTGGCTTGTGCTTTCTTCGAATCAGGGGTTGGATGATTTTTGCATTGGACACTGCCTCTCCCACCCAGAAAAGCATGTGTAGTTGTAGCAGTTTGGCTCTAACTTGGAGAGGGGGCCCTGCTTTGAGCAGTGGTTAGGACCAGGTGATCTCCAGGTGATTCTTCTGACCTGAACCCTGCTGTGACTCCACCATTTGGAAAAGGAAGCACTCCTGAGTTTTCCTCCCGCTACTCTGTGCACCCTGACATCTACTGGGGAGCACTGAGCATTACTTCATTTTCCTCTTAAAACCAGCTCTGTCAGCTCATAGTTTCTCATGTAAAAAAAATTTCTTTTGGTGTGCCGTAGTTCATATATTGAGGAAATTTGCCAGCAGAAATAAAAGCCACATATTAGTTATATAGAGGTGTGCTGAAAAAAAAATGTTTTCTCTGTTTTCTTCTCATAAAATTTCATAGACATCTTTCAGAGTGATTTAGAAAAATGAAGCACAAGCAAACACATCCCTATTACTACTAGTTTGAAAACAACAGAGCCTGGCATGCCAGTATTTGCCCTGTGCACAATACTTCCACAGCCCCAAGTCCCACAGATATATAGAAAATACCAATATTAACATAATCTGATAATACTTTATTTGCTAGAAGGCTATATTTAAATAAACCCCAACTGTAGGATTTGTTTTATTCAACAATTTTTGTAAAGTGCTCATGAACAAGCAATATTTGCTCTGTAAAAATAAAATGTTTTTCACTGTGGATATTTCTTGGGGTTTTATTTACAAGTTGCATTATAAACATACTTATTTGGGCTTCTGAAATTGTCACCGAAATCGGAAGAAAAACTCCTTAAGACCAATGTAGTATTAAGAAGCAGGCATTCTCTTTATTACGCCTTTTGGTAACAATACCTCTCCTGCTGAAATTTGTGCCAGTGCTATGAGATGTACAGCCGCAAAAATACTTCATTGACATCTTGCTCACTTCAGCTTTCTCCTCCATAATTGTTCACACTACACTAAGTTCCTAATTAATTTCTAGCCTGTATCTGGTCGGTTTCACTGAGACCTGCAAAGGCAGCATCCTTGGGGGTACTGTAGCTCTGCTACTTATCTGGAAGCTAACCTGAGTAATTCAGAAACTCAGTGTGGAAGAGAGACTACTCTATTTTGCACCAGAGGTGACCTCATCAGGATTGTGAGGAGTTGGTATGGCTCAGGACAAGGCTTCTGCACTATCACTTTGCTGTGAGGACACACAACAAAAGAATGACACCAATACGGTATTGTAAACTGGCTTGCAAGCCTCTTCTCCATTCTGATTGCTAAGTTGGTTTTCTAGGAGAGTGAATTTAGTTCCCTTGTCTCATTTATCTACCTTCTCATGGGGAGTCACCTCATGACTCCTACCTATGTACTGTGCCTGAACTAGCCAAACCATCTTCCTGCTCACAGACTGAGGGCAGGAACATTACCAGAGCTACACAGACTGTATGACACTTAGACATTTTCCATACTGTGGAAAAGGGAAGGCTTGATTCCTGACCTCTTTTTCTCATCAGACTGGGATTCACGTGGATGGATCGGGGCTCTACACTAGTGTGCCTAGACAAAAAATAAGGCAAGGAACTGCATATTCGAAAAAGAAAAACACAAGAGTAAAGAAAAGTCTTGTTTTGGGCTCATTATGCATTCTTGCACTGATCCTATCACTGTGGGATCACAGCGCCTTGTTGCACTCCTGGGAGGGAAGTCCCATCAGCTTCATTTTACAGAGAGGCTTGTTCATGATCACAAAGAGCAGAGCAAGGACAGGAAGGTAGTTTCAAATCTTTGAGTCATGTTTTAACTCTTGGAATGACCACGCAGATGCCTATCCTGAATATTCCCTTCCTGTCCTCCAGGGAAGCCTGCAGAGGTGAAGGCTATCCTTGAACTCCTCCAGGTCAGCCCTAAGCAGCAGCATGCTCTGCCTTCAAAACTCTCCTGTAAGTGAATGATGGTGACTTGAAACCTTCCTGACTGTCTCAACAACATAAATTTGGCATCATTTGCCTAACTATCTATTAGCTAGGCACCCCCCTGTTTGTTTTTTTTTTCCTGACTAATGCTATCATGATGATTAAGAAGTTTGGGAACTGGTTTCAGTGTAAGTGGAAACAAGCCCAATATATTCTGAACCCCTGGAGGAAGAAGCAAAGACATGCTGCATGTCTGTCTCACAGTGTAACAGGGCTTCAACTGCGAGAGTGCAGACTCATGTATTGCCTTAAGACACTACTCCCTGATATCCAGAGATTTTTTTTTATAGGTCTAGACAGGGCTTTGTTAGGGTTAGGTTGCTCACCAAGGGGTTATCTGGGTATTGTTAGGTCTCAGGTTTGCAGAAATCATCATGTGAGAATTTATGATAGGAGCAGGCTTTAAGATCATACAGATCAATGAGCCAAACTTATGGTTGGATTTTTCAAGCAGGTTACCAGGTAAGGCTGAAGAGCTAGCTCAAGCAAGAACCAGATGGTTATTTTAGATCTGCCAGCAGGGACCCTCTATTAGGGTTAGAGCTAGGTTCTGGATTTTGGCTAATAGGGCGATGAGCTGAAGCCTTAAGACTTGGCCTGTTGGAGTGCCTGTTTACATTTTTCCCTGAGAGCTGCAACAGTCATCCAGTTTAGTTGGCCTAATAGGGACTGCTGGGCTAAGGTTGAGGTTAAGGTCAGGAACAGGGAAAGGAGGAGCTAGACTCAAGTTCAGTTTAGGACCAGAGATACTGTTGGGGAAGTATTGATTTAATATCAGCAAGTCCCTGTGTCTAGGGTAAGGTGTTTACTAGGCATAAAGCACTGGGCTGGGGTTTGGCCTGGCAGGAAAGAGTGGGGATTATGACTCTGTGTGCAAGGTGCTATACATTTTGATTTTGCACTGACCCTAAGCTAGTAGGCACTGCATGTCCCAAGTGAAATCCGAGCTCCAGGAGCCCAGTGGACCCATAACTCTTAGGAACTGTTATCATTTCAAGTGAAACTTCTCTGTGTGAATGTTTGGATTGCTATCCTGTCATGGAGTCAAGGACAGGGCCTGGACAGGGCAAGGCTGGGGAGAGTAGCCATGCCCTAAACTCAGTTGATTTTGGCCAATGGTGGCATAGCGGGTGCAGAGCTAGGTATGCTGAGAAATCCACTGCTGAGATGGGTCTGATTGGCTCATGTGTAGTTGAGTGGTAGTCTTCAGTCAAGGTTATATCTTTTGACAGTAACAGAGCATCCAGGAATCTGGCATGACAGTGTTGCTGTTCAGTTTTAGAAGAGGAATTTGTGTGTAGTAAGAAGCAAGGATAAGGAGTCCTGATTCATAAAGCATCCACAGAGCTCTTCCTCTCAGCTATTGTCTAATGAAGTCTGATCTCTTCTTTTAAACCAGCTTTCTGAAAAAACTGAGCACCTACTTTTCATGTTTATGCCTATGGGATTTCTTGATGCTGAGCATTAGTGTAAATCATGCCATTAGTGACATTTTTAAGGTCAGGAAGGATGTCTGGGACAACAGCCAACAGTAAATTATTACCACGTTTTGGACAAAAAATAAATGAAATATGGAAATTTGGAATTTTAAGAGTTTCAGCAAAACACACTGCAGAGGTTTATGGGTACCAGTGTATTCCCACATTAATATTTAGAGCATCATGCAAAAGGGTAGTAGCTTCAATTGCCCCATTTTCAGAATGCAGATATTTGCATGGCTCAGTCTGCATTGCTCTCTAACCTGTTTGCTGCTTATTGCTATTCTTGTTAAGCACCCTTCACTTAAACATTTTGACTGTGTGAAGTGTTTGTCTAGCCTACCTTGGCCAGCGGTCTACAGCACTACCATAATGTTGATGTCCTTTAACAAATGCATAGGAAGGCTCATCCTTTGGCCTGTGTTCTTCTGGCAATACAAGTAGTGCAGTTCCTCCATGCTCCCTTTCTGTTCCCCAGGGAAGCCTGCACCAATGAAGGGATTCCCTGAACTTTTTATATCCAAAAAAAAGAAGCCCCCAAAACATCCTTTAACAGCAGTGACAGTGATAGTTACTTGAAACCTTTTTAACAATGAAAATTTGACTTTACTTTCATGGCTATGAGTTACCCAGCCTTCTTTTAGAGTAAAGCCATGATGGTGAACCAGCACTAGGAGAAGTACAGGGGTGAATGGCCATCGTTTAATGAAGATGGAATCAAGTCCATTATGTTTTGATCAGTGAGAAGAAGAAAGAACCTGATAGATATGTGCAGCATTTGTATCTCAGAATGTAATCAAGATGTAACTGCCAACACATAGATACCAGCACTGTCCCTTAGGTACTACATAAGTGGAATATGGACAGAGAATATATGCAGTGGCACAGATAGAAGGTTTAGCCTCTAATTCCCACTGATTTCAGGATTTGTTATTTGTTCCTTTGAAAATCTCTCCTGTCCATCTCTAGAGAGGGGGGAGAAATGTTCTTCTTCAGTAGCTGTAAGTCACACTGAATGCAAGCTATATCAGGCACTTCACGTGGATGTGCTAGTGGCTGAATATATTCAGTACATTTCCATATATCTGTATTATTTGAAATCAAGCAGTTCAATGTGTTTAGATGCATGCTTACCTCATGCAGTTTTGGTTTAGAGCTGTGAAAGTGGACCCCAAACTCACTGATAATTTAACACTTCATTTTCTGTTGGGTGGCAACGATTTCCCAGTTAGGAGAAAATCTGCACAGCCAACCCTTTTCTTATTAAAAGAAATAAGAACTGAAAAAGGTGATTTAACCTTGACTTAGTTGTCCAGAATTTTCTGAAAACCTTATTAAGGAACACCTTTAAAGGGTAACTCAAACTTTGGGGAAGGAGGGATAGGGTGTCTGGATTAAGCTATACTGGGAATAAGTGCCACTCTGCAGGTCCTAGCTGGATTCAGGTTTATGGTGTTTTTCTGGTATAAGATTCCCCTAACTGCGACTTGATCTTGTTTTGCTATGAAGGCAGAATAACATCCCTGAGTCCACATCTCCTAAACTGTGCAAAGAAATAAACTAATTTGGTCTATCTCAATTTATCTAACTATGAAGTGGGTATTACAGTCCTGGTCTTGGTCACAAGTATTTATAAGTCTTTTAAGGAAGAAAAAATAAATGCAAAAAAATTCTTCTCAGAGTACATTTAACTCAAAAACCTCTAACTGTAGCAGGTATCCAAATAGACCTTAGGGAAATCTCTGAGAGAGATCATGGTCCACAGGGCAGGGACAGTGCTGTACTCCATTTTGTTCATTGTGGTTTCTTGGCAGTGGAGTAGCATCCTATCATTTAGTTTGTTACTTGTTTTTTACCACCACTCTGCTGCTGCCCTATGTTGTTCCTTTATGCATTTTGCCATGGCACAAAGGGTATTGTAGGATGAACCACAATAACCACCTGATGTGCCGTGGACTATTGGAGAGCTTTTCTGTTTTTAAGTTGCTAAGGAACCCAAGCGTTTATCTCTTTCAAAAGTTCTGTTTAAAGCCTTGTTTCCCCTTTCTGAAAGTAGGAAGGCTGATGCCAAGTCACCTGCATGACTGTGGTGTTTGTATTCATTAAGCTGACTCTCACTGGAAACATTAATAAATCATTCCTGTTGACTGCTGTCTACAGATTACTAAATTGCAGAACAACCACTTTACCTTAGACAGAAAAGACAAACATTGTACAGAAAGGTAGCAGGGTCTGATCAGCCATTCAGACCAAACAGGGCTTTGCTAAGCTTAAAATGTTTCCAGTCCCTGTCTCACAAAGAATCATTTATAGCTGATATCGATCCAGTGATATTAAAGATCTCAAGGACACAGAAAAAAAAATATTGTCTCTGCCCAGAGAATACCAAAGGAAGGCTAGAGTGGACAAAGTGTTAAAGACTATATAGCAAACAATCCTTCACTGTCTCAGGAATATAGTCAATGACCTGATAAAGACTTTCCATTTCTAACTTCCATGATTCTAGATTTATTCTGAATTCTGACAGTCAGCTTCTAGCTTTGGACTCTTTTGTTCCAATAAACAGCAGAAAAATATGCTAACATTCTGGGATCACATGGATTTGCAAGTCTTCTAGTGCTCCCTTTATTTAAGGAAAAAGTTACATTTTTGCCTTCAACTTTGTCTCATTGTGGGGGACTCAAACCAAAGTGTATGAATACAGTATCACAGAACGTGAGCTTGTGAAGGGGTCCAGTAACTGATTTGATCAGCACATGAAGCTAATGCATCTAAGGAATATCCAAGAGCTTCCATAAGGTCTGTGGAGACTGAGTTTTCAGGTGAGTAGGTAGGAGCTGGCTCTGCATGAGTTCACCTAGGATTCACATGCATTTACACTGGTGCTTTAATTGGATCAGGAGTGGACTTTTGACATGAATCTCCCAATGGTCTCTACTTGCAGTGCTTTGGTCTTGGAGCAGATGAACTGGATTCCTTCTGGATTAAATAACCTGGACCTGGAAAAGGTGCTCCAGGAATGCACCAGGAGTACACTGCAGCAACAGATGGGCATTCAGTCCCTGGAACCAAGCTAGAGGTAATCTGAAGTAAAAAACATCTGAAATGCCTTTTATCTGGACCTCAAATCCTCAGCGCCCACTATTTCACTATACAGATCTTCTCTGGTAGTGCACATTACTTGATAATGTAGCCATAGTCACTATGTAACATCCTGATTTGGAATTCAGGGAATATAATTAGTCGGTACTCAGCACTGGGTGCCTGTACCAGTGTATCTCAGAATGGCATCTTTTACATTCAGTTTTTACTGGTAAAAACCTTAGAGAATTAGTCTGATTGGATATGCAGGATTCACCTTGAAGGGCAGAAGTATATTCTAAATATGAAAAGTAAGGGAGAGAGGCACTAAGATAAATTAGAGACTTGCTATAAGCATATGAAATACAGAATCTAATGTTACCTTTGCAAAATTGTTTGCCAATTTTGGTACATTTTTCTTCAAGGCATGAGGGTTTGTGAACTGTTGAATGAATTAGTAGACAGAATAAACACAACAACTTTTTTACTCCTATTTTTTTTGAAGCAGCTGAACCTTTTTTTTTTTTATTAACACTTGCCCAATGAATGTATAAATAACTACATATGGCATCTTGAGGCAGGCTGTTGGCCTAGAAATTTCAGAATGAGTAACTAAAGTTAGGCCAAGTTACAAGCAACTGAAACTAGGGTTTTTTAACAAGAAATGCCAGGCAACCTTCACTCTGCCAGGATTATTACCGTCTTTCCCTACATAACCTGTTCTGTGTTCATCTAACTCACAGATTCAGTATCATGACTGAATTTGCCCTACCAGGTGCTTGTTATATCAATACTGAATCTGATCATCTGATTACAGAGTAAAATGCTTAGAGTACCTGGCTTCTAGGTAGATATAAACACACAAACATGCCTCTGTTTTTTCAGGGTACTGTTTATCAGTGGAAATACCGATGACAAATAATCTAGTCCAAGATGATAAAGTAATAAAATTCACAGATGCAGTATTTTAAATAGCTGAGACAACTGTGTTCCATTTATTTAATCTGCTTGTAAATATATGACTAGAAAAACAATGTACCATTTTAAAAACATGTATGATAGTCTAAAACATGTGGCCACCTTCTTTTCAGCTGTAAATTGGTGAGTTCACTAAAGTATATGTTTACATTAGCAGAAAATGTAGCTCACTGTCTATATTACAATACAAGTTTTCCTGTCCATGGAGAAAAGACATGTTATGACCTAGCTGTACTTGTTCTTATCTGTGTTTCAGCATTGGGCCTAATACAGTTGTCATCTGAAAGATGCTTTGCTGGTGTGTTGAGACCCTGACTGTGTGGTCCATTCTGAGCTCAGTTCATCCTTTTCCTGGATATCCTATGTAGCTAATGGAAATCCTTCTAGTATGTTCACTGGGATTTAGATCAGGCCTATAATTCAGCAAACGTGCTGGTCTCTCAATCATTAAAACAGTTCAGATGGAAACTCACCGAAACTCCTGTAATACAAGATCTAAAACACAAAAACTTGTTTCAAGATATGTTAGTGGGATGACTTGAGTCAGAGCTTGACAAGTGTGATGATCCAATAATATCGAAATACTCTGACTGGAATTCAGATGTCTGCTATGAGACTTTAGAAATAATGGAAAAGTCAGAAGTATTAAATAAAAGGCTCTCAGTAAGATGGAGTAGGTTAGTTTCCTAACAACAGAGATAAAATCTCATGTCAAAGAACAGTGGAGGATGTGAGACTGACTCTTGAGTCTGTTATGTATGTAAAAAATACAAATTTACATCTAAAAATATTTTTTTCATGAGTCTTGAGCAACAAAGAGGTTCAACTTTCCAAAACTATAAAAACTGCAGGAATTCAGTGATATCCTGCCCTATAGCTAAACAGTATCATTGGTTCAGTAAAATATAATAAAAATATATTGATTCCTGAAACTTTCTGACTACACATTGGTGACTACTAAAGCAAAATGCAGGCTTCCTGACATTTAAAAATTTTATTTAAAAGTCTATCTCAGTAATTTTAGGTCAACCAATAATCTAGAAAAAAAAAAAGATTCAAAACAAGAGTACGTCAAAGAATAAGATGATTAAAGCTGGTGATAGTTTTGTGGAATGTGCTCATTTTTTCAAAATAGGAAATACAGTATACATGTTGTTTCTATTCTTTTCAAAAATTGTTTCAGGAGATTTTGAGCACTAAAGTCACACTATAACATATTTCACTAGTCAGTTTTTCAGTTGTAATTAACGTATTTCCCAGGGAACTGACAGACTATTGCATGAGGTTAAGAAAGAAAGAAAATGTTACAGAATTTATGCCAGGCTAGAAAAATATAATTGTTAGAAAACACTTTCTAGCAATAGCAAATGAATACCAAATACTTTTAACAAATTTATTTTTCTCTGCAAGTTCAATTCTTACCTATCCTGTGAGACAGTTGGACGTGAAGGAATTTGAAGTGGAGTTAGTACCTCATTAGACTCAAAGGTTCTTGACAGGATGTCAGTTCCCTCCATTTCTCTATAGTAGTGGGCCAAGTCATGTAGCATTGTCATGTTTCATATTTGAGCTTCTAGGGGAAGATACAGGGATGAAATATCAAATGATCAGAGGTTCCACTAGTGCATCATGAGGCTAAGGAGGAAACATATGTATGATTTCTGCCTAACTGGTCAAGTATAGGCTAGAAACAATGTTTGCCTTTACTACTGCTACTAGTCATTTGTATCAGATTACAGAATAAAATGAGAAAAAGAGCCAGATTATATAAAGGCATGTGATACCATTGCTTTTTGTGAACAGGAGCTAGAAAAAAACTTTCAAGGAATGGCAGGAGAAAGTTTGGACCTGCCGTCAGAAAGCATCTCTTGTGATCATTTGGATTCAGCTTTGAGTTCCAGCCTCGCTCTGGAAAGGGCAATCCGTTTATACTTCTCATAGAAAGAATTTTCTCCTAATTGCCATGATTTCTCTTTCCTTCTACCTTTGTGCTGAGGGGATATGCTTTCTTCCTCCTTTCTCTTGAGGGAAGTTGTATTTCAACACTGGTGGCATGGGCAGGTGCTCTGAATAGCTCTTTGTGAGGAAAGGTGCAAGATGAGACAGCTTAAAACCCTCTGCTTTCTAGAACCCCATACAGCCATTTATATCTGTACAAGTTGCCTCTGTTCTAAGCTGCTCAGGTGTGCGAGAGAAAAGCACTGGGACTTGTTCTTTCTACCCAGTGAAGCTCTGGTTCACAGCAGTAGGAGTCTTTGCTGAAAAAGCACCAGCAACTTCATAGATGAAATACACAAAGAAGCACTACTCTTTAACAGGAACCAGTGGAGCGTTCCCTTGTATCTGTGCCCTGTTTCAACTGGCAGAATCCTAGGTTTTCCTGAGGAAGCCCTTGTGCCCCTATTTGCTCTAGCACAAGGCCAGTACAGGAGTGTAATACACTTAGAAGTTTATAGACATGAAAGGATGCACTGGCTTTCCGTTTTCTCTCCACAAGCTGTGACAAGGATCCTCCTGACTAAAAAAACAATGGCTCATCATGTGGAAAAGGCTGAGAGGCCTTTGTTTTACCACCTTATATTTTTACTTGTACCTTTATCCACTTCTGTATTGCTCCACACTTGAAGGGCTGCTAGCTTTTGGATATGGAGCTTACCACGGCAAGATGAGTCTGAGGAGGGCCTCAGGGAGGAAGCAGCAATAAACATTCATCTCACTGGTATAGGCCTGCAATGTTGACTTTGGCAAAGGTTTGACAAAAGGGATATTTTGATCAAGTCCCCTTCTTTTCAGCCATAAGTCAGTGAAATGCAAAACATTTCGCTTCTCCTTATGAAGGAAACTAATTTGAAAATATTTATATGTATTATTCTTCTAGGTTGTCTGGAGGGGTTGACCAGATGTGTTGTAAGAACAGCAGCTGATGTACTAAGTTCAAGTGAAAAGTCAAAATTAATTTTGTCATGCTAGCATTTTCTAGAGTGTTGAGTGGTCGGCTATGATATCTACATAAGCACTATGGGAATCTCATACTGATGACTCAGATTGAAATACTATTGGCTTGCAAAGAGAAAAATATTCAGAGCTGTTGATCTGAATTCTGCAAGGGGCAAGAAGTAGAAGCCAGACTTTCCTTCCAGACAGACTGCTGTGGTTCTGTAATGTAATGCAGTTCTGAGTCCACATTATTCAGACCCTAGCTGAAATTCCTCTCTATCCAGTTTTACTATCCTTTCTGTGAAACGTAAGGCCCCCATGGCTGGTGCCTATGACTAGTGGCTTCTTTTGCCCATGCCCATTGTGCATGTAGGCAGGTCCCTCAGTACTCAGCCTCTCTCTTTGCAGCCCCACAAGAGAGTCTACCTCCTGAGGCAGGGATCTACGCCACCTATTTTACTTCATCATTCTCTGGCATTTCATCCATAGTCCATAGCATCCAGATCAGAATCTCACTGCATTCAGCTCTGAATTCACAATATGCAGACTTACGCCCATCTGCAGTCTGACCTGTCACACTATGACCAGTGAGGCACCAGTCCATATCCCCCAATCCAGGGAGGTCTGAACCTATACATCCCATGTCCCTGCAGCTGCACTGCTCCAAACCCTCCTCTGAATCCTAAAGCCTGCATTCAGCTCCAGACACATAGTTCACTTTCAGGTGGCTGGGATGGGAACCACAGGTAATTTCCCTGCCCTTGACTAATACCTTTAGCAGCAGATCCAAACCAAGGGTCAAGGCATCCCCATGCCTATGAGCAGTGCTCTCCTGACACAGTCCAACACATGCAGAAGGAACTTCCACTCTCCTTCTAATTCTGTTTCCTGGGAAACTGGCCCAACTCCTTCACACAAGCCAGTGAGGTTATAGCTCAGTGAGGCCACTCAGGATAGAGGGCTGGTAATGGATGGCTGAGGAAAACACTAGGACAGAGATGATGAAGTAACAAGCCAGGTGGCAGGAGCAAAGTCTCAAGTCCTTCCTCTCCCCAGGGAAATCACTCACATAGCCCAGCCCCAAAGGAAATCACTAGTTTCCAGGGTGATGTCTCTCCAAAGAAGGAATTGCCATCTTTCCCATTTCAGCCCCAGGGCTTTCAGAAATACCCAGCTAAGAGAATGAATTATCCCACTGTAAGCCTTTTCGGTATGAAGAGCTTCCAGTAGGAGAAAGTAGGGAAACACAGGAAAACTCTACTTGATGTCCTGAGGAATTATACCTAAGTAAAAATTCATTTCTGAATGTAACAGGCTTTCAAATGTTGTGCTTACTCAACCCCAGAGAGATATTATTCCAGAGTGGGGAGAAATATTTGGGGAGTGGCCTCTCTCCTTCCAAGGTTTTCTGTCTGTTGTCAAAAAAAAAATTAGTAGGAAACTGAATGGAGCAAAACTAGGAACTAAGCCTACCTTCTGGCTCAGTGTAGTACACTGTGAATATACTTTGGCCCGTCTTCTTGTAGTTTCTGACAACACAGTGAGAGGATGATGAGCATCTTTTGGGATGATACATAGATGTATACATACATAGTGATGTCGACAGATGGTTACCTAGTGCATGAAGACAGCACACTTAGGAACTGCGGTCTGAGAGAGAAGTAGCTGATGGTCTGTTTTACCTCTCCTGAATAATGGTAGGCATGATAAAGTAATAAATACAGCCACGAGCCAAGCCAAAAACCAGTTCACTACAGAAAAATTGGCCATGTTTGAGTATGTCTGGGAAGAACTCAGTGAAGTAATTTGGGTGTCAGTTCAATTCTTCACAAATTGGGTGAGCATAAAATATTTCAAATAAGACAGGCAGCACAACAGCAGGACTTCTGTGAACTGCTGCTTCTTATTCCCATTCTCAGAGATATCAATGTCTTTTGCTTATGTTTTGTGGGAGATTTTCACACCATCCGTTGAAATAGTTGGACTCATTGCTGGAGTTTGAATACTGGCTAGTTGGCTTACTGGAAGTTTCTGTCTTCCTGTGTTTGACAGTCATGGTGATAGATTTTGATCTGTTTTGCTTTCTTCTGCTGGCCCTTTTCTTTTCTTTTCTTTTCTTTTCTTTTCTTTTCTTTTCTTTTCTTTTCTCTCAGTGTATTTTTTTGTTTGAGTTGAACTGGTGTCAAAATAAATGGATGTGTTTGAAAGAGTATTTTTGTTCTGTAGTTTCTTTCACCAGGCAGGGTAAAATGAGCTGGAGGACCTACCTTTCTTAGAAAAACATTGGGAGAAACCTGTAAGCAAGTCTTTTGGCAAGTGATAATGCATACATAGCTTTTCTGAAGACCTGTTATGTACACTGTTGTGCTATCATCCAGCAGAGACAGTAATTTGTTCATAATGGTTTTGGAACACTAGTTTGTTTTTAACATGGATGGCTTGGCCATCACATAAAAGCGAACTACCCTTTAATGTTTGTGCCATGTACCAGTGCTATAGCTAAATCAATACCCCTGGAGTTCACAGATAAAATATGTTCCAAAAAAACATTATTTCTGTTTTTTTTTCCATGGTTCATCTTAGTCTAGAGATGAATGTATAGAAAGGCTCAGAGAATATTTTCCTTCATTCATTAATTATTCAGCTTTTGAAAAACTGTTATTTCCTTCCAAAAAAAGACCATGGAAGATAAAGAGTTGAAGTCTTAAGATACTAGAAGACTGACCTGCATTATTCATTATTATAGAGGGTGAGCTGACTGGAAGAAAAAGTCTCAGGTGATCACTGGTACCCTCCAAACCCAAAGAGAGTTCCCACGTGTAGATCTACCACTGCCTGCCAAGAAGTTGGATGTATCTCTGGTATATGGTCATCTCTCACCTGTGTGTCCAGGTGTTAGTGAGTCTCTTTAGGGATCAGAACTAATGGACAAAGGTCCCTGATATCTCTTTGCATTGCTTCCTTAGCAGGGTGGCTACAGTTGCTGATGTGACAAAAGACTTAGGGAAAGGTGGATATTTTAATGGATTTCCAAGGACTGCTGTGCTTTGGGTCTCATCTTGGGCCCTGACTCCATCAATTTAACCTGAAAGCATTTTGTCTGGTACACAGAATGCAGAGAATGAGCTTGTCACAACCTGTTTTAGTTCTAAAACGCTGTGGAAGTCAGAAGGCAAAAGCAAAAATGAGGTGGCATTAAGAAGCATATGATCTTTTGAGAATTCCTCCCAGGCTGTGCTGGAGACCTAAGAAAAGTTGACCTCAACACAATCCTAAAAATGATAATTACAAGCATGACGTCTTTACTAAGTTATCTATGTAAGTAAGTTATGTGAAAAGAGGGAAAAGGAAAACATAGGATAAGCAAAATGAAGGCTCTGGCATAACAGTGTGCTTGCTGTGGAAGTGCTGGGACAAAGAGAAGAAAGAGCCTTGCAAGAAGACACTGCTTGAATGGGAGGCATAATGTGCCTTCTGAAGCAAAATATTCAGCTCCCAGGGAATACAGTTACTTTGTGACTCTGATAGGCAGGTAAAAGAGTCGTCCGTGTTTGACTATGGCTGATGTATGACCTCAAATCAGAGCTGTTTTGAACTTCCATTACCTAATGCAGAGAAGATTCAGGTTTGTAGAGGCAGTTATTAAACCAGTATCTCTCCACACTGAAACTGGAAATGCTGCAGGTGACATAACATGATTTAGCCAGTGGAAACAGAAAACAGAAAGATCATTTCTGACTGATTAAAGTTGTATTTCTGTTACCTAAAGGGCAGTGGGTTGAGAAAAAGTGAGGCCAGCTCAGCTAAGTAGGGAGAAAAGTCATTTCTTTAATTTGCATCATCCTCTAATTGTGGTGGTGAAAACAGAGGAATGTGAGCATTTGGACAAAGAGGATGGAGGTGTCATTCTCCAGACTTCTCACTGATTTTGATAGCCATTATATGGTGAGAGCTACAGATGCATTCAGATCCAAGAAGAGCCAAAGCACACTGTTTCTTGGAATGAGAAATAATACACATTACTATCCTTATGCCAGCGCTAAAAGACAAAAGATAGAACACATTGATAGACTGCTGAATACACACTTCAAGAAATGCTCTTTTCAGACTTTACATCAATTGCCATTGCAGTTGTTTCATTTTTTTTTTAGTTTACTTGTTCTAGGAGTAGTTTATATATTTAAAATTTGAAAGTTCAGTATTACCAGCCTTTGTTAGCATTGAATGATCACAAGATAACCTTCGTAAAGCTAACTGTATAGTTCGTATTTTCCTAACTCCTTCAGTAGCATCTTATGGCAATCTAAAGCACATTTTATTTGAAGGAATATGTTATTCTCCTGCAGAAACTTGCTTTTAAATGAATATTCTTTCTGCCCTCTCGTGGCCACACACCAGTTTTGCAGTTTTGCAGATTATTTGAATTTCAAATGACTTGCATTGCATTTCAATAATCACAAACATCTTCTTTTGCTTTAGGAGGGAAAAAAAAAGCATGTCCCCAAGCCACTTTCTCTATATACATTATTTTTATGTCTATCTTTCATCTGAGTGCAGCGTTTGACCATTTAGATTGTCAAATTATTTATATACCTTTTTCTTAGTTTTACCATATAACCCAGAATATAAAGATGTGACTTGCATGTTAGAAGAAACAGATACAGATCATTTCTTTTCTAGCCATTAACGTAATTTTAGTTCAAGGGTCTGTGCCTCACTTTTGGCCTGTTCTCATAAAAGACATTGCATAATTGCATACAGCAGTTTCACTTCTTCAGTGATTCTTTAATTTATTAATAAAAATCTCTCTCAAAGTTTCCATGTCATGTCAATCAATCAATAAATACATTGATTCCAGTGGAATTATTTTAGATTTATCCTAGAGTGAGGACAGGATCAGATGATAATGCCAATTTATATTTCACAAAGTCACTGTGCAGTTTAATGGAATAATGCCATCAAATACAAGATTATGGAGGGTTGTGCAGTTTTAGTTAAGGCCAAAGTGAGCCGGCACTGCTTATCATCTTTTCTTAAGATCCAATATACAGAGACAGAATATGTATATATGCATACTTGGTGGCAGCTCTAATGCTTTTAGCTGGTGGGGATCTGGTGGGGATGAACAGGAAATTTTGTAGCGGACATATGTGCATGCATATATTGTCATGGCTATTTCAGAGAACAGTATTATACAAAGTAAGAATAGCATAGATTCAAGATCATACTTGAATAGTTTGCTGTTATATGTTGGAAAACAGAAAAAAAATAGTCATTACTTTGTACAGTACCTTCAAACTTTCTCCCGTGTTCACGGTCAGACCAAGCTACGATGTCCTCATCTTTTTGACTTCTGGAGTAACTAGGTAAATCTGCACTTAGAGCTACTGCACAGGCAAAGCCTGTGCTGCTGTGTTGTGCCAACGCCAACATGTGCACCATCTGTACTTAGCACAAGAGGTAAATAAGACCCAGAAAGAATTTATTGCTTGTTGTAAAGTTCAGGTGGGGGTGGGCTCTGCAATCCTTCAGGCCGCCCCTGGAGATTCATAAATTCATATGCAGTATAAATCTGTACAAGTATTTATTTGTTAGGAAATGTCTTGAAATATGGAACTTTGAGAAGCGTATGGTAGTGGCTGAACCAGTGCAAGAAGTATATTCTGACAACTGTTTGCTGTTTTCCACTCCCCTGCTCTTTTCACACAAAAGTGACATTTCTTGCTCAAGAGCAGGTCAGAATCACCTGTGTTCACACTTCCCTATTTCAAGACTTCATAAGCCATATGTGATACCAGTATAAGAACATTATAAGTACCCTGGTGTGCCTTCACTGGTATTTAATTTCTTCATAGGCATCTAAATTAAACTGGTACCTTTCTTTCCTAGCTGCCAATGGAAATCAGCAGCTGAATTAGGATGCACCATTTCATTTGAAATGTCTCTTCAGAGAGGGCAAATTTGCAGCTCTCAGAATTGATGATGGACAATAAAGGGCAAGTAGATAGTTGGTTAAAAAAGTAGCTGCACTCAAAGATGAGTTCAACACCTTCAGCATATGCTTTTATTTGTTCTTTGAGCCTCTCTCTTCAACAGCAGAGTTCAGAGAAAGTTTGTCTCAGTTCTCTTAGAAATACAATTCTTCATATTAGTCATATAATACAGTTAATTCTAAACACTTTCATTGCCTGGAGGTGCAGATGTATTATGTATACCCAGAGAATTGAGCAGCTCACAGAAGAAGCTGATTTTAAAAAGTTCATCTGTGTTTTCCCTCACCAATTCATGCAAAGGGGTCAGCTGAGCCCTGCTGGGAATGAAAACACATGGAGCTCATCAGACCTTACTGGCTCTGTTCAGCATCTCCACAAATTTTAAATCTATTTGTTTTCAACTGGAATATTTAGTCTAAAGTTCCTCTGAGATGTAGGATAACCTTTGTATACTTTGAATCTAAGTAATGTGATGCAAAGTGATGCAATATGTTCTCCTTGAGGCAGGGTGGCTTTGGGAACTAAGGGTCAAAATCCAAGCAGGGTTTTGAGAAGTGTCTCTTTGCTGTCATTCTTAAAAATGCCACTTGACTGGTACTGTCATGTCTCCAATTCCCCACTGATGTGTGCACAACTTTCTTCTTCCTTTCCCTTCAATTTAATCAGCCTCATCTTGTATATGATTTGTTTCAGTCTCTCTTGGTGGCTCTCTCTAGGATTTTCTGCTGGGTGGCTGCAGATGTGTTCTTCCTCTAGACACACGCTCAGAAGCAGAAGGACCCAGGAATTCCCTTCCTCTATTCCACTTCTGCTTTCCCTTTCATTAGACACCTCTTGCAGTATAGAAGCATGAGATTTAAACTATATATTGTATTTGCCTGAGCGACTGTCTGTTTTTCTCCTTGCATTTTATTCTCGAAACTAGAATATGGCTAGTAGTTGTCTCTGTTTTTGAACTACTGCTCATCTATTACTTGTTACCTGTATATGCACAAATGTGATATTTTCAAAATCAGACATGGTAACTTAATGTGCCCATACAATACACATATTGCACTGTGCATGTCTGTGCATCTGTGCAATATGCAGAGTGTGAAGTTTAGCTCCTTTTTCTAATGTTTAACCATTTCTTCATTCATTATGGCTGAGGTATTAAATATGTGTGAGGAAAAAAAAAAGGATAAATGTTTTGCTATAGGTAGAATGCGAAGCTGTAACTGAAAGGATTGAAAACTCCTCATCTGGTTATTGTCTCTCTGTAGCCTATTCTAAAGATCAGCCCTCCAGGTCTGTCTGAAATGTAGGAATTCCAAGACAAGCGAAAGAGGGAGTTTTCTGATGTTTCTGATGTTTTCTGATCTAGAAGATACGAACAGTTAAATGCCCTACCTGTTGGCACCATTTCTGCTGTTGACTAGGAATCATTCTGCTGTGGCCAGTGACCTACATATGGTGTGGGACTCAGGAATAAAGTTAATGAAAGAATGTCATGAAATAGAGATAAAGGTTCCTTTGCAAAGTAACAGTTTTGCCTTAGCTCTGCATTTCCCAAACTTGAAGAACTATAGAATCATAGAAAAGCGTGGGTTGGACAGGACCTCTGGAGAGCATCTGGTTCAACCTTCTGTTGGAAGCAGAAAAAAGAAATAAAGGATGATGTTCTTTATCTGCTGAGGTGTTACTGTGTGAGGCAAAGCAATTCTTGGGTGCCTCTCAAAATCTGGGATATATCAAAATGAACTTTCTTGTTTATGATTTTCTTTACCTGTGTCTGTTTTAATCACTTGTCTCCTTTTTTTAGACTTGCAGACAATAGGAACAGTTTTTTCTGATTTTCCTTTTACTTTATGCATTTCCATAGGTCACAGGATGCTGATAAAGGAATGGGCTGAACTTCAGTAGCATTTAATATTTTCTGTTTTTTGAAAGCTATTGTAGGCGTGTGCTTTTCTTACAGTACAAGTACAATTGTAGCCTACAAAGAAACACATGCGTTCTCTGAAGACTTATCTGGAATGTTTCTTCCAGCAGTCACCTCTGTGGCTCTAAGTGGATAAATTGTGACAATCATAAGAGAAATCCATTTCTTCTGCTGATACCACCAACATTTTAATCATGTATCTTTCCAGATCTGGTCAGAGGAATGTGGTCTGTAACAGCCATCATATAAACATCCTGAAGTTCTGGACAATGTTTGCAGCCTTTCCTGATTTTTCTGCAGGAAATGAAGGCTGAGATTTTGATAGGTGATGCCACAGCTGTGTAATACATACACATAGGTGTGAGACTAGACTGCTGATGTGAAGAAACAATTCAGCTATGGGAACAGTACCTCCTGAACCAAGTCAAGTCAGAGGAACTTCATCTCTCAGGAGAGAGAAAACCTGAGCAGAAAGGAATCTGCCACAAATGGCCCTGGAGAGATTTGATTCTAAATACCACATTGTGATAATAAAAAATTCTGTCTCTTTTGCTCTACGGTGGGAAGAAACAAAGATCAAAAGCTGACATCTTTTTGATTTCCTGCATCTCACTTTCTCTATGTGTCTGGTAATCCCCAAAATGTTATGGAAAGTAAAGCAAAGCAAGTAATTGAAAAATCTTAATAGTGACAGCATGACTGTATCAATCCTAACATATGACTCTTCCACAACTCTCGAGCCACCAGTTTATAACTTTGCTTGCTTATACAAGATATATCCTTGAGTAATACCAAGTTGCTACATTACCCAGACCTAGTATCTCTAAAACAAATACCAAAGATGGGATCTGGATGACACTAACAGTTAGGAGTTATTCTTTGGAAAATCAAATTTTCACTTTGATACCATTCTCCAGAAAGGATATAAAATCTTAATTTGGGGATCTCTTCTGCTAGACTTTTAGAAGGAAATCTGGAGTCCTGCTCACTCTTGTTAGGATTCTGTTGACATCAAAGCAATTTGGTCCCTCTCTTAAGTTCTGTTAAAGTTCATTTCTAATGGGAGTGCCAATTAAGCCCACTTTCTCTTGTTCAAACCATTACTTGAAACAGCATTTACATGCCCATTTCTCAAGCTGAGAGGACAAATGAAATTCAGGATCTCAAGTCAAATTCTCATTCTACTATTTTCCATAATGGCCCTGCCTGTATTTATTATACAGGAAGGATCAGCCTGCCATAGCAATCAGTATCTCCATCTTTCAGTATTTTTCTATCACATTCTGTGTGATTTAAAAGCTATATATTGTGGATGTATAAGGCAGATATATATCACCTAAAGGCAGATGTATATCACCTAAACAAGGCAAAAATGCTTAGGAGACCTAGAACCTTGCCTAACGGCAGCTCTAAAAGAAAAGGGTTTAAGCCCAGAGCCTGTCAAAAGGTATGGCTGATTGCATCGGAATGGGATACAATATTGATAATTTGGATTTCCAGCTCAGGTGAAAGCTCATTCCAGCAGCTCTCAGACTGCCTCTAAACATGAGAATGGCCTTTCTGGCTCAGACAAGTTCCTTTGAGACAAGTACCCTATTTCTGGCAGAAGCCAGTAGCAGGTATTGGAAGAATATAACAACAGGTTTCCTGTCCTGGATGATATTTCTCCAGGCTGCCTTCCCAACTTCTGGCACTCTGTGGCTTAGAGACCTCTGAAGTAGAGATTGCATCTGCACTGTTGTATTTAACAGCCTTTTCTTTCAGGAATTTGTGCAGCTGTTTTCTAAACTGAGTTTTATGTATGATCTCCACAGCATTCCACGGCAATGAGCTCCATTATTAGTCTTTTGTATGAAAAAGGACTTCCTTTAGTTTAGGCTAAAGCTTCTCACTCATACTTTCTTTTGATACCCTTAGTTCTTGTTTTGTCAGAAATAATGAATAATCATTTTCTATCCATCTTCTCTGTACCAGTCCTGATTTTGTAGGTCTTTACTATTCCCGCTGTTGGTCAGTTCTTCCCCCACCTCAGAAATACTAGTCTACAGAGCTGTTTCGGCAACTTTGGTCATTTTCATCACACTTTTCTATGGCTGTACAACCAAACTCCTGGCTAGTCACTTCATAGAATCCACATATGTAGTCATGAAAAGAAGGAAAATTTTATTTTACAGTGTCCATGGTTCTTTGAGATAAAGCATGTATAATGATCCCATAAGCCTCTTTTTCCTTCCTAATAGGACAGATTTTTCTCATCTGTATCCCATATTGCAAAAGATCTGAGTGACACTAACTGAGAACCCTCTACCCCTTATGTCCTCAGGAGAGCGGCACAAGTGCTAACTGGATATCTATGGATATCCATACATCTGTGCTATACATACTTTAGTAGATGTCACTAATGAAAACATTTCAAACTCTTGCTACTGGGTGTTCTTCAGGAGGGGGGCAATGTTTCAAACGTCTTGTTCAGTGTTTGAAAAGCTCTATTGCTCTCTTATTTTCTAAGCCCTTGGACCAAAGCTAACTCAGTTGTCATCTTTTGAAGAAAATGAAGAGGGCAGTTGCAAAAGCGGTTTAAACCAATCTAAGATTGAAAGATTGTCTGTGCTCACCTGTACTGGCCTTCTCCTTTCCTTATATTGGCACTAGTGATCATGAGGCCATGCCAGCCGATGCAGCTAAAAGCAAATCACTGGGATTTTTGTAGGTTTAGGTTTTAGTTTCCATCCATACAGTTTCATGATGGCTAGTGCTGGAACTAGAGAAGTGGCAGGATGTTATGGCTGTGGTGTGGAGGGAAGCTGGACTGCTCCTTATGCCAACAGGCCGTAGTCAGAGCAGTAAAAGCTCATTGTGCACCTGCATGCCAGATTCTTAATATGAAGATAGAAATGGTCTGAGTTTCGCTGTCTGGCTCAGTCTGGCTCCCTACATCTTTGGAAGTGAGAGAGGCTGATTTCCTGCCTCTGCAAAGGAAAATTAACAGAGCAATAGGAATTTTCAAATGCCAGATGCCCAAGTCTTTGGCTCCTTCTGAGGGTAAAACAACACTGTCTCTTTATATTCCACTAAATCTCTCCAAATGTTACTTTGCAATCAACCACATGATGAGCCCTCAGACTTTTAAATTAGTCAGTAGACTGTCAGCTGTCCTCTCTATGAGCTTAAGTCAGAATCTAAAATAAGCCTGGTGTTGTTTTTGCATGGAGGCTTTAATGACAGACATAAATATTATGTGTGTGGCAGGGAAGGCTGGGAGCTCCTGAACCCTACTAGAATTCATGCCGGTGAGCCTTGATAGTCTGTCACTTGATTTACTTTAGCCCTTTCCTTGCTTTTTCCCTGTTCATGAATAATATCTGTATATGGATGATAAATAATCTGGTGAGTAATAGCTATAGCAATGTATGTTGCCTGTTGTGCCCCTTCTCTTCCTGTTGCACTAACCAGTGATTGTTTTCTTGGCTCACGTGCTCTCAAACCAAACAGAAATTTTGCACAGCATAGCATAATTCCTCCTTTATGTACTTTTCACCTAGTTCTTCCTCTGCTGAGGGAAAATAAATCACCAGTCATGTCCTGTATCTGTGCTGTGGAGCATGCAGTAAGAGTGCAACCTAATTGTACTTGCTGCTGGGCCGATGTTCAGGCTTCTGCTTTCCTCCCACAGCAGCCATCATTAATGGCAATTGGTGTGTACCTTTTCCCTGTTGCAAGGTGATATGTGCCTTAAAAAGCAGTTCCTATTGCTGCTCAGGGATTCTCACAAATCTTGTTTGCTCTAGGTTCACATGACGTACAGTGAGGTTTGCAGGACCAGGACACAACTCAAAGTTCATAGAAGTTCCTTCTGCCATTCATTTGGCTATAAATCACTAAAATATCCCACAGTTTTCCTGACAACAGAAAGAATGACATTCTGTCCTGGTGGCAGGCAGTGCTGAAACTTCCACTGCACAGGCAAAAGCCTGGACTCTGCCCCAGGTAGACAATTTGTTGACCAGTATCCTTAAGCGTGGACTTGGCAGCAGTACCGTGCTGTGGTTCCCAAGTGTCGTGCTGCAAAGAGTGAAATGTGGCCTATATTTCACATGGTAAAGTCATTCCTTGCCCGTCTGCCACTTTCAGGGCTCTGGTGGCATTCACATGACCTAGTACTTCCCACCTTGACAGGATAAGTTTCTATGAATGCAATGATATCTCTGGTACTTCAGTGCCACATCAGGACAAAATTGGTGTTTCACCAGCACTTTTTAGGCAGAGAATTTTCAGAGACTCAGATAGAAGCCCAAAGATCGATTTAGGACTTTTACTTTCAAAAGGTACAGTCTCTTGAAAAACTTAATCTGTTTAGAACTCCCTATCTCTTTGACATTTTAAGTCTGAGTGAATAGAGAGACTCGATATTCTTAGGACTGTAGAGTCTCACTACTTCAGACAGAATTAGATCCACCAGTCATAAGTTGAATAGTGCTGTTTCAGGTAGCCTCATGAATTTTGTAGAGGAGTGGAGAAAATTAATGGCAATGCAGGCTCTGTCCCACCTATGAATTTATCTGATAAAAAGGATTGATTTGATTGTGGGTTTTTTCAGGTTCCTCTAAGAATACATGGAATGTAAGAATATCTGGTTATTGGTTATCCAGCATTAAACACTAAGACAAGAGACAGGAGAAGTAATAAATTAAACACTCAGACACCCAAATCCTAAGGAACAGGAGATTCCAAGACAATAACAAAGTGCAGAACTCCTGAATCAGTGATTGATGGGCCATTGAAAGCCTAGAGGAGGTTCAGCCAGAACTTTGTAACTGATTATCATAGCTCTCATGAGAAGGAGCAAACTTACGGGATATTTGAGGGGGCCTGTGGGACTCTCTAAACTTACTATGGGATGATTTAAGGGGATTGTGGAAAAGTACTAAACTTATTTTGGGATGTTTAGGGGAGGAGCAAAGTCAGTCAAAGGGAGGGAGCGGGGTGCCTGGGGAAGGAAAAAGCATGGGAAAATGGAGAGGAGAGGAGATAAAAAGGGTGAACTGCATGCAAACAAGCTGCTGTCAGTATGCCTGTCTGGCCATGCCTGTGCCTGATCATGACAGTCTGTCCTATCTTCTTATTAAACTCTATTCCGGGCTACTTTCCTATGTGAGCGTACTCTCCATTCTGTGTGTGTGTGTGAGTCTGTGTGTGTGTCTGTGTGTGTGTCTCTGTGTGTGTGTGTGTGAGTCTGTGTGTGTGTGTCTGTGTGTGTGTCTGTGTGTGTCTGTGTCTGTGTCTGTGTGTCTGTGTGTCTGTGTGTGTCTGCATGATCCAGTAGCAAATTTCAAACCAGACTAGCCAGCGAGTAGAGTGAGCAGCCTGGGTGCCAGCAACTGGAAGGACTGGGCATCTGAGAACCAGCTACTGGATATACTGAGTGTCTAAGGCCAGCTACTGGAGGGACCCATTTGTGTGCATGTGATGCTAGTGTGAACTTTAAACTGCATTAGCTGGTGAGTAGAAGAGGTCTAAAAGCCAGCTACTGGAGAGAATATAGGTCTGGGGGCTGGACACTGGAAGGACCAGAGGTCTGAGCTAGCTGTTGGAGGGACCCTAGGTCTGGACCAGCTATTGGAGAGACCAATTTGTGTGTATTTGTGTGTGAGATCTGCTAGCAAGCTTTGAGCCTGATTAGCCAGCGAGTAAGAACAGGACCAGGCCATATGTATGATTCATGCTTATGTGAGTCCTGTGGGTGTGTACGTGGTGCCTGTGAAGGAATTGTTGGTAGTCAGCTGTGTTGCCTGTTGGTAGTCAGCTGTGACTCCATAGTGTGTGGGGGTATATATAGGGTGTGTGTGTGTGTGTGCTGGGGATGCACAGCCTCCCTACTGGCTGGACCAAGCATCGAGGAACCACAGCAGCTGGGCTGTAGCAGGCTGTAGCAGGGTCCTGCAGCCCACCAGATTTGACTTCCCTTTAGCAGTTACAAATTCAGCTTCTATTCAAAACCTACTGACAATTGAATTTTGGAAGAAATGTAAGCACAAAAAATTCTACTTAAAAGAGAATGGTTTTGATAAGAAATATGGAATGGAAATGCCAGTTCATAATGGAGTAGCCCTTACTGTGTAGGTGTAGCTGTAATGTCATTCACATTAACAGAGGAATCAGGATTCCCACAAGGCAGATCCTGTAGGACATTAGAGAGGGCATTATCTCAGATATAAAAAAACAGGGTAATTGCATTATGAAATGACTTTGGTTAGAAGTTATTCCTCTGAGGGGGTCCAAGAAACTAGTTTTTGTTTGTGGCAAATTCCTGACTAGTCACCCTTCAGATTTATATCTAAGATGACTCATAAACAACAGGAAAAATGCTTTCTCTACATTTTACTTGATTTTTTTCAGCTACATATGACACAAAGGTACCGATGGTTTGAGTCCTGCTTCTGTTTTTTATTCAGACAGTAGGATTCTCTTTATTAATACCATTCCTCTTTATTTATACTATGCTTCTTTTTTAAATTTTGCTTTAAAGACACATTACATTGAATGCTTCAATTATACAGCTATGATTCTGAAAATAGTTTTTACAACCAACAAGACATCAGTTTTACAGAAGTAATTAGAATTTATATACTACTGCCACTGAAATAAACTTATACAACAATCACTACAATTATCATTGCCTTGCACATCAAGATTTTGTACAGAATAAATACAATATTATTCATAATATGAAGGTAAGTTTGCATTTAAATTCTCACATGTTTCCTTCTCATGACCTTTAGGTTTGCGTACAGATTGCATTTTTTCCAAGTCTTTCAGTTTCAGTCTTCATCATTTGAAAATTCATATCCCTAAAAATATCAGAACATATCACAAACCAAAAACTGTTATTATCAGGTGATACAGTGACAGGGAAATGACAGAAATCAAACTAAATCAGAAAGAAATCTTGGCTGGATATATCAGTTATCTTTCCTGACTCGAACTTCAGCCAACTGAAGCTGACTGAAGCCAACTGAAGCCATCTTTGGTACCAAAACAAAGGATATATTTTCAGATATGAAAAGAAGGACCTTTATTGAAGAGCTTTTTTAAAATTATTCCTTAGAAATAGGCAGGAAATTTTTTTCGCAGCATAAAAAAATTCTGAGATGTCAAAAAAATTTCTCGTCTTAACTTGGAATGAAAAATCAAAATCTCTATTGCCTCAGTATCACAATCTGAAACAAATAGGTTTGGATGAGAAAAATAAAGTTTTTCTGATTATTTAAGAATGCTACAATTCAGCATCATTCAACAAAATTAAATTTTGTCATTTTTTACTCTGATTAGCATAAATTTAGAAAATGAAAAGTCATTTAGAGTAATTTTTGTTGGTCATTTTAAAACACTGAAATGGGATATTTTAATGTTTCTGAACCTTTTCCCCCAAAGCTTTAAACTTTTCAAAATGAAACCTGATCTCAAAAAGTATTGTCAAACCTAATCTTGTCATATGAACTTTTTCAACTTTGACCATTTGGCATTTTCTCATTAGAAAACATTTCATAAAGAGATTTTCAACTAGCTCTTGTGATGATGCTTTTTAATATGATGAACTCCAAATCTTTCTTTTGGTAAATTGGACTCATATTGAAATGCTCAGGAGATATCCCGGGAGGAAGATTTGTTGTATTTGGTCATTGCTAAACTGAGGTTTAATTTGCAATTTAATACATGGCTTGGACACTTACATAGTATTACCTGGTTCAGATTCCTGGACATCTTGAGACAGATTGACAGACAGTGACTTCCCAAATCTCTGTGGCAAATTTAGAAGTGACTGAATGACACTTTTAACAAATAGAGATCTCCCTAGCCTGTGTGATAAATTAGAGGCAGGTCTAGGTAGAC